>NC_090438.1:688749698-689353292 GCF_031143425.1 Pleurodeles waltl
GAGCATCTGTAGAGCAGTCTTAGAAGAAAACATAAAATGTTGTGCAGATGTGTAGAGGCATCACTGTTGGCAGTTCTGTTGATCTGTGTCTCCAGGTGATGAGGAAGGAAAGGCCTTTCATTCAATCCTAAACAAATAAGATGGATACCTACATGGACATTAACAATATATTCACTCATAATCCTGAGATGACGGGGTCCTGAGAAAACTGGTAAATTGCTTCTGGAACACAAACTTTTTGCCAAAAGGACAGTTGCTCTTTTTGATAGCGAGAGCATAGCAATGTGGACAAAACCTGCCTTTACTGTATGGTCACCCCTAATTTTTGTCTCTTTTCTGGTTCTTGCTTTTGCTGGTACTTGGACTCTGTACCCCGTGACACTACTTTTCAGCATCTGTGTGTGTGCCTGTGTGCGTGTGTGTGCGCACACGTGCTCTCGGCCACTTATGGTATTGGTAAAATTATTTTCACCTAATTGGTCTAGTTAACCTTTCTCTACTACCATAGTAGATGGTACAGAAATTGCAGCAGTAGCATGGAAGATAATGTCATATATGTGCTACTGTGTGTATTTACACACCCACATATAAGACAAAAATATGTGACTACCACATGCTCTGGCTTTGCAGCAGTTTAAAGGTGCACAGTAGCATATGGCAAGGAAACATGCTTTTGTCACTGTTAGAAAGCCAGTTGTGTGTGTTAATAAATCACCATGTAAGTGTGCCTTATAAACCCACAAACAAATGTTACATATTTTAAATTGGTGTCCTAACGTGACTGAAGACCTGAAAGCTATTTCCACTGTGTAGGTCCAGCTACATTTTCCATAAGACAGGTGCAATGAAAACATTTATTTGAAATCTTCATTTGAAAAAAAAATTCTTTAAGTTTGTTTTAAACACCTGATTTAATAGTGGAATCAGATGTTTTATAACTTTAGTGGAAAAATGACTTTATAAAAAAAATATTTTGGGCTGCCACAGTCAAAACTGGCTTAAAGACAATTCTATTTCTCATCACACCTCCAGAGACCAATACACATTCATGGCTGGAGTTAATGAATCTGCCTGCCAGAGGAGGATAGTCTGGCTCTGGATCCAGGAAAGCAGACTTGTTGCCACATAGAAGTGATTGATTATCTGTGAGCAGTATGATATAGATGGCAGAATAAAGGGCAGTTTTGAGTCTTCTTTTGACTTGCTGATCCCAAATGGGGCTGACAGAATCTGCTCCCAATCATTTCCAGAGCATTCCTTGTTCCTGCTGGAAGAAGACTCAAAGACTTTTTACTCAAGCATCAAATGGCTGGCCAAACGCAGAAGGACTCCCAATAGCAAGAAGGCCTAGAGGGCTAGACCATACAAGAGCCATGAAGAGATCTAGTGCCCAAATTCCTGCCCTGACAACCTGGGTGCTGTAGGACAGACCCAAAATAACTTTGTCAGCAGTTGGAAAATAAGTTGGGGTTATTCTTCTCCAACTCCTGAGTATGGGGACAATGTTCAGAGGCTTGCCCAGGGAGGTTGTACCGAAGATGGGCAAGATAACCAAGTTTGTCCTGATAGATCGTTTTGCTGTGCTGAAAACTAGTTCAGTGATACCTTGCAGTAAACACATCCAGCATCGTGGAAACCTGCAAAACTACAGCTTAGACACTTGTGCTGCTGGAGGTTTTTAAGAAATAAAAATGTGATTAGGGACATGATTTAGAGTTTGGTGGATGGGTTACTCCATCACAAATGTGGCAGATAACCCACCTGCCTCATTGCAAGTGTGTTAGATCCTATAGCATTTGTTACACTGAAAAAACAACTTAGACTCGGGTGAGACAGCAAATCTGTCTAGACCTTTGTTCCCCAGGAGCAGTAGCCTATAAATGTCAACATTCTAGCAGCATCAACTTTGAGTTTCATATTTCAGAGTTTCAAAGTGGCTAGATGAGGGGAATGGAATTAGGAAGGATACTGCGGGGAAGAGCTCCTGGAACAAGATTGTGTTCCTGTTAAATATGGTGTTCTTGATTGTTCTATAAAGCAGTCTCAGAATGAAGCCTTTAAACTTGCACTTGGAAGACAACATGTTATGCTTACCTCAAAAAGAAAAGTGATTAACTTCAATTGGGTACAAAGATAGGCTTGTGCCCGGCAGTGATCTATGAGTAGAATGAGTTTTCCTCCATGGCTGTACTTCTATAAATTCTTGGGTCCAAAACACCTTTAGAGTTTGCAAATTACTTTTGACTCTTCCAAGATCAAATCACAGTTACCACACTGTCTCTCGCTGCAAAACAATGATCATCATCAGGTCCAATCTTGTGTGCAGCAGTACTTTCTCCAACTACTCGAGTGCAGTAAGTCTTAACAAGATTCAGATGAGGATTGGTGCACCTAGCATCCTTGGTGTAGTTTCCACTAACTGTTTTTGCCTTCTGCTTTGCTAACCTCGTTCTTGCAGGCTTTATGATTCTGGGCACTTTAACACTACTAACCAGTGCTAAAGTGCATGTACTTTCTGCTTAAAACAGGGTAACATTAGCTTATCCACATTTGGCATATGTAATTTACTTATAGGTTCCTGGTAAATTGCACCAAATGTGTGACAGGCTTGTAAATTAAATGCTACTGGTAGGCCTGCAGCACTGATTGTGCCACCCACTTCAGTATCCCTTTAAATGTGACTCAGGCCTGCTATTGCAGAGCCTGAGTGTACAGTTTTAAACTGCCATGTCGACCTGGCAAGTTAACTCTCTTGCCAAGTCCACTCCTTCCTTTTTAATACATATAGGGTACCCTTGGGGTGGGCCCTGGAAAGCCCCAGGGGCAGGGTGCAGTGTATTTAGAAAGTTGGACATGTACTTTTAGGTTTTACATGTCCAGGTAGTGAAAAACTCTCAAATTTGTATTTCAGTACTGCAAGCCCCATCTCTCCCATAGGTTAAAATTAGGATTGTCCTATTATATTTTCTAAATATAATTTCAGATTGGAAAGAGATGGGACCACCAAGTTTGGTGTCTCTGAACTCACAATTTAAAATCACAACTTATGGTGAAGGCGGATTTTAAATTGTATGTAATTCAAAAAATTCGACTTTCAGAACAATGGCATTTTCATAGTTTAAATCATATAGGGGGTCATTCTGACCCTGGCGGTAAAAACCGCCAGGGCCAACGACCACAGGAGCACCGCCAACAGGCTGGCGGTGCTCCCATGGGCATTCTGACCGCGGCGGTACAGCCGCGGTCAGAAACGGAAAACCGGCGGTGTACCGCCGGTTTCCCGCTGCCCTGGGGAATCCTCCATGGCGGCGCAGCTTGCTGCGCCGCCATGGGGATTCCGACCCCCATACCGCCATCCTGTTCCTGGCGGTTTTGGCCGCCAGGAAGAGAATGGCGGTATGAGGTGTCGTGGGGCCCCTGGGGGCCCCTGCAGTGCCCATGCCAATGGCATGGGCACTGCAGGGGCCCCCGTAACAGGGCCCCACAAAGATTTTCAGTGTCTGCCATGCAGACACTGAAAATCGCGACGGGTGCAACTGCACCCGTCGCACCCCTTCCACTCCGCCGGCTCCATTCGGAGCCGGCATCCTCGTGGAAGGGTGTTTCCTGCTGGGCTGGCAGGCGGCCTTCTGGCGGTCGCCCGCCAGCCCAGCGGGAAACCCAGAATACCCGCGGCGGTCTTTTGACCGTGCAGCGGTATTCTGGCGGGCCCCGCCAGGCCGGCGGCTACTGCCGCGTGCCAGGGTCGGAATGAGGCCCATAGTGTCTCTGCCTGTCTCTGAATACACACCTGTGTGGGTGACAGCTGGGCTCTTGTGTATTCTCTCCAGACACCCACACACAAAGGGAACTTAGGAGTAACTGATGGACCATCAACACCGTGATGGCACATCCTGGGCAGGATGGGAGGGAGGAGCTGACTCACCTGAATGGTCTGTGCATAATCCCACACAAAGGGCTGCATAACCCCTTGTAGTGAGTCTGGAGTCAGGGCAGGAAGAACAGGGACTTTGCGCACTTTCCCCCTCTATGCTGATGCATTGCCGCTGAGGACAAAGACGTTGCATCGCCGACTGCGTGGCTCAATGACACATAACCTACATTCCTGAGAAACTGCAGACAATGCATCTTGGATAGAGCAGCTTGGAACAGATGCTTCAGCTATATCATATCGGATCGACTCCTCTCCTCCATGCATCAGACCTGTTGACAGTGCAAAAAGGTACTTCATCACGGTCGACCTAAAATTTTGGACATAGTCTAGTCAAGCGCGACCAGATGGCCCTGGTTGGCGCTTTATGCTTTTAAGCACTATATTTGCAGATAATCTTTAAAAATTCATATCTCTACTTCTGCTTATTAGAAGTTTGTCATTTTGGTGTTGTTTTGTTCATTAAACTAAGACCTAATTTTTAACCAGGAGTGGTATTTTTTTGAATGATGTTTTCACTGTTTTATACTGTTTCAAGGGTTGTACACATACTTTACACATTGCCTCCTAAATTAAACCTGCATACTCTGTGCCAAGCTATGGGAGGGTGGGCACAGGTTAATTTATGATGTAACTGACTTACACTTACTAAGATTGTTGTCCCTACATGGACAGTGCGCATACCCCTGCCACCTAAAGACCAATTTCTAAGGATGATTGGCTTCTCTTGGAGGCCATTGGTGTATCTCAAGCAATGCCAATTACCGATGAGGGAAGCAGGAATTCAGACTGGCCACCCTCAGGAATTGCAACTGCGATCTTTAGCAAGCATTTCAATAGCAAGCATCCTCTTCCGGAAACGGCTTCATTTTAAAGACATGCTAGTCCAAAATGGTTACCGGAACCTGGCTAATCTCATGAAAACTCAGGGGCACAAGTTCTCATGTGTTGGGAGAAAGGAGCTGCAAAAACCAAGGCATGTTAGTGCTAGTTTGTGTGTAATGGGACACTATCAAAACATCCACACCTTTGGGCTCCAGAGGTTACTGTAAGTTGCCTGCCCTCCAGTGTTCAAGAGTGCCCCTAGTAGCACATGTCATATAGGGCACAGCACTACAGCACACAAGGTAAGTGTTGGGAATCCCCAAGGTGCCTCCTGCATTATCTGTCAGCATCCCCAGGGATTAGGGTTAAATCATGTCTCTGTTCTTGGTTAAACCTTCATGTTTCTACATAAACATAATGTGCTGTGTACACAATTGGTTTTATCAATGCTTGTTTAACCAATGCTTGTTTGCTAATGTGAGCATGTGTAGACATGTGCTTCTAATTGGGTGTGGTGTAGACATGTGCTTGTAATTGGGTGTGGTGACTCATCCACATGTGGAAACTCAACTGCTTTCCTGATTGGCTATAAATAGCAGAGTGAAGCATGCCTCCCTGCGTGGCTTTGTTTTGCTTCCTGATCTCAGCATCTGATTTGGCAGTGCATCGCCTGCTGTCATCCTCATATTCAGGACTTTTGATGCAATTCTTTTCTTTGTCCCTGTACCAGCTGACACCAGGCATTCCTCCAGCACTCTGGAAAAGACTGCAGCTAAGTGACTAGTATTCTCCAGGGAGTTTGTTCTTTGAGCGCCGCGCTTTCCTAGAACAGTTGGTGTATTTCAGACCTCGTATTTTGGCAGAGTGCTTATCTTGAAGAGACAAATGCATTTCTGAACATTCTACATTATTATTGTAGTTACTTGCTTAAATGTGGTTTAGGAAATCTGTTTGAGCTCAAGTACTACAAAAAGTGACAGTGCAAGTTTAAAAGAGCATTTACGTGACTTTTCTTTCTCTAATAGCATAACTCTTGGATTTAAATTGTGTCATTCATGCCTGTGTTTCAGGTCTGAGGAATTTGCTTTTTGAAGGGTTTTTTGCACACAGAGTGAAACCAAACCAAACTGTGCCACCCTAACTGTTTGAACCCAGAGTGGACATTTGTATTTCTTGGATTGTTTTTGTTCCTTTTAGTTTAACCATATGCATGCAGGAAAGTTATATGTGATATAATTAAAGCCCTTTTTGTCTTTCTTGTGCATGATAAATGCAACCACAGTTGTAATTGTAGTGTGCAACAGTGAATCGCTGTGATGCCAGCCCTAGTGTCGCAGTACTTATTGTTATGGTACTCAGTTTGGGTTTTTGGTGATGCAGTGTTAGTAATTGTGCCAACAGTTATTAATATTATCCAAGAAAAGTGCTGGAGCATCCCGGTGTTCTTCTATCGCTCCTGTGCCCATATCAGCAAGAGAGATTCAGTTTCAAGGAAGTTGGCTACTGCACCCGCTGCACATCAGCATTGCCGCCGGCTCTATTACGAGCCGGCTGCAATGTTGATGTGACATTTCCGCTGGCCCAGCGGAAATGTCATAATAGGGAGACATGAATACCGCCGGCAATGGCGGTATTCTGTCTCCCGCGGCCTTGGCGGTCTTTTGAAAAGACCGCCGAGGTCGTAATGACCCCCATAATGTTTTGGAACCAAAATGAGGCTGGAAAACGTTCATAATTTACTGCCAAAGCAAAGTTGGTAGTAACTCATTCACAAATGAGAAGAGCTCCCTAAGGGAACCCTTCCTCTTTGAAAATGTTTGCAGAAGTATTTTTTAAGAGCAGGCAGTGGTCCGAGGGACCACTGTCTACTCTTAAAATAGAAATTTCAAAGTTTCATTTTTTTTCTTCTTAAATGAATCTCAATTAAGGAAAATGGGCTACGTTTTTAAAAAAAACTAAAGATTGCTTTATATAAAAGCAATCACAGACATGGTGGTCTACTGATACCAGTAGGCCACTATCACTGTGATGGCAGTAAATTCTAGTGGGTAGCAAATTCCGACGTACCTCAGTAACATTCATGAGGTAGGTCTATTTGCTACCCACTGGGAATCGCTGAAAACGTTTTCATACATTACGAATAGCGATTTCGATTTTCAGGAAATGGCAGTTAGGAAATTGCTATTCCTAATCTTCGTACATCTAGCCCTAACTTACTCTGACTGGGATGAGCCTCTTGATATATCTCACCTCCACTCTATCACAGTCAGCATAAAGTAACAAAAAAGGGCCAGTCAACTGATAACTGTAGTTTTTCAATGGCACCTTATTTTTTAGGCACTTTTTGCCTTAAAACTTTAACAAGCATTGGCAATGCCAATAGGTCTGGCTTATGAATGAAAGGCAACCTTAAAGCAAGTCCTCTGCTGATTCGTCTCTCAGGTTTTTAGAAATTGCTACCAGAATTGTTTGAATGTTTGAGCACACAGAAGGATTGACGTTAGGCTTCTTATCAATAGGTCTATAAATCAGTCACTCAACATTTCTGAAGAATTTACATGAACAGTTAGCAGTAAGTGGAAGTGAAATGAATAGCTTATTGCGAAAATATATAATTGGCCAAGTTGGGGGGGTCACTGTTTTGGTATCCTCAATAATTCCAGTGCAGTAAAGACAAACAGGTAGACAGATTAGGATCACTGTTGACATACTGCACCGCAACTATTGCATCCAGAGAGACAGAACCATCCAACCCTATATTCAGGACATGATATGTCAGCTGAATAAGGAGAACTTTTTCTCCAAGACTAACCTCAAAAAATTTTATTATGAGTTAGAACTGAAGTAATTGTCACAATGCATCATTGCGTTCATCAGTCTCATGAGTCTGGTCTGATATAAGCCCCTCAATATTTGTCTCCTTAACCTATTGATGACATTCAGGAATAAAACATACATGTGCTCCAAGACATTCCAAAATTGGCTCATCTATACGAAGACCAAGCAAGAACACCAAGATCATCTTGTAAAAGTAAGCAGGGTCTGGCAGATTACCTTTGAGGGGCCAACCTCGAACTCAACAAAAAGAAGTGAGATTTCTGTAAGCCAGCTTTGAAGTACAGTGTCCATGTATTCTAATGTGAATGTATGGAACCAGCTCCTTAGAGAGTAGATCAGCAGTGGTCCTTCCAAAGTCTCTTCATGTAGTTTGTTTGTTGGCAATGCCAGCTACTGTGCAATTTACATATAGGCTTGGTTTTGTGCTAAAGTGGTGCCCCTACCTGAGGCTGCGTAACAAGGAGTAGTAGCTTTATTTTATCCTTGTTACTTCCTCTTTGTATGAGTGTTGCATTCTGCAGCACATGTACAAAGATGAATAAGCATCAAAGGATAGTTGAAATATTCTTTATTTCGGCTAAAAGCCATAAAAGCATCCGTATAAGAATAATATAATATATTCACACAATGTTCATTAAAAATCAGGTAGAAAAAAGTGTCATACAATACAATAAATATCCCTTCCCCACTCTAAAAAGTTAGACTAATATAAACATATATACATTGAATAAAAGCCCATTAAAACACTCAATAGAATTGCACAGTTGTAGCCTTTCTACTTAGGTCCCTTAAGTTAATCTGCATTTGGCCAGTTGCCTTTGCGTATTTGCAGATCAGTCAGAGAGGTATTCTCTTGATCTTATCACCCATGCACATTGGAGATACCTCACGACCGCAAGGACTACCTTGTCACTTGTGCCACTTGTCAATATGCAAAGCGATGCCTTATATTTTATTGTCCCAAGAGATCTACATAAAGGGATAATCCACTTTTTCCTAGGGACCAAGTATCTAGAGCAAAAAAATACAAAGTGTGCAAGGGTCTCAGGTTGCATGGGGCAAAAATGACAGAAACTCGAATTGCTGTCGTCCTTGCTCCAACTCGTGGTAAATGTCTTTAAAGGCAAAGTCCCTAATCTAAATTTAATAAAAAGGCTTTTAGTGTAAGGAGGTCTTACATTGTCCATATAGGTTTCGAACTTTGGGGAACATTTGTGATCTAGAAACTGTATTGTCTTACTACCTTGCCCCTGTTTGGACCAAATCTGCATCAGAACCATCTCCCAATAGCATCGCTTTATACGTGGTTTTACTTCCTTGGTTAAACTGCGGGCATATCTCCATACCCCCTACATTTTAATACTTTGGCACATATCTCTAATGCATTTAAACCAAGGAATTGACACTGCACCCTCGAGAGTTAATAACTTTGCAGCAGCTACCTGGAAGGATACCAAATGGTCAGATGACCAGAGGCGCACCCAATACAAAAGTGGTTTCAAAGCGATTTCGTTATGGATCTCATTAAGTGCTAGATCAAATCTAAGGGGGGTAAGAGGTGTACTCATCGGCAAGCGCAACAAATTACGTATGAATCGGTTTTCAACCAATGTCAGACTCCTGGAGTTACAGTGGCCCCAAAGCTCTGCACCATAGGTTGAGGCTGCCACTGCTGCAGCCTTGTATACAGTGACAGCCGGCAAGATTTCCCCCTCCAAAGAGTTGATAAATTTCTTCCCTATCACTGCTGACCTTTGCTGAAAGACAGAGGCACTCTTTCCAATTTGTGCTGACCATTGTTGGTCGTCTGCTAATCTGATCCCCAGGTAATGGAACTGGCTGACTCGTTCTATCAGTTGGCCGCCTACGGTCATTTTCCCCCTGAATTTCTTATGCGAGTTGAAAACCGTAAATGTGGACTTATCTGGATCTATTTCAAGGTCCCTCTTCTCACAGAACATAGAGAAAGCATTCAATTTGTTTTGAAGTTCAGTGTCCATGTCTTCTAATGTGAATGTATGGAACCAGCTCCTTAGACAGTAGATCAGCAGTGGTCCTTCCAAAGTCTCTTCATGTAGTTTCTTTGTTGGCAATGCCAGCTACTGTGCAATATACATATAGGCTTGGTTTTGTGCTAAAATAGTGCCCCTACCTGAGGCTGCGTAACAAGGAGTATTAGCTTTATTTTATCCTTGTTACTTCCTCTTTGTATGAGTGTTGCATTCTGCAGCACATGTACAAAGATGAATAAGCATCAAAGGACAGTTTTTGTGTAGGAAATTACCCCTTCCTGCAAAAAATCTATCCTGACCTTAACACAGGTAGCCTTGCACTCATTCTGCATCATGCATACAAAGAGAAATAAGAATCAAAGAACAGTTTTTTTTACAGGAAGTTACCCCTTCCTGCACAAAAACTATCCCGACCTTAACTCAGGATGACTTTCACCCACGACACCATGGCACAAGAGTGTCTGCGATGGTGCTAGACAGCCCAAAGCGTGCCAGCACAAGGAGATAGCTGAACTGTGTCATATCTTTGAAAATATGGCACAATTTTGCTCTCTTTCTTTCATGCAACGCAGCACAGTAACTTCTGTTGCTGCTCTGCATTGCGTAAAATCTTAGTAAATCCGGGCCTCAGTATTTAAATGCACCCATTTGAGAAATGTCATGAAATAAGGGACATGCCTCACCTGATCCAAGTAATACAAGAGCGACTTTTGATGGCATTTAGTGATGCACAGCTGAAGCAAACCACATGTAATATTTTGATCTGCAATCTAAAGTAATTGTTAAAACTAGGCCAGTTGGTTTAAGGCCCATACTGACTCAGCATGAACCTGCACCGGATTTATTGAGATTCTTCATTTCAGTGCCAAAAGACGTTTAACAAACCCTGCATATAATCAAGCTGACTAGAGTGGTTTGGCTTTGGAGTGGGTTTGTGAATGCTTCCGTCTGTCCTTGTATAGAAAAGGGTTCACAATTGTACTGGCTCACCTAATGACTGTCACCATGTTTGCTAATTTGATAGCCAAGATGTTGCCACCCATCAAGAGATGAGGTTCTGCGACTGAAAAACTATTGTTTTCACATTGTTCACAACCCAGAAAAAGACGAGAAATCTGCTAATTGTTTCTCAAGACTTCCAAAGTCATTGACTACATGTAGACCAGTGGTTCTTAATCTGTGATCCAGGGACCCCTGGGGGTCAGTGACGGCTACTAAGGGGGTCCACCACTGCTTCGAAAATTAAATGCTATTAACAGCACAGATTAATAAAGTGTATATATATATAATGAAACTAAATGTAAAATTGAAATTTTAAAAGCTTCCATAACTGTGAAGGCATTTTAAAAAACAATCATAATGATTTGTGGAGGCAGTGCAAATGCATCACACAGAATGTAGTATGGATGATAGATGGCCTTAAATGATCTTAGAAACGCTCCAACATTCCTAATAGATTTTTTTTAAAACTGTTTAATTACATTTGTTTGTGAATTAAATAAAATAATTCATCATTTGTGTATGTGTTTGATAATTGCTTGCTTCTGTATTTTCTGCATTGTTTTGTTCAAGTCTTTGAAATTGCTCAATAGTGACTGGGTGGGTGACCCTGAACTCAAGTAATGATTAAGTGTGGTCCACAGAAGTCAAAAGGTAACCACTGATCTAGACCATCCACTGCAAAGGAAAACATCTGCTTGATGCTAAAGCAGGTACCCCAATGGCTTTAAGCAAAGTGATCAATGTGAAACCTACTGAAAAGGATTCCACTCTGACCGCCATGGCTGACTTCATACACACCCATTGCTGAAAGTTCAAGAGATGGAACACCTAAACAAATGTAAGCATTTAGCCATACCTGGAACTTGTTGTTCCAGTCTCATTTGCCTGGACAACAAAGGGATACCATTCTAAGGAAATCAACTGGCAATTCACAGAATTCTAAGAAGGTGCATTTGGACCTTTGGCATACCTGACACTAAACAGTCAGGTGATAGTTTTTTTTTTTAAATGGAGAGGCCTTAAGAGGCTTTCACAGAGACACAGCATTTTATCAGAGAAATATTACTCGGTTGTGGCCTGAGGCCAGTAGCTTAGCTCAACGTTTCATAGGTTTGGTAAAGAAGGCCATGGAAGCCACAAAGCTTACATGAAAACCCATATGTCTGGTACTTTTCTAAGACTTAAAAGGCCAGATGTAGCAAAGGTTTTTACCCATTCTGTGTCTATGGGAAAAAGTGTTCGTACATATGGCCCAAAGTGACTATAGACAGACACCTCACAGTACCACTGGCATGTATGTAGATATCAGAAGGTGCCTCTGTCAAGGTGAACTTGTGCTGGCCAAAAACAGAGGCTCATCTAAAGATGACCCTTCGTTCAACCATTAACCATATGTTATCCATGATCACCGTGTGAAGAAATCACAGTCTGTAACTCAGAGTTCTTCATTCTTCAATATGCTGAATAAACTTGTCTTCAGCACACCTTTTTTTCAAGGTGAAAAGAGGGACATGAAAGAACTTCAGAAAGATGACGCCTCCAGACGTCTTCATCCCTGGGTGTTTCAAGTTCATCACCCTCATTCCATTGTTCTTCCATTCCTCTACACCGGAGTTCTAACCCATCAGACATCTGGAAAGACTCTTCATCATAAGATACTAGAACTATATGATAATCAAGTGGAGATATCTAGT
The DNA here is from genome assembly GCF_031143425.1 of Pleurodeles waltl. Taxonomy (NCBI): domain Eukaryota; kingdom Metazoa; phylum Chordata; class Amphibia; order Caudata; family Salamandridae; genus Pleurodeles; species Pleurodeles waltl. The sequence continues at coordinate 688,762,001 of NC_090438.1, forward strand.
CAAAACCTATAATACATTCATCCCGATGCACAAGAGTGCTGTACTTCGAGACAACCATCTCCCTATTTATGAACTGGATGTGGATGAGCAGAATGACGTAAAACCACGCTAAGAGCCAGAGAGCACAGGCGCCATCCCTCAAGGAGGATGTGCCTATGCATGGAGCTTTACCCTTTTCTTAGATTGATTGGAGCCAATCTGCTCATGTTCCTGGTCTTTATTTCTATGGAGCAGTTATGGGTACTGCAAAGATGAGGAGCATCAGAGTTTACTGAAAAGATGCAGTTACTAGCCTACCATTCTGCAGTAAGGTGCTTATTTACAAGAGACCTGTGCTGCCGAAGCATCACTTTTGTATATGATCCAGTGGCACATGCCTCTCAATCATATCTATGAGGCAACACAATACCACCGTGTGTGGCTTTGCATGGCCTCATAGATATGGAGTAAGGCAAGGCAATGCAAAGTGCTGCTTTGCCTTACACTCCATCAAGGAGGCTTTCATGGGTGTTGCGGTGGGTGTTCCCACGCAACACCCATGGATTTTGATGCTGACCCAGATTTACAAAATCAGATAAACCTAGGGCAGTGCCAAAACCTTATGCCTCCCCAAAGCAGGTGTAATAAAGAGAAATGTTTTAATTTCTTCTTTTTTTTTTCCTCTGGTGCAAGGGTCCCTTTGCTGGCTCTAGGCACCAAATTGTGTGCCAGTGCTGGCTGAAATGACAGGAATGAACTGTATTTTGTAAATATGGTGAATTCCTGCCCTTTTGAGTTTACGTATGGCAGTACAGCAAAAAGACTTGCAGCACTGCCCTTACACCAAACCTTTGCAAAGAAGTCCAAAATCCTAGCGATAAAATCCCACCATATTGTAATGCATCCTAACAGCACTTACCCACCACAGCTGAACAGAATCCTTCAATGCCTCATGCAGCCACCTACTCACTATACCTCACTGCTACATGTGCAGAACATTTACCACTACAAGGCTGCATCTTTGGAGCAGTAACTCATCCACAAGGATTTGCATCCTAACAGCAGCAACTAATCCTTACTGCGCTGGATCCTAAGTATGGGAATCTATTACACTGCACCCTAGGAAAACTAATCCTGTATCCTACGGGAATTAAACCACCTCTTAATACAGAATGCCTTAGAGTGTTGTACAGTGCCCTTGGGATCCTTAAGGGCACTAATCCACTGTTCCACAGCAATTTCACAATACAGCACCCCACTGCACTGCATTCTAGGGGCACCAAGCCACCACAATACACAGCATGCTTGAACCACTACACACAACCCTACACATTAACGACACTTGAATATCACACATGCACTAATCCGTGGCTCTATACTCTGCATCTGAGGGACATTAATGCACACAACGTACAAAAACCTTTACAGTGCCTTTCGTCAGCATTTCCACCAAAGGGACACTTACAAATACACTGACCTGCCACACTGTACTGAATCCTAGGGTGGGTACATTGCACTAATAGGGCCACTAAATTCCACCATTGCCCTTTGTCTGACAACCACAGAAAGAGATCGAATTTTACTAATACATCAGTGGCATAGAAGTTAGCATATGGCGACTTACAAATCTTCATTTAAAAGCCTAACAGAGAAATTAACATGTAAATGTAAAATGTTCATGTTTAAATTATGGTGGACAATGTGGCCTCCATTCATATTTGACTTCACGATTAACATGACGATATTGTGCATTTGTATTTGAGTAAGTTACTAACTTGAATTATTGTTTAAAATATTATCTTTAAAAAATAAATAATAGAAATGATGTCTATAATGAGTATTAATTGATCATGAATTAATCATGCTTATATTTAATTAAATGAATTGTATTAACATGAGTTACATGTATGCAGAAAAATAAATGCACACTTAAAAAATGATTTCTATTGTAAGGTGCGCAAAAGGATTTATAAGTGTATTAATTGTATTAATGTGCATTTAGGTTTTCTTAGCTTAAGATTCAGTCTTGCAGCAGTAGAGGAAAATGATTTGCTTGTTTTGTTCCCTTTGACCTGAACTTTTCCCTATGTTGCTGACATGATGTTAAATGTCCTATTGTATTGAAGACGAAGAACATGTTTTAGTGTTAACTATGTAACAATATTTGTTCTAGCTGTCTAACAAGACAGGAAACTTTAATAAATCTCATCTGAGAATTGTTTAGCTCATCATGTGTGCTGTGAGAAAGAATTTTGAAGTAACAAACAACTAGAAAATGTAATAATTTGGCGGAACTGTATGAAATCATTGAAATGATTAATGCTTTCTCAGGGAAAATTCAGAATAGCACTGCATGCTGATTCTTGTGTGTAAGATGAGCCCACCTGGAGGACCAATTGAAAGTCCCATGGATATTTCTAATTAGGGAGAGACTTTGAAATTTGAGTTAGTCTGTCTAGTACTTTGCAAGAGTTAGTCTGTCTAGTAATCTGCCAGAGTCAGCATAGCCTACTGCTGCTGTCACCTCTTGTTCCTCTCCAAGTCTTCTGATGAGTTTCCTTTTAGTCTTAATTGTCTCACTTGCTTATGCTGTTCAATAATAATATGCCCTATGAATCCGGAACTGTTGACCTTTCCTATGTGCAGCCCATGTTCTGCACTGTCCTGATGCTGCTGTCAACTGATATTGTAAGAAGGTGATCGGTCTGTTCGACAAAACTTCCTGTCTGATATCCCATGAGGGGAGTTATAACTAAATGTGATTTCTTGTTTCCATTTCAGCTTAGATAATCACATCAGCATATTTTTATAGTGAGTTGCTTTAGTTAGATGATTTTTCCAAATTAGTTTTGTCTTTTCCTTTTTATTTTTGCCTGTATGTGTTAGCCCGTTCCCAGACATGCAAGTCCAAACTCCAGTTAGAGATAAGGATGGCCCAGCCCTGGAAACTGATTGTTAAAATTGCATTTTGATGATTTACTGATGTCCCTATCATCTGCTTTGAAATCGGAAATTAGTGTACATATTGTAGTTCTTCTGATTTATGCCATACTTTTGGAATGTTTAACAGTATTGATGTTTAGTAGACCTGGGCCCTCCGGTCGACTTCAGCGGTCTTTTGCAAAGACCACTGTTGAAGCGGACGCCAAAAGACCACCAGTGTTGGCGTTCTGAAGACCACAATATTACGTGTCACCTACAGATTTCCACCCATAAACAGGCAGAAATCCGACACCATCAGCCTGACAGACGGCGGGTGATAGGAGGTTCCATCAACAGCACCACCACGCTGGAAGGACTCCACCTGCCATATTATAAGCAGTTAAATGGCACGGTGGTCCTTGCACGACGGTGCGGCATTGGTGGTGGAACCACTGACATCCACCCGCTCCTGGATGACCATTTCGACATGGGCTGCTATGCAGCCCAGACAGGTAGGTGGACTGACTGGGGGTGTGTGTGGTAGGTGCATGTGTGTGGTGTTTGCGAGCATGTGCGTGACTGTATGCATGCGTGGTGGTGGGGGTGTGAATGTATGCAGAGGGTGAGGGTGTGTGTGCATGGATGCAGGTGGGAGTGTGCAGGAATTCAGAGGGGGTGCATATACGTGCGAGCGAGTGGGGGGTGTCTGTGTGCAAGTGAGTGGAGTTGAGTGTCTGTGTGTAAGTGAGTGGGGGTGCATGTCTGTTTGTGTGAAAGCAAGTGAGGGTGTTTGGATGTATGCGTGCGGTCGGGTCGGGGTGTTTGGATGTTTGCGTGCGGTCGGGTGGGGGTGTTTGGATGTATGCGTGCGGTCGGGTCGGGGTGTTTGGATGTATGTGTGCGGTCGGGTCAGGGTATTTAGATGTATGTGTGCAGTTGGGTGGGAGTGTTTCAGTCAATCAGTATTTGTTTTTGTAAAGCGCGGCTACTCACCGATGAGAGTCTCAAGGCCCTGGGGGGAGGGGCCTTATCTGAAGAGCCACGTCTTGAGGTTCTTCCTGAAGATGGCGAGTGACGGTCTTTGTCTGAGGTGCAGGGGGAGGTTGTTCCAGCTCTTCGTTGCAGTGTAGGTGAAAGATCCTCCTTCGGCAGTGGTTTTGCAGATGTGGGGGATGGTGGCCAGTGCCATGTGGGCGGAGCAGAGAGATCTGTCGGGATGTGGAAGGAGACACAGTGGTTCAGGTAGGCTGGTCCTCCATTGTGTATGGCCTTGTACGTGTAGGTGAGAAGCTTGAAGGTGATTCACTTCTTGACCGCTAGCCAGTGGAGGGTCCCCAGGTGTTAGGAGATGTGTTCTTGGCGAGGGAGATCCAGACTTAGTCTGGGGTTGGCATTCTGGATGAGTTGTAGTTTTTTTATGTTCTTGGTTGAGGTGCCAGAGTAGAGGGCTTTGCTGTAGTCAAGATTGCTAGTGACTAAGGCGTCAGTGACTGTCCTGTGACAGTCTGCTGGGATCCATCTGAAGAGCTTCCGAAGTTTGCAAAGTGTGTCCCAGCAGGAGGAGGCAATGGAGTTTACCTGGCAGGTCAAGGATAGGGAGGAGTTGAGGATGATTCCTAAGTTGGAGGCATTTCTAAAGATGATGAGCTCAGTCTTGTCAGAGTTGAGCTTGAGGCAGCTCTCTCATCTAGGTGGCGACGGCTTCCACTCCTGAGTGCAAGTTCCTTTTGCCCATGTCCAAGTCTTCTGTGAGGGAAATGATGAGTTGAGTGTCATCTGCATATGACACAAGGTTCATACCGTGGCTTCTGACGATGGCAGCGAGAGGGTCCAAGTATATGTTAAACAGTGTAGGACTCAGTGGGGATCCTTAGGGGACTCTGCAGTTGACTCCTGTGGGTCTGGAAGTGTAGGGCGTGAGTCTGACCCTCTGCGTCCTCCCAGAGAGGAGATCTATTCCAGGGCTCTTCTGCAGATTCCTATGTTGTGGAATCTGGTGCGCAGAGTGCTGTGTGAGACCTTGTCGAATGCTGCTGAGAGGTTGAGGAGTATGAGTGCTGTGGTGTGGCCATGGTCTAGGAGTAATCTGATGTCATCAGTGGCTGCCAGGGGGGCAGTCTCCGTGCTGTGGTAGCTGCGGAAGCCGGACTGGGAGCTGTCCAGGGAGTTGTTGGCCTCAATGAAATTCCATAGTTGTGTCTTGATTGCTTTCTCCAGCATTTTGGCGGGGCAGGGTAGCAGCAAGATGGGCTGGAACTTCTTTAGTTCTGATGGGTCGGCCAAAGGTTTCTTCAGGAGAGGGCGTATTTCGGCGTGTTTACAATCACTGGGGAAGGTGCCCGTGCTGATGGAGCAGTTGATTGTGTTACGGAGCTCAGTGGTGATGGATGCGTTGGCTCTGATGTATATGTGGAGCGGACTGGGATCCAAGGGGGCTCCGGAGTAGGTTGGGTGGGTTGCGTGTCAGGAAGTGTGTGAGCGAGTGGGTATGTGTGTCAGGAAGTGTGTGGATGTTTGGGGATGCATGTGCGGGTGACAGGAATGGGGATTCCTGTCACCAGGTGTTTCGTGGCGGGGCGACAGCAGCTAAAAAGCTTGGTGGTTTGCTGCCTCATAATATGGCCTGCGGTCTTAGGCATGCCCAGGCCCGGAGGAGCTCACCGCTAGCCGGTCTGACCACACCAGCGGGACTGGCGGAGCTGTGGTAGTTTGGCTTCGACCACATCGCTGAACTCGTAATGTGGCGGTCTTTTTTTACAGGACCCCGGCGGTCTTTACCGTCAAGACCGCGGCGGTAAGACCGTCACACTCGTAGTGAGGGCCTAAATCTCTTTAGATGTTTTGTTCAAACTATGGTATTCATATATGTTTATAGCTTAGTTTTGTGTACCATATATGTTACACTGATTTGGGGTTTGTGATAAAGCTTTGAAACTTTATTCAGTTTGGCATGTGATTTGGTGTTTAAATTGTTCATGTTGTCTAAAATTGTTTATGATACATATATCATTAATCTGTATTGAATAAATCTGACTACTACACTCCTTACTGAGTTCAAAGATCCAGTTGACTTCTAGTGGTGGGATAAGGTATGGTGTCTCCCCAGAGCGCCTGTGGTTTCTGTACCCAGAGAGAGAAAAGATCTTAAACATGGCTAGACTAAAATTGGAATTAAATGAAATGATTGAGGGAACACCTGAATTAGACCGATTCGATTCTTACAATGAAAATGAGTTGCACTTGTTGTGCAAGGATGTTACTCTTAGAGCAGGACATGCTTATGAGAAATTATCTGATTTAGCTGAGAAATATGAAATTGAGATGAATAAATCAAAACAGCTAAAGAGAGGTTACAGATTAGAATTTGCATTGAGGGACACTGCAAACATGAGATCACCTGGAATGTAAATTCATATTAAAGAACTAATCCAGTGCATTCAAACACTGGGAGCATTAGATAAACGGAAAGGCAAATGGGCAAAGAAAAGAGAACAAAAGAAAGATGTGCAGCAGGCAAAGGGAGCTGTAAAAACAATGTCATTGAGAGAGATTCCAGTAGGGAATGTTGTCCATGTCCCATGGAGCAGAAGTGACACACTGTAATTCACAAATAATTACCCAAAGTTGAGGGAGTAACCAGTGGAGTGGTACCAGCAAGCAGAGAGGTTTCTTAAGCTTGCCAAGTGCCTGGGGAGAGATATGAACACTTTATTTGAGATTGTGGTTCCAGCAGATTTGTGGTTGAGTGTAAGATGAGTGTTGATTGGCCAACACGTGAGCTGCCAAGGGATGCATTGACAGGTGCACTGTCTGAAGTGGTGATTAAATGCTATGACAAAGTAATTGAGTTTTTGAAAACTAGAGTCTCCACCAAAGATGTCGATTTGCAAAGAATTGACCGGACAGGTCAGGAGATGAAAGAATCTGTTCATGCTTATTATGAGAGAGTGTTGCAAGCATTCAAGCAATACAGTGACACGGAGATTATTAACCAGAGAGACTTGATTCATTTTGTGTTCAGATTTGTTAAAGGCTTGAAGCCTGAAATTAGCAACACGATTCAGAATCATTTGATTTGTGGCAGGGAAAGCCAATTGATGAAGTATTTCAATATAAAAAATACTGTAGTGACAAAACTGAGTTGAAGCAGAAAAGATTAAGCGATAAGGCAATGGTGATGCAAATCAGATCTGTCCAAGCAGCAGTTATGAAGAGATAGCAAGGAGTGGTGAAAGCAGAAGGAATGCAGGGAACACAGCAGCAGGGAAATATGGTACCGCGATACAGAGGTAGAGGTTGTGGAATATGAGTAGATTTGAATGTTAATGTGGCTGATGTTCAAAACATGAAGAAAATACTTCCTTGTCATGTGTGTGGCAATGCCGGGCATTGGAAACTGGAGTGTCCCTATATTAATGTAATTCTGTGGTGCAAGGTGGTGGTGTTGCGCAAATGGTTGACAACAGTCAAATTCAAAATCAAAGGGTTCAAAGGCCCCTAAATCAAAACATGAATGTTCCTACTGGAGAAGTCCAAGTGCAAGTTCCCTAACAGTAAGCACAATTTTCCCAACAGCAAATTCAAACCCTACAGCAAATGCAGATACCACAAGCACAGCAACAAGTAATGGTTCCTCAGCAGAACACAAACCAAAGAGCAAATGCAAATATAAATCAGTTAATCACACAACACCCATTGATTGATTTCAGTGATGATGAAATGAGTGAAAGTTCAGAAAAAGAAGAGTGTGTTTTGGCTGCTTCTCTGGAGGTAGATCAGCGCGGTCCTTATGTGAATGCAAGTGTCCTGGGTCATGATGTTTCATTTCTGGTTGACACTAAAGCAACTTGTTCCGCTGTCAGATCTGCAGAAGTCCATAATGTGCCCCTTTCTGGAAGGACAGTTCAGGTTGTGGGAGTAGCGAATCAGCATTTGGTAAACCCCATTACAGAGCCCATTTCAGTTCAAATAGGAAGCTCTGAGGATTTGCACCAATTCGTAGTTTGCGATTCCAATCCTGCGAGTCTGTTAGGAAGAGACTTACTATGCAAATTAAAATGCCCCCTTACTTGTACTCATGAAGGGATAGCCTATTCAAACCAACAGTGATGATGAAACGTCCAGTCAAATTGATGAGATGTATCCTCTTATTACATTGTTTCCTGCGATGACAATTAAAGACCTGTCTGATGCGGTAAAGATATTAGACTTATATGCAGTGTTAAACCAGTTAAAGTGACTGTGAAGCTGAATGCAGTCTTTCCCAGGACGTGACAGTATAACATGACTCCCAAAGTGATTGAAGCAATTACCCCAATAATTACAGACTTTGTTGAGCAGGGAGTCCTAAAAGAAGTCATGAGTAGCCCCTGTAATTCCCCTATTATGGGATTGTAAAAGCCCAGTGGGAAATACTGCATAGTTCAGGATTTGAGAAAGGTGAATGAAATTGTGGAATCCTGTTGTCCCGTAGTGTCAAACACAGCAGTAATTTTATTCCAGATTCCATGTGAAGCAGAATGGTTTTCTGTTATTGACTTGTCACAGGCCTTCTTCTCTGTGTCTTTACATGAGGATAGTCAATTATTTTTCTCATTCAGATTTGGCAACCGTGTGTATTCATGGTGCCGTACTCCACAGGAGTTTTCATAATCATCATCCATTTTTTATCAAATTTTGAATAAGAACTTAGAGTCTTTGAACATGCCATTTCACTCTCCTTTAGTGTAGTGCATTGATGACCTGATGGTTGCTTCTTATACACGTGAACTTTGTAGACAAGATACCACAGCTTTTGTTGAATCATTTGGGTGAAAACGGACACAAGGTTTCTCCTACCAAATTATAATATTGTCAGAAAGAAGTGAAGTGTTTGGGACACTGAATTGAGAAAGATACAAGAAAAATGTCAAGAGAGAGTTGCAGCTATTATGCAGATGAATCCCCTTTTACTCAGAGAGGTGTCAGAATGTTTTTGGGCATGGTGAGCTACTGGCACCAGTGGATCCCAAATTTTTCAGTAATTTCCAAACCACTGCAGACAGCTAACGCATAAAGAAATTACAGACCCAGTGCCCTTTATTGAAGAATGTATGCAAACTTTCACTGAGTTGAGACAGAGTTTGTGTAGAGCTCCAGCTTTGGGAATGCCTTATTACAAAAAATGCTTTGCAATGTTTTGTCATAAACATGATGGTTGAGCTCTTTCTGTTTGGACAAAGTTGCATGGAGGAATGAACAGACCTGTGGCATAATTTTCTGCAACATTGGATCCTGTCGCTGCTGCCTTGCCCAGCAGTTTGAAAGCCATGGCAGCTGCTGGTGTAAAGATAGGTTAATGCAAAGGCATTGTGATGAGACACACTTTAATTGTTTAAGTCCCACATTCAGTTGAAGTTCTTTTAACAAGAACTAGAACCCAATATTTGACCTGTGTCCATCTCACCTGATATGAGTTATTGATCCTTGGATCCGACAATGTGACTGCCAAACGGTGCTCTGTACATTGTTACCTGTTAATGTTAATGATTTAAATGATGTTAATGAGACCGAACATGACTGCCTCGATGTCACTGAACTGTGCATGAAACCCAGACCTGATATTCAGGACACTCCTTTAGAGGAGAATGACCAAGTTGTTTTAGTTGACGGCGTCTGCTTCAGAGACAACAAAGGAATTCCGAGAGCTGGTTATGTAGTTGCACTCTCTCAGGAGTAGTCAAAGCTTCATGGCTTCAAGGAGTCCTTTCTGCCCAAGTAGCTGAATTGATTGCTCTTGCAAGAGCATGCAGTGCATGAGAGCAGCTTAAAGCGAAAATATTCACGGATAGTCAATATGGATTTGGTGTGGGTCACGATTTCAGCTGTTACGGCACCACCAAGTTTTCATGACCTCTTCAGGATCACCCATTGGAAATGGTGAAACAATTCACAGTTTATTGAATGCTTTGCAGTTACCTGAGAAGATTGTGAAGTGCACACCCCATCAAAAGTCAAATGCATATGTATCATTGGGTAATGCCTATGCTGACCAAATTGACAGGTATTGTGCACTCCATTGCGTCACCTTCAATGAAGAGCTGGGTGGTGGAAGTGACACCGGTGAGACAAATCAAAGTTCCTTGATTTCCGAGGTTGATACTTGGGATGAAATCAAGAGGTTGTAGGGAGAGGCAACAGAGGAAGAACACAGAGATTGGACTGGAGCATGTTGTGTCCAGAGAGAGGAAGATGATGTCTGGATTTCAAGTGAAGGGAAATGTGTTGCCAGATTGTTTGTTGAACTCAATGGCAAGTTATTATCATGGTCCGGTTCATCTTGTCAGAGATGCAATGATTCCATCATTCAAACAGACATGCTACAAACCCAGATTTAGGTTGATTGCAGAAGCGGTATGTCACAGATGTATTACATGTCAACAAACGAATCTAGGGAAACTCACAGTGGTTACTTTGAGCCACATAGGCATATCGGGAGGTCCATTTAACAGAATGCAGCTTGATTTTATTGAGATGTCTGCTTGCAATGTATTGAGGTATGTATTGATCATTGTGTGCATGTTTTCCCACCAGATATAGGCCTATCCAACATGTAGGAATGATAGTCTTACAGTAGCTAAGCTGCTGCTCTGGAACATAGCGAGATTAGGTTTCCTGACTTCTTTGGAATCAGATTGAGGAACTCATTTTAATAAAATTGTTGTGTGCAGCACTGAACATTGTGAAAAATGGCACTGCAGTTATAGACCAGAGGCATCTGGATTGGTTGAACAAATGAATGGAACACTGAAAGATCAATTGGCAAAGGTTTGTGCCACTACAACGTTAAAATTGCCTGATGCATTGCCACTTGTCCTGATGAGTATGTGTAGCACCTCTGGCCAGTCCGACAGCACGGTCACCCCACGAGGTTCTTATGGGGCGTGCAATGAGGTTACCAGCATTACATGCAAAGGCACTTGTGAACATAACAGATGACTTAGGGCCAGATGTAGGTATGTTCCAATTTGCGACTTGCAAATTGCAAGTCAGAGCGACTCACAATTTGCGAGTCGCAGAATGGAATGTAGGATGGTGTCCCTGACACCATCTGCGACTCGCAAGGGGGTCGCAAAGGCCCACCTCATTAATATTAATGAGGTGGGTTGCAATTTTCGACCCCCATGAGACTCACAGCACTCACAGGAGACAGCAGACCACCATGTCTGTGACTGCTTTTAAATAAAGCAGTTTTTTTTTGGTAATGCAGCCCGTTTTCCTTAAAGGAAAACGAGATGCATTGCAAAACTAAAACGTGAAACGTTTTCGTCTCATTTTTTCAGAGCATTTTTTCCATAGGACCACTGCCTGCTCTGGAAAAAAATTTTTAATGCCATTCACAAAGGGGAAGGGGGTCCCATTGGGACCCCTTCCCTTTTGCGAATAGGTTAGCACCCATTTGAAATGGGTGCTAACTGCGATTGCTTTCCGACCGCGTTCGCAGTCACAAAGCACTCTGGCATTGCACTGCAACTCACAATTAGGTAGGGGACTCCCCTTCCTAATTGCGACTCGCAAACCCGTTTTGTGATTCGGTAACCAGGTTACCGAATCGCAAAAGGGGTTTTGTGCATTGCCAAGTGCAGTTTGCACGTCGCAAACAGCGAATTTCTGTCTCATTAGGTTGAAATAGTAACAGTTCAAACAGCTTGAGTACAGTGTCACAGGTTGAAAGCTGGAGACTGAAGCATGTAAGGAATACTTGTCCAGAGCCAAGGTGGAAAGGACCGTATTAAGTTGCCTTGGTGACAACAACAGCTGTGAAGTGTGCTGGTCTTCAAAATTGGATTCATGCAAGCCACACATCTAAAGTTCTGTGCCCTCTAGAAAAGACAAAATATGATTGAATGCAGAATAAGAAAGAGTTCAGAATAATCAAGCTGTGAGGACTGAGCAAGTGGCTGAAGCAGAACACGTGCAAAATGGTGAAAACGCAAGTTTTCCAAAGGCAGACAGAGATGCAGGAGAGCAAAATCAAAGCCAACTACTCCTGCCAATGCAGCAAATGTTGTGAACATAGTTTCACCTGGAAAGAGAACTGTAAAAGGAGATCAATGACCTGCAGCAGCACATGAACTGGTTGCAGATGAACTCCTAGCTATAACAGAAACAGTTGAAGAGTCAAGTCAAAGTGAAGATGTTGCTGTGAGAAGAACAAATAGGAAAAGAGTCCAAATATTCTTCACCTTAATAGATCTATCTTGTCACAACTGAATGGGGGAACATGTTTATGGCCTTTTGTTTTGACCGTTAGAATTCAGCTAAATATTTTGAAACTTGAAATTGCATTTGAACTGAATTTTTAAATAACTGTGCCAATTGATCGATAAAGACATTATACTCTGAAAGCGACCATAAGTGAGCATCAAACTATGTTTTATGAAAAACGAACACTTGAATCATTTTGAGAAAATTTCAGATTGAAACTTGATAAACTGTCTTGAAGATCAAGAATTTCTATAAACAATGCAAGACTTTGAAAAGTTGCTTTGGATTAGATTTTTGTTCACTTTGCTTTCAAATTGTTCCTCTTTCTTTTTCTTTTCCTCTCTGATTCTACAGAAGTCATGAGTCCAGGAGAGGGTAAATGCAGTAAATGTAAATATGTGTGCATTGATTTAGTTATAGTATATATGATTGTTTGTATTTTATTAATTGCTGGAATGAGTGTTTCAATTAAAGGAGAGATGCAAAGCACAGCAACTCCAGTGAAGAGAATGACGTCTAAGCAGGATACGTTTTATAAGGTTGAGGAATTGCATAATTTAGATGACACAAAGGGAGATTTGTCTTCCAATGTGTATTATAGTTTACTGTATGAATATGTGGACACAATGAATGTGTGTGATTGTTATGTTTGTACACAAATTCCTTCGTTAGTACAAGATGGAATCACCTATCACAGCTTCTACTAACGTATGGCATTAGGTGTAGTTTATTATTAGTTTTCTCTATTGTTCCCATTAATGAGCATTTGAGCAGCATTACAAAGAACATAGATATGGTAGCTTGGTTCTTTGAACCTACCTTCACCTTTTGCACAGTGTATGCACACTGGTATAATTTAACATGTCTTCTCACATAGGTGGAAAAAGAGTTCATTAATCAAGTTAACAACAGAAGAAAAGCAATGAAAGACTAGAAAGATAAGGGTAAAGTTTCTAGAAAGAAATCAGCTTCCAACACACCTGATACACAAGGTAATTTAGCTTTGATTGGCAAGTGTTGTACATATAGGCCACAATCTGAATCTGACAATAAGTTTCCAGGAACTAAGTGAATGCAGACATGTGCTTTTGTTTTAGAGTGTATAGGATTTTATGCTAAATGGACAAGACCCCACTGTGCCTGGTGTATATTACATCTGTGGAAAGAATGCTTATTACAAGTTACATTAGGTTGGTATGGACATGCTATTTAGGAGTGTTGTTTCCAAAAATGTATCAAGTAGACAACATTGACAACCCAGCAGGGACTGAGAGACTTAAAATGAGACGTAAAAGAGCAGAGAGTAGTTCAGAGATCTCTGGAGTTAATTTTGGAGCTTTTATTCCATCAGTAAGTGTGATCTTAAATGACATAAAGATAAGGAAGTCATCTAAGATTGTAGATAAAATGTCAGCTGATTTTTCAAGTGCAATGCTCCTAATGGATATGGAAATGGTTGTGGTAAGATTTATGGTATTGCAGAGCGCCTTGCAATAGACATCTCTGTAGCAAAAGAAGGCAGAGTCTGTTGAGTTTTAATGACACAACACTGCTGCACTTACATACCAAATAACAGCAAGAAGATAAGGAAATACCTTTCTAGTCTGACAAGTCTGAAGAATGACTTGAATGACCTGAAACAGACAAATGTTTGGGAGACAATAGGTGCAGGATTCTCTAAGGTAGGATCTTGGGTTGAAAACCTGGGAAATGGACTTGTGTGGTAGATGAGACCTCATGGAGAACCAATGGAAAGGCCCAGGGATATTTCTAAATATATAAACAATTTGAAACTTTGAGTTAGTCCATCTAGTACGTTTCATGAGTTAGGGGCATGTTTAATACTTGTTTTGCACATATTTGCATCATTTGCATAATTTTTTTACGCAAATTCAGTGGAAACCTAACTCCATATATATACTTTAGCGCTAGACCTGTCTAGCTCCAAATTAATGGAGTTAAAGCCATTTTTTGGATGTGGAAACCTACTTTGCGTCAATGAGATGCAAAGTAGGCATTACCATGCAAAAAATGACTCTATGGCCTTAGCGCCATATTTATCCCCCGTGCTAAAATCATGCATGGGAGGGAGGAGGGGTTAAATAATGGTGCAAAGCTTGCTTTGCACCATTATTTAACGCCTGGGTCAGGGCAGGCTTTAGAGGACCTGTGGGTCTATTTCCATGGTGGAACACCATGGAATAAGCCCACAGGTGTCCTCCCCAGGCCCCAGGGACACTCCCACCCACACCAGAGGGACAGCAGAGGATGGGGACCCCATCCCAGGCACGTATAGGTAAGTAAAGGTAAGTATTTTTTTTTTAAGTGCCATTGGGCCCCTGAAATTGGCCACCCTACATGGCGCTGGGTGTAGTGGCCATGTCCAGGGGACCCTGGTCCCCTGTGCTGGCCATTGGGGTGGTGGGCATTATTCCTGTCTTTTTTTAAGACAGGAGTTATGTGGAATGGATGGTTTTGCATCAGAAAATGACAGTAGGCTGGTTAGAGTATTTTCTTTTACTCTTACTTGCCTAATGTCATTTTTTGGTGCAAGACCCCCTTCTTCCATACTGCCATCCCCACCCGGCTAAGGTCATTTTTTTTTACGATAGCCTACCCTTTGCACCGGCTTGCACCATTCCATAAATAAGGTGCCTGGCTGGTGCTTTGAAATGGTGCAAGCCGGTGCTAAACTTTTTGGTGCAAAACTGCGCTAGTGCAGTTTTGCACCAAAAAGTATAAATCAGGGCCTTAGTGTCTCTAGTAGTCTGCCAGAGTGACTATAGTCTACTCCTGCCTTGAGTCTGCTGCTGTCAACTCTTGTTCCACTCCAAATCTTCTGATGAGTTTCCTTTCAGTCTTAATTGCCCCACTTGCTTCTGCTGTTCAGTACTAAGATGCCCAATCAATTCTGAACTGCTGACCTTCCCTATGAGCCCATGTTCTGCATAGTCCTGATGCAGCTGTCAACTGATGTTGTGAGAAGTTGATTGGCCTGTTCGAGGAAAGATCCTGTCTGCTATCCCATGAGGCGAAGTACACCTAAATGTGGTTTCTTGTTTCCTTTTCAACTCAGATAATCACATCAGCATATTTTTATAGTGAACAGTTTCATGATTTTTTCAAATTATTTTTATCTTTCCCTTTTTACTTTTGCATGTACGTGTTAGCCCATACCCACACATGCAAGTCCGAATTCGACTTAGAGATAAGGATGGCCCAGCCCTGAAAACTGATTGTTAAAATTGTATTTTGATGATTTATTGATGTCACCATCATCTGCTTTGAAATCGAAAATTGTTGTTCTTATTGTAATTCCGCTGATTTATGTCATTCTTTTGGAGTGTTTAACAGTATTGATGTTTATTTGACTTAGGGGGTCATTTCGAGCTGGGGGACAGGAAAGCTCATCCACCAAACTCCCGACATGGTGGCCACCGCCTACGCGTCGACCTCCCAGCCGGAGTCAATATGAGTTTCCCCCTAGGTCGGCAGGTGGAAACCTGAGTTTCTGCCTGCCGGCCGAACTGGAAGCAGGCTACATCATTGTCTCTGGCTCGTAATTGAGCCGGGGGCAATGCTGTAGCCAGCAGGGTGCACCAGCACCCTCTCAATGTTCAGTGTCTGCAATGCTGCAATGAACATTGTGATGGTGCTGGGCAGGGCCCCCCCGTGGCTCACTGTACCTTTTGTCCACCAGCCTTTTAATGGCGATTTTACCACAATGAAAAGGCTGGCGAAGAACAAGGTCGTAGTATGCAGAGCAGCACTGCTTGCAGCGCTGCCCTGACGGATTACGATCTCTGCCACTGCCAGGCCGCTGGGATCCATAAACCTGTCGGATATGGTGGTTCTCTGGTGGTCTAACCACCAGGGTTGTAATGTGGCAGGGGGAGTGCTGCATCCACGGCAGTCCTGACACCCACCACAAGGGTGGTGGTCTTATGACTGCCACACTCGTAATGACCCGCTTAATCTCTTTAGATGTATTGGCCAACCGATGGTATTCATGTATGTTTAGTTTTGTGCACCATATATATAATACACTGATTTTGGTATTGTAATAAATCTTTGAAACTTTATTGAGTTTGGAGTGTGATTTGGTGTTTAAATTGTTCATGGTGTCTATAATTGTTTATGATTCAAATATCATTAATCTGTGTTGAAAGAATCTGACTCCTACACTCCTCACCGAGTCCAAAGATCCAGTCGACTTCTAGTGGTGGGATAAGATATGGTGTCTCGCCAGAGTGCTTGTGGTTTCTGAACCCGAGTCGGGAAGACCACCAGATATCCACTTCAGGTGTACTCTGGGGAATACTACATGTATAAAGTCATTAAATAGTAGTTGTCATTGTAGGAGGCTGGCCTGGCTTGTAGTGGGTACCAGAGGTACTTACACCTTGTGCCAGGTCCAGTTATCCCTTATTAGTGTAGAAGAGGTGTTTCCAGCAGCTTAGGCTGATAGAAGGTAGCTACGGCAAAGCAGCTTAGGCTGAACTAGGAGACATGTAAAGCTCCTACTATACCACTGGTGTCATATGCACAATATCATAAGAAAACACAATACACAGAGTTACTAAAAATAAAGGTACTTTATTTTTATGACAATATGCCAAAAGTATCTCAGTGAGTACCCTCAGTATGAGGATAAGTTATATACACAAGATATGTGTACACAAACCAGAATTAGGTAAGTAATAGCAAGAAAAGTAATGCAAACAGTGTAGAATTACAATAGATTACAATAGGAGCACAGAGGTATAGGGGCAACACAAACCACATACTCCAAAAGTTGAATGCGAACCACGAATGGACCCCAAACCTATGTGTGCTTGTAGAGGGTTGCTGGGACTGTAAGAAAACAGTGAGGGTTAGAAAAATAGCCCAACCCAAGACCCTGAAAGGTTGGCGTAAAGTGCACCTACTACCCCCAGAGAGCACAGAAGTCGTGATAGGGGGATTCTGCAGGAAGAACAAACACCAGAAATGCAACAACAGTGGATTTCAGGACCTGAGTACCTGTAAGAGAAGGGGACCAAGTCCAATAGTTGTGACAGTGTCGAGAGTGGGCAGGAGCCCAGGACATGCCAGCTGAGGATGCAAGGAAGCTGCCACCTGTTGGAAGAAGCTTAGAGTTCTGCAAGAAAGAAGAGGACTAGGAACTACTCCTTTGGAGGATAGATGTCCCACGTCGCGATAAAGCTTGCAGAGGTATTCCCACGCAAAAAAACCGCAAACAAGCCTTGCTAGCTGCAAGGGTTGCGGTGGAGGTTTTTGGGTGCTGCTGTGGCCCAGAAGGGACCAGGATGTCGCCACTTGGAGGAGGAGACAGGGTGGGCACCCAGCAACACAGGGAACCATCACAGAAGCAGGCAGCACCCGCAAAAGTACCTGAACAGGCACTTGGAAGGAAAGTGAACTGGAGTCCATGCGAGTTCACAAAAGGAAGTCCCACGACACCGGAGGAAAACTCAGAAGGTTGTGCACTGCAGGAAGGAGTGCTGGGGACCCAGGCTTGGCTGTGCCTGAAGGAAATCCCGGAAGAGTGCACAGGAGCCAGAGTAGCTGCAAATCACGTGGTACCCAGGAATGCAGTCTAGCGTGGGGAGACAAAGACTTACCTCCACCAAACTTGGACTGAAGAGTCACTGGACTGTGGGAGTCACTTGGACAGAGTTGCTGACTTCCAGGGACCACGCTCGTCAGGATGAGAGGGGACCCAGAGGACCGGTGATGCAGTGTTTTGGTGCCTGCGTTAGCAGGGGGAAGATTCCGTCGACCCACAGGAGATTTCTTCTGAGCTTCTGGTGCAGGGTGAAGGCAGGCTACCCCCAGAGCATGCACCACCTGGAAACAGTCGAGAAAGCCGTCAGGATGAGGCGCTACAATGTTGCTAGTAGTCATCTTGCTACTCTGTTGCGGTTTTGCAGGCGTCCTGAGCAGTCAGCGGTTGATCCTTTGGTAGAAGGTGAAGAAGAAGATGCAGAGGAACTCTGGTGAGCTCTTGCATTCGTTATCTGAAGAATTCCCCAAAGCAGAAACCCTAAATAACCAGAAAAGGAGGTTTGGCTACCAAGGAAGGAGGATTGGCTACCAAGAGAGGTAAGAGCCTATCAGAAGGAGCCTCTGACGTCACCTGCTGGCACTGGCCACTCAGAGCAGTCCAGTGTGCCATAAACACCTCTGTTTCAAAGATGGCAGAGGTCTGGGACACACTGGAGGAGCTCTGGGCACCTCCCCTGGGAGCTGCAGGTCAGGGGGGTGGTCACTCCCCTTTCCTTTGTCCAATTTCACGCCAGAGCAGGGCTGGGGGATTCCTGAACAGGTGTAGACTGGCTTATGCAGAGATGGGCACCATCTGTGCCCATCAAAGCATTTCCAGAGGCGGGGGAGGCTACTCCTCCCCAGCCTTCACACCTATTTCCAAAGGGAGAGGGTGTAACACCCTCTCTCAGAGGAAATCCTTTGTTCTGCCTTCCTGGGCCAGGGCTGCCTGGACCCCAGGAGGGAAGAAACCTGTCTGAGGGGTTGGCAGCAGCAGCAGCTGCAGTGGAGACCCCGGAAAGGCAGTTTGGCAGTACCCGGGTACTGTGCTAGAGACCCGGGGGATCATGGAATTGTCCCCCCAATACCAGAATGGTATTGGGGTGACAATTCCATGATCTTAGACATGTTACATGGCCATGGTCGGAGTTACCATTGTGACTCTATACATAGGTAGTGACCTATGTATAGTGCACGCATGTAATGGTGTCCCCACACTCACAAAGTCCGGGGAATTTGCCCTGAACGATGTGGGGGCACCTTGGCTAGTGCCAGGTTGCCCACACACTAAGTAACTTTGCACCCAACCTTCACCAGGTGAAGGTTAGACATATAGGTGACTTATAAGTTACTTAAGTGCAGTGGTAAATGGCTGTGAAATAACGTGGATGTTATTTCACTCAGGCTGCACTGGCAGTCCTGTGTAAGAATTGTCAGAGCTCCCTATGGGTGGCAAAAGAAATGCTGCAGCCCATAGGGATCTCCTGGAACCCCAATACCCTGGGTACCTCAGTACCATATACTAGGGAATTATATGGGTGTACCAGTATGCCAATGTGAATTGGTAAATTTAGTCACTAGCCTGTTAGTGGCAAATTTGGAAAGCAGAGAGAGCATAACCACTGAGGTTCTGGTTAGCAGAGCCTCAGTGAGACAGTTATACATCACACAGGGAACACATACAGGGCACATACTTATGAGCACTGGGGCCCTGCCTGGCAGGGTCCCAGTGACACATAGACTAAAACAACATATATACAGTGAAATATGGGGGTAACATGCCAGGCAAGATGGTACTTTCCTACAGTCATCTGATGAGAACCCACATAACCACTCAGTTTGACCCTTTAATGCCTACTTATGCAACAGAAATCCTCTCACTTTTATCTTTGTTTGCCTAATATTTTCATGTCTTTGTTAGACTGTTTTGAAAGGTTCATCATTTTCCAGACCGCAAAGATTGGTACATTTATATGGAGAAAAAATGATTATTTTTCAGGAAACTTACCATAAATGTAAACTTTGACTCAAGACCAATTTAAAATCCTTCCTTTTTACTGTTTTATTTACGACAGTCAGAAGTCTCACACAGGTTTATAAAAGAATAGTTACACTTTGTTGTTTAGTAACTACATAGTGCTTTTACCTTTTTTCTTGTGAGCTCCGGGTTTACCACAGAGCCAACAATCAAAAGAAATTAATAATACCTGGACATTTTTAACAATTGACTATTGCACAAATAATTTATGTTTAGGCTACATTAGAATAACACTCAGGTGCTCTTTCGTTACTACAAACACATAATAAAAATGTTCACAAAACATATTTTGACAATTTCCCTATTTGTACCTTTCCTTTGACTACTTAAAAATGTTGATTTTTATAATAAAATGAAATGTACGGAAATAAAAAAGTGCTTTCACAGGGCCATTATATGACTCGCCGCCTTATTGCCAGACAACAGAAACGCACTTTAGTTTGAGACCGATTGCTGAACACTGAGCCTGCTCTCTCAGTCCACCAATCGAGTCACAGTGAAAAACACAAGGGAAGCGCCATTAGCTTCAGCTCGCAAGACTGTCATGCGTCTGGTCGAGAGACCATGGACACTCACTAGCACAGAATCGTGGGCCAAATAGTACGTCATGGAAATTGTAGAAAGACTTCTAGTGCTCCCTTGCCTTGATGCCCAAAATGTAATGAAGAGAGAATAAGACTCATGGGTCTGGGTTGGAAGAGAAGTCTGATAACCCCACCTCTTGAAACATGTGGAAGCATGAAGGAGGCTTGTACTAGGTCATGCTGCAAGATCAGCGCATTCTGGTAAGGCATCCACACTGGTTCTTCATATATAAGGATCTCGAACTAGCAGATGTGAGAACAACAGAGTTTTCTCTGATTATCACCAAAATCAAATCATTAATCTCAAGTGGCTTCCAAAGGGGTTGCAGAACCCTAAAGACTAAAAGAACATCTAAGGGAGGAATCAAAGGCTTTCAAGAGTTCATGGGAAAGTAAACCTCCTCATACTTCTGATGAACACATACTCTCATTTCTCCAGTGCTCCTCAAAGGATCTCAACAGCTGTTATTGATGCACAGTGGAAAATGAGAGCAGCAATAGAACACTCCATTGAGATAATGTTGTGTAACTATGTGACACTGTGACATTGTCCCTTTAAATACTAGTTGGAGCCTGAGAAGTCCAAAAAGCTGTCTCATGCTTCTACTGCCCTGTCGCCTTCAAGAAAAACACTGTTCCCAAGTGCATCCCACATTGTGTTCCTGTGAAGATCAGATTTCAAGAAAGAACACAATGGCATTTGTTCAATGGGAAACTCTGATGCTGCAGGAATTAACTCACCTGTTCAACCACCCTCCTCTCTCTCCTCTGAAAAAAAACATGAATAAGGGAATTGTCTAGAGGGGGGTAAATGGATATTCACTGTAGATGCAACATTGTCACCTTTGGCAAATATCCCCGTATTCAATCTATATGTCTGCTGAGACCTTATTGTGTTTTTTTGAAGACTTTCAACGTGAAGATTGTCTAGAGTTAGAAGACAAAAGTAAGAAAAAGAATTCTGCTTTTGGAAGTTTGAAGAAGCTATTTTCTCTCTTTAAGCATCTTCTGAGTTGTTTTCCTTCAACTCTGAACAATGTCACTATTTTAAATATATTTGGAGGGACACTGATCTTTGCTCATGTCATTCTGTTAACTCTTCAGATGCTAAAGTTGCTGAGCCACCAAATAGGTCCACCACTCAGCACGGGTGCCCTAACTCCAGCAAAATAAAGGTCACAAAAAAGCCCAACCTGCTTCTAGATCCCTGCTGAGAAAGGAAACATTTTGGATCCCTTTTTGGAAAATGGACCATTGGTAAGCGTAAGGGTAGCCCCAGCTCAACCCTTCGTAGCTTGGCAACGAATGACAAGGCTTAACTTAAGAGACAAAGCATAAAGCATTCAAGTATCACAAAACAGTAATTAAATAAAACACAGAAAACAGTTTAAAAATCCGAAATTAATTTATAAAAATAGGAAATATGTTTAGCTTTAAAATGACACCAAAACGAAAAAATCAGATAAAGGGAACTGGAGATATGAATTTTTAAAGAATTAATGCTTTTTAGCGCATAGAAACAAATAGCACCAATCTGGTCATCTGGTCGCACCTCGACCAGGGAAAGTCAAAGTTTAAGGCTGACCGCGATGGAGCTGTGCTCGGCTACAGCAAGCAGGAGGCAACGGTCAAAAGTTTACCTTCGGACTTAGTCATTTTCTTGAAGATTTTCTTCAGTGGGACAAAGTCGCCAGTCCAATCGGACCTCCTGGAGCCCTTCCTCGGATGCGCATCTCAGGAGCCCTCGGTGAGAATTTCTACTTTCAGACTTAGCCGATTTTTCGAGATGAAAATCCTTTGACCAAGGCAAACCTGAATCTTGATCCGACGTCCCTGGAGCCCTCTTCGGATACACTGTGCGGAAGGTCCCGGTCAACTTCCTACGTTCGGACTTTGTCACTTTTGCTAAGATTTTCTTCACCTGGACAAACCTGCAAGTCCAGCCAAGTCGCCGTTGAGGCAAGCCAGCTAAAGCTGCCGTGGCGGGTCGGTCCCTTTATGGAGCTTTTTCCAAAAGTTCTCCAAACTTCTCCAAACTTCTGGACCTTCTTCCAGAAGGTCTTTTAGTGTTCTTTTGAAGTCCACAGCTCATCCCAAGGTTCCAGAAGCTGAGGGTGCAGACTACAACTCCCAGAATGCACCTGGCACAAACTCCAAATTGGCCACTGGACAGTGGTCAGCTGGTCAGTTTCTTCAGGAGTTGGTGCAGGGGACTCTGGTTAGCAGTTTTTCACCTGCAGCAAACAGGGAGTCCCTTCTTGAACCAGTTGAAGCCAGGCAAAGTCCTTCTTGTGGTGAAGCCCAAGTGTGCAGCTGGTGCAGTCCTTCAGAGTGCAGTGTCCAGGTGAAGGTCAGGGGTCCAGCAGGGCAGTCCTTCTTTTTCTGTTGTTCTTCCTTGGTAGGGATTTGAGGTGTGGGTGCAGTTCTGCCATATTTATCCTTGCTCCTGGGTGAAAAACAGGGGAGTTCTGGTTCTCCAATCAGGTGCAGGGTCCTTCCCACTGTGATGACCACTTCCTGAGAAGTGTAGCAAAAATCAATCCCAGGGAGCAAGATTCCTCAAAAATCCATCATGGCGGGAACTGATATTTGGAGGTTACATCTGGGTGAGCCCACCCTCAGATGGGGCTAAAAATCCTAAACACACCCCTCTCCTGCCCTCTCCTAATCTAATCAAGGGGGCATCTAATTGTCTGGGTTTGCAGGATGTGAAGGAGGTGCTGGGTTGCTCCAAATGTCCTTCACATGCCTTTGAAGACCAGTTTGGCAGCCCTCCCCCTTCCTGCTTCTCCATCTGCTGAGGCGAGTTCTCCTCACCCAGGCATATCTCTTTGTGTTCAGCCCAGGCCACTTCACACCTCACCAAGGCAGCCTGGCCCAAGCTGCCAGAGGCTGGCCAATCAGAGAAGGGCACTACAGGGCTGAAGTTGGCAACTTTTTGGATAGAGTTTAAAACTCTTTACCTGAACAAGTTATATTAAATCCAACAATTGTAAGTTGTGGGATTTATTATAACAATTAATATGACAACAAACTTGATGTATCAGACACTTAAGGGAACTTTGTAAATTAAAATAAAGTCTCCCCATTCTAGCCTATGGAGGTCATTCACTACAGTGAGGGAAAAATGAATTTGGCTGTTTTACCTCACCAGGGCTTATAAAATTATTTTGACAAGGTCCCTGCTTATAGTTACATGGCACCCAACCCTACAGGCACATGGAGCACACCTTAGGGGTGACGTATATGTAAAAATACGGTCGTTTAAGACTTTGGTACTACTTTTCATTCCAAAGTCAAATTTGCATTTAACTTCAATTTAAAAGCAGCCAGCAAGGCAGGCCTGCCTTTAAAATGACTCTGGGCACCTCAGCAGTGCACCCATAGGTGCACTACCTATGCTGGGGTCCCTAAACCTACATGCCCACCATATACTAGGGACTTATAAGTAGGTTGACATCAAATCAAATCAAATCATTAACATTTATAAAGCGCGCTACTCACCCGTGCGGGTCTCAAGGCGCTAGGGGAAAGGGGGGGTTACTGCTGCTCGAATAGCCAGGTTTTTAGGAGTCTCCGGAAAGCGGGGTGGTCCTGGGTGGTCCTGAGGCTGGTGGGGAGGGAGTTCCAGGCTTGGCCGCCAGGAAGGAAAAAGATCTCCCACCCGCCATGGAGCGGCGGATGCGAGGGACGGCAGCGAGTGCGAGACCAGAGGAACGGAGGAGACGGGTGGGGACGTAGAAGCTGAGGCGTCGGTTGAGGTATTCCGGTCCCTTGTTGTGGAGGGCTTTGTGTGCGTGGGTGAGAAGTCGAAAGGTGATCCTTTTGCTGACTGGGAGCCAATGCAGGTGTCTCAGGTGTGCGGAGATGTGGCTGTTGCGGGGTACGTCGAGGATGAGGCGTGCCGATGCGTTTTGAATGCGTTGCAGGCGATTTTGGAGTGTGGCTGTGGTCCCGGCGTAGAGGGTGTTGCCGTAGTCCAGGCGGCTCGTGACGAGGGCGTGGGTCACGGTTTTTCTAGTGTCGGCGGGGATCCAGCGGAAGATCTTGCGGAGCATGCGGAGGGTGAGGAAGCAGGCGGAGGACACAGCGTTGACTTGCTTGGTCATGGTCAGAAGAGGGTCCAAGATGAAGCCGAGGTTACGGGCGTGGTCTGTGGGGGTCGGTGCGGTGCCGAGGGGCGTAGACCACCAGGAGTCGTCCCAGGCGGACGGGGTGTTGCCGAGGATGAGGACTTCCGTTTTTTCAGAGTTCAGCTTTAGGCGGCCTCATCCAATCTGCAACGTCCTTCATACCCTCTTGTAGGTTGGTCTTGGCGCTGGCGGGGTCCTTGGTGAGGGAGAGTATAAGTTGGGTGTCGTCGGCGTAGGAGGTGATGATGATGTCGTGCTTGCGAACGATGTTGGCGAGGGGGCTCATGTAGACATTGAAGAGTATCGGGCTGAGCAATGAGCCTTGAGGTACGCCGCAGAAGATCTCGGTGGGTTCTGAGTGAAACGGAGGGAGGTAAACTCTTTGGGAACGGTTTGAGAGGAAGGAGGCGATCCAGTCCAGGGCCTGGCCTTGGATCCCGGTGGAGCGGAGGCGGGTGATTAGGGTGCGGTGACAGACGGTGTCGAAGGCAGCCGAGAGGTCGAGGAGAATGAGGGCGACTGTTTCACCGTTGTCCATCAGGGTTCTGATGTCGTCAGTGACTGAGATGAGGGCGGTTTCTGACATAGCCAATTATAATTAGCCTAATTTACATACTTATTGTATACAGAGCACAGGCCCCAGGACTGGTTAGCAGTATCCAGGGCACCACCAGAGTCAGGAAAACACCAGCAAAAAGGGAAAAATGGGTGCAAAAATGTTAGGTGACCTCTGCAATCAACCCGGTTTTCTCACATCCCTATTTAGTGAACGACCTCTAGAAATGAACAGAACTCCATCAACATACTCATAGCCTTTAATGCTCGTTGTAGTCCTCGAAGAATCATCTTTAGTCCTGGGCACTCTAAACCATGTTCTCTGTGGATGGGAAAATACACTTCCCATTCTTTCTTTCCTTCTTCTATTTGT
Organism: Pleurodeles waltl; assembly: GCF_031143425.1. Lineage (NCBI taxonomy): Eukaryota > Metazoa > Chordata > Amphibia > Caudata > Salamandridae > Pleurodeles > Pleurodeles waltl. Next base: position 688,787,378 of record NC_090438.1, read on the forward strand.
CCATCTTTTGTCTTTCATCATTACTTTATCTTTCTTACATTTCTGTCATTCTTACTTTTTCTATTAGTCCCTATGTGCATCCTCTTATTTTCGTCCTGGGTAGAGATCTGCTAATAGACCTGCAGAGATTCCGAATCTCAATTCTCCTTTTCCAGAACAAAACATTAACCGATTATGAAATGGAGGATGAAGCTGTTTATCATCTCTTTCCATTTACTTAGGATCAAAACACGAATGATTTTGTGGAGGTGTGAACCTGACTGATAACACTGTTCGGCCGTCCCTGGGAAATTGCTTTAGGAGCAGGGAAGTAAGTGCTGGATCTGTTTTATCGAGGCTGAGATAGACTGTATTTTGCCGCCATATTTACCATTTTGTTTGGAGGGGCACTTTTTCCCCATCCTTTGTGCGCTTGGAATCTTCAGAAGCTTTTGCTCCATCTTTCCTTCCTAGATGGAGCGGATATTGCATCTATCTGGAGTTCCATAATCCTCTTTCCAGATCCTTCCAACCTTTGGGAAGTTTCGGTTGTGTAACTGTTGAGAGACTGAGAGAGCTTGCAGCAGGGGGCTCTGAGAAGAATGCCCATCTCCACAGGCTTACTAGACGTAGCAACTCCAAGTAGACACCGAAAATGAGGAGCTGTGAGTGTTTGATTGGTACACACGTACCTGAGATCAAAGAGCACTCTTAATCCATGTTCTAACATCCGTATGTGTGGCCTGGAACCTCGCATGCACACGTGGCATTCTGTTGTCACTGGGCGCAGTTGCTGACTTTAGAGCCTCAGTGCCCAGGAGCATCAGTACCAAGGGAGTATCCGGATACATAAAATACCCCCGAACTATACCTGTAGTCGCACCAAGCATATGAGGGAAGCAGACCCTATTCTCCTTAGGAGGGTTACCTTTAATCATCCATCCATGCGTGCACCCATCAATATGTCCACATATCCATCTAGCCTTACTTTTACTTATCCAACCTTTCACTTTTCTCTACCTTTTAATTCCTCATCCTCCACTCATTCACACTATACCCTTTTCATCTGTCTGCTCTTTAATCCATCCTCTCACCCTTCCATCTATCAATCCTTCAGTCTAGCAATCATTCTATCTTTCCATCCTACCTTTCACCTGTTCACCTGCTCTTCTTTTTTCGTTTTACATTTCCTTCCTTTCATCCTTACTGTCTCTTCCCATTCTTTCTTTCCTCCTTCTATTTGTCTTTCTTTTCTCTTTCATCATTACTTTTTCTTTCTTATATTTCTGTCACGTTTACTTTTCTATTTGTCCCTCTGTACCTTCCCCTATTTTTGTGAGATTATCCTTTTACTTTTCTTTCTCTCCTTCATGTGCTGTGCATGTTTCCCCCCCTCCTACACCCCTCTGTCATTTATAGGCACTTTGTCGCCAGATCAGGAAACAGAGGAGGCCCATAAACAACTACTTAATGTTTAGTGGAGCCCATTTCACTAGCCCATGGGATCAGGGACGTAGTTTCAAGGGGATTTTATGGAGTGTTACACACCTCCTAATAAATGTATTATCTGGTAAGTAGTTGGTAGAGGTGCTTTCAGTAGGGTATGGTGAGGTATTGGCCGGTTCCACCTGGGTTTTTTACATAAACACACAGACAAACACACGTGCACACACATGCACTCTCACATGTCTCTGTTTTGAAGGTCTTCAAAAATATTGCTTATTTTTCAAAATATTGTGTTTTAAATAACAAACTGCATGCCTCTCCTTTTTCCTGCCCATTTATCAATTTTCTTGCCTGCTTCTCATATAATCTATTTTAATATGACATGCTAGCATGCAGTAGTGGCTCGCGAGGTTCAGAAGCGGCGGGGCGGCGTGGGGGAGAGGGAATGAACATTTATTTAATTAAAAAATAAATAAAAAACACTTACCTTCCCCCTCTGCCGCGTCGCTCATCTCCTCGGTCACTGCAGGCCAGCACAGGCTTCCAGCCTGCCCTGCTGCCCATCCTGACGCTGCTCAGAGCAGAGTCAGGATTGGCTGGGAGCACCCCGCCAGGGTGCTCTCAAGCAGACTGGGGGCCGGCGCAGGCTCTCTCCACCCCGGCAACTGTGTTGCTTAGCTGGAGAGACCCTACTGCGCATATGTGTTTGGCTGGTCCGAGATGGCTGGCCAAATATACATGTCCCCCGCAACATCCCTGTGGCCCTGCTCCTTTACCAGAAAATTATAATAAATTCAGTTTATGGTAATTTTCTGGTGAAGGTTTAGCAGCTGCCGCTGCTGGCGGGGGGAGCAAAGCTCCTCTGCACACCCATGAATGGAATCCAGTGACAGTCCCTGCTCAAGCTGCTTAAGTGGGGGTTGTGTATGCCCCTGATCAGTAGTACGACCTGTACCACCAGAGGACCCACACCAACATGGCGTTTGCTCCCCATGAGTGACCTGAATATTGTAAGTGTAAAGGAAGTAACAACATTATAATATGAAAATGCCTTTTTCTGTGGAGACGAGTGAAGGCATTAACACAGGACTCCTCTGAAGCATTCCACTAACAGCTGCAGGGGTGCTATGCTGATGACAACACTGTTTATATGAAATCATCTGCTCAAAAAATGATCCAATCACCCCCTCACGTGAGCTGCAGATTGTACAAATCCAATGCTCTGGTTCATGCCTAAATCAAAATCTCCACACCAGGCAAACCAGGGACAGCTTTAGAGATTTATTCCCCTAGTCAAAAAGCCCAATCACACAAACACACACCATTGGGCAAATTAGCAAGTTATTATTTCTAAAGCAGATTGTGCACCCTTTTATGAGCATTATCATTTTATACATTTTGCAAACTACTCTCAGACACCATGGAACTTTATACGTAAATACATCTCTCGAGCTAGTGCTTAGATCGTAAAAGATGAAGGGGGGGGGATTCTCAAACACTTTGCGCTGGTTTAGCATCACAGAAATTATGCTAACCAGTACAAAATGCTTTTTTCTGATTCACTTTCCAGTGCAAAAATGGCTTTGCGCTGGAAAGAACCCAAAAGTAACGCAAAACAGAGCAAAACGCTACTTTGCATTACTTTGTTTCAAGGGTGCGTTACATGGGTGTTACATGGGCGTTGCCATGCAACTACCCATGCTTTTTTACACCAAAGCCGATATACTAACAATAGTAGACAGGGTTTAGTACCAAAAATTAATGTAGCTAAAAAGCAGTCGTTAAAAGGAGAAGTGTTTTCATTTCTCCTTTCTTTTCTGACTTTGCATGTGTGCTGCACTGTACAGCACACATACAAAGTAGGAAACGTTTTTTCTCTTGTCTAGACATAGTATTTTGTACAGTAAGGTTACCCTTCCTGTACCAAACCTGTGGTAGTCTCAAGCAAGCACCCTAGCACTATGGCGCTAAGGTGTGTGCCTGGGTTATGGCAGCTGAAATCAGCGCCGGTGCTAGGGAGAGGGAGAGAGAGCAATAGCTATGTGAATATGGCCCTCTCTTGCTCCCCACTGTCATACAATGCAGCACAGCATTTTCGGCAGCTGTGCTGTGTTCCGTGACACCTTTAAGAATCTGCACCTCAGTATGAGTTACCAAAGTTTCTCTCAGAAATCGAAGACTTTCACCCTTGCTTTCTTTCGTTGTCACTGTTTTTCCATCTTTCGCTTCCTTCTTTCCACCTTTTGTGTTTTTCTCTTACATTCACTGGATCAATGTGTGATGAGGAAAAATAAGTGCCGGTCTCCAGAAATGAGTGCCAGTGGGCCCGACCTACAACCACCAGCTCAAATTAAACAGTCTCTAGCCACCCTTGTATCCCTGGGCATAGTTGTTGGGCCATAGTGAAACTGAAATTAATGACTGAAGTGGTTGCTTTAAGTAGCTAAGCATTTTTTATGCTGTTATGACTTAAGCATCAAACTCATCCACTTGCTATGAATACATACAAAAAGACACGCAACATCGTGTAAGACATTTGTGATCACACGATCCTTTATTAGCACCCTGAAGAATTCTCTTGACTGAATTTTACATGAAAGCAACAATACCATACAAAGCGCCACCACTGCATCATATTTTTTTAAGCAGAGGTGGAGCTAGCAGCGCACTACGCTGCTCCATATTTACAAACTGACTCATTGGGCCCAATGCATCAGTTTGTAAAACTCTGCATCACATTATACCTGCGCCAGGTATAATATACGCAGGGGTACGTGTTTCCACAGGAAAAGTCACAAAGAACGGATGGAGTGAAATTTACATTTCCCTGCATCATTCTGTGACTTCACTTCATCAAAATGTTACTGCCTGATCAGAGCAGGCATAAAATTGATGCAGGGCTTTTTCCTATGGGACACTCCTCACATTTCTGGAGGTGTGTCATTTTAATAATGCTACACCAGCAATGCATGAGTTTAACGCCAACAGATGTGTCAGTATTTCTGATGTGTCTGTGAAAACGTGCGTCATGGAGTTCTGTATTGTAATACAGCACATCCAGGGCTTCATTAGGGGATGTGCGGGAAGCACAAGAAACCTGACGCATCAATGGCAATGCGTCAGATTCTTGTGAATGGGAACCTAACGCCCATATTTAAGAAAAATAGGCACATCAGCTATGATGCGCCACTTTTATTGCACCCCCCGTGGCACCTAACGTCACTATGGCTGCACCATATTTATAATACAATGCACCATGGCACCATGCACCATGGCAGTCATTAGCACAATAGTGTCAAAATGTTTGACACTATTGTGGCGCTTTGCTTCACTAGTGCCAAAGATTTTGACGGTAGTGCAGCAAAGTGCAAGCAGGGCTTTAGGTTACTGTGGGAGCGTCATTTTGACGCCTGCTCTGAGCAGGTGTTAAAAATTATGCCAAAAATGAAGCAGTTAAATCTTTTACATTTCACTGCGCCATTTTTGGAGGCCTTCTAGTGCCGGTACCTCCCCCTTGCATACAGTATGCCTGGCGCAGGTATAATGTGGCGCAAGGCGTAACAAAGTGGTGTAATCCATGCATTGCACCACTTTGTAAATATGGGCCCATATTTATACTATTTTTGCGCTGCATTTACGTCACTTTTTGATGCAAAAGCAGCGCAAACTTACAAAATACTATTATATCTTGTAAGTTTGCGCCACAAAATGACACAAATGCGGCGCAAAAAAAGGATAGATATGAGCCCATTGTGTGGCAGAAAAGCCACTTTAGCGCCGCCTTATCTTCAAAAGAATGACGCTATAGTGGCGCTAAAGTGATCTTACATATGCCCCTCGGTGTTATAAGTATACAAGTAGAAAGAACGGTCAGCTGCCACTTTGAACCAATGTAAGTAACTCATCTCTTTCTCACAAAACAATAACAGCGCTTAAGCAATAAAATAAGAAAAAAACATTAAGGCCCATATTTATACTTTTTGACGCAAAACTGCGCCAATGCAGTTTTGCGTCAAAAAAATTAGCGCCGGCTAACGCCATTCTGAAGCGCCAAGCGGGCGCCGTATTTATTGAATGACGTTAGCCGGCGTTAGCCGCCGGCGCCGTCTGGTATGCGTTAAAAAAAACGACATACACCAGGCAGCGCCGGCGTAGGGGAATATGGAGCTTGGGCGTCAAGAAATGGGGCAAGTCAGGTTGAGGCAATTTTTTCGCCTCAACCCGATTTGCGCCATTTTTTTTCACTCCCAACCCCCATAGAAATGACTCCTGTCTTAGCAAAGACAGGAGTCATGCCCCCTTGCCCAATGGCCATGCCCAGGGGACTTCTGTCCCCTGGGCATGGTCATTGGGCATAGTGGCATGTAGGGGGGCACAAATCAGGCCCCCCTATGCCACAAAAAAATAAATAAAAAAAAACACTTACCTGAACTTACCTTAATGTCCCTTGGATGGGTCCCTCCAGCCTTGGGTGTCCTCCTGGGGTGGGCATGGGTGACAGGGGGTGTCCCTGGGGGCATGTGGGGGCACATCTGGGCTCCTTCAGAGCCCACAGGTCCCTTAACGCCTGCCTTTTGCAGGCGCTAAAAAACGGCGCAAAAGCGGCCGTACGTCATTTTTTTTGACCCGCCCACTCCCGGGGGCGTGATTTTTGCCCGGGAGTATAAATCCAACGCACATGCCTCGGAGTCGATTTTTTAGACGGGAACGCCTACCTTGCATATAATTAACGCAAAGTAGGTGTCCACGCAAAAAAATGACGCTAACTCCATGGACTTTGGCGCTAGACGCGTCTAACGTCAAAGTATAAATATGGAGTTAGTTTTGCGTCGAAATTGCGTCAAAAAAAACGACACAATTTCGGCGCAAACGGAGTATAAATATGCCCCTAAAGACGCAGCTCATTAGTAAGAACGGGCAGAAGTCATAGATCTCCATGTTATTTCAAACATTGCATTTTCATCAGCTAAACACCAGGTGGCAACATTTCCTCAGAAAACAATACTAAATTATTTAATTGCTGTGGCTTTCTGTCGATTGTGCCTTGAACCTTTTTCGGCAGTAGTTATTTTGGTGCTTGAGTTAGGAAGGTTAAGTTTCCGGTGTCAACACAAAACCTGCAGAGCACAGCACCTATCTAATGTGTGGGCTCCTTCATAGTTTGTTTAGTCATAGGAGAGTTTGCACAGGAAACTAAGGTATGGTTTCGGTAATAATCCTATGGCAGACAGCGCACGCTCGCCTCTGTGCACTATAACGAGTCATGTAAGGCAAAACATATTTTTTGTGCCAGTGCAGGATGTTAGTAGCAGCAGGCAAAACTCAGTAAATAGTGTGGGCTCTTTTTCCCCTTCCTCAACGGAGCGCAGAAAAAATGTGGTTGGTGTGCTACCTTGCATACAAATGTTCAATTATTGGCCAGTGCAGTGTAATCGTGCAGTGCTAGATTTTGGAAAGTTATGTAAAATATACACTCAGAGGCGTGTTGGTCAGATAAAGATTATGTGCAATCTAAGTTCACTTTGCTTGACATTTTGTAGTGAAAACCCAAGTTAAAAGGTCAAACCACCATCCGTTTAAATGAATCGAAACCCCCTTTTACAATGCATGCAAGTGGCTCGGAAAGGGAGGAAGAGAGGGGTGCTCAGCAGCAGGTGTGGTTAAGAAACCGGGCTGACCCTGTTCCGTTGAGGTTTTCTCCAGTGTATTTTCACGCTGGAGACAAACTAGGCCAGAGGCGCTACGAAAACAGTTATTTTCAGTTGCATGCGTGTCTTTCTCCGTGTGCGTGGGATATCTTGCCAAAATCTTGCCAAAAAAGAGGCAGCGTGAGTAAATTGTTGAAAATAAGACCCACTATCTACTTCTTTACATGGCATAGCAGAAGACTCTGAAGGTGAACCCTAGTTTAGAGGTAAGCAAGAAATAGGTTGCTTAAAGGGAAGCTTTGTCAGCCAGCTAGTGACACGTTTCCAGTTTATGAAGGATACATAAATGATACTGAGGAATAAAAAATGTTCTAGCTTGCATCAAGAATTTTCAATTTTATTAAGGACAAGGAGGAAGATTATGCTTCTCTCTGTACTGAAATAAAAGTCAGCAGCCAATCAAAACTTCAATAACTCAAAACTACATTTCCCATGAAACCATGGAGTCCAGTGTCCACCAATCACAGGGATGACCCCTGTATATCAGTCTCTGCAAACATAGTCCTTCCTCCTTCTTTACAATAAAACCAAATAAGTACTTGACTCCTTGGAACTGGAATCTCCTTGAAGGAACCGAAACTCTGGGGATGTCCTCAGCTATCCTCTTGATGAATACCAAACCTCAACTCGACCTTCGTATCCAAGACAGTGATCAGGCACCTTTGTTTTCTGTACCTAAAAATAAAGAAATATGCAAATAATAGTCTTCTCTTGACGTAATAACATAAACAATATAATGGGTGGGTACGCATTCATTTAATTATAATGCATAGCATAAATGCAATTAGAAAATCAATATGCTACAGTATTTTCTCTCTGGGTGGGATAATTCTCGCTTCCGTGTCCTTAACCCCTTCGCTGTCAGGCCTTTTCCCCTCCTGTGCCGAGCCTTTTTTTGGCTGTTTGGGGCAGTTCGCGCTTAGGCCCTCATAACGTTTTGTTCCTATAAGCTACGTATGCCAAACTTGCGTCCTTTTTTCCCCAACATCCTAGGGATTCTAGAGGTACCCAGACTTTGTGGGTTCCCCTGAAGGACACCAAGAAATTAGCCAAAATACAGTGACAATTTTATTTTTATTTTTAAATGGGAAAATAGGCTGCAGAAGGCGGCTCGTGGTTTTTTCCCTGAAAATGGCATCAACAAAGGGTTTGCGATGGCAAGATCACCATCTTCCCAGCTTTCAGGAACCGGCAGACTTGAATTGGAAAACCTGCATTTTTCAATACAATTTTGACATTTTACTGGGACATACCCCATTTTTACTATTTTTTGTGCTTTCAGCCTCCTTCCAGTTAGTGACCGAAATGGGTGAGAAACCAATGCTGGATCCCAGAAAGCTAAACATTTCTGAAAAGTAGATACAATCTGAATTCAGCAAGGGGTCATTTGTGATACTACAAGTGTTTCCTACAGAAAATAACAGCTGAAATAAAAAAATATTGAAATTGAGGTGAAAAAAACAGCTATTGTTCTCCACGTTTTACTCTGTAACGTTTTCCTGCGATGTCAGATTTTTTAAAGCAATATACTGTTGCGTCCGCTGGACTCTTCTGGTTGCGGGGATATATAGGGCTTGTAGGTTCATCAAGAACACTAGGGCCCATATTTATACTTTTTTAGCGCCGCATTTGTGTTGTTTTTTGACGCAAAATCGGCTCAAGCTTCCAAAATACAATGGTATTTTTTAAGTTTGTGCCGATTTTGCATAAAAAAACGACGCAAATGCGGCGCTAAAAAAGTATAAATATGGGCCTAGGTACCCAGAGCCAATAAATGAGCTGCACCTTGCAATGTTTTTTTTTTCTATACCAGGTATACAGCAATTCATTTGCTGAAACATAAAAAGTGAAAAATAGGTATCAAGAAAACCTTTGTATTTCCAAAATGGCCACAAGATAAGGTGTTGAGAAGAAGTGGTTATTTGCACATCTCTCAATTCCGGGGTGCCCATACTAGCATGTGAATTACAGGGCATTTCTCAAATAGACGTCTTTTTTACACACTGTCGTACATTTAGAAGGAAAAAATGTAGAGAAACACAAGGGGCAATAACCCTTGTTTTGCTATTCTGTGTTCCCCCACATCTCCTGATAAAAATGGTACCTCACTTGCGTGGATAGGCCTAGCACCCGCAACAGGAAATGCCCCAAAACACAACGTGGACACATCACATTTTCACAAAGAAAACAGAGCTATTTTTTGCAAAGTGCATAGCTGTGGAATTTGGCCTCTAGCTCAGCCGGCACCTAGGGAAACCTAGCAAACCTGCACAGTTTTGAAAACTAGACACCTAGGGGAATCCAAGATCTGGTGACTTGTGGGGCTCTGACCAGGTTCTGTTACCCAGAATCCTTTGCAAACCTCGGAATTTTTCCAAAAAAACCACTTTTTCCTCTCATTCCGGTGACAGAAAGTTCTGGAATCTGAGAGGAGCCACAAATTTCCTTCCACCCAGCCTTCCCCCAAGTCACCCGATAAAAATGGTACCTCACTTGTGGGGGTAGCCCTAACGCTAGCGAAAGGAAATGCCCCAAACACAACATGGACACATCAAATTTTTCCACAGAAAACAGAGGTGTTTTTTATAAACTGCCTACCTGTGGATTTTGGCCTCTAGCTCAGCCAGCACCTGGGGAAACCTAGAAACCAGCGCATTATTTAAAACTAGACACCTAGGGGAATCCAAAATGGGGTGACTTGTGGGGCTCTGACCAGGTTCTGATACCCAGAATCCTATGCAAACCTCACAATTTGGCCAAAAAAACACCTTTTCCTTTCATTGCGGTGACAGAAAGTTCTGGAATCTGAGAGGAGCCACAAATTTCCTTCCACCCAGCGTCCCCCCAAGTCTCCTGATAAAAATGGTACATCACTTGTGTGGGTAGGCCTAGCGCCCACGAAAGGAAATGGCCCAAAACACAACGTGGACACATCACATTTTTTCACAGAAAACAGAGATGTTTTTTACAAAGTGCCTACCTGTGGATTGTGGCCTCTAGCTCAGCCGGCACCTGGGGAAACCTAGCAAACCAGTGCATTTTTTAAAACTAGACACACAGGGGAGTCCAAAATGGGGTGACTTGTGGGGCTCTGCCCAGGTTCTGTTACCCAGAATCCTTTGCAAACCTCAAAATTTGGTCAAAAAAACACTTTTTCCTCTCATTTCGGTGACAGAAAGTTCTGGAATCAGAGAGGAGCCACAAATTTCCTTCCACCCAGTGTTCCCCCAAGTCTCCCGATAAAAATGATACCTCACTTTTGTGGGTTGGCCTACTGCCCGCGAAAGGAAATGCCCCAAAACACTATCTGGACACATCAATATTATCAAATACAAAACAACCTGTTTTTGCAGGGGGCACCTGCGTTTTTGGTCCTGGGCTCAGCAGCCTTCTAGGGAAACCTACCAAACCCAGATATTTCTGAAAACTAGACACCTGAGGGAGTGCAGTGAGGTATGATTTGCGTGGATCCCCCAATGTTTTCTTACCCAGAATCCTCAGCAAACCTCAAATTTAGCTAAAAAATCAAATTTTTCCCACATTTTTGTCTGGGATCACCGCACTGGGACACATTTCATACCACCCAATGTTCCCCTCAGTCTCCCGGTAAAAATGATACCTCATTTGTGTAGGTGGGCCAAGTGCTTGTGAAAGGGAAGAGCCAAAAACATGTCGATATTGAGGTGGAACAAAGGGGATCCAAAAGGGCAGTTTACAAAAAAAAAATTTCGGCTGACAAGTGCAGCAGAATTTTTATCAGTATAGATGAGACAATGCTGGGTGGTAGGAATTTTGTGGATCCCTGCAGATTCTGGAAGGTTCCATCACAAAAACCTGGGAAAAATGTGTGATTTCCAGCAAAGTTGGAGGTTTGCAGGGGATTGTGGGTACAAAAATGGTGCGGCTGCATGTGAAACACACCACCCTGGAATCACCCAGATGTTTAGTTTTCAGATGTTTCTAGGTGCTGTGGATTTTTCTACATGGCAGCGTCCCAAAGTCCATAAAGTGCAGCCCTCACCATTCCAAGTGGGACGATTTTTAGAGTAAGCCAAGCTCTCATGGCCCAAATGTAAAACTAAAACCCAAAATAATTAAATGGCTTCTTGCTTGCTGTGGGATAAGATGTTTTAGAGTGCAGGGGAGAGCTGAAAGACTGTTACCCCCTTCAGTTGAGGTGGGGGCGTAACCAGGCCCATAATGGTCAGTAGCCACCCCAATTTCTTTTTTTTTTTAATTCCCTGGCATCTAGTAGACTTTCTGCCACCCGGGGTGTGGATCAGGGGTAATTGCCCCATCTGCCCACTGGTGGGCAGAACAACTTTTATTTTGGGTGGGGGTATGGCCATACCCCCACCCTCTTATTTTTGAAAAAAAAAACTTCCGTTGCCTCTGGTGGGCTTTCTGCCCCCCCTTGGGGGCACATGGGCCTTCCAAAAATAGGCCCACCTGCCCCCACGGGGGCAGATATGGCCAACAGTAATGTGCCCCCATGGTGAGTGACCCATACCAAAGGGGCTGCCCCCCTAAAGAAAACACACACACCAATCCCTGGTCCCTAAGTGGTTTCTGTCCCCATGGGGGCAGATTGGCTTAACAAAAATTGGCTGATCTGTCCCCAAGGGAGGCAGAAATGGTCTAAATACAATCGCTGTGGGATAGCGTAACTGGATGAACGGAATGCGGAACCAATCAAACATTCACCCCCAGTCACAGATCTGAGTTTAATCCATCCATTATTTTGCTCACCATGCCACCCCAGTTTGAACCCAGCCATATGCAAATCAGTCTTGACCCTGTTCCCCATGGGAACAGTCCAGCCCGAACTGCCAGGCCAGGTTCACCCTGGACGGGAAACAAGCATCCTGGGACCGGTTTTGGGGTTTCACCCCTCATCAGCCAGGCTAGCTTGAATCCAGTGGCACAGTGAGCCCGGGACCCACGTCTGGGCATACCCGGCGCACTTAGGGCGGCAAAAGCAAAGCAAAACACAAACACTGTGGGATAGCGTAACTGGATGGACGGAATGCGGAACCAATCAAACATTCACCCCCAGTCACAGATCTGGGTTTAATCCATCCATTATTTTGCTCACCATGCCACCCCAGTTTGAACCCAGCCATATGCAAATCAGTCTTGACCCTGTTCCCCATGGGAACAGTCCAGCCCGAACTGCCAGGCCAGGTTCTCCCTGGACCGGAAACAAGCATCCTGGGACACGTTTCGGGGTTTCACCCCTCATCAGCCAGGCTAGCTTGAATCCAGTGGCACAGTGAGCTCGGGACCCACGTCTGGGCATGCCCGGCGCACTTAGGGCGGCAAAAGCAAAGCAAAACACAAACGCTGTGGGATAGCGTAACTGGATGGACGGAATGCAGAACCAATCAAACATTCACCCCCAGTCACAGATCTGGGTTTAATCCATCCATTATTTTGCTCACCATGCAACCCCAGTTTGAACCCAGCCATATGCAAATCAATCTTGACCCTGTTCCCCATGGGAACAGTCCAGCCCGAACTGCCAGGCCAGGTTCTCCCTGGACCGGAAACAAGCATCCTGGGACCGGTTTCGGGGTTTCAGCCCTCATCAGCCAGGCTAGCTTGAATCCAGTGGCACAGTGAGCCCGGGACCCACGTCTGGGCATACCCGGTGCACTTAGGGCGGCAAAAGCAAAGCAAAACACAAACGCTGTGGGATAGCGTAACTGGATGGACGGAATGCGGAACCAATCAAACATTCACCCCCAGTCACAGATCTGGGTTTAATCCATCCATTATTTTGCTCACCATGCCACCCCAGTTTGAACCCAGCCATATGCAAATCAGTCTTGACCCTGTTCCCCATGGGAACAGTCCAGCCCGAACTGCCAGGCCAGGTTCTCCCTGGACCGGAAACAAGCATCCTGGGACCGGTTTCGGGGTTTCACCACTCATCAGCCAGGCTAGCTTGAATCCAGTGGCACAGTGAGCCCGGGACCCACGTCTGGGCATACCCGGCGCACTTAGGGCGGTAAAAGCAAAGCAAAACACAAACGCTGTGGGATAGCGTAACTGGATGGACGGAATGCGGAACCAATCAAACATTCACCCCCAGTCACAGATCTGGGTTTAATGCATCCATTATTTTGCTCACCATGCCACCCCAGTTTGAACCCAGCCATATGCAAATCAGTCTTGACCCTGTTCCCCATGGGAACAGTCCAGCCCGAACTGCCAGGCCAGGTTCTCCGTGGACCGGAAACAAGCATCCTGGGACCGGTTTCGGGGTTTCACCCCTCATCAGCCATGCTAGCTTGAATCCAGTGGCACAGTGAGCCCGGGACCCATGTCTGGGCATACCCGGCGCACTTAGGGCTGCAAAAGCAAAGCAAAACACAAACGCTGTGGGATAGCGTAACTGGATGGACGGAATGCGGAACCAATCAAACATTCACCCCCAGTCACAGATCTGGGTTTAATCCATCCATTATTTTGCTCACCATGCCACCCCAGTTTGAACCCAGCCATATGCAAATCAGTCTTGACCCTGTTCCCCATGGGAACAGTCCAGCCCGAACTGCCAGGCCAGGTTCTCCTGGGACCGGAAACAAGCATCCTGGGACCGGTTTCGGGGTTTCACCCCTCATCAGCCAGGCTAGCTTGAATCCAGTGGCACAGTGAGCCCGGGACCCACGTCTGGGCATACCCGGCGCACTTAGGGTGGCAAAAGCAAAGCAAAACACAAACGCTGTGGGATAGCGTAACTGGATGGACGGAATGCGGAACCAATCAAACATTCACCCCCAGTCACAGATCTGGGTTTAATCCATCCATTATTTTGCTCACCATGCCACCCCAGTTTGAACCCAGCCATATGCAAATCAGTCTTGACCCTGTTCCCCATTGGAACAGTCCAGCCCGAACTGCCAGGCCAGGTTCTCCCTGGACCGGAAACAAGCATCCTGGGTCCGGTTTCGGGGTTTCACCCCTCATCAGCCAGGCTAGCTTGAGTCCAGTGGCACAGTGAGCCCGGGACCCACGTCTGGGCATACCCGGCGCACTTAGGGCGGCAAAAGCAAAGCAAAACACAAACGCTGTGGGATAGTGTAACTGGATGGACGGAATGCGGAACCAATCAAACATTCACCCCCAGTCACAGATCTGGGTTTAATCCATCCATTATTTTGCTCACCATGCCACCCCAGTTTGAACCCAGCCATTTGCAAATCAGTCTTGACCCTGTTCCCCATGGGAACAGTCCAGCCCGAACTGCCAGGCCAGGTTCTCCCTGGACTGGAAACAAGCATCCTGGGACCGGTTTCGGGGTTTCACCCCTCATCAGCCAGGCTAGCTTGAATCCAGTGGCACAGTGAGCCCGGGACCCACGTCTGGGCATACCCGGCGCACTTAGGGCGGCAAAAGCAAAGCAAAACACAAACGCTGTGGGATAGCGTAACTGGATGGACGGAATGCGGAACCAATCAAACATTCACCCCCAGTCACAGATCTGGGTTTAATCCATCCATTATTTTGCTCACCATGCCACCCCAGTTTGAACCCAGCCATATGCAAATCAGTCTTGACCCTGTTCCCCATGGGAACAGTCCAGCCCGAACTGCCAGGCCAGGTTCTCCCTGGACCGGAAACAAGCATCCTGGGACCGGTTTCGGGGTTTCACCCCTCATCAGCCAGGCTAGCTTGAATCCAGTGGCACAGTGAGTCCGGGACCCACGTCTGGGCATACCCGGCGCACTTAGGGCGGCAAAAGCAAAGCAAAACACAAACGCTGTGGGATAGCGTAACTGGATGGACAGAATGCGGAACCAATCAAACATTCACCCCCAGTCACAGATCTGGGCGTAATCCATCCATTATTTTGCTCACCATGCCACCCCAGTTTGAACCCAGCCATATGCAAATCAGTCTTGACCCTGTTCCCCATGGGACCAGTCCAGCCCGAACTGCCAGGCAAGGTTCTCCCTGGACCGGAAACAAGCATCCTGGGACCGGTTTCGGGGTTTCACCCCTCATCAGCCAGGCTAGCTTGAATCCAGTGGCACAGTGAGCCCGAGACCCATGTCTGGGCATACCCGGCGCACTTAGGGCGGCAAAAGCAAAGCAAAACACAAACGCTGTGGGATAGCGTAACTGGATGGACGGAATGCGGAACCAATCAAACATTCACCCCCAGTCACAGATCTGGGTTTAATCCATCCATTATTTTGCTCACCATGCCACCCCAGTTTGAACCCAGCCATATGCAAATCAGTCTTGACCCTGTTCCCCATGGGAACAGTCCAGCCCGAACTGCCAGGCCAGGTTCTCCCTGGACCAGAAACAAGCATCCTGGGACCGGTTTCGGGGTTTCACCCCTCATCAGCCAGGCTAGCTTGAATCCAGTGGCACAGTGAGCCTGGGACCCACGTCCGGGCATACCCGGCGCACTTCGGGCGGCAAAAGCAAAGCAAAACACAAACGCTGTGGGATAGCGTAACTGGATGGACGGAATGCGGAACCAATCAAACATTCACCCCCAGTCACAGATCTAGGTTTAATCCATCCATTATTTTGCTCACCATGCCACCCCAGTTTGAACCCAGCCATATGCAAATCTTTCTTGACCCTGTTCCCCATGGGAACAGTCCAGCCCGAACTGCCAGGCCAGGTTCTCCCTGGACCGGAAACAAGCATCCTGGGACCGGTTTCGGGGTTTCACCCCTCATCAGCCAGGCTAGCTTGAATCCAGTGGCACAGTGAGTCCGGGACCCACGTCTGGGCCTACCCGGCACACTTAGGGCGGCAAAAGCAAAGCAAAACACAAACGCTGTGGGATAGCGTAACTGGATGGACGGAATGCGGAACCAATCAAACATTCACCCCCAGTCACAGATCTGGGTTTAATCCATCCATTATTTTGCTCACCATCCCACCCCAGTTTGAACCCAGCCATATGCAAATCAGTCTTGACCCTGTTCCCCATGGGAACAGTCCAGCCCGAACTGCCAGGCCAGGTTCTCCCTGGACCAGAAACAAGCATCCTGGGCCCGGTTTCGGGGTTTCACCCCTCATCAGCCAGGCTAGCTTGAATCCAGTGGCACACTGAGCCTGGGACCCACGTCAGGGCATACCCGGCGCACTTAGGGCGGCAAAAGCAAAGCAAAACACAAACGCTATGGGATAGCGTATCTGGATGGACGGAATGCGGAACCAATCAAACATTCACCCCCAGTCACAAATCTGGGTTTAATGCATCCATTATTTTGCTCACCATGCCACCCCAGTTTGAACCCAGCCATATGCAAATCAGTCTTGACCCTGTTCCCCATGGGAACAGTCCAGCACGAACTGCCAGGCCAGGTTCTCCTTTGACCGGAAACAAGCATCCTGGGACCGGTTTCGGGGTTTCACCCCTCATCAGCCAGGCTAGCTTGAATCCAGTGGCACAGTGAGCCCGGGACCCACGTCTGGGCATACCCGGTGCACTTAGGGCGGCAAAAGCAAAGCAAAACACAAACGCTGTGGGATAGCGTAACTGGATGGACGGAATGCGGAACCAATCAAACATTCACCCCCAGTCACAGATCTGGGTTTAATCCATCCATTATTTTGCTCACCATGCCACCCCAGTTTGAACCCAGCCATATGCAAATCAGTCTTGACCCTGTTCCCCATGGGAACAGTCCAGTCCGAACTGCCAGGCCAGGTTCTCCCTGGACTGGAAACAAGCATCCTGGGACCGGTTTCGGGGTTTCACCACTCATCAGCCAGGCTAGCTTGAATCCAGTGGCACAGTGAGCCCGGGACCCACGTCTGGGCATACCCAGCGCACTTAGGGCGGCAAAAGCAAAGCAAAACACAAACGCTGTGGGATAGCGTAACTGGATGGACGGAATGCGGAACCAATCAAATATTCACCCCCAGTCACAGATCTGGGTTTAATCCATCCATTATTTTGCTCACCATGCCACCCCAGTTTGAACCCAGCCATATGCAAATCAGTCTTGACCCTGTTCCCCATGGGAACAGTCCAGCCCGAACTGCCAGGCCAGGTTCTCCCTGGACCGGAAACAAGCATCCTGGGACCGGTTTCGGGGTTTCACCCCTCATCAGCCAGGCTAGCTTGAATCCAGTGGCACAGTGAGCCCGGGACCCACGTCTGGGCATACCCGGCGCACTTAGGGCGGCAAAAGCAAAGCAAAACACAAACGCTGTGGGATAGCGTAACTGGATGGAAGGAATGCGGAACCAATCAAACATTCACCCCCAGTCACATATCTGGGTTTAATCCATCCATTATTTTGCTCACCATGCCACCCCAGTTTGAACCCAGCCATATGCAAATCAGTCTTGACCCTGTTCCCCATGGGAACAGTCCAGCCCGAACTGCCAGGCCAGGTTCTCCCTGGACCGGAAACAAGCATCCTGGGACCGGTTTCGGGGTTTCACCCCTCATCAGCCAGGCTAGCTTGAATCCAGTGGCACAGTGAGCCCGGGACCCACGTCTGGGCATACCCGGCGCACTTAGGGCAGCAAAAGCAAAGAAAAACACAAACGCTGTGGATAGCGTAACTGGATGGACGGAATGCGGAACCAATCAAACATTCACCCCCAGTCACAGATCTGGGTTTAATTCATCCATTATTTTGCTCACCATGCCACCCCAGTTTGAACCGAGCCATTTGCAAATCAGTCTTGACCCTGTTCCCCATGGGAACAGTCCAGCCCGAACTGCCAGGCCAGGTTCTCCCTGGACCGGAAACAAGCATCCTGGGACCGGTTTCAGGGTTTCACCCCTCATCAGCCAGGCTAGCTTGAATCCAGTGGCACAGTGAGCCCGGGACCCACGTCTGGGTATACCCGGCGCACTTAGGGCAGCAAAAGCAAAGCAAAACACAAACGCTGTGGGATAGCGTAACTAGATGGACGGAATGCGGAACCAATCAAACATTCAGCCCCAGTCACAGATCTGGGTTTAATCCATCCATTATTTTGCTCACCATGCCACCCTAGTTTGAACCCAGCCATATGCAAATCAGTCTTGACCCTGTTCCCGATGGGAACAGTCCAGCCCGAACTGCCAGGCCAGGTTCTCGCTGGACCAGAAACAAGCATCCTGGGACCAGTTTCAGGGTTTCACCGCTCATCAGCCAGGCTAGCTTGAATCCAGTGGCACAGTGATCCCGGGACCCACGTCTGGGCATACCCGGCGCACTTAGGGCGGCAAAAGCAAAGCAAAACACAAACGCTGTGGGATAGCGTAACTGGATGGACGGAATGCGGAACCAATCAAACATTCACCCCCAGTCACAGATCTGGGTTTAATCCATCCATTATTTTGCTCACCATGCCACCCCAGTTTGAACCCAGCCATATGCAAATCAGTCTTGACCCTGTTCCCCATGGGAACAGTCCAGCCCGAACTGCCAGGCCAGGTTCTCCCTGGACCGGAAACAACCATCCTGGGACCGGTTTCGGGGTTTCACCTGGGAAGACCTGGCCTGGCAGTTCGGGCTGGACTGTTCCCATAGGGAACAGGGTCAAGACTGATTTGCATATGGCTGGGTCCAAACTGGAATGGCATGGGCAGCAAAAAAACGATGGATTAAACCCAGATCTGTGACTGGGGGTGAGTGTTTGCTTTGTCAGCACTCCGTCCATCATCCTTTTGTTTTGCTAATGTCGCCCTAAGTGAGAAGGGTATGCCCAGACGTGGGTCCCGTGCTTCCCATGCCACTGGATTCAAGCTAGCCTGGCTGATGAGGGGTGAAATCCCGAAACCGGTCCCAGGATGCTTGTTTCCAGTCCAGGGAAGACCTGGCCTGGCAGTTCGGGCTGGACTGTTCCCATAGGGAACAGGGTCAAGACTGATTTGCATATGGCTGGGTCCAAACTGGAATGGCATGGGCAGCAAAAAAACAATGGATTAAACCCAGATCTGTGACTGGGGGTGAGTGTTTGCATTGTCAGCACTCCGTCCATCATCCTTTTGTTTTGCTAATGTTGCCCTAAGTGGGAAGGGTATGCCCAGACGTGGGTCCTGTGCTTCCCATGCCACTGGATTCAAGCTAGCCTGGCTGATGAGGGGTGAAACCCCGAAACCGGTCCCAGGATGCTTGTTTCCAGTCCAGGGAAGACCTGGCCTGGCAGTTCGGGCTGGACTGTTCCCATAGGGAACAGGGTCAAGACTGATTTGCATATGGCTGGGTCCAAACTGGAATGGCATGGGCAGCAAAAAAACGATGGATTAAACCCAGATCTGTGACTGGGGGTGAGTGTTTGTATTGTCAGCACTACATCCATCATCCCATGGGAGCGACTAAGGGGTCGCTCCCCACCTTTAAAAATCAAAACAAAAAAAAAACTAAAAGTCTTTTTTATCCCTGGCGCCTAGAGGTTTCTGCCACACCTGGGGGCAGATTGGCCTAATAACAATAGGCCGATCTGCCCCCGGGGGGGCAGAAAAGGCCTAAAATAAATTACCCCCCTTCCCTGGGGAGCGACCCTTGCCTAAGGGGTCGCTCCCCACCTCTAAAAAACAAAACAAAAGCAAAAAAACGTTTTTTTTTATCCCTGGCGCCTAGAGGCTTCTGCCCCCCCTGGGGGCAGATTGGCCAAATAGCAATAGGCCTATCTGCCCCGGGGGGGGGCAGAAAAGGCCTAAAATAAATTCCCCGAGGGTAGCGACTCTTGCTTAAGGGGTCACTCCCCACCTCTAAAAAAAATAATAAAAAAAAAAAAAATCCCATTTTTTTTTATCCTTGGTGCCTAGAGGTTTCTGCCCCATAACAATAGGCTGATCTGCCCTCGGGGGCAGAAATGGTTTAAAATATATTTGCCACCCATGCCCCCCCCCCCCACCCCCCTGGGGAGCGACCATTGCCTACGGGGTCGCTCCCTTTGCGTGACATTGGCGCAAAAAAAAGATCCCCGGTGCCTAGTGGTTTTTGCCCCCCTTGGGGGCAGATTGACCTAAAATCGGCCGATCTGCAGAAATGGTCTAAATACAATTTGCCCCCCAGGGGAGTGACCCTTGCCTAATGGGTCGCTCCCCATCTCTAAAAAAACAAACAAACTCAAAAAAACACACAAAAAAATAGCCCTGGCGCCTAGAGGTTTCTGCCCCCCTGGGGGCAGATCAGCCTAATAACAATAGGCTGATCTGAATGGCCTAAAATAAATTTGCCCTCCAGGGAAAACCTGGCCTGGCAGTTCGGGCTGGACTGTTCCCATAGGGAACAGGGTCAAGACTGATTTGCATATGGCTGGGTCCAAACTGGAATGGCATGGGCAGCAAAAAAACGATGGATTAAACCCAGATCTGTGACTGGGGGTGAGTGTTTGTATTGTCAGCACTACGTCCATCATCCCATGGGAGCGACTAAGGGGTCGCTCCCCACCTTTAAAAATCAAAACAAAAAAAAACTAAAAATCTTTTTTATCCCTGGCGCCTAGAGGTTTCTGCCACACCTGGGGGCAGATTGGCCTAATAACAATAGGCCGATCTGCCCCCGGGGGGGCAGAAAAGGCCTAAAATAAATTACCCCCCTTCCCTGGGGAGCGACCCTTGCCTAAGGGGTCGCTCCCCACCTCTAAAAAACAAAACAAAAGCAAAAAAACGTTTTTTTTATCCCTGGCGCCTAGAGGCTTCTGCCCCCCCTGGGGGCAGATTGGCCAAATAGCAATAGGCCTATCTGCCCCGGGGGGGGGGGCAGAAAAGGCCTAAAATAAATTCCCCGAGGGTAGCGACTCTTGCTTAAGGGGTCACTCCCCACCTCTAAAAAAAAAATAAAAAATAAAAAAATCCCATTTTTTTTTATCCTTGGTGCCTAGAGGTTTCTGCCCCATAACAATAGGCTGATCTGCCCTCGGGGGCAGAAATGGTTTAAAATATATTTGCCACCCATGCCCCCCCCCACCCCCCTGGGGAGCGACCATTGCCTACGGGGTCGCTCCCTTTGCGTGACATTGGCGCAAAAAAAAGATCCCCAGTGCCTAGTGGTTTTTGCCCCCCTTGGGGGCAGATTGACCTAAAATCGGCCGATCTGCAGAAATGGTCTAAATACAATTTGCCCCCCAGGGGAGTGACCCTTGCCTAATGGGTCGCTCCCCATCTCTAAAAAAACAAACAAACTAAAAAAAACACACAAAAAAATAGCCCTGGCGCCTAGAGGTTTCTGCCCCCCTGGGGGCAGATCAGCCTAATAACAATAGGCTGATCTGAATGGCCTAAAATAAATTTGCCCTCCCCAACCCCCCGCGGAGCAACTCTTGCCTACGGGGTCGCTCCCCTTGCGTGACATTGGCGCAAAAAAAGATCTCCGGTGCCTAGTGGTTTCTGCCCCCCTTGGGGGTAGATTGACCTCAAATTGGCCGATCTGCCCCCAAAGGGGGCAGAAATGGCCTAATTACAATTTGCCCCTCCAGGGGAGTGACCCTTGTCTAAGGGGTCGCTCCCCATCTGTAAAAACACCCCCAAAAAAATAATTAATTAAAATAGGCTGATCTGCCCCCCCAGGGGGGCAGAAATGGCCTAAAATAAATTTGCCCCCCAGGGGAACGACCCTTGCCTGAGGGGTCACTGCCCTTGCGTGAAATTAAAAAAAAATAAAACTCCCTGGTGTCTAGTGGTTTCTGTCCCCCTTGGGGGCAGATTGGCCTCATAAAAATAGGCCAATCTGCCCCCAAGGGGGGCAGAAAAGGCCTAAATATAATTTGCCCCCTAGGGGAGCGACCCTTGCCTAAGGGGTAGCTCCCCATCTCTAAGAAGAAAAAAAAAATAAGAAAAGAAATTATCCCTGGTGCCGAGAGGTTTCTGCCCCCAGAAAAGGCCTTAAAAAAAATGCCCCCCCTGGGAGCGACCCTTGCCCAAGGAGTTGCTCCCCTCATACCAGTTTCCTTTTATAAAATAAATCCCCGGTGTCCAGTGGGCATTTCAAAAGCTGGCTTGCTTTACAATCCGGCTTGTGAAATGCTCTGTGAGACTTCAAAGGAAAGGAAATTCCTTTCCTTCCCTTTGAAGCCTCTCAGGCTTCCTCCACGTGATCGGCAGAGAAATGCTGAGCATTTCTCTTCCGATTGCACTGGAAGCTGAGCTTCCAGCTCGATGGGAGGAGGCCTCTGTGATAGTCAGCGCGCGATCACGCGCTGACGGCACAGAGGGTGTGGGGGGGATCTTTGGGATGTCTGGGGTGGAAGGGGAAGGGCTTCCCCTTTCATCCCTGCGTTGGGGGGGTGGGGAAGAACCCCACAGAGGGAGCGCAGCAACAGAGACAGGGCCAAAAGGCTTTTGAAGAGAAATCAACAATTGTCCTTGAAAATCTCTACAAAATTCACGAGTTCATTCTTCATAAGCTTTTAAACATTTCACAATACATAATGTTTGATGGTGAGGAAAAGCTAGATAAGAAACTCATCTGGAAGCTGTCTTTGTACGATTGGAAATAGTAAAAGAAACTCCAGAAGGAGTTAACACTCTACCTGCTATATCCAGTGGTCATACATCTGATACTCTCCGACAGGACAAAAGACACAATAATATAGGCAACTTTGCCGAAAGCTGCTTGCGAGAAAGGTCTTCATTGCACGGCCAAGATGTAAACAATTTTAAGACTATACCCCAAAGGGAAGAATACCTAAGCTGAGGTGGCTTAACCATTCCGATTCCACGAAGAAGCTTACAAACTAATGGGTGTTCCTCCACAGGTTTCCCTTCTATGTGGGGGCTGCCCACTGAGATCGCCGATCTGAAATTGTTGTTGGTTCTATAGGCTAAACCCTCAGTGTCTAAGTCGGAAAGAAAATTGACAATCATAGCAATAGAGGACCCCAAGGGATCAACACTTTGTTCACTACACCAACACATTCATCTTTTCCAGGAATACTGATATATTTTGTGAGTGGAAGGAGCCCAAGATTGGGGCAAGAAAAACATTGCATTGTCTGAAACTCCAGGCACTTGCCAACGTCTCCGAAAATTCTCCACGCCATGAGGTACAACTGCCCCATCCATATTAGAGGATGTGGGGACCCCACTGGGTCCAATAGCAGTTGAGGATCTGGCGGGATCGCAATCGGATGAGCACATGACATTGACATCGCCACTGGAAACCATGGTTGTGCTTTCTAAATGGGAGTCACTAAAGTTAATTCTGCTTTCTGTCTCCTCTCCTGAGAGAGTACTCTCTAAATCATGACAAATGGGGGAAACGCATAAATAATCCCCATTTCCCAAGACTGCAGAAAGGCGCCTGTCCCTGACGCCTGAGGATCCGGTCTCCAACTGAAAAACCAAGTCAATTGAGCATTGAGTCTCGAGGCAAAGAGATCTATCACACAAGGACCCCACTGAAGGTTCAATTTGCTGAAGATTTGAGGATTCAGTTTCCAATCGCTGCCATCCCTGAGGAAGCGGGAGTTCCAGTCTGCAATCAGATTGGCTCGACCCGGAATATATTCCGCAGTCGCTGAAATGTGGTTTGTAGGCAAAACTGCCAAAACTCTTTCGCGATTTCCACTAGAACACGGGACCCGGTTCCTCCCAGACGATTGATATAAAGCACAGCTGAAATGTTGTCCATCCGAAGAAGAATGCAACATTTCGCTTGACGAGGAGATAGGGAGCAAATAGCAAATGCTCCAGCCAATAGCTCCAGACAGTTGATATGAAGATTCAACTGCTCCTGAGACCATCGGCCACCTGTCTGAACCGGACCACAACGAGCCCCCCCCAACCCAAACGGCTGGCATCAGACTCTATAATCACTTCAGGGCTTGATGCAAAAATGGCCCTGCTGTTCCATGCATCCATGTGAGCTAACCACCAATCGATCTCGGCAATGGTTTAGTCCGACAGAACAATATTTTCCACATAAGATAAGCCTTTACAAAGATGAAAATCTTCAGTCGTTGTAAGGCTCGATAATGAAGAGGTCCTGGAAATATTGCTTGGATGGATGAGGCTAAAAGACCCACTAAGCGTGCAAGGGTTTTCGATGATATATTCTGAGAGGCAAGGGCTCTCCTCAATTTTTTCTTGATGGAACTCCTCTTTGTCAGAGGCAACAACAATTGGGCCTTGACGGAATCTACCTGAAAGCCTAAGAATTATATGACCTGGAATGAGTCATCACTGACTTGTCTGAATTGAGAAGGGAACCCATATGGTAGTTGGAATATGCCAACATTTTCCCAAATGGCAGCCATTTTTTGTATGACTATTGAACCCCTGCACAGGCACTCCCCTTCACTGTGGCTAACTTCCAGCGGCCTTTGGCCTTAAGTCTGTTGCAGTATGGCTAATTACTAATATATATTATGCTACTTTTTCCTGGGTCCCCCGTGCTGACCAGTACAATTTTAGGGTAATCATTTTACAATAGTGGCTGGAGTATGTATACATCCTCCAAGACTGCAGCCACTTTGCAACCATTCTATGCATCCTCCTGTGACTATTCCCAGCATGTGTACTCCTTTGCCTTCATGCTTGATTCTAGACTCAGATTCATGGGACAGGCACACATTGCTTCATTGGTGAGTAATGATGTTTTTATTGTTGTGATACCCTGGTTATATTTTCTTAGTTCTACACCTTATTACCCTCGGTCCAATTTTCTTTTAGGTCATTTCACTGGCGACACACGGTAATTCTGGCACATGTGTTGTTTGGTAAGCTGTCTGTGCCATTGGCACTGGCTTGCCCCATTACGCGACCTCATCTTTATTCAACATAGGACATTCTGCATTGGTGAGTCTGTGTGTTTCTTTCTGTGGTAGGAGATTGTTCCTAATGCCCATAACTTATTCCTATAATTCTTCAAACGGTATTTCTCCTTGCAAGTCACTCTGGTTTGTGTTCTGCATCTCACAGAGGTGAGGTAACTTTGTATGCATATCACAGTATTTGTGATATCTTGATTTTTCAGTACGGAGTGAATCTTTCTTGTTATAGGTGCATTTTCACCACTTTTGTACCTCAGTGTTTTCCCTTTTCATTGAATATTGACAATGGATTTTTGAACCTGTGGCTTGCACCTTCAGTAAGTGGTCAGCGTATTTCACTATTAATTTCCAGGATACCGCATCACTTTCACTCTCTTGTATGATTTTGAGTGTTTCACATTTGTTGTGTCACCCCACGAATAATTCCAATATTATTCCAGTAATTTGGCAATTTTGTTAAAAATTCCTATTTTTGAATTACCTAAGGTCCCGGTTTTTATCGTCATTTTAATTTCTTTTTTTTCTATGTTTGTCTGCTTTTCTCTTTCTTTCTTTCTTTCTTTCAGCCTATTTTACACAGGCACCATTGTTGAGTCCTGATGATGATCCCATTCACATTGCTCTAAGGGATCGAAATGTCAAAAATGTAACTCATTCAATGATTTTCATTTTTTTTTTTTTTGTATGAGTATGGGTACTGATTGGATTTGACACATATTATTGTATTGGGCTGTGTCGGTTTGTCATGCATGAGGCCAGCTAATGAACTATGTTATGTTCCACATTCATTATTCACTATGTGTGGTTAAATTATTCATAAAATATGGTTTGGCTTTTTCTCTTTACTGTATGTGCTGAAAGTTCCTCAAGTCATCTCAGTTTCCCTATGTTATGACTTCTCTCTCAAAAAATCTTTATTCTTTAATATTATACATAAACTTCATTATATGTCTGTGCATAAACTACATTGCATCTTTTATGATAAGGGACCCCTGTTCCTTATAATATGGCCTCACACTCAGCCTTAATCCACAGACTGTATGAAGCAGGAGTATATGGCAGAGCACCTCATTGGCTCATGGATTTCCTTGACAGTCAAACCCAAACCATCTGTCTTGGCTCCTTCAAGCCGAAAATGAAGTCAATCAATAAAGAAGTCCCACAGGGTTCCTGCCTGAGCCCAACTGTATTTAATATTTATGTTGTGCCTCTAGCAAAAATTGCAGGATTACGTGGATTTTAGGTTGTATCTTATGCTGATGATACCCAACTCCTCATCTCCTTTGAGCCAGATGCAGTGAAAGTGAAATCTCAGTTTGCAAGTTGCACAAGGAAAATCACTGTTTGGATGGCCTGCAACTGTTTCCAACTTAATTGCAAGAATACTGAGACCGGGATATTTGGTAAAGCACAGGAGTTTTGGTTGGCCGACTGGTGGCCAACATAATTTGGTCCAGCTCCCTCTCCAAAACAGGTGGTGAAAAACTTTGGTGTAACGATCAACCAAACGTTAACCATGAAAGGCCAAGTCAACGCATCCTGTGGCACCTGCTTTGCCATAAGGTGACTTTTAAGGAACGTTTTTCTGTGGCTCCCATATAACTTTAGACAGACTTTAGTCCAGGCACTAATTACCAGTCGCTTAGACTACAGGAATACACTGTTAGTGGCAGCTAATGACACCTTGCTATCCAAACTGCAAGTTGTGCAAAATACAGCTGCGCTGCTAATTTGCAACTTTCCCATGCTCTTCTGCTGCCCCTATTTTTAAATACTACCTAAGGTACACAAACACTGTATTTTTACCCCAGGCAGACCCATTATATCTGGGATTGGTTCCCTGACGGAGCACATTTCTGAATACATTGATTTGTTCCTACAACCTTTGGTACGCAACTTACATCCTACATTCAGGACACTAGGGACTTGTTATGTCAACTAGAAGATGTTGAGTGGACAGAGGGATGCAAGTTTGTGAGCTTTGATGTGAATTCACTGTACACATGAATTCCTCTGGAGAAAGGTCTGGAGGCACTAACCACCACACTGACCAAAAGGACGCAACCTTACATGAGCATACTACTATGTTGATTGAGCTTACACATCTAGTTCTGGAAAATAATGTATTTCTACATAATGGGAGTTAGTACAGACAAGTCCAAGGTGTGGGGATGGGGTCCAAATTCTCACCCTCCTATGCGATCCTCTATATGGGCCATTTTGAGCGGCAGCATCTGTCGATGGACTGTCTGCCAGCCATTTCACAACATATCCTTTTTTGGGGAGATATATAGATGACATACTGGTCATTTAGACTGGTACTGATTCAGATCTGGATGTCTTGATAAAACACCTAAATAATTATTCCTAAAGTCTTCTTTTCACGCACCATGTAGGTATGCACAATATTGAATTTCTGGATGTGACTCTGTATGTTGTTGGAAATAAGAAACTGTAAAAAATGTAGAGGAAACCCATGGCATGTAATTCCATTCTACATGCACAAAGTGCACACCCCAGCACACAAATGAATACAGTCCCATATTGGGAAATGTCCAGAACCAGACGTAACTTTAGTGAGGTTTTTCACCAGGAGTTGGACCTTTTGAAACAACGATTCCGTAACAGAGGATACACAAACAATGTGCTTTCTAGAGCTAGGAAGCACATCATGTCCAAAGAGCACAGGGCACTACTGATCCACAAAAAATGCACCATGACCAAAGATGTTAAGCTGTCCATGATCACCAGGTACAGTACAGCCAGTACTTTGGTATACCGCATTCTGAAACTACACTGGCACCTGTTACCAATGGATGCCACCCTAGGCAAGGTCCTCAATAAGGGACCCTCAATGGTACATAGCCGTGGTATTACCCTGAGGGAGAAACTATGTCCCAGCTCTATTGCTCCAAACACACAAGAAAAAATGGATGCATGGTCACCTACAAATCCTAAGGGTTTCTACAAATGTAGGGGATGTATCTCTTGCCGGTCCGCACGGAACAAACTGTAACATTCTTTTATAACACCCAGGAGGTCCATCACCCAAAAGAATTCATTAATTGCAATACCCGATTTACAGTCTATTGTATCATCTGACTGTGTGGAAAAATATACATGGGTAGCACTATCCGTCCACTTAAGGAACGGATTCAAGAACACATAAAGCTATTCGTAAAAACTCTAACCATCCCATAGCGGTTCACTACAACATGATACATCAGAATTCAGAAGTCCTTGACATTAGATTCCATGGCATCACACATGTTCCAGGCCATCCAAGAGCTGGGGATTGAATAAAGAACTTAGGAAACAGGAAGCTAGATGGACTACTAGACTATGGGCTGTGGAACATAGGCTAAATGTGGACAGGGAACTACATGCATTCTTGGACTAATTGACCATGTTTTTTGCCTGAATAGACTAGATCGGCATACATGTATTGACAGTTTTGTAAACTGACATCCATTATATATGCACATTAATGAAGTGAATCAAGTCTATGTTGACATGTTTATATGACCCAAAAGGTATATGCAACATGTTCTATTACATTTCTTTGTCCGATTGTGTCAATATTTTCAACCATTGTAACCCTTCTCCCCTCCCAGCCCATACCCTTCTCACTTAGGGCGACATTAGCAAAACAAAAGGATGATGGACGGAGTGCTGACAATGCAAACACTCACCCCAAGTCACAGATCTGGGTTTAATCCATCGTTTTTTTGCTGCCCATGCCATTCCAGTTTGGACCCAGCCATATGCAAATCAGTCTTGACCCTGTTCCCTATGGGAACAGTCCAGCCCGAACTGCCAGGCCAGGTCTTCCCAGGTGAAACCCCGAAACCGGTCCCAGGATGGTTGTTTCCGGTCCAGGGAGAACCTGGCCTGGCAGTTCGGGCTGGACTGTTCCCATGGGGAACAGGGTCAAGACTGATTTGCATATGGCTGGGTTCAAACTGGGGTGGCATGGTGAGCAAAATAATGGATGGATTAAACCCAGATCTGTGACTGGGGGTGAGTGTTTGTATTGTCAGCACTACGTCCATCATCCCATGGGAGCGACTAAGGGGTCGCTCCCCACCTTTAAAAATCAAAACAAAAAAAAAACTAAAAATCTTTTTTATCCCTGGCGCCTAGAGGTTTCTGCCACACCTGGGGGCAGATTGGCCTAATAACAATAGGCCGATCTGCCCCCGGGGGGGCAGAAAAGGCCTAAAATAAATTACCCCCCTTCCCTGGGGAGCGACCCTTGCCTAAGGGGTCGCTCCCCACCTCTAAAAAACAAAACAAAAGCAAAAAAATGTTTTTTTTTATCCCTGGCGCCTAGAGGCTTCTGCCCCCCCTGGGGGCAGATTGGCCAAATAGCAATAGGCCTATCTGCCCCGGGGGGGGGGCAGAAAAGGCCTAAAATAAATTCCCCGAGGGTAGCGACTCTTGCTTAAGGGGTCACTCCCCACCTCTAAAATAAAAATAAAAAATAAAAAAATCCCATTTTTTTTTATCCTTGGTGCCTAGAGGTTTCTGCCCCATAACAATAGGCTGATCTGCCCTCGGGGGCAGAAATGGTTTAAAATATATTTGCCACCCATGCCCCCCCCCCCCCCACCCCCCTGGGGAGCGACCATTGCCTACGGGGTCGCTCCCTTTGCGTGACATTGGCGCAAAAAAAAGATCCCCGGTGCCTAGTGGTTTTTGCCCCCCTTGGGGGCAGATTGACCTAAAATCGGCCGATCTGCAGAAATGGTCTAAATACAATTTGCCCCCCAGGGGAGTGACCCTTGCCTAATGGGTCGCTCCCCATCTCTAAAAAAACAAACAAACTCAAAAAAACACACAAAAAAATAGCCCTGGCGCCTAGAGGTTTCTGCCCCCCTGGGGGCAGATCAGCCTAATAACAATAGGCTGATCTGAATGGCCTAAAATAAATTTGCCCTCCAGGGAAGATCTGGCCTGGCAGTTCGGGCTGGACTGTTCCCATAGGGAACAGGGTCAAGACTGATTTGCATATGGCTGGGTCCAAACTGGAATGGCATGGGCAGCAAAAAAACTATGGATTAAACCCAGATCTGTGACTGGGGGTGAGTGTTTGTATTGTCAGCACTACGTCCATCATCCCATGGGAGCGACTAAGGGGTCGCTCCCCACCTTTAAAAATCAAAAAAAAAAAAAACTAAAAATCTTTTTTATCCCTGGCGCCTAGAGGTTTCTGCCACACCTGGGGGCAGATTGGCCTAATAACAATAGGCCGATCTGCCCCCGGGGGGGCAGAAAAGGCCTAAAATAAATTACCCCCCTTCCCTGGGGAGCGACCCTTGCCTAAGGGGTCGCTCCCCACCTCTAAAAAACAAAACAAAAGCAAAAAAACGTTTTTTTTATCCCTGGCGCCTAGAGGCTTCTGCCCCCCCTGGGGGCAGATTGGCCAAATAGCAATAGGCCAATCTGCCCCGGGGAGGGGGCAGAAAAGGCCTAAAATAAATTCCCCAAGGGTAGCGACTCTTGCTTAAGGGGTCACTCCCCACCTCTAAAAAAAAAAAAAAAAAAAAAAAAATCCCATTTTTTTTTATCCTTGGTGCTTAGAGGTTTCTGCCCCATAACAATAGGCTGATCTGCCCTCGGGGGCAGAAATGGTTTAAAATATATTTGCCACCCATGCCCCCCCCCCCACCCCCCTGGGGAGCGACCATTGCCTACGGGGTCGCTCCCTTTGCGTGACATTGGCGCAAAAAAAAGATCCCCAGTGCCTAGTGGTTTTTGCCCCCCTTGGGGGCAGATTGACCTAAAATCGGCCGATCTGCAGAAATGGTCTAAATACAATTTGCCCCCCAGGGGAGTGACCCTTGCCTAATGGGTCGCTCCCCATCTCTAAAAAAACAAACAAACTAAAAAAAACACACAAAAAAATAGCCCTGGCGCCTAGAGGTTTCTGCCCCCCTGGGGGCAGATCAGCCTAATAACAATAGGCTGATCTGAATGGCCTAAAATAAATTTGCCCTCCCCAACCCCCCGCGGAGCAACTCTTGCCTACGGGGTCGCTCCCCTTGCGTGACATTGGCGCAAAAAAAGATCTCCGGTGCCTAGTGGTTTCTGCCCCCCTTGGGGGTAGATTGACCTCAAATCGGCCGATCTGCCCCCAAAGGGGGCAGAAATGGCCTAATTACAATTTGCCCCTCCAGGGGAGTGACCCTTGTCTAAGGGGTCGCTCCCCATCTGTAAAAACACCCCCAAAAAAATTATTAATTAAAATAGGCTGATCTGCCCCCCCAGGGGGGCAGAAATGGCCTAAAATAAATTTGCCCCCCAGGGGAACGACCCTTGCCTGAGGGGTCACTGCCCTTGCGTGAAATAAAAAAAAAAAAAAACTCCCTGGTGTCTAGTGGTTTCTGTCCCCCTTGGGGGCAGATTGGCCTCATAAAAATAGGCCAATCTGCCCCCAAGGGGGGCAGAAAAGGCCTAAATATAATTTGCCCCCTAGGGGAGCGACCCTTGCCTAAGGGGTAGCTCCCCATCTCTAAGAAGAAAAAAAAAATAAGAAAAGAAATGATCCCTGGTGCCGAGAGGTTTCTGCCCCCAGAAAAGGCCTTAAAAAAATGCCCCCCCTGGGAGCGACCCTTGCCCAAGGAGTTGCTCCCCTCATACCAGTTTCCTTTTATAAAATAAATCCCCGGTGTCCAGTGGGCATTTCAAAAGCTGGCTTGCTTTACAATCCGGCTTGTGAAATGCTCTGTGAGACTTCAAAGGAAAGGAAATTCCTTTCCTTCCCTTTGAAGCCTCTCAGGCTTCCTCCACGTGATCGACAGAGAAATGCTGAGCATTTCTCTTCCGATTGCACTGGAAG
The DNA here is from genome assembly GCF_031143425.1 of Pleurodeles waltl. NCBI lineage: Eukaryota > Metazoa > Chordata > Amphibia > Caudata > Salamandridae > Pleurodeles > Pleurodeles waltl. Next base: position 688,819,049 of record NC_090438.1, read on the forward strand.
CTGAGCTTCCAGCTCGATGGGAGGAGGCCTCTGTGATAGTCAGCGCGCGATCACGCGCTGACGGCACAGAGGGTGTGGGGGGGATCTTTGGGATGTCTGGGGTGGAAGGGGAAGGGCTTCCCCTTTCATCCCTGCGTTGGGGGGGTGGGGAAGAACCCCACAGAGGGAGCGCAGCAACAGAGACAGGGCCAAAAGGCTTTTGAAGAGAAATCAACAATTGTCCTTGAAAATCTCTACAAAATTCACGAGTTCATTCTTCATAAGCTTTTAAACATTTCACAATACATAATGTTTGATGGTGAGGAAAAGCTAGATAAGAAACTCATCTGGAAGCTGTCTTTGTACGATTGGAAATAGTAAAAGAAACTCCAGAAGGAGTTAACACTCTACCTGCTATATCCAGTGGTCATACATCTGATACTCTCCGACAGGACAAAAGACACAATAATATAGGCAACTTTGCCGAAAGCTGCTTGCGAGAAAGGTCTTCATTGCACGGCCAAGATGTAAACAATTTTAAGACTATATCCCAAAGGGAAGAATACCTAAGCTGAGGTGGCTTAACCATTCCGATTCCACGAAGAAGCTTACAAACTAATGGGTGTTCCTCCACAGGTTTCCCTTCTATGTGGGGGCTGCCCACTGAGATCGCCGATCTGAAATTGTTGTTGGTTCTATAGGCTAAACCCTCAGTGTCTAAGTCGGAAAGAAAATTGACAATCATAGCAATAGAGGACCCCAAGGGATCAACACTTTGTTCACTACACCAACACATTCATCTTTTCCAGGAATACTGATATTTTGTGAGTGGAAGGAGCCCAAGATTGGGGCAAGAAAAACATTGCATTGTCTGAAACTCCAGGCACTTGCCAACGTCTCCGAAAATTCTCCACGCCATGAGGTACAACTGCCCCATCCATATTAGAGGATGTGGGGACCCCACTGGGTCCAATAGCAGTTGAGGATCTGGCGGGATCGCAATCGGATGAGCACATGACATTGACATCGCCACTGGAAACCATGGTTGTGCTTTCTAAATGGGAGTCACTAAAGTTAATTCTGCTTTCTGTCTCCTCTCCTGAGAGAGTACTCTCTAAATCATGACAAATGGGGGAAACGCATAAATAATCCCCATTTCCCAAGACTGCAGAAAGGCGCCTGTCCCTGACGCCTGAGGATCCGGTCTCCAACTGAAAAACCAAGTCAATTGAGCATTGAGTCTCGAGGCAAAGAGATCTATCACACAAGGACCCCACTGAAGGTTCAATTTGCTGAAGATTTGAGGATTCAGTTTCCAATCGCTGCCATCCCTGAGGAAGCGGGAGTTCCAGTCTGCAATCAGATTGGCTCGACCCGGAATATATTCCGCAGTCGCTGAAATGTGGTTTGTAGGCAAAACTGCCAAAACTCTTTCGCGATTTCCACTAGAACACGGGACCCGGTTCCTCCCAGACGATTGATATAAAGCACAGCTGAAATGTTGTCCATCCGAAGAAGAATGCAACATTTCGCTTGACGAGGAGATAGGGAGCAAATAGCAAATGCTCCAGCCAATAGCTCCAGACAGTTGATATGAAGATTCAACTGCTCCTGAGACCATCGGCCACCTGTCTGAACCGGACCACAACGAGCCCCCCCCAACCCAAACGGCTGGCATCAGACTCTATAATCACTTCAGGGCTTGATGCAAAAATGGCCCTGCTGTTCCATGCATCCATGTGAGCTAACCACCAATCGATCTCGGCTCTGGTTTAGTCCGACAGAACAATATTTTCCACATAAGATAAGCCTTTACGAAGATGAAAATCTTCAGTCGTTGTAAGGCTCGATAATGAAGAGGTCCTGGAAATATTGCTTGGATGGATGAGGCTAAAAGACCCACTAAGCGTGCAAGGGTTTTCGATGATATATTCTGAGAGGCAAGGGCTCTCCTCAATTTTTTCTTGATGGAACTCCTCTTTGTCAGAGGCAACAACAATTGGGCCTTGACGGAATCTACCTGAAAGCCTAAGAATTATATGACCTGGAATGAGTCATCACTGACTTGTCTAAATTGAGAAGGAAACCCATATGGTAGTTGGAATATGCCAACATTTTCCCAAATGGCAGCCATTTTTTGTATGACTATTGAACCCCTGCACAGGCACTCCCCTTCACTGTGGCTAACTTCCAGCGGCCTTTGGCCTTAAGTCTGTTGCAGTATGGCTAATTACTAATATATATTATGCTACTTTTTACTGGGTCCCCCGTGCTGACCAGTACAATTTTAGGGTAATCATTTTACAATAGTGGCTGGAGTATGTATACATCCTCCAAGACTGCAGCCACTTTGCAACCATTCTATGCATCCTCCTGTGACTATTCCCAGCATGTGTACTCCTTTGCCTTCATGCTTGATTCTAGACTCAGATTCATGGGACAGGCACACATTGCTTCATTGGTGAGTAATGATGTTTTTATTGTTGTGATACCCTGGTTATATTTTCTTAGTTCTACACCTTATTACCCTCGGTCCAGTTTTCTTTTAGGTCATTTCACTGGCGACACACGGTAATTCTGGCACATGTGTTGTTTGGTAAGCTGTCTGTGCCATTGGCACTGGCTTGCCCCATTACGCGACCTCATCTTTATTCAACATAGGACATTCTGCATTGGTGAGTCTGTGTGTTTCTTTCTGTGGTAGGAGATTGTTCCTAATGCCCATAACTTATTCCTATAATTCTTCAAACGGTATTTCTCCTTGCAAGTCACTCTGGTTTGTGTTCTGCATCTCACAGAGGTGAGGTAACTTTGTATGCATATCACAGTATTTGTGATATCTTGATTTTTCAGTACGGAGTGAATCTTTCTTGTTATAGGTGCATTTTCACCACTTTTGTACCTCAGTGTTTTCCCTTTTCATTGAATATTGACAATGGATTTTTGAACCTGTGGCTTGCACCTTCAGTAAGTGGTCAGCGTATTTCACTATTAATTTCCAGGATACCGCATCACTTTCACTCTCTTGTATGATTTTGAGTGTTTCACATTTGTTGTGTCACCCCACGAATAATTCCAATATTATTCCAGTAATTTGGCAATTTTGTTAAAAATTCCTATTTTTGAATTACCTAAGGTCCCGGTTTTTATCGTCATTTTAATTTCTTTTTTTTCTATGTTTGTCTGCTTTTCTCTTTCTTTCTTTCTTTCTTTCAGCCTATTTTACACAGGCACCATTGTTGAGTCCTGATGATGATCCCATTCACATTGCTCTAAGGGATCGAAATGTCAAAAATGTAACTCATTCAATGATTTTCATTTTTTTTTTTTTTGTATGAGTATGGGTACTGATTGGATTTGACACATATTATTGTATTGGGCTGTGTCGGTTTGTCATGCATGAGGCCAGCTAATGAACTATGTTATGTTCCACATTCATTATTCACTATGTGTGGTTAAATTATTCATAAAATATGATTTTGCTTTTTCTCTTTACTGTATGTGCTGAAAGTTCCTCAAGTCATCTCAGTTTCCCTATGTTATGACTTCTCTCTCAAAAAATCTTTATTCTTTAATATTATACATAAACTTCATTATATGTCTGTGCATAAACTACATTGCATCTTTTATGATAAGGGACCCCTGTTCCTTATAATATGGCCTCACACTCAGCCTTAATCCACAGACTGTATGAAGCAGGAGTATATGGCAGAGCACCTCATTGGCTCATGGATTTCCTTGACAGTCAAACCCAAACCATCTGTCTTGGCTCCTTCAAGCCGAAAATGAAGTCAATCAATAAAGAAGTCCCACAGGGTTCCTGCCTGAGCCCAACTGTATTTAATATTTATGTTGTGCCTCTAGCAAAAATTGCAGGATTACGTGGATTTTAGGTTGTATCTTATGCTGATGATACCCAACTCCTCATCTCCTTTGAGCCAGATGCAGTGAAAGTGAAATCTCAGTTTGCAAGTTGCACAAGGAAAATCACTGTTTGGATGGCCTGCAACTGTTTCCAACTTAATTGCAAGAATACTGAGACCGGGATATTTGGTAAAGCACAGGAGTTTTGGTTGGCCGACTGGTGGCCAACATAATTTGGTCCAGCTCCCTCTCCAAAACAGGTGGTGAAAAACTTTGGTGTAACGATCAACCAAACGTTAACCATGAAAGGCCAAGTCAACGCATCCTGTGGCACCTGCTTTGCCATAAGGTGACTTTTAAGGAACGTTTTTCTGTGGCTCCCATATAACTTTAGACAGACTTTAGTCCAGGCACTAATTACCAGTCGCTTAGACTACAGGAATACACTGTTAGTGGCAGCTAATGACACCTTGCTATCCAAACTGCAAGTTGTGCAAAATACAGCTGCGCTGCTAATTTGCAACTTTCCCATGCTCTTCTGCTGCCCCTATTTTTAAATACTACCTAAGGTACACAAACACTGTATTTTTACCCCAGGCAGACCCATTATATCTGGGATTGGTTCCCTGACGGAGCACATTTCTGAATACATTGATTTGTTCCTACAACCTTTGGTACGCAACTTACATCCTACATTCAGGACACTAGGGACTTGTTATGTCAACTAGAAGATGTTGAGTGGACAGAGGGATGCAAGTTTGTGAGCTTTGATGTGAATTCACTGTACACATGAATTCCTCTGGAGAAAGGTCTGGAGGCACTAACCACCACACTGACCAAAAGGACGCAACCTTACATGAGCATACTACTATGTTGATTGAGCTTACACATCTAGTTCTGGAAAATAATGTATTTCTACATAATGGGAGTTAGTACAGACAAGTCCAAGGTGTGGGGATGGGGTCCAAATTCTCACCCTCCTATGCGATCCTCTATATGGGCCATTTTGAGCGGCAGCATCTGTCGATGGACTGTCTGCCAGCCATTTCACAACATATCCTTTTTTGGGGAGATATATAGATGACATACTGGTCATTTAGACTGGTACTGATTCAGATCTGGATGTCTTGATAAAACACCTAAATAATTATTCCTATAGTCTTCTTTTCACGCACCATGTAGGTATGCACAATATTGAATTTCTGGATGTGACTCTGTATGTTGTTGGAAATAAGAAACTGTAAAAAATGTAGAGGAAACCCATGGCATGTAATTCCATTCTACATGCACAAAGTGCACACCCCAGCACACAAATTAATACAGTCCCATATTGGGAAATGTCCAGAACCAGACGTAACTTTAGTGAGGTTTTTCACCAGGAGTTGGACCTTTTGAAACAACGATTCCGTAACAGAGGATACACAAACAATGTGCTTTCTAGAGCTAGGAAGCACATCATGTCCAAAGAGCACAGGGCACTACTGATCCACAAAAAATGCACCATGACCAAAGATGTTAAGCTGTCCATGATCACCAGGTACAGTACAGCCAGTACTTTGGTATACCGCATTCTGAAACTACACTGGCACCTGTTACCAATGGATGCCACCCTAGGCAAGGTCCTCAATAAGGGACCCTCAATGGTACATAGCAGTGGTATTACCCTGAGGGAGAAACTATGTCCCAGCTCTATTGCTCCAAACACACAAGAAAAAATGGATGCATGGTCACCTACAAATCCTAAGGGTTTCTACAAATGTAGGGGATGTATCTCTTGCCGGTCCGCACGGAACAAACTGTAACATTCTTTTATAACACCCAGGAGGTCCATCACCCAAAAGAATTCATTAATTGCAATACCCGATTTACAGTCTATTGTATCATCTGACTGTGTGGAAAAATATACATGGGTAGCACTATCCGTCCACTTAAGGAACGGATTCAAGAACACATAAAGCTATTCGTAAAAACTCTAACCATCCCATAGCGGTTCACTACAACATGATACATCAGAATTCAGAAGTCCTTGACATTAGATTCCATGGCATCACACATGTTCCAGGCCATCCAAGAGCTGGGGATTGAATAAAGAACTTAGGAAACAGGAAGCTAGATGGACTACTAGACTATGGGCTGTGGAACATAGGCTAAATGTGGACAGGGAACTACATGCATTCTTGGACTAATTGACCATGTTTTTTGCCTGAATAGACTAGATCGGCATACATGTATTGACAGTTTTGTAAACTGACATCCATTATATATGCACATTAATGAAGTGAATCAAGTCTATGTTGACATGTTTATATGACCCAAAAGGTATATGCAACATGTTCTATTACATTTCTTTGTCCGATTGTGTCAATATTTTCAACCATTGTAACCCTTCTCCCCTCCCAGCCTCGCCCCTCAATGAAGTGGATCAAGTCTATGTTGATGTGTTTATATGACTCAAGAGGTATATGAAACATGTTCTATTACATCTCTTTCTTTGATTGTGTCAATATTTTCAACCATTGTAACCCTTCTCCCCTCCCAGCTTCTCCCCCCTTCCTTTTGTTAGGTACAACCAAGATATACCCATGCAAACACATTTCTGGGATTGATACCTACCCACCTAATAACGCTCTTTGGGATCTCACTGGTACATAACTTTTTCGTGACTAACGTCACAGTATGCATGTATCACTTGTTACACATCTCTTATGGCACCCGTACGTAACCTTTATGTGACTGACTAACGTCACAGTATGCCTATATCACTTGTTACATATCTCTTATGGCACTGTTGCGAATCAAATACGCGTGCGTTTCTGTCTTCCTTATTAGGATGGGGACATTCTAAGATCCTGTTCCTACGTACATTTGAATACTAATCCCCCATTCTAAGATGGCTGCCACTACAGACATGTTCAGTTTGTCCTACTTTTACCTTGATGTAGGTTCTATTTAAACACGCACCGGCAACCGGTTCACAAATGATTCCCGACAAGGTGAGGTAGAACTCTGGATGGCTGGAGACACGGTGAGACACGATGTAGTCTTCATGCACAGTGTGCACAGAATACCGTTTTAGCAGTTTAGTAACTTTGCGTGCTAAGAGTCTCACACACTTCATAAATGGATGACATACCATTAGTCCACGAGTTAGTTACGAGTATTATTTACATATTGACTTTGACGGTGATTGTTTGGCTTTATGTGCGGCTAGCGACCTGCATGCTGTGAGGTAATTTCTTATTTCTTTACTGTATCGATATGACTATACGTTGCATGGAAGGCGGTCTCTTAGAAATGGGGTCTTTGGTTGGCAGTCAGGTTACCCCTGTCCAAACAAGGACCCTCACTCTAGTCAGGGTAAATCACACATAATCCAAATTATCCTGTGCCCACCCTGTGGTAGCTTGGCACTGAGCAGTCAGGCTTAACTTAGAAGGCAATGTGTAAAGTATTTGTGCAATAAATCATGCAATAACACAGTATAGCCCCACAAAAATACACCACACAGTGTTTAGAAAAATATAGAACATTTATCTGGATAATTGCAGGTCAAAACGATCAAGATGCAATAAGTACACGTTGAAATATCACTTCAGAGAATGAAAAAAAGAGTCTTTAGTCTTTAAAAAGAAACAAGTGTCTCTTGCAAGCACAAAGAACCTGGTTTGCATTCAAAATCCCCGCAAGGGGCTGCAGAGGAGGAGATGCGTGGAAAACGGGGAGGTGTTTGTCGATTTCTTCAGCGCGCACAGGCGATGCGTTGATAAGTTTTCACGTAGAGAAGGCTTTGCGTTGATTTCCGGTGCGAAGACTTGGATCCTCTTCGTGTTACGGGGTATTTGGACGCACCTGGGACGATGCAGAGAAATCCTGGGCATGTAGGACAAAGTCACAGGAGCTTCATCATCTGGTGGGTGATGCGTGGAAATTTCTGTCACACGGCAGGTGCTGTGTCGATTCTTCTCGCAGGAAGTCGGGCTGTGTCGTTCCAGCTCATCTTTGTGTCGATCCAGTGGGCCTTGCATCGAAGTTCCAGTCGCAACGCTGGCACTGCATCGATCTCCTCTCGGGGAGCCAGGCTGCATCGTTCTGGTTCATCGTGCGGTGATTTTCACACCGCGATGCAGGCTGTGCATCATTTCTGGCAGGCTGTGAGTAAATTTTCCTTGCACTAGGAGTTCTTTGCAGGATGAAGTATTTTTGGTCCTGAGACTTCAAGGAACAGGAGGCAAGCTCTATCCAAGCCCTTGGAGAGCACTTCTCAGCAGAGCCAGAGGGCAGCCGGGCACCAGGACAACAGCAGGACAGCAGTCCTTTGCAGAAAAGCAGTCAGGTGAGTCCTTTGGGCAGCCAAGCAGTTCTTCTTGGCAGGTTGCAGGTTCTGAATTTCTTCACCAGTGGTATCTTGTTCAGAAGCGTCTGAGTTGGTAGGGTCAGAGGTCCTCTTTAAATAGCCAAATGTGCTTAGAAGTGCACCAGGTCCCCTTTCAGTTCCATCCTGTCTGCCAGGGTCCCAGTAGAGGGTTTGGCAGTCCATTGTGTGAGGGCAGGCCACTGTCCTTTCAAAGTGGCCCTCCATCCTCCCTGCCCAGGAAGACCAATTCAGTATGCAGATGCATGCAGGTGTGACTGAGCATCCTGTGTTTGGGGTTGTCTGAGTGAAATGCACAAGGCAACTGTCAAGTAACCTAGCCAGACGTGGATTGTAAGGCACAGAAGGATTTAAGTTCTGAGAAATGCTCACTTTCTAAAAGTGGCATTTCTAAACTAGTAATATTAAATCCAAATTGACCAGTCAGCAGGATTTTGTATTACCATTCTGGCCATACTAAATATTGTTACTCCTTTTAGATCACAATCTACCACTCAGTTTATCAGGGTAGCCCTAATGTTAGCCTATGAAAGGAGCAGGCATCACAGCAGTGCAAAAACGAATTTATGAGTTTTACACTACCAGGACATATAAACTGCACAGGTCCATGACCTGCCTTTTATCTACATAGCACCCTTCCCTAGTGGTTACCTAGGGCCTACCTTAGGGGTGACATATATGTAGAAAAAGGGGAGTTTAAGGCTTGCCAAGTACTTTTAAATGCCAAGTCGAAGTGGCAGTGAAACTGCACACACAGGCCATGCAATGGCAGGCCTGAAGCATGGTTAAGGGGCTACTTATGTGGGTGGCACAATCAGTGCTGCAGGCCCACTAGGAGCATTTAATCTACAGGCCCTGGGCACATGTAGTGCACTTTCCTGGGGACTTAGAAGTAGATTAAATAAGCCAATTGGATATTAACCAATGTCACCATGTTTTAAGGGAGAGCGCATATGCACGTTAGCACTGGTTAGCAGTGGTAAAGTGCGCAGAGTCCTAAAACCAGCAAAACCAGTGTCCAAAAAAGTGGAGGGAGGCAGGCAAAAGGTTAGGGGTGACCACCCTAAGGCTATCAGGTCTAACACGGACTATGCAGACTTACATAGACAATGCATGTACGTTTAAACAAGTTGAGACTACGGTGTATTGTTGTGGCTGTTGCCGTAGACCTACTGCGGCATTTTTGACGGGGTCTTTTTACTACTGGTGCAGATTACTGATCAATAGATATATAACGCTAAGTCCAGATATGTTGGCGGTTTCACGTGCTACTGTGGGCTCTCATTATTAGAAATATACTTACAATGCTTAATTTGTGATTGTGAGAAACTGGGGCTGATTGCAAGGGCCCCATAACTTTTTGCCCCCATTTTCCACTTTATGCTGGTGTTTTCCTGACTCTGATGGTGCCCTGGGTACTGCTAACCAGTCCCAGGGCCTGTGCTCTGTGTAAAATGGATATGCAAATTAGGCTAATTATAATTGGCTAAGTTAACCTACCTATAAGTCCCTAGTATATGGTAGGGCATGTAGGTTTAGGGACCACAGCATAGGTGGTGCACACCTAGGTGCATTGCTGAGGTGCCCAGTGTCATTTTAAAAGCAAGCCTGCCTTGCTGGCTGCTTTTAAATTAAAGTTATATGCAAATTCGACTTTGGAATTAAAGGTACTTCCAAAGTCTTAAACTACCTTATTTTTACATATAAGTCACCCCTAAGGTGTGCCCTATGTGCCCCTAGGGCTGGGTGCCATGTAACTATAAGCAGGGACTTTATAAAAATAGATTTATAAGCCCTGGTGAGGTAAAAACAGCCAAATTCGTTTTTCCCTCATTGAAGTAAATGGCCTTCATAGGCTAGAATGGGCAGACTTTATTTTAAATTTTAAAGTCTCCTTAAATGTTACATACCAAGAATTTGGTATCAAATTGATTGTTATAATAAATCCCACAACTTCCAGTTGTTGGATTTAATATAACTAGTGCAGGTAAAAAGTTTAGACTTTACCTAAAAAGTTGCCAATTTCAGCTCTGCATTGTTTTTGCTCCTGTGCTCTGATTGGCCAGCCTGCAGCAGCTTCTGCCAGGCTACTTTAATGAGGTGTGAAGTGGCCTGACTTCACACAAAGGAATGTGCTTGGGGGAGAGAATCTCCCCTCAACAGATGGGGAAGTAGGAAGGGGGAGGGCTGCCAAACTGGTCTTCAAAGGCAGAGAAGGACATCTGGAGCACCCAGCAACACCCCCACATCCTGCAACCCCAGACAGCTAGGTGCCCCCTTGATTAGATTAGGAGAGGGCAGGAGAGGGGTGTGTTTATGATTTTTAGCCACACCAGTGGGTGGGCTCAGCCAGATCTCTCCTCTAAAAATCAGATTCATCCATTTTGGATTTTTAGAGACTGTTGCCTTCTGGGATGGATTTTTGCCACCCTTCCCAGGAAGTGGTCATCACAGGGGGACGACCCTGTCCCTGATTGGAGGACCAGGGCCCCCCTGCTTTTCACCCAGGAGCAAGGATAAAACTGGCAGACCTGCACCCACGCCTCAGATCCCCACCAAATTTCAAGAAGAAAGAACTACAAGGAGAAGAAGGACTGCCCTGCTGGACCCCTGGCCTGCACCTGGACCCTGCACTCAGAAGGACTGCACCAGCTGCACACTTGGGCTTCACCACAAGAAGGACTTTGCCTGGCTTCAACTGGTTCAAGGAGGGACTCCCTGTTTGCTACAGGTGAAAAATTGCTAACCAGAGTCCCCTGCACCAACTCCTGGAAGAAGCGACCAGCTGACCACTGCCCAGTGGCCAAAAAGGAGTTTGCGCCAGGTGCATTCTGGGAGTTGAAGTCCGCACCCCCAAGGACCATCACAGAACTTCTGGACCCTTGGGGTGAGCTGTGGACCCCAAAAGAACCTTAAAAGAACATCTGGGTGAAGCCCCAGAAGTTTGGAAAAGATTGGAGAAATTTTAGAAAAAAGCTCCATAAAGTGACCGACTCGACGCGGAAATTCTAGCCGGCTTGCCTCAACCGCGACCCGGCCTGACTTCATGGTTCGTCCCGGTCAAGAAAAACATCCGAAAAAGAGACTAAGTCCGAACGTAAAAAGTTGACCGGGACCTTCCAGCCATCGTATCCGAGAAGGGCTCCACGGACGTCGGATCAAGATCCAGGTTTACCCCGGTCGAAGGATTTTCATCTCGAAAAAACGACTAAGTCCGAAGGTAGAAATCACCACCGAGGAAACCGACTTCGCGTATCCGGACAAGGGCTCCAGGAGGTCGGATCCAACTGGCAGGTTCGTCCCGGTGAAGAAAAACTTCAAAATAAAGACTAAGTCAGAAGGTAACTTTTTAACCGAGGCCTCCCGCGACCTGTAGCCGAGCAGGGCTCCATCGCGGTCGGCCTGAAAGTTTGACTTTGCCCCGGTCCTGGTGCAACCAGATGACCCGATTGGCGCTTTTTGTTTCTAAGCGCTAGAAAATAATAATACTTTAAAAATTCATATCTCCGGTTCCCCTGAACCGATTTTAATCGTTTTTGTGTCATTTTAAAGATAAAAATATAAGCTATTTTTATAAATTGGTTTTGGATTTTTAAACTGTTTCCTGTGTTTTATTTAACTACTGTTTTGTGATATTTGAATGCTTTACACTTTGTCTCCTAAGTTAAGCCTTGTCGCTCGATGCCAAGCTACCAAGGGTAGAGCTGGGATTAATTTACTGAGACCTAACTGTACTTTTGTGGAGGTTAGTGGCTTGTTGCTAGGTGTAGGTACCTACCTGCCCTACCAATAACCCATTTTCCAACATAATTGGAAGCAGCGACGGGATCCTGTACTTGTGTTCAATATCACGTTACAGTTTTAGATAAAACAAATTAAAAATCCTTTAAATTGTCCTAGTGCAAAAATTGTTTTTAATTTTTAATTTTAATTTTTTTTTAATTAATTTGGATTAATTTCAATTATTGAATTTTTGTAATTTTTCTAAATTCTTGTTTCTAATTTTTGCAAAAAGTTTTTGTTGACACAAAACTAGGGAACCATGGAGCTTGATCTGGCTAGCCTACCCACACTGACAGTAGTCCAGCTTAGGGGGTTGTGTATTGAGAGGGGGTTGCCTGCAACCACTAATCTCAGGAAGGAAATCCTGATTAAATCCCTGACAGCATGGGCTGAGGCCCAAGAGGTAGAGACAGAGGAAGCTCCAGAGGGGGAAGAAAAAGGGGAAGATGCTAACTCTAACCACTCAGGGGAGGGAAGGCATCAGACCCCAAGTGAGGAAGAGGAGGAACGGTCCTCAATGGATACAGTCACTAGGGGCAGACCCAAAGCTAGTGGTAGGAAGAGGGTCCTTTCAGGAGGAGAGAACCCATCCATCAGGGAAAGAGAGCTGGAAGCCCAGCTAGCCTACATAGCTTTGGAAGCAGAGAAGCTGGCCCTAGAAAAGAAAAAGTGGGCATACAAAGAAAAAAGAGATGGAAGCAGCGATAAAGAAGCTGAGGTGTCCATGGGTGGGGGAGTTTGCCCCAGATTACCCAAGGGGGTGGTCCCTACTTATGTAGAGGGGGATGACATAGATAAGTGGCTGGAGGCCTTTGAGAGGGCACTCCAAATGAGAAGGGTTAGGCCTCAATACTGGGGTTCCCTTTTGTGGGAGTTGGTCCCCAACTCAGGGAGGGATAGGCTTCTGACCTTAAGGGGGGAGGAGGCAGATTCATACCCTAGTATGAAAAGGTGCTTAGCCAAGAAGTTTGGTCTGACCCCAGAGCAATATAGAATGAAGTTCAGGGACACCCAGAAGGTCAGTACCCAGTCTTGTGTTGACTTTGTAGACACCTCACTAAAAGCACTGGAGGGCTGGATTATTGGCAACAAAGTTAATACTTATGAGGGGTTATACAATCTGATCATGAGAGAGCACATCTTGACCAATTGTATCCAAGAAAGGTTACGCCAGCATCTAGTGGACTCTAAGCTGACCAACCCTAGAGAGCTAGGGGAGGCAGCTGATGAGTGGTTGAGAACCAGGGTGGTTGTCAAGTCCCAGGGGGGAGACTCCAAGAAGGGGGGGACAGGTCCCCAAAAACCTAAGGAGGGAGGTGGTAAGCCCACCACAGAGACTCCCTCTGTACCCCAGAACCCTAAGAAGGAGGAGAGTAAATCCCACTCCCAATCTGACATGCAGAGACAGGGAGACCCAGGGTTAAAAAAGCTCTTGGACAGTAGGGCTTGCTTTGACTGTCAGCAGACAGGTCACTTCAGAGGAGATGCAGCCTGTCCAAAGAAAGTGGTTAGCACTGGGCTGTCCAGTGTAGCCATAGAGGAGGATTCCTCAGATGATGAAGTCCTCCTAGCATTGTGCTGGGAGACAGGACCAGATGGTAAGCTGGTGATCCCTGAGGGTGGGAGTAGGCACTTCCACCACATTCAAGTGAATGGGATCCCTACCACTGGCCTGAGAGACACCTGTGCCAGTCACACTGTAGTGAGTGACCGGTTAGTGACCCCAGACATGTATGTCCCAGGAAAGACAAAGAAAGTCAGGATAGCCACAGGGGAGGTGACCTCCAAACCTGTAGCCATAGTGCCCCTAGAGAGGGAGGGTATCCTTGACTGGATTAGGGTGGTAGTCAGTGCTGACCTTCCCCTAGATTGTATCCTGGGCAATGACCTCCCAGAGGTGAGTCTGGTCACAGATGGGGTGGTCGCCCAGGGCGCCCCCCCTACCCAAAGTCCTGGGGAGTCAGTCCCTACAGTTAGGAGACAGGGGTCCCCAAGAAAAGGAAAGAAGAAAAGGAAGGGTAGGCCACTCTTAAAGAGATTTCCAAGGAGCCAAAGGCCTTCTGCCCCAGTAGGGGGGGAGCCCAGAGTTGGCACTGGTGAGGCCTCACCTGACCCCAAGGAAGTCCTGAGTAGTCAGGCAGCTGTCCAGATGCAAGGTGTTGCCCCTGCACTGACAGAAGGGAGAGTGGAAGGAGGGTGTCTGCCACAGGAGGTGGTAGCCCCCCACTCTAGACAGCAAGAGGGGTACCAGGACCCCAAAGATGCCCCTAAAGCAGCTCAGCCACCTGTCAGTGGAGAGCTTAGGGTGTGGTTCTGGGTACTGACAGCTGTCAGTAGCCTCTGCTGGGTGCTAGCCTTCCTGGCAGCACTGTACTTGGCCTGGGAGGCAGACCCCAGGGCCAATAGCAAAGTAGGCCCCCTGACCCTATTGGTCATGGTGGGGTTGCTCAAGTGTTGGGTGACCTCTTTGGGTAAGCTAGGTGTTGCCCTAGCAAAGTTAGGAGTAGGGGAGGTGGGCACCTCACTACCCAAGTTGGCAGAGAGAGAGGAGGAAGACCCCCCTAGAGGGAAGTTTCAGTTTGAAATGGGTCCTTTCATTGTTGGGGTGGGTTCACTACCCAGAGGGAGTGACCCTGACAGGAGGATATAAGGCAGAGTAGGCCCTGCAAAGGGACAGCCAGTTTTCTTCACTGTCTTCCTCGCCTAACAAGCCAGGAAGACTCTCCCAGGGTTGGGCTGAGTCTCCTGGGCGTGTGGGCTGGGGGGGGGTTGTGTGAGAAACTGGGGCTGATTGCAAGGGCCCCATAACTTTTTGCCCCCATTTTCCACTTTATGCTGGTGTTTTCCTGACTCTGATGGTGCCCTGGGTACTGCTAACCAGTCCCAGGGCCTGTGCTCTGTGTAAAATGGATATGCAAATTAGGCTAATTATAATTGGCTAAGTTAACCTACCTATAAGTCCCTAGTATATGGTAGGGCATGTAGGTTTAGGGACCACAGCATAGGTGGTGCACACCTAGGTGCATTGCTGAGGTGCCCAGTGTCATTTTAAAAGCAAGCCTGCCTTGCTGGCTGCTTTTAAATTAAAGTTATATGCAAATTCGACTTTGGAATTAAAGGTACTTCCAAAGTCTTAAACTACCTTATTTTTACATATAAGTCACCCCTAAGGTGTGCCCTATGTGCCCCTAGGGCTGGGTGCCATGTAACTATAAGCAGGGACTTTATAAAAATAGATTTATAAGCCCTGGTGAGGTAAAAACAGCCAAATTCGTTTTTCCCTCATTGAAGTAAATGGCCTTCATAGGCTAGAATGGGCAGACTTTATTTTAAATTTTAAAGTCTCCTTAAATGTTACATACCAAGAATTTGGTATCAAATTGATTGTTATAATAAATCCCACAACTTCCAGTTGTTGGATTTAATATAACTAGTGCAGGTAAAAAGTTTAGACTTTACCTAAAAAGTTGCCAATTTCAGCTCTGCATTGTTTTTGCTCCTGTGCTCTGATTGGCCAGCCTGCAGCAGCTTCTGCCAGGCTACTTTAATGAGGTGTGAAGTGGCCTGACTTCACACAAAGGAATGTGCTTGGGGGAGAGAATCTCCCCTCAACAGATGGGGAAGCAGGAAGGGGGAGGGCTGCCAAACTGGTCTTCAAAGGCAGAGAAGGACATCTGGAGCACCCAGCAACACCCCCACATCCTGCAACCCCAGACAGCTAGGTGCCCCCTTGATTAGATTAGGAGAGGGCAGGAGAGGGGTGTGTTTATGATTTTTAGCCACACCAGTGGGTGGGCTCAGCCAGATCTCTCCTCTAAAAATCAGATTCATCCATTTTGGATTTTTAGAGACTGTTGCCTTCTGGGATGGATTTTTGCCACCCTTCCCAGGAAGTGGTCATCACAGGGGGACGACCCTGTCCCTGATTGGAGGACCAGGGCCCCCCTGCTTTTCACCCAGGAGCAAGGATAAAACTGGCAGACCTGCACCCACGCCTCAGATCCCCACCAAATTTCAAGAAGAAAGAACTACAAGGAGAAGAAGGACTGCCCTGCTGGACCCCTGGCCTGCACCTGGACCCTGCACTCAGAAGGACTGCACCAGCTGCACACTTGGGCTTCACCACAAGAAGGACTTTGCCTGGCTTCAACTGGTTCAAGGAGGGACTCCCTGTTTGCTACAGGTGAAAAATTGCTAACCAGAGTCCCCTGCACCAACTCCTGAAAGAAGCGACCAGCTGACCACTGCCCAGTGGCCAAAAAGGAGTTTGCGCCAGGTGCATTCTGGGAGTTGAAGTCCGCACCCCCAAGGACCATCACAGAACTTCTGGACCCTTGGGGTGAGCTGTGGACCCCAAAAGAACCTTAAAAGAACATCTGGGTGAAGCCCCAGAAGTTTGGAAAAGATTGGAGAAATTTTAGAAAAAAGCTCCATAAAGTGACCGACTCGACGCGGAAATTCTAGCCGGCTTGCCTCAACCGCGACCCGGCCTGACTTCGTGGTTCGTCCCGGTCAAGAAAAACATCCGAAAAAGAGACTAAGTCCGAACGTAAAAAGTTGACCGGGACCTTCCAGCCATCGTATCCGAGAAGGGCTCCACGGACGTCGGATCAAGATCCAGGTTTACCCCGGTCGAAGGATTTTCATCTCGAAAAAACGACTAAGTCCGAAGGTAGAAATCACCACCGAGGAAACCGACTTCGCGTATCCGGACAAGGGCTCCAGGAGGTCGGATCCAACTGGCAGGTTCGTCCCGGTGAAGAAAAACTTCAAAATAAAGACTAAGTCAGAAGGTAACTTTTTAACCGAGGCCTCCCGCGACCTGTAGCCGAGCAGGGCTCCATCGCGGTCGGCCTGAAAGTTTGACTTTGCCCCGGTCCTGGTGCAACCAGATGACCCGATTGGCGCTTTTTGTTTCTAAGCGCTAGAAAATAATAATACTTTAAAAATTCATATCTCCGGTTCCCCTGAACCGATTTTAATCGTTTTTGTGTCATTTTAAAGATAAAAATATAAGCTATTTTTATAAATTGGTTTTGGATTTTTAAACTGTTTCCTGTGTTTTATTTAATTACTGTTTTGTGATATTTGAATGCTTTACACTTTGTCTCCTAAGTTAAGCCTTGACGCTCGATGCCAAGCTACCAAGGGTAGAGCTGGGATTAATTTACTGAGACCTAACTGTACTTTTGTGGAGGTTAGTGGCTTGTTGCTAGGTGTAGGTACCTACCTGCCCTACCAATAACCCATTTTCCAACAGTGATTTACTTGTGCATTTTGGTGGGCGCATTGCTTAGACAAATACACTCCATGACTCGTGTGCATATTCATTTATTGACATTTGGCAGTGGTAGTACTACCGGTTATGGGCGGCTTACTAAGGAATTTTGTGTTCATACGCTTATTGGCATGGATATATGATTCACAGGGTAGTCGGGCACATACGGACCCAAAATTTTACCTGCATATAGTTTGCACATTAGGAGTTCGCTGTGCATCCAGTGTGGCACTGCTTCAGACTTATAGTGGCTGAATCGACAGGGTCTCTCTATTTTTGGCCTATATCTCACTTTTCTTAACCAACAGATCACTGGGCTTATCATGGCCCACGCATAACAACTTCTGAAAATAACTCTGAAGATGTCATTTTTCAAGAATTATTAATACTGAATATTGTATTCAAACCCACTTTATGGATTATATTTCTCTTACTTACAATATAGACATACAATGGAACTAGCTTTTGGACATGACCATATGACTAATTGGACGTCTGAAGACCTGCTGGTTAATAATATATATTAGACTATTACCTTTTACTGCTGTATATCACAGGGACTTGGTGCACTAAGGTAACATTGGTGGACATCGTGACTTTCTTCGTTTTTCCTTTCTTTAAGCAAACACTGTGGGTGTTTTCCATTCTGATATTTATCTATCCGTACCTGTGTCCATGCAAGTTATATTTCATAAGGTGGATATCTACACATTCACTTAGTGCACACATCGCACTATCTGACTACGTTTTTATATCACACTTGGTGCAGGCATGTGACCTTTTTGCTGGTTAGTCACATGATGTATGGCCGGTGCAAATCGTGTACACTAAGTTTATGTACATATGTTCATTCTTATACTTTACAGCCTTCATAAAGTCACTTTGTGACAAAACACGTGTTGGCTGTCTAGTACGAAGAACTGTATTGGAATATGAATTAGACTGAGATTTCACAATAAAAGAAGATTTTGAAGCACAAGATGGATTGGTCCGCAACTCATATGACTTTATGACTTTCTATTGTTTGACTGAACTGAGTGCTTTGGTTATAATGTTTAAATTTATCATGTATTAGTGAATACATATGTCTACCTGTGGGTAGCAGGATAGGCAACCACACAGCACCATTGGTAGATGTACTGAAACAAGTCCAATCTACCAGATATAGTTGGACACTTATAGGAGGTGCATTCATTTTACCATTGCTACCCTGTATTGTATGGCTATTTTAAAAGCCTTGCATTGGCTTTCCATGAGGAAACGGGCAATCTTTAAGCTATGCTGCCTGGCCCATAAAGCTCTAAATAAGTCCTTTCCTTCCTATCTACACATCAGACTTTGTTACTATCAGCCCAGGAGGCTGCTTAGGCGCACAAATAAAACCCTTCTAAGGATTCCACGTAAATGCACCTCTAGACCACCCTTGGGTAGGTCGCTTCCCCACCGCTGCAGCTCTGCCTTCTCTGTCCGCTGTGACCGATGTGACCTGCTTTCTTCCTGATCGGCGCTTAACTCCTGCGCGATCGCCGCCTTGGTTCCCCACTGACTGCCTGTGCACTTTGCTTTCTGTGCCCCCGTGTGCCTGCCTGCCCCCCTTCTCTCATGTACCCCATGTGAGTGTGAGGGGTTTTCTTATTCTATTTTTGTCTTCCATTTTCCGATCGTCGCGATCGCCAACGGGCTCCTCAGCCCCATTTTTTCCCGCTGCTGCCTCCCGTGCGGCCCTGCCCCCCTGCTCCCATTCGCTGTCCTACCCTCCCGCCTCCCAGCTGACCACTCCTCCCCTCCTACCCTCCTACCCTCTTATGCCGGCCGCTGCGTGGCCGTGCTGCTGGCGCGCCACAGGCAAGCCCGTCTGCGCCCGTCCGTGCCTGGACTGCGCCCAGCACCAGAACCCCTGGCCCCCACCGCACACAAAGCACCCGACTGAGATACGACTCCGCCTCCCTCAACGCCCTCAACACCGGACGAACAGCCACCTGCTACCAAGCCACCCCAAAGCAAACCCATGGACCCTTCACCTGTCAAGCCTGCAAATACACATGCCTCCGAACCTGCAGACCACCCACCGGCCCTCGCAACAACAACAACCACCTCAAGTGCATCCTCCTCAACACACGCTCCGTCCACAAGCATGCCGTCGAACTATACGACCTCCTGGACACAACAGCACCAGACGTCGCCTTCATCACGGAAACCTGGATGAACGCTTCCTCGGCCCCAGACATCGCCATAGCCATCCCCGACAGCTACAAGATCGCCCGGAAGGACCGCGTCATCCAAACCGGAGGAGGAATCACCATCATCTACAGGAACACCATCAACATCACGACCACCACCGAAGACACACCCCTCGCCGCCGAACACATACACTTCCAGATTCACACCGACCCCAAGACCACCCTCAGAGGAACTCTCATCTACAGACCCCCGGGCCCACGCACGCAATTAAGCGAAACCATCGCAGACTTCATCAGCCCGCACGCCCTGGCCTCACCAGAATACATCCTCCTCGGGGACCTGAACTTACACCTGGAGAAAAACAACGACAACAACACCACCACCCTGCTCGCCAACCTCGCCAACCTCAGACTCAAGCAACTGGTGAGCACCCCCACCCACATCGCTGACCACACACTCGACCCCATCTTCTCCACCAGCAACCACGTCTCCTTCAGCCTCTCCTTTGGACTACACTGGACTGACCACAGATGCGTCCACTTCACCTTCAAACGGGAGACTCACCACCATCACACACAACAAATCCCCCACAGATGCTGGAGCAAAATCACCATAGACCAGCTACTCTCAACACTGAGCCAGAACCCACCAGCCAACATCACTGACGTCAACAACGCAGCCCACAACCTCACACAGTGGATCACCAACTGTGCCGACAACCTCGCACCCCTTAAGAACTCCCCAGGCGGAACCATCAACAGGAAAACCCCATGGTTCACGGACGCCCTCAAAGAATCTAAGAAATCCTGCCGAACCCTCAAAAAAACCTGGCGCAACGAACGAACCACAGAAAACATGACAGCCCTCAAGATCGCCACCCATGAACACCACCAGCTGATCCGCTCCACCAAAAGGACATCATTCAAAGAGCGACTAGACAGCAACATCCATAACAGCAAGGAACTCTTCAACATCGTCAAAGAGCTCTCCAACCCCAGCGCCAACGACATCACCGTCACAAGAACTCTGCAACTCCCTCGCCACGTTCTACCACCGAAAGATCGCAGATCTACACGACAGCTTCGGACCCCAGACCCCACCTCCTACCACCGAACCGGCAGCCCCCACCACTACCCTCAGCTCCTGGACCCCTATCAGCTCAGAAGAGACCATAAGCATCATGAACACCATCCACTCCGGCTCCCCCTCGGACCCTTGCCCCCATCACATCTTCAACAAAGCAGACACCATCATCGCACCCCACCGCCCGGAACATCATCAACAGCTCGTTCGCATCAGCCACCTTCGCCGAGAGCTGGAAGCACGCAGAAATCAACGCCCTCCTGAAAAAACCCACGGCAGACCCCAATGACCTGAAGAACTTCCACCCCATCTCTCTTCTTCCCTTCCCGGCCAAGGTCATCGAGAAGACCGTCAATAAGCAGCTGACCGCTTTCCTCGAGGCTAACAACTCGCTCGACCCATCCCAGTCTGGATTTCGAGCCAACTACAGCACAGAAACCGCCCTCATTGCAGTCACCGACGACATCAGGACCCTGATGGACAATGGAGAAACAACCGCCCTCATCCTCCTGGACCTCTCGGCAGCCTTCGATACCGTGTGCCATCGCACCCTAATAACCCACCTCTGCACCACTGGAATCCTAGGAAAGGCCTTGGACTGGGTCATCTCGTTCCTCTCCGACAGAACCCAGAGAGTCTGCCTCCATCCCACTCAGAACCCACCGAGATCATCTGCGGCGTACCCCAAGGATCCTCGCTCAGCCCAACCCTCTTCAATATCTACATCAGCCTCCTCGCCGCCATCGCACGCAAACACATCATCAACATCATCTCCTATGCCGACGACACCCAGCTGATACTCTCCCTCACCAAAGACCCAGCCACCGCCAAAACCAACCTACAGGAAGGAATGAAAGAAGTTGCAGAATTGATGAAGCTCAGCCGTCTAAAACTGAACTCAGACAAGACGGAGGTCCTCATCCTCGGACAATCCCCATCCGCCTGGGACGACTCCTGGTGGCCCACGGCGCTGGGCACTGCACCAACCCCCTCGGATCACGCTGGCAACCTCGGGTTCATCCTGGACTCTCTCCTCACGATGACCAAGCAAGTCAACGCCGTCTCGTCATCATGCTTCAACACCCTACGCATGCTCCGGAAGATCTTCCGGAGGATCCCCACCGAAACCAGAAAGACGGTTACCCATGCCCTCGTCACAAGCCGACTGGACTACGGAAACACCCTATACGCAGGAACCACTGCCAAGCTTCAGAAACGACTACAACGCATACAGAACGCCTCCGCACGCCTCATCCACGACATTCCTTGCCACAGCCACATATCCACCCACCTGAAACACCTGCACTGGCTCCCCATCAACAAGAGGATCACCTTCAGGCTCCTCACCCACGCACACAAAGCACTCCACGACATGGGCCCGAATACCTCAACAGCCGCCTCTCGTTCTACACGCCCACCCGTCAGCTCCGCTCAGCCAGCCTCGCCCTCGCCACTGTCCCACGGATCCGCAGAACCACCGCCGGAGGAAGATCATTCTCCTACCTGGCAGCCAAAGCATGGAACTCCCTCCCCGCACACCTAAGAACTACCCAGGATCATCTCGCCTTCAGGAAACACCTCAAGATATGGCTCCCCTCTCCAGCACCTTGAGACCCTCACAGGTAAGTAGCGCGCTCTATAAATGGACTGATTGATTGATTGATTGATTGATTGATAGATATGGTAGCAGATCTTTCTCTTACTTGGCCCTATTCCATTGGAACAAACTGCCTCTTCACATTTGTACCTATTCCACTTTTGCAAAGCTCAGGAATTTGTTAGACTTGAATGTGCACTCCTGTCTGCAATAGCAAAAGGCCAAGCTACTCCCTCTGGAGTGTGCCGTGCACCATAATAAGTGCATGAAATAAACAAATAAATACATGAGAATTGACCATCTGCTATAAATACTGCAGACTTTCTGCCATGAGCTCTCTGCCCAAAATTGGCTCTCTAGTTGTGGAAACTGACTCTCCCGGGGGTCAGTCACTACCAACAAAGTGGCCATCTTTTGATGTGGAAGAATTATTTCTATCAGTGAAGAAGAAGTGGTGCCTCTCACATACCAAATATGCTATATTATGCCCTATTGTGGCCTTTAGCCCCACAGGCTTCATTATTTCCATTGCTTGCTTTCTTGGCTTAGTGCTTCCCAAAGGTAGAGATGGGGTACAGTTCTGTACCTTCAAGATCAAGTGTCAAATGCATATGTCAGGAAGTGGCGATAGTCCAGAGACAGCAGAATTGTATTGCCAGATTGATGTATAAAGCTGGGTACAACTATGATTACGGCCTTTGCTGCTCATACTGCTCCAATGCCACTCTTCTCTACTTCACACTGACCCTCAGTCCTGTGTCAAGAAGTCTGATTGAGCTAATGTTCTTCTAAGCTTTCTGTCCTCCAAGCTGTAGGCAGAATGTACATATCAGTTTTTCTCCTACAGACAGGCTGCTGTGAAGAGTAATCCAGTTAATTTCAGCTACATCATCTTGTGTTTGATGTATTTGTTCTTAAATGGTTTCAGAAAATATTTTTTATTATTTAACATGTCACATTACCCTTGTTTTTTGTTTTATATGTGTGTGTGTGAATAGTTATTGAAAAAAACATTAAAGTAATGTTATAGTTAGGTTAAATATTCAGTAACAATGTAGGCCAAGGTACCGCCGTGAAATGACCGCACCGGCCATTTAAACATTTCCGCTGGGCCGGCGGGCGCTCTCCGAAAGAGCGCCCGCTGGCCCAGCAGAAATGCCCCTGCAACGAGGACGCCAGCTCAGAATTGAGCCGGCGTAGTTGCAGGGGTGCGACGGGTGCAGTTGCACCCGTCGCGTATTTCAGTGTCTGCAAAGCAGACACTGAAATACTTTGCGGGGCCCTCTTACGGGGGCCCCTGCGGCACCCCCTACCGCCATCCTGTTCATGGCGGGTTTCTCGCCATGAACAGGATGGCGGTAGGGGGTGTCTGAATCCCCATGGCGGCGGAGCGCGCTCCGCCGCCATGGAGGATTCAATGGGGCAGCGGTAAACCGGCGGGAGACCGCCGGTTTACCCTTTCTGACCGCGGCTGAACCGCCGCGGTCAGAATGCCCTCGGGAGCACCGCCAGCCTGTTGGCGGTGCTCCCGTGGTCGGTGACCCTGGCGGTCACCGGCCGCCAGGGTCAGAATGACTCCCGTAATGTTTTAAACTCAAAACACCACAGGAATTCACCAATTATAGCTATAGTTATCTCAAGTAACTATAACTTGTGCCTTAAGGTAATTATGACTTGTGACTACACCGTGCAGTTTTGTCATCAACAATTCAATTAAAAATTGCAGCAGCCGTCCAGCGCTATATTTACCCCTGACACTAAAACGACGCACAGAAAGGAACCGGTCCCAAAAAATGACACAAAGCTCAATTTGCGTCAAATTTTAATGCCTGGTCAGACCAGGCATTAAAACGAGGCCCACACACCACTACTTAAGGAAAACACACAGAAGGAGCATTGGCAACCTCCTGGACAACATGGAACTGTTATTGCTCCAGCTTGGCACACGCCGCAGACGTCAGTGACAACAACAAGTCTCTCCAGTACCACTGCAGCAACCCCAAACACCACCACAGCAGACACAAAGGCAGCGCAGAAGGTGGGAAAGGATCTTTCAACAGCGTACACCATCCCTGGGCTCAGGGAACAAGATGTAATCAGGTATTACTGTCTGAACCGGGAGTCAATTGTGCGCCTGCTGCACCACATAGCGCCAGAAATCACTTCAAGAGTGGAAACTCCCACAAACATAACACCCATGACCAAACTCCTCGCTGTCCTCCATATGCTGGCGTCAGGATCTTTTCAACAGGCGCATAAGTGGGTGGTATCTCCAAGCCATCCCTATCGGCCCTCCTACCAGAGGTCCTGGATGCAATCATCTGCCTCACACCCTACCACGTCTGCTTCTCCAACACCCAGCAACTGCAGCAGGAGATCAAACTAATTGCTTGGTTTCCGTATGTGCTGGGTGCAATGGAGTGCACCCATGTCCAACTGGTGCTACGCGCAGCAACAGAACACCTACACAGGAACCGCAAGCACGCCCATTCAATAAATGTGCAGGCCATTGTGGACCACCGTGGGCTCTTTTCAAACATCCTTGCCAAATACCCTGGCAGTGTCCATGATGCGTAAATATTCCGGCATTCGACTATCAATGAGCAGTTCCAGGATGGGCAATATGGCAATGGACTACTTGTAGGTAAACAACCATACCAATCAGTACACAAGCAACATACCAAACTTGTAGGACAAACAAGACATATACACCACACTAAACACACATAGGCAGGGGAACACAGATGTACAGACAACAACACATATGCCACATGCCACACTACAATGCAGTCATTGAACATCACACACACATACACCCACATGTACATAAAACAGCCACAACCTGACTGGCACACCACATTAGGACAGGTGGTGCTATGTCCCCTTTGCACACAGAAGCTGGGCCCAAACCACTACTACATAACACCAAACAATGAACAGCTCAGCCATGTGAATGGCATAGACCATGTCAATGTAAATAAAGTCACACATAGGCACAGGCCCACATTAGTCATGGTGTTCAAGCTTCTGGCAGCACCAATATCAAATGCAACCCAAGTGTTGCCATCATCAACAACATATCACCTACAGATATCTGACATACCTGTAGTGTGCACATTCACCTGTCTGCTGCATTGGGTTGCACACGTAGGAATACAGTATCGGCTGCCATAAAAGACCATGGGGTAGAACAATGAGAAGTGGTGCAGAACCTAGTCCATGGCCACCTCACATGCGTCCCTTAGAGCCCCCTAACGCTACCATGCATGTGTTGTATACAAGAAACGGCCCACCATGGCCTACAGTTTGTGCAATACTGTAAAGATCATGGATGCCATAGTAGGACTCTGTAGGAGAATAGAGGACATGCCTGACCTTTCATGGACCGCACATAGGGACCCATGTAAAAAAATGGTGTGTCCCCTCAAAACGCCTGCATTGTGCATGTGTTGAAAGTGTCTGTGACAAATCATGTATAGGAACCTAGGGGATTCCACTGCACCAATTTTGCTAATCCTCCAATTGTGTGCTTCTCACTCTAGTACACTTGATGACTGGGTCAGTCATCATTTCCCACAAAGGGTCAGTTTGGCTTTGCAGGGCTACCATGGTATCTTTACATGTGACACCACTGTGGTGCAAGGAGATGGTAGGTTCCACCAATAATAGGACACTGCATCAAATATGGACAACACAACACATATTTGCAATGGCTGAACCATCAGTTTGGATTTAATTTGACAATCCCCAGGTCCCTGAGCCACAACCCAAGATTGTAATGTCTATCAATACAGACCAATGAAACCACTTAATAAAACAGGAACATACACAATACCAGAAGCAAGTCTGAGTTACCACTCCACCTAAAACTAACAACTGCCAAGGTAAGTACAAAACCACTATTAAGCATTACCAACACATGTTCTCTTTCTCTCACTGCTCTCATTCCTTTGCAGCCAACCAAGCTTACAGCATGAAGCCATGGGTGATGACTCTATTTGGCAACCCCACAATGGTGGAAGAGCATGCATATAATGAAGGGCACAGAAGGACATGAAACATGGTGGAGAGGACAGTTAAGCTTCTGAAGTCAAGGTTCAGGTGCTTGGCACTGACAGAAGGATGCATTTTGTATGCACCACCACTGGTATGCAAGATGATACTGGTATGTGCAATCTTGCATAATATATGTATACGGACCAATGTTCCCTGGGATGAACAGGTAGAGGAGGAGGATGACAATGGTGCAGCACATTTGGAGGGGGAACTACAAAACACTGCTGCAGGAGTTTGCAGGAGACTACAAATTGTACTGAACTTCTACACATAGTAACTGTACAAATATTATCAGTTTGTAAATATCACCAATAGACAACTTTGCACCAGAATGTCCATGGTCTAGTCCTTCTCCACTACATATACCATTGTAATGTTACTCATACCTAGAGGGTCTAGTGCCTCTATGTCACATATCAGTGTCACATAACTCACGGCCATGTGGCTCTCGAAGGCCTAGATCATTGCACTACAATATATTATGTGGCATTAAGTGGGCAATGTGCAAAATACTAACCCTTTCCCCATATCATCCCCATGGCAGGATGTATGCAAGGGGGGCATACATAAGGTAGGGACTGTTATCTAATGATGCTTTAGTAATGTAGGAACTAAACATTGTCACATCTCAGGTGGATCGCTGCTACACCAGCACTGTGCACATGTGACAAGGTGAGGTACCATTGGTAACAATGGACCTTCATTAACTGTTCCGGGTTACTAACCAACGTTTGAGCCAGAGCCTGCACTGTATATCAATGGGCTTACTGCCATTGGGCCCAACCCTGCCACATGGTGTGCTGTACCTCAAATATGGCACACACATTGGCTGTGGAGTGCACTACGGGTTGCTAGGCAAATGAAGCAGCAATGGGTGCTGAACCAATCTCCATACTTATGGTCTATTGTCAGGATTTAAACATAAAATGGGACAATACACCACCAAATGAATGTCTGGGTGGAATGTAGGCAGAGTGTGTTCCACTTCCTATGCACATTCTATACACACTTGACAACAAATCTGCTGTCTTGACACATACCTAGAGCTAATCCTGATATATATATGAAGACTGATGTACGGATGTATGGCCTAGGTAGGAAAGGGTTTGCAGTTACCTACAATGGTTGACATGTGTCAGCAAGGTAACCTAGTATAGTCTGTATTATACCATCACACACCACATATCAATACACACCTCTCATTGACACTCACATGCCAGACCAAGAGAATGTTACCACAGTGACAAAATTCCCAAATTTGTGTAGGTCTCCAACATCTTACTCAGGTGTGGGATGTGCAAGTATGTCCAGCAATGTTCAAACTTGTCACAGACCCATCCAAAATGTTATCCGAGAAGCAGAAGACAGATATGTTGCACATGGCTAATTAAAAAAAAAACAGCACTGAGATGATTTCACACACTAACATCATACACTCATGGTGAAAGTGACATAAGTTGTGGAATGCAGAATTTAGTGCATACCCACGTACAACAAAGAATGTGGATGGACAGCTGAGAGGTACCCACAGTTACCTGGAGATACAACATGGGGAGATCACTTGGAGATGGCACAAGTGCTGTGGCAGGTGTAATGTCATGTGTGTGTGTGGAAGTCATGCAATCTCACAAAGCCATGCAATGGGACTGTACCTATCATGTAGCCAGTATTAGAAGATGTGTTTAACTTCAATTTACACAAGTCACACAGTGCATCCTGTCCATGTATGACCGGACATTGTTGCTGTAGAAGATGTGTACACAGTGTAAGCAGCCTAAAGATTGGCAGCAATGTAGGACACAATCCGTTCCTAACAAGATATGCGATAAAAGATGGAGAAGGTACACACATAGTCCAATACTGACTGTGCAACACATCAGTGTCACCATGTAATCACCCGACATATGTACAGAGAGGATGCCTAGGTCAATACATAACCCACTCACGTTTGCCACTACAGAACCTGTTAGTTGTCAATTGCATACTATTCTGACAGGCGGCAGTGACAGATGACATAATCTGTACACTGCCTCATTCCACAATTACAAGTTACTACAGAGATACAAGCCCTAACCAAGCTGATCATGGAAATTATTAAGGACATAAAATCATGTGTGTCAGACCATGCCAAATGATGAGACATGTCCTACATATACAAGTTGCCAGTCCTCAGTACATGATAGGGCAAGGCTGACATCAGGTTCTCCCTGAAGGAAAAAGAAAATCCCAGTCCTTTTGACCACAATTGTGCATGTGTCTGTCTGCAGGAGACTGTGCATTGATCTGCTGAAGAGCTATCATGAAGAGGCTAGATTATTGCCCAAAACCCCCTAACCCCCACTGCTGATGCTACATTGACTATTGACATAGTCAGGGGCCTGATGCATGTGCAATGTAGACTGAGTAGAGTGGCGCACTGTAAACCTGCACCTAAACATGCAACCATGGGTCTGTGTGGGCATACAAACTCCCACAGTAGTGATGATGACTGCGCTGCCATCTTTGCCTGACTGCAACACTGCTACACAGTGGTATGCCATTGTACGTGACAGTCATAACAAACATGATGTGGTCGATTGTAAATACCTAGTTGGTGGGATGCACACATACGCCAGATATCTCAGCACCCGTGTATCACTTAAATGGCATAGGCCTGATAATGTGTATTGGAGTCTTCACAAAAGGCAACTTTCCACAAACGAAAATTCATATGTATCCAAGATCATTGACAGAATAAGATGACCTTCAGATGTGTTCCGACATACAGAAACATAGGTGACACTAATATGACTACAAAAGAATTTGACAAAGTCCTACATGTGTCCATGCAGGAAGAGAGATATGTGAGGTTTCATATCCCATGAACACACCGCTGTGATCATATTTTACAGATATGACACTACATATGTCAATCCACACACACAGCACATACCACCCTTCACTGATACGTGTGTGTACCCCATCTCCTTCATCTAAGATGCATGGGGAACTATATTTCACACATGTAGCAGAGGATCATGAAGGCTGAACCTAACTACACACCACAGTGTGGACACACATGCACTCACATTGGCAGGGTAATGTGAAATCAACCCAGCCATAGTTCACAGCATCCTCTGAGTACGATTTGTCATGGGTATCACATGAATTACCATGTATTGGACATAGCCCATCATATCTACTGTGTTGTTGGTATAAGTACATTTGTATATCAGACATTACAATGTGGTAGACCCACAAATATGTGTTAGATCTTATATGTACACTCCTAGTACACATGTGCTAACGTATGTGGACACAGTATAGCAACACATGCACATATGCACATGGTATCAGTCACTGCATGCATCACTCACATATACAAACAGATTGGTAACACATGCCAATGTTACTGCAAAGATATGAATGTACATGCACACACAGGTAGCCATACCATATTGACTACATACATGCTTAGCCCCTGTGAGATGGTATGTGAATCTGGGTGCACTGTAAGCCTTTCGAAAAATATCCACGCATTCCCATCATGCATCAAAATATTTTATTGCAAAGAGCAATATTCCAAACTCCAAAAGGCCATAAAAATAACACCAGGCACCTGTGTGTCGATCACAAGTCCACAGGCCTTGTCAGGCTTCATGGGAAAGAATACCACACTGGACCCTCACGCATCAAAAGTTTAGATGCAGTCGACAAAACTTCATACTCTCCTATTCAGAAAAATTACGCCTGGCCCCTTCACATCAATCGCAAGTCTTGAGGCCTTGTCAGCCTCAATGAGAAAAAAAATCGGCGCATTACCGTCATGCGTAAAAAAAAAATATGCATATCTGAAAACATGATGCACAGGCCCAGGTAGTCATAAAACAGGACATCCTGCCTGCATACATGGTACAGTGAGTTCAGTTTCACTTTCACTTCACAGTTTTATTGTCTGTGACTGTGTGAGGTTGTGTGGAGCTGGTGTTGTTGGAGGATTGGAGTTGTAGGAGAGTTTTGTGCTGTGTCCTGTTGCTGTTGTGTTATAATTGTTATTTCCTCAGCCTTTTGTAGTGTTTTTGTACTGTATTTGTCACTGTATTGTGGGGTGTTCTTTCTAGGGATAGTATAGTTTGTTGGGGTATTTGGGGTAGGCGGGCAGTTGTACAGTAAATTTATTTTAGGGCACTTACAGTTGCAGTTTCTTAAAACTGCATTATGTCTGGGAAAGGGAGGATGACAAAGATGACAGCAAATGAACTGGGAGGGTTCATATGGCTTGCGCAGCATTACCTACCGATGATGCTGGTTTTGAGCGGCCACGTCATCCAGGGCTACCCCATAGAGTCCCAGAACCTGAGGTGGCGCAAGGTGCTCCACTACTTAACTCAAATATTTGGAGGAGGATGCAATGACCACCAGCTGAAACACCGTTGGGCTGACCTGATCTCAAGGGAGCAAGACCTACTGGATCACATGGGGATTCAGATCGGTGGACCAGTTAGTAAGTATCCCATTTGCACAGCGACACCATTATTTGCATGTGCATGACAGGCGGACATAAGGGTGAGTGCAGCATGTTTTGTCAAGGGATCTGGACATGTTGTTTTGGGCCTGATTAAAAAGCCCCAACACCACATTTTGGCTGTCATTGTAATTCTCATTAATAAAGCTGAGGCAGGGCAGAAGTGCCATCTTCCCTGTGCCATAATAACAAAGTGGTGCGATGCATGTATAGCGCCACTCAGTTAAGCTTTGAAAACAGTATGGCTGTGCCAGATGGGATACGGGGCCTGCCCCTGTATGGGGGGGGGCTAAACAGGTTTGGGAAACATGATATATTTCTTAGCACCATATTTCCCGCACTTTGAATGCCTGCTAAGAGCAGGTTTTAAAAGGTGCATATCATTGTAAATGATGGGCCCCTATGTACTCAGCAGAAGTTGTGCAAATTTTTGGGTGCTACTCCTGCTGAGTACATCATTTGCGTTGATACGATTGCCCCATACCTGCACGATGGTGCACCGTATGTTTTATACGGTGCACACATGGAGGGAGAAAAGGGGGCGCTAAGGGGCACAAGGACACTAGTGATGCAATAGGTGCAGCACCACTTTCCTTAAATCTGCCCCTTTGTGTCATTGGCCAATGGCATTTAAGGGAGCGTGTCTATGCACCGGGTCCAGACCACTAGCACATTCCTCTTCCTGTACATTGTGTATCATATACACCCCATAATGTGTCTATTGCCTCACACATACGTGCTGAATTCATACCACAGGGCTGCCACGCCATACAGACAGTATGGGGCAGGCCTGCATCTGCGCCAGCATTAGCATATTACTCACAAGCCTGCACCAACACAGGCATCCTTGGACCACAAGTGTGTCTGTGTTGAGGGGAATGTATATGTGCATGTTGGTATCCCTTCCTGGACAAAGCATGGCAACAATGGCTGGCGACACGGTATTGGCAAGACATCCATAATGTTATGCAGTTAATGTGCAGGTAGGGACAACTAAATGAACATAAGTAAACTGCCCTGGCATAATTGCTCAAGTGTGTGGCTCACACGTATTAGAAACAAGAAACAAGGATTTATCAATCCATTCCTCAACACTTTGCAATACTCACACAACCCCTGCGCAGTTGTCAGTCTTTTAGCGTTAATAATGAGTTAGGGGCCATATTTATACTTTTTGACGCAAAACTGCGCTAACGCAGTTTTGCGCCAAAAAAATTAGCGCTGGCTAATGCCATTCTGAAGCGCCATGCGGGTGCCGTATTTATTCAATGACGTTAGCCCGCGTTAGCCGCCGGCGCAGTCTGATGTGCGTTAAAAAAAACGACGTACACCAGGCAGCGCCGGCGTAGGGGGAAAATGGCGTATGGGCGTCCACAAATGGTGCAAGTCAGGCTGAGGCAAAAAAATCGCCACAACCCGATTTGCGCCATTTTTTTACGATGCCCATCCCCCATTGAAATGACTCCTGTCTTAGCAAAGACAGGAGTCATGCCCCCTTGCCCAATGGCCATGCCCAGGGGACTTCTGTCCCCTGGGCATGTTCATTGGGCATAGTGGCATGTAGGGGGGCACAAATCAGGCCCCCCTATGCCACAAAAAAAAAAAAAAAAATACTTACCTGGACTTACCTTAAGTTCCCGGGGGTGGGTCCCTCCATCCTTGGGTGTCCTCCTGGGGTGGGCAAGGGTGGCAGGGGGTGTCCCTGGGGGCAGGGGAGGGCACCTCTGGGCTCATTCTGAGCCCACAGGTCCCTTAACGCCTGCCCTGACCCAGGCGCTAAAATCCGGCGCTAATGCGGGTTTTTTAGACCCGCCCACTCCCGGGCGTCATTTTTGCCCGGGAGTATAAATACGACGCATATGCATCGGAGTCATTTTTTAAGACGGGAACGCCTACCTTGCATATCATTAACGCAAGGAAGGTGTTCACGCCAAAAAATGACGTTAACTCCATGAACTTTGGCGCTAGACGCGTCTAACGCCAAAGTATAAATATGGAGTTAGTTTTGCGTCGAATTTGCGTCGAAAAAAACGACGCAAATTCGGCGCAAACGGAGTATAAATATGCCCCTAGATGTCTTCAACATCTGGGGCTGGGTCAAAAGCAATGGGGTTACAATGGGATGTCCACTACAACAACCATCACATGTCCCTCAGATGCAGAAAAGGGGGCTTAAAGAAACAAAACAGCTGCATGACAATGCCATGTACATATGGTGCTTTCAAATGTACCACAGGAGTGTCAGGGAAAGTGATGCTTTGTTAGTTCCGGGGTTTCCATGATCTGGTCCTATGTCTCACAGACAGATTATATAAGTTTGACAGTTGTTCAGATCTACCACTAGGTTGACTTGCTGACTCAGCTTAACAAATTTATATTGAAACAGTTGTCTATGCACAGTATTGTCCAAATATCACTAAACTATGTTTCCATTCATGTACTGCAGGTGGACCTCCACTCCTACACCAGTGGAGAGGTGTCCAGATTTGAAGACCCCAATGCTGCCAGTAAGTGTCACCTTGTGCGTCACATGTGGCATTCCAGGGTTTTGTGTGAGACAGTCTGGGACATGTAATGCATTGATTAAATGTATTGTGTGACCAATGATATAAAATAATCTGAGTTAGTATGCTGAAGTCATGTCTGATGCAATGTTGAGGATTGGCAAGTGGCAACGTGCGCTGCTATGGAATTGTGCGTGTTAGGAAATGGAAAGCATACCCACATATATATTGATGTCAGATGTCAGAGCGGCTGTTTATCTGATTAGCATGCCTGTTGCCAACAAATTTGTCACTGCACTTTTGACAGCACTATGTGCCACTCGTAGCTTTCAGATACTCACAAAACGGTACAGATGAAGCAAATGTATTGAGGTATCTAAGGGGCTTATGTAGGAGACACTTGCACCACTGGTGCCTCACTACTCTTCAGATTTTAATTGAGGCCGCAGTCGTACAAGGAGCCTTATTGTGCTGGCCAACAGTCTGTAGAGTACACAATGAGACTACAACTCAGCTCCAGATGGTTGTGGGAAATGTTTACAGGTTGCAGCAAGCTATATCTCTGCAGATTTACCAACATGGTCCACCTGTCATGATATTGCGTGCTCTGAGCAGGTGTTTACCCAGGACACATGAATGAAGCTTTACCTAGAAGGGGGACATTTCCTGTGCCCCTGTCCATGATGCCTGGGCAAGGCTTGATGTAGCATCAGGGATGTCAAAGTGGTGGATTGCATACAAAGTGCCCGTATTGACAATGGCACAGGGATTCTGGACTTGTTGGGCCACTTGATCCTCACTAGTTTGATCACACAAATGTTCAGGACGCTTGTTAGAAATGGGGTCTTTGGTTGGCAGTCAGGTTGTCCCTTGTCCAAGCAAGGACCCTCACTCTAGTTAGTGTAAAGGAAAATCACACTCTATTAACCTCCGATCACCCCTTGGTAGCTTGCCACAAGCAGACAGGCTTAACTTCAGAGTCTAGGTGTAAAGCATTTGTACCAACACACACAGTAACTCAGTGAAACACTACAAAATGACATAACACAGTTTTAGAGAAATAGACAATATTTAGCTAAACAAAACAAGACCAAAATGACAAAAATCCACCATACACAAGTCAAGTTATGAATTTTAAAAGCAAAAGAGTCTTAAATCCTTGAGAAAACAGTTAAAACACTGTTACCATTGAAAAGTACATGGGTAGCGTCAAAATACCATGCACGGGCAAATGTGCTTTAGAAAAGGCCAGCGATGCGTCGATTTCTCACTCGGAAGCGAGACTGTGCGTCATTTCTCCTCCTCTGGTCACGTCAACGTGTGCCGTTTATTCTCTTCGCAGGAGAGCGATGCGTAATTTTTCCATGCCCAGCGATGTTGCGTCATAAATCCAGACACACAGTATCAGGAAAACCGTGCTGTGTGGGTTGCAACATTATTAGCCTCTGTCAGCGGGTGTTGCGCGTCGTTTCTCCAGCTGCGTGCATCAATCTTCCAGCCGTGATGAAGGTGGAGTGTCGATTTCACCCGCGAAGCCTGCGGTGCTTCGTTTCTCATCCGCGTCTCAGAAGGTGCGTCAAAATTTTCCCCGGACTGTGCGTGGATTTTCAGTCTTGGCCTGCCAGCTTCACCTTCCAAAGCCCCAGGAACTGGATAGGGCACCACTTGGCAGGGCACGAGTCTCAACAGAGAGTACAGGTGCTGGCAGGAGAAGTCTTTGATGGCCCTGAGACTTCAACAACAGGAGGCAAGCTCAGGACAAGCCCTTGGAGATTTTTTCACAAGCAGGATTGAACAAAGTCCAGTCTTTGTCCCCTTGCACAGGCAGAAGCAGGATAGCTCCACAAAGCACAGTCACAAGCAGGGCAGCACTTATCCTCAGCTCTTCAACTCTTCTCCAGGCAGAGGTTCCTCTTGATATCCAGAAGTGATCTAAAGTCTGTGGTTTTGGGTGCCCTTCTTATACCCATTTTGGCCTTTGAAGTAGGCCTACTTCAAAGGAAAGTCTCTCTTGTTTGTGAAATCCTGCCTTGCCCAGGCCAGGCCCCAGACACACACCAGGGGGTTGGAGACTGCATTGTGTGAGGCAGGCACAGCGGTTTCAGGTGTGAGTGACCACTCCTCCCCTCCCTCCTAGCACAGATGGCTCATCAAGATATGCAGGCTACACCCCAGCTCCCTTTGTGTCACCGTCTAGAGAGAGGTGCAAACAGCCCTTCTGTCAAACTGACCCTGACAGGGAATCCACAAACAGGCAGAATCATAGAATGGTTTAAGCAAGAAAATGCCCATTTTCTAAAAGTGGCATTTTCAAACACACAATCTTAAAACCAGCTTTACTAAAAGATGTATTTTTAATGGTGAGTTCAGAGACCCCAAACTCCACATATCTATCCACTCCTGTAGGAAGTTGGCTCTGTATGTACTATTTCAAAGTAAGAAATAGCATGCACAGAGTCCAAGGGTTCCCCTTAGAGGTAAGATAGTGGCAAAAAGAGATAATTCTAATGCTCTACTTTGTGGTAGTGTGGTCGAGCAGTAGGCTTATCAGAGGGTAGTGTTAAGCATTTGTTGTACACACACAGGCAATAAATGAGGAACACACACTCAAAGACAATTCCAGGCCAGTAGGTTTTTATATAGAAAAATATTTTATTTTAGTTTATTTTAAGAACCACAGGTTCAAGATATACAAACAATACTTTAAATGAAAGGTATTTCACTTAGGTACTTTAGGAACTTTGAATTATCACAATAGCATGTACAGTTTTGACAAAAATGGCAATAAGCTATTTTAAAAGTGGACACAGTGCAAAAATCAACAGTTCCTGGGGGAGGTAAGTAAATGTTAAGTTCACAGGTAAGTAAAACACTTGCAGGGTTCAAAGTTTTTAAAAGGGTCTTTAAAAGTTGCTTCTTTGTTTCAAAAAGTTGCAGTTTCTTGAACAGGGCTGCTGTTATCAGGAGCTTCTTGGTCCTTTAGATGCAGGGTAGTCCTCTGAGGCTTCAGAGGTTGCTGGACCCTGTTGGATGCGTCGGTGTTGCAGTTTTCTTCGAAGTAGTGAGACAGGCCGGTGGGGCGGGGGCCAAATCAGTTGTCGTCTCCGTCTTCACTGCCGGGCTTCAGGTCAGCAGTCCTTCTTCTTCGTCAGGTTGCAGGAATCTATCTTCCTCAGTTCTGGGAGCACCTAAATACTAAATTTAGGGGTGTGTTTAGTTCTGGGAGGGCAGTAGCCAATGGCTACTGGCCCTGAGGGTGGCTACACCCTCTTTGTTCCTCCTCCGTGTGGGAAGGGGGGCACATCCCTAATCCTATTGGGGGAATTCTCCATCTGCAAGATGGAGGATTTCTAAAAGTAAGAGTCATCTCAGCTCAGGACACCTTAGGGGCTGTCCTGACTGGGGAGTGACTCCTCCTTGTTTTTCTCATTATCTCCTCCAGCCTTGCCGCCAAAAGTGGGGGCAGTGGCTGGAGGGGTGGGCATCTCCACTAGCTGGGATGCCCTGTGGCACTGTAACAAAGGGGGTGAGCCTTTGAGGCCAGGTGTTACAGTTCCTGCAGGGGGAGGTGAGAAGCACCTCCACCCATTACAGGCTTTGTTCCTGGCCACAGAGTGACAAAGGCACTCTCCCCATGTGGCCAGTAACATGTCTGGTGTGTGGCAGGCTGGCAAAAACTAGTCAGCCCACACTGGAGTCGGGTATGTTTTCAGGGGGCATCTCTAAGATGCCCTCTGGGTGTATTTTTACAATAAAGTGTACACTGGCATCAGTGTGCATTTATTGTGCTGAGAAGTTTGATACCAAACTTCACAGTTTTCAGTGTAGCCATTATGGTGCTGTGGAGTTTGTGTTTGAGAGACTCCCAGACCATATACTCTTATGGCTACCCTGCACTTCCTATGTCTAAGGTTTTGCTTAGACACTGTAGGGGCATAGTGCTCATGCACCTCTGCCCTCACCTGTGGTATAGTGCACCCTGCCTTAGGGCTGTAAGGCCTGCTAGAGGGGTGACTTATCATAGGCAGTGTGAGGTTGGCATGGCACCCTGAGGGGAGTGCCATGTCGACTTAATCATTTTCTCCCCACCAGCACACACAAGCTGGCAAGCAGTGTGCATGTGCTGAGTGAGGGGTCCCCAGGGTGGCATAAGACATGCTGCAGCCCTTAGAGACCTTCCCTGGCATCAGGGCCCTTGGTACCAGGGGTACCAGTTACAAGGGACTTACCTGGGTGCCAGGGTTGTGCCAGTTGTGGAGACAAAGGTACAGTTTAGGGAAAGAACACTGGTGCTGGGGCCTGGTTAGACGGGTCCCAGCACACTTTCAAATCATAACTTGGCATCAGCAAAGGCAAAAAGTCAGGGGGTAACCATGCCAAGGAGGCATTTCCTTACAACTCCCAAAAGAAAACTATGCTTTAATCATATTTAAAGGCAGCCCCCATGTTAACCTATGAGAAAGATAGGCCTTGCAAACAGTGAAAAGCGAATTTGGTAGTATTTCACTGTTAGGACATGTAAAACACCAATGTACATGTCCCACCTTTAACATACACTGCACTCTGCCCATGGGGCCTACCTTAGGGGTGCCTTACATGTGTAAAAAGGGAAGGTTTAGGCTTGGCAAGTGGGTACACTTGCCAAGTCGAATTGGCAGTTTACAACTGCACCCACAGACACTGCAGTGGCAGGTCTGAGTCATGTTTACAGGGCTACTAATGTGGGTGGCACAACCAGTGCTGCAGGCCCACTAGTAGCTTTTGATTTACAAGCCTGGGCACCTCTAGTGCACCTTACTAGGGACTTACTAGTAAAGCAAATATGCCAATCAGGGATAAGCCAATGTACATTTACACTTTATACAGGGAACACTTATACTTTAGCACTGTTCATTAGTGGTAAGTGTCCAGAGCAAACAAAAACAGCAAAAACAGAGTCCAGCACACAGAAGCAACCTGGGAAGTAGAGGCAAAAAGTTAGGGGAGAACATGCCAATTATGCCACATCTAACATATATTTCCCCCAGCAGAAAGTGGGGAGCAACTACGCAATCTCATGGGAGTTCTCATCACTAAGGCGGAAGAATCTGGACAGACCATCAGCATTGGCGGGGACCGGGCCAGGGTGGTGTTCCACTGCAAAGTCCATTCCCTTTAGGGATATGGACCAACTCAACAATTTTGGATTTTCACCCCTCATCTGCATTAAACCTCTGAGGGGCCTATGGTCTATCTGAACCCGGAAGTGAGTCCCAGACAAGTAGGGTCTTAGCTTCTTCAGTGCCCAGACCACAGCAAAAGCTTCTCACTCAATTGCATTCCGCCCACGTTCCCTGAGAAGTAACCTCTTGCTAATGGAGGCTACAGGTTGATCTAGGGCTACTAATGTGGGTGGCACAACCAGTGCTGCAAGCCCACTAGCAGCATCTGATTTACAGGCCCTGGGCACCTCCAGTGCACTTTACTAGGGACTTACTAGTAAATAAAATATGCCAATAATGGATAGCCAATTGTAAATACATTTTACATAGGAGCACCTGTACTTTAGCACTGGTTAGCAGTGGTAAATTGCTCAGAGTATCAAAAACAGAGTCCAGTGCACATCAACAACCTGGGAAGCAGAGGCAAAAAGTTAGGGGAGACCACACCAAGGATGCCAAGTCTAACAGTTAGGAGAAGTGTGCATTAGTAAGGAGGTGTCCAAATTGCCAATACATAAGATTTGAGACAATGACAGTACATAGCAGACAAGTGAACAGTGGTTGAGTAAAGGGGGCACATTGCCTGCTGTTACAACACTAGCATGATCTTAAGCACAGAACTAAGGAGATACTGTCCATGTGGCACAGACTGGTGCTACCGGGTAGTTTTCCTTGTGAATGTTGTTTCTTCCACGTCTTCATCCTCTGATGTGTATGGTGCCTCCTTTGCCATGGGTGGTGCTGTTGTTGAGGTTGAGGGGGCAACACACACATCAGAGGATAGAGATGGGGAGTCGAAGGTCCAGGCACTGCCATTTCTGGGAACATCACTGCAGCAAGGAGGAACTGCTGCTTTCTCAACACCACAGCAAACTCACGGTGGTAGGCAGCCATGTTTTCCCTGAGGGAAGCCACTTCTTGCTGTATGGACTCCAGCATATTCTATATAGCCCCCAGCCTGTTGTTTATCATACTGCTGCCACTCTGGGAGGGAAGTTGTTGAAGCCTCTGCCTCCTGACAGTAGCTATGTCAGCCAGAGACTGCTACAGTCCATGTAGCGGGGAGTGGGTGCCTCTGATGGCAGCTGAGTAGTCATTAATTGGACTGAGGCACCTCTGCACTCCCTCTAGACTGCTTGCCATGGTCTCCATCCCCACCCGCACCTGCTTGGACAGCTCCTGCTGGACTCCTACCACTGTAGTCTGGAAAGTGATGTCTGGGTCCTCGGAGTCCAGGGCTGTGTCAGTACTCGTTGGTGCTGTGTTGGTAGCTGGGTGGTTCATGTAGAGACCCTGCAATGCTGTGTGTCCTCCCTGCGACTGCAGGTGGTATCTGGAGGGAACAAAGGACATTCTGGAGTGTCTCTTCATTGATGGTCAGCCGCTGGTCATCCATATCATTTGTAAAATCCAGGACAGGAAGGTCGGCAGAAGGTAAGGCACCATCCTCTGCAATGAAATAGTGATATATCCATCTTTGATTGTGGTGGCTGTTAACATGGCACATCATTTACTTGCTACTGGAGGCTCAGTGACATGTTTTAGACCCCAGGTTGTAGTTGTATATTATGTGTAGCATTGTGCATCACACATGGGGTAAGCTCAGAAAGTATTTCGGGGCATATTCATGATCCTTTAGCGCCACCAATGCGTCACTTTTTGTGACGTTCCGATGTTGTAATGCCCACGCCATATTTACAAGGTGGGGTTAATCCACTTTTTGTGGCTTAATGCCACCTTGTAAATACGGCCCCTTCACACGCAGCATTTCCCGTGGAAAGGGTGTGCACCCATTGCATTTTGACGCTGCCTCAGGTTTACGAGTTTTCATAAACCTGAGGCAACACCAACATCTAACGCCACCCCAGGGATGGTGTTAGAATGGTGCAACAATGAGAAATGCTTTCATTTTGCCTTGATTTTTGCTTTTTCTATGTATGCTGCATTTTCCGGCACATATAGAAAGAGCAAGCTGCCATTTAAGATTGTTTTGAGCAGGAAGGTGTACCTCTCAACACAGCCATCCTTTCACTGTAGTGCAAGGGTTGCTGCGTTAGAGCAGGGCAGCTAATTTAGTGCCGGCACAGTTGGAAACCCAAGGGTGCACAGTATTCTAGTAAATACAGCACATCCCTGAGTTTTGAAAATGACGGTGCACAAACCTGCCAAATTTGGGGCATCGCCGCGCACTATCATTTTCTATTACATCTGGCCCTTTGTGCTTTGATCCCACACCACCTACTTCTTTGCAGGCTCCTTGTCCCTGCCACTGACACCATGGTGGCATGTAATTTGCCCTCCTATTCACTATGGTGGAAATTGCCACAGTAGTGTAATACGTGCTGTCACTCTTTTGGTGCTAGGATGCATTGGCAGCATGAATGATGCCACTAGCGCAGCATAGCACAGGAAAGTCCATTGCGTACAATGCTTGTGTGTGTTACATTCTCATCTGCCTGGAGCAGGCCCCACACATGTGCTAATTGGAAGGGATAATGCAATTATTCTGGATTGTCTTCCCCGTTAGTTTGTCCCTCCCTAAATTTGGGACATTTCCTTACACACAACATATCTGCAACAGGCATATGCAGGTGAAAGGAGGTAGAATGTGGATCAATGTGTGCATTTTAAGACTATTTGTGTGATGATACTGTTGCATTACGGGCTAGTGACATTGTGCTGGTAGTGCAACTTTGATTCCACTTGTGCCAGTTCTTACGTATGTTGATTGTACCATAAAGTACACTGGCTTCCTATTAGGAAGAGAATTATGTTCAAAACTCTTTGCCTCACGCATAAAACTCTGCAGTCTGGGGGATGCGATTATTTGAAATCTTTGTTGTTGTTTTATCTTCCTCCTAGACACCTGAGATCAGCTTCAAAATATTTGATCAAGGTACCACGCTGTAAAAACGTGAGATGGGGAGATCGGGCTTTTACGGTGGAGGCAGCCAGACTGTGGAATGGCTTGCCTCTTGCGTTGCGCCAAATATCAAATCACCTTCTCTTTAGGAAGAGTCTTAAAACCTGGCTCTTTGTAAACTAATTTTTAGGGATAAGATGGTGTTCGCCTTTCTTTAGTTATGGTCTGCTTAGCGTTTCGATGCTTTGGACGGAATGCGCTCTATAAATAGCTTAATACAATACAAGTAGTACACCAACTATTCACACAAAACACACAATCTTGTCAGATGGTGGGATTGCAGCTACTTGTACAGCTGCACAAATGTTGTTCACAGACATGCCTCATGTGTTGTATGAGTTGACATTTGTGGCCATTCCCAAATGGCACATGGTGTTGTGTCAGAGTTATTGTTGGTCCACCCTGGTCAGTTTGTGTTCCACAGGTTGCACACTTAAAGCCTGATTTTTTCTCAAGTGGCACAGCTCAGTGCAGAAGCAATATGTGTTGCACTGTGCACTGCCAGTTTTTAAATGCAGGGATGCGCCATGTTTACTTAAATACAGCACATCCCTGCGATTCCCCCTACACCTGTGCAGATTTGTTCTCCCTGCACCAATGCAGGCATTATTGCAGCATGATAAAGGGGTTTCTGTGTTGAGGGGTTGGATTGTTTATGTGCAGGGAGGTGTCTGCTCCTGCACATGTACAAGCTATTTTGGCAAGGTGGCATTTCAATGTGTGCTGCAGCATGCAGCATACATGAGAAGGGCAATGACACAAGGGGGAAGGAAAGCATTTTGCCTTTTTACGCCATCCTGACACCATACCTGCAGTGGTATTGACTTCTGTCCCAGTCTCTGACGTACATGTTATGTTGGATCTGGGGCAATGACAATATGCAATGGGTGTTGTTGTGGCACAGCCACACTAATTGCACGTCCCTTCCAGGCAATGTGCTTCATATTTACATGGTGGTGTAAAGCCATAGTGAGTGGCTTATGTCCACATTGTGTGTACGTCGGAGTGCACTGGGCAACAAGAGCATCATTACAAATGTGGCTTGGGTGGCTATGGGGCATTTTAATTCAGGGCCTATGTGTCCTGATACAACCCTTTAGCATGCATTGAGTGTGTCCTATGTGCCTCCCCCTTCTGCCATTTGTGAGATTCCAGATACCCCCCTGCAACTTTCCCTGCATTTGTGGTAGTTCTTGGTAGTCTGTGCTGTCCTGCGATTCCAGTGACCAGCTCCTCCAGGATGAACTCTGCGACCATCTCCTCCAGCTCATCCAGGTCCTCCTGTGGTGCAGGACTTCCATCTCCAGTCTGCAGTGCTGCCTTTTGGTTCCTGGCCAGTTTCTCCTTAGTCCTGCACTTGCAATCATGCCAGTGCTTCTTGACATCGGTGACAATCCTCCTCACCTCTGCCACTCTGTTGACTTTCTCTACTATTGCTTGCCTTATGGCTTCTCTCCTACCTATTGGCAATTTAGAGGTGATAAAAAGCTGGTGTTGGTGCTCCATCACCTCTCTGACCAGAATGTCATGCTCCTCCCCACTAAAGCAACACTTCCATTTCTTCTTCTCCCTCTCCTGGGACTTTGCTGGACCCTCCTGGCTGGTACTTGGATGATTGGGGTCTCCCTGGGGTCTTTCCTGGCCTGCATTCTCCATCTTGTCTTCCCAAATGCGTATTTCTTGCTTGTGTGCTTTTTTTTAATGCTAATGCTGTAAAATATGGCGCTATCCCATTTTGCATCAAAAATGCGTGCTGCAAAACAGTTTAGCGCTACTTTTGCAGCATTAGCGTAATTTTTTCTTACGGCATGTTGCAATGGTTAGTGTCATTTTTTTACGCTAACCATTCCTTAGCTCCATCATGCTTCATTTTTTAAATATGTCACACTGATTGCGCTAGGTAATGACGTTAGCTTGCGGTAAAACTTTGGACATCATTTTTCATATATCTACCCCATAGTTTTTAAGATTTTGCTGCAAATTTTCGATGGATCTGTGAATCTGCTGAATTTGTTTCTTTAAGAAAGCACAGTCTTAAAAAAATTAAAAAAAAGAACATGTAGGCCAGGGCCTGGAGGGCTGACCATATGTATATTAAAAGAGGAGGGGGGCATGCAGACCCCTTCCTCGAGCCCTTTATGGCCCCAGGTGCCCCATCCCCGGTCTCCTTACTTTAATATAGGTGGGTGTCCTGAAGCTCACCTGGGGTACCCACACACAACACACTGGGGGGATTGGGAGAGCCCCAGGGCTCCCCTGACACTAGCTGGCTCCCTGAATGCTGAGGGAGTCGGTACTGCTCCTGCTCGCAGGGAGCAGCTATTTATGTTGCTCCCTCTCAGTGGGAACAATATCTGGTTCTGTTTCCCTGTCCATATCTGTGATCAGTGGGAGCTGAGTTTGTTTTTTGCTCCCATTTGAAGGGAGGGAGTTTTTAAATTGCTCCCTCTGGTTGGGAGCAGACTTGCATTCTGTTTCCCTGCTCCCACTGATGTGGGCAGGAAAACTGTTGTGTCCTGGGGATGGGCTCCTGTGGACACAGCAAGTGAACCAGGTTCTGAGGCAAACTCCGAAAGGCACTCAACCTGGCATGCATCCCCCCTCTCTGAGCCGATTTCAGCCCCGGGGACCCAATCCTCCATGGCCTGCCACCTTTTTTTAGGGGTCAGGGTATGTGGCTTTCAACCCTGGGTCATATTTGGCCCAAGAAGCAGGCACGGCCCATCCTTTAGGGCGGAGGGCCCACCCCCCCCACCCTTTGCACCTCATGAAGAGTGTGGGTCAGGCTGAACAAAGGTCAGCCTGACAGACCCTCTTCATGTTCAGGTCAGGCAGCCAGGAGCAGACATGCACAATTTGCACAGACTCCTGGCTGCCTGAACTGAACTTTGCTGGGCTGAAGAGGTCACAGCTCCTGTGGACGTGACCTCCTCGGCTCAGCAAAGGTGCCTCCAGGTCCTCCCCCAGGCGACGAGGGGAGCGTCACCCATTGATTTCGACCTGGGCGCTTCAGGTTTAAGCCCTGAAGCACCCAGGGCGAGTGCCAATCAGTGACACCTCGTCACAGAGTGGGGAGGGATCAGCAGTCTCACTGACCCCCATCCCACTCTGTAACAAAGTTGGGACTGCTGCCTTCCCTCATTGGCTGACCTGAGGTCAACCAGCGAGGGAAGGCAGCAGTCCCAACCCTCCAGGGACCTCGGACGCTGAAGGTAAGTGTGTGTGTGTGTGATCTTTTTAAATGAATGTTTGGTGTGTGTGTGTATGTTTTAATGCTGATGAGTGTTGTTAATGGATGTGCGTGCATGGGTGAGT
This sequence comes from Pleurodeles waltl, assembly GCF_031143425.1. NCBI lineage: Eukaryota > Metazoa > Chordata > Amphibia > Caudata > Salamandridae > Pleurodeles > Pleurodeles waltl. The sequence goes on from NC_090438.1 coordinate 688,863,689, forward strand.
GTGTGAAAGAATGTGTGAGTGTGCTTCCCGCCCACCCTCCACCCCCCTAAAACTGCCGGCCGCCACTGCCAAGAACCCCATCCCCCAGGGCCCATCCCTTAAATTATACAAGAGGAGGGCAACAGCTCCCCTCCCAGGCCCCCTTCCGCCCTGGGGACTCCATCCCCCAGGCCCATCCAGTAACTAACGGGGAGGGGGGCGTGCAGCCCTCCTTCCTGGACCGAGTTTGACCCCAAGAACCCCATCTCCCAGGGACTGGCCGTATTCTTAAAGTTGAGGGGGCATGCAGCCCTCCCGTCCCATGCCAACATTGTCCCAGCGACCCCGAATCTGGCCACACACTAAAGTGGGAGGGGGCTTGCAGCTCCCCTCCTTGGGCCAATATTGGCCCTGTTGATCCCATCTCTGGGACCAGACCAGTTAGTAAAGGGGAAGGGGTCATGCGGCCCCCCTCTCCGGGCTGTCCTGGGAACCCATCCCCCAGGACCTTGACGACACACTAAAGGGAAAGTGGGGCACACAACCCCCTCCAGAGACAATATTGGCCCCAGGGACCCAATCCCCCAGGGCCTGGCCACAAGATGGTGGGTGTCCACGTAGGGCACCCACTGGCTTGTTGTTGGAGGGCACAGGAGGAACCCCAATGCCCCTGTGGCCTCTGCCAGAGTCCCGTCTACAGTGGGAGCCAGCATTGCTCCCACATGCAGAAGGCAGCAAAAATGCTGCTTACTGTGTGCAGGAGCAATTTGTTCATCTGTTTCCCTGTCTGCCTCACAGGCGACAGAGAAACTGATGAAAAGTCCACTTCCAGCAGGTGGGAGCCTTTTCAATGCTTCTGCCCACTGGGAGCAGACTTACTGTTTGCTCTCACTAGGCAGGAGCTGTGAAATAGCTCCAACCAAGCAAGAGCAAACATCTAAGTCTAGAAGGTGAGTTTATTTTAAAAGCCTGACTCCGGGCGATGGTGGTTCCTGTGGCCGAAAATGGTCAGGGAGGGGGGCTATGTGGCCCCTTGCCCCATTTGAATTATCTGCTGGGCCCCAAGAGATGGGTCATTAGGGCTGAAATCGACCCAGGAGAGGGTTGTGTGGTCCTCCCATTTTTCAAACTCAACCAAGACCTGGGGGATAGGGTCACTGGGGTTGAAATTGGGGTTAAAATTGGCCTGGTGATGGGAGCACCCCCTCACCTAACGATATGGATTGATATGATCTGGAATCTATCTGGAATCTATCTATCTGGTATCAGGATCTGGCCCAAAAGGGGGGCAAATGAAAAAACACACGCAGGAGACCATGCTTTTGCGGATCCTTCATTAATTTGCAGCAAAAATGTTAATGAAATGTTGAATAAAAATATTGTTGGGACCTAGAGGGGACCCCAGCACCAGGCCTAGGTGGTCAGGGTATTCCTACCCTGCCCCCTTCTGTTTTTCTTTTTTCTTGGGACTCAGCTGAGCCTGACTCCCAAGATAGCTGTCAACACTTCCTGGGTGAAGTTTTGGCGGTCAATCAGATCTCATCATGAGATCTGTCAAATCCATGGAGGATGTGCATCCCTAGATATCTATATTTCTTTTTTCTTAAATAACACAAATCTACTGAACAGATTGACATCAAATTACAAAAAAGCACTCCTTCTGGACAAAGAGCTAGCTTTCTGCCAAATTTGGTGTATTTCCGACCAGCAGTTTGAGCTGCAGTTGTGTCTAAAATCCCTATGGAAAATTGCATAGGGAAGTGCATTATGGGACCCCCCTTTTTCTCAGCCCCTGTTTGACAAACCACTCTGAAACTGCAGCTGAAGTGGGTTGTACACTAGATTTGATAATTTTGTGGAGATTCATCAGGCGGCACCAAAGTTATTGGCAAAACAAAAAATATTTTCTCAGTGGAAGCTCGGTCCTAACTACACACACATATGTATGTATGTGTATATATATATATAAGCTCCTGATAACAGCAGCCCTGTTCAAGAAACTGCAACTTTTTGAAACAAAGAAGCAACTTTTAAAGATATATATATATATATATATTTACTGCTTCGTTTTGGCGATGCAGTGAAGCATCAAATTGTCGGTGGTGCTGTAATGTCGCTTCGCCACTGCGACTTATATTGTCCTTTCCCCTTACACCATATAAAGGAGGACAGCACTCTGGATGCAGTGATAAAGTTTTAAATCTAAGAGTAAAACACAGGAACTCATTTAGGCACTGAATACCTTTCTCAACCTGCGAGGCGCCATATTGCCTGTCCCCTTTATTTATCACATGTTTACACTCTCAACCAATCACCACTGTGTTTATAAATTAAAAAAAGAATATCCATGATATCCACTCCGCGGTTGGTTCGGCACTGGTCACATGTTATTAAAAAATAGTAAAAATACTATATTATCTTTGTATATCATCATCAGCTAATAATCACAGTTTTAATCTCAATCATTACCCTAGCTAAATTCCTTTATTTTATGCCAGATCCAAAAACAATCCAAGCTGCATTTGACAATTTCTTTGTCTGCTCATATGGACTCGTACTCTGCTATTCAGGCTACTGCCTTTATAACAATCAAAAGGAATATCATTGGGTATGCCTATGATCACGCTATAATAGACAAAATATCTTAACTTCGTTACTTCTCCCAACTCAACTCTTCTTAACGTCAATCTGTGAAGAACATACACTGTGATTACCAACTTAAAAATAAATGTAAAAATGATTCATACTAAAAAGACTTCAATACTGCTCTTAATGTAATTACAGAAACTGAGCATTTGTATAAAAGTACTTTTGGTTAATTTGTCATAGCAGCGTCATACATGTACATGCATTTCTTCTCCTGCATTGATTGGTGGAGAGTGTAAACATGTGATAAATAAAGGGGAGAGGCAGTATGGCGTCACGCAGGTTGAGAAAGACATTCAGTGCCGAAACGCGTTCCTGTGTTGTGCTCTTGGATTAAAAACTTTATCACTGCATCAGGAGTGCTGTTCTCCTCTATATGGTGTGAGGAGAAAGTGGATAATATATATATATATATATATATATATATATATATATATATATATATATTTATATATACAGGGAGTGCAGAATTATTAGGCAAGTTGTATTTTTGAGGATTAATGTTATTATTGAACAACAACCATGTTCTCAATGAACCCAAAAAACTCATTAATATCAAAGCTGAATATTTTTGGAAGTAGTTTTTAGTTTGTTTTTAGTTTTAGCTATGTTAGGGGGATATCTGTGTGTGCAGGTGACTATTACTGTGCATAATTATTAGGCAACTTAACAAAAAATATATATATACCCATTTCAATTATTTATTATTACCAGTGAAACCAATATAACATCTCAACATTCACAAATATACATTTCTGACATTCAAAAACAAAACAAAAACAAATCAGTGACCAATATAGCCACCTTTCTTTGCAAGGACACTCAAAAGCCTGCCATCCATGGATTCTGTCAGTGTTTTGATCTGTTCACCATCAACATTGCGTGCAGCAGCAACCACAGCCTCCCAGACAGTGTTCAGAGAGGTGTACTGTTTTCCCTCCTTGTAAATCTCACATTTGATGATGGACCACAGGTTCTCAATGGGGTTCAGATCAGGTGAACAAGGAGGCCATGTCATTAGATTTCCTTCTTTTATACCCTTTCTTGCCAGCCACGCTGTGGAGTACTTGGACGCGTGTGATGGAGCATTGTCCTGCATGAAAATCATGTTTTTCTTGAAGGATGCAGACTTCTTCCTGTACCACTGCTTGAAGAAGGTGTCTTCCAGGAACTGGCAGTAGGACTGGGAGTTGAGCTTGACTCCATCCTCAACCCGAAAAGGCCCCACAAGCTCATCTTTGATGATACCAGCCCAAACCAGTACTCCACCTCCACCTTGCTGGCGTCTGAGTCGGACTGGAGCTCCCTGCCCTTTACCAATCCAGCCACGGGCCCATCCATCTGGCCCATCAAGACTCACTCTCATTTCATCAGTCCATAAAACCTTAGAAAAATCAGTCTTGAGATATTTATTGGCCCAGTCTTGACGTTTCAGCTTGTGTGTCTTGTTCAGTGGTGGTCGTCTTTCAGCCTTTCTTACCTTGGCCATTTCTCTGAGTATTGCACACCTTGTGCTTTTGGGCACTCCAGTGATGTTGCAGCTCTGAAATATGGCCAAACTGGTGGCAAGTGGCATCGTGGCAGCTGCACGCTTGACTTTTCTCAGTTCATGGGCAGTTATTTTGCGCCTTGGTTTTTCCACACGCTTCTTGCGACCCTGTTGACTATTTTGAATGAAACGCTTGATTGTTCGATGATCACGCTTCAGAAGCTTTGCAATTTTAAGAGTGCTGCATCCCTCTGCAAGATATCTCACTATTTTTGACTTTTCTGAGCCTGTCAAGTCCTTCTTTTGACCCATTTTGCCAAAGGAAAGGAAGTTGCCTAATAATTATGCACACCTGATATAGGGTGTTGATGTCATTAGACCACACCCCTTCTCATTACAGAGATGCACATCACCTAATATGCTTAATTGGTAGTAGGCTTTCGAGCCTATACAGCTTGGAGTAAGACAACATGCATAAAGAGGATGATGTGGTCAAAATACTAATTTGCCTAATAATTCTGCACTCCCTGTATATAGATATATAAATAAATATAATATATATATATATGAAAAAACGAAGGTTACAGGGACGTTGTAGTTAGGTATGATTTTACATGAAAAGAACATAGATATTTATCTGTGATAGTTAGAGTTAATTCGAGGTAACTTTAATTCGTGCCCTGAGATAACTATAACCTGTACTCCCGCCATGCCCCATTTTCTCAGCAATAATTTTATTGCAAACATTACAGTGATAATATAATGCAATATGCCATAGAAGATGTCATGAGTGATGTAATATCTTGGGTAATTAGCAGTGCATGGCGAGGGTGCAAGTTATAGTTACCGTAGGGCCCATTTATAGTTACTTGAACAAATCTAACTATAACAGCTGAATTTTCTATGGTTTTGTGTGTGTAAATTCAGAACCTAACTATAACGTCCCTGTAACTTTACGTTTTTTCAGTGAATTTAATAAGTGTTTTTTAATTCTAATTCCTAACTACAGCACCTTTGTAGCCTTTGCTTTTTTCAGCAAATTTCTATGTTTTTTTATACAATGGGGTGTCGGCCGCAATGCCCTCCTGCACACATTGACCCCCACACCACCCAAGGCCTTCAGTGGGGGTTGGCCTTGTCCAAAAGCAGGAACTTAGGATAATTTGTACTTTATGGAAGCAGAGCTTCAACTGGGGAACCTGTTCTGTTTATATGTGTAAGTGTGGGGAATGGGGGAAGATAATACAATGCATTAAGGTGTAGGGGGCGGGCCAAATGGATGGAGCTTTGAGGTAATTTTGCACATTTCCATACTAGTAGGTATAAACTTCCCAATGGTTACATTGACCACAGCATAGATTGCATGACCAACTAGATGGACCGCGGGATGAACCTCAATTCACTCATGGTCTTATTACTACTGCGTGTAGGGACCAGCATTAAATGCTGCTCCCTGCGAGTGGGATCAATTGTTTGAGCTATGTTTCATCTGTTTTCATCAATTTCTAAAAACAGATATAAAGGTGGTCATTACAACCCTGGTGGTCGGTGTTAAAGCGGCGGTAAGACCGCCAACAGGCCGGCGGTAAAAAAATTGCAATGTCGCCCATGGCAGAAACCGCCAACAAAGACAGCCACTTTAACACTCCGACCGCCACAGCGGTACAGACAAACAGCTTGGCGGTCACCGCCAACAGACAGGCGGAAGACAAAGTACCTCGCACGCTCACCTCTACACACTCCACGAGGAACGACGACACCATGGAACCGGAACTCCAAATCCTACCCGCAATACTCTTCCTGCTCCTGTACCAGGAGCACCAACGCCGCCGGCGAAGACCACGGTGAGTACTGCACCTACGACACAGGGGATGGGGGAGGGAAAAACAGGGACACGCAACACGCAACACCCCCACCCCCATCCTCACCCACTACAACACACACACTAATACATATCTATACATTATAGTAACACCCCCCAATCCCCCCGGAAGAATGCAAAGACAAAAGGAAATTAGTGTAACCATTGGAATATATTAAAAGGCAGTACGCAAAAATATACATATAAACACTGTTTACAAAATGGACACCAAGAATAGTAGTCAATGTATTGCACCATTTATAGTCCGTGGACCACTGGGCACAAAATGTACGGGCGAGACCCACACACGAAACCAGATCAAAACAGAGAGAACACTGCAGGGGCATCAGATAGAAATACAACAGTCACCTCAGGGGGAAGGGTGGGGGTCACCTCAGCCGGATGAGTGCACGACGCCAGATCCACGAGGGGGCTCAATGGCCAATGATGTATCCTGGGGAGTGCAAAGCCACAGTCTCACAAGTCTCTACAGTGGGTGGCTTGCCCACTGTTCAATCCTGGGGAGTGCAAAGCCACAGTCTCACAAGTCTCTACAGTGGGTGGTTTGCCCACTGTTCAATCCTGGGGAGTGCAAAGCCACAGTCTCACAAGTCTCTACAGTGGGTGATTTGCCCACTGTTCAATCCTGGGGAGTGCAAAGCCACAGTCTCTCAAGTCTCTACAGTGGGTGGCTGGCCCACTGTTCCATCCTGGGGAGTGCAAAGCCACAGTCTCACAAGTCTCTACAGTGGGTGATTTGCCCATTGTTCGATCCTGGGGAGTGCAAAGCCACAGTCTCACGAGTCTCTACAGTGGGTGGCTTGCCCACTGTTCAATCCTGGGGAGTGCAAAGCCACAGTCTCACAAGTCTCACAAGTGGGTGGTTTGCCCACTGTTCAATCCTGGGGAGTGCAAAGCCACAGTCTCTCAGGTAGATGCCTTTCTCCACTGGTTCTGGAGGGGGACTGGTGCCCAGAGTGCTTCATCCTGTGAAGGATTGAGGTAGTGGATGCATGTCTCCACTGGTTCTGGAGGGGGACTGGTGCCCAGAGTGCTTCATCCTGTGAAGGATTGAGGTAGTGGATGCATGCCTCCACTGGTTCTGGAGGGGGACTGGTGCCCAGAGTACTTCATCCTGGCAAGGACAGACGGAGTGGATGCATGTCTCCACTGGTTCTGGAGGGGGACTGGTGCCCAGAGTGCTTCATCCTGTGAAGGATTGAGGTAGTGGATGCATGTCTCCACTGGTTCTGGAGGGGGACTGGTGCCCAGAGTGCTTCATCCTGTGAAGGATTGAGGTAGTGGATGCATGTCTCCACTGGTTCTGGAGGGGGACTGGTGCCCAGAGTGCATCACTCACCCCGTGACGGTCCCAGTTGCGTTGGTGCCCCTGCCGCTCATGGGCTAGCGGTGCTTTAATTTGGCGCTGCTCTGTTAAGTGGTGCTTGAGTTGGTGGTGCCCTGTTCAGCGGTGCTTGAGTTGGCGGTGCCCTGTTCAGCGGTGCTTGATTTGGCGGTGCCCTGTTCAGCGGTGCTTGAGTTGGCGGTGCCCTGTTCAGCGGTGCTTGAGTTGGCAGTGCCCTGTTCAGCGGTGCTTGAGTTGGCGGTGCCCTATTCAGCGGTGCTTGAGCTTGGCGGTGCCCTGTCCAGCGGTGCTTGAGTTGGCGGTCCTTCATTGCCCAGCTGGGCTGTGGCTGGCGGTCCTTCATTGGGCAGCTGGACTGTGGCTGGCTGGGCCCTCCTGTGCAGCGAGGATGGGTCTGGCGGGGCCCCCCTTGACAGCTGGGCTGTGGCTGGCTGGGCCCTCCTGTGCAGCGAGGATGGGGATGGCGGGGTCCTCCTGGGCAGCGAGGATGGGGCTGGCGGGGCCCTCCTGGGCAGCGGGGATGATGGCTGTCTTCTCTGCCATGCTGCTCTTCCCAGACTTGCCAGGCTTCTTGTGGCCCTTCCCCACCTTGGCAGGTGTCACAGCTGAGTCCACAGTCCCACCGGAACCCCTGGGAGCGGCTTGGGTGGCTGGAGTCTTCCCCCTCTCCCACCGGGCACTGACCAACTTCTGGTGCTTCACAAGGGGGGGACTGGCTGTGCTGTGGCTACGTGCCACACTGGCTGTCCTGGTGGCCGGTGCACTCCACATACCTGTGGCCACAGGCACCACTGGTCCTGGAGATGTTGTGGCTAAGATGCAAGTTCGGGACCAATGAGTTGGTCGGGGGGTAGGGGTGGGAAATAGGTTAAGGTTAAGTTGTTTGGACACACTGGGACGGGTAGCTGGAGGGGGTTTGGGAGTGGAGGAAGAGGTGGTGGTTGTAGGAGGTGTACGTTTTGTGGCTTTGGGTGCAGGTGCATGTGCTGGAGGCTGTCGTGAGGTGGATGGCTGTTGGGTGGGTGTGTGCCTGCGTTTGTGTATCTTGAGAGGGGGCGTCACAGACACACTGGGAGAGGACACAGGGGACGTGTGTATGGTAGTGGGGGTGGTGACTGCACGTGAGAGGGGTGTGGTGGTGGGTGTGCTGGTGCTGGACGTAGTGGCTGTTGAGGTAGTGCATGCAGGTGTGAGTGTAGACGAGACTGGGAGGGAGGAGGGAGATGAGGAGGAGGGGGACACAGTGGAGGCAGTGGATGCTGGTGTGTCTGTATGTGTGTGATGCTTGCGTGAGTGCCTGTGGGATGTGTGGTGCTTATGTTTGCCTGAGCTTCCCTTGTGTGGTGAGGTGTGTGCAGGCTGGTCTGATGGTGTGCTTGGGATGGGCAGAGGTACAGGGGATTGGGTCTGGGTGGAGGAAGTTGGAGGGGGGAGGCTAGACACAGGGACAATGGCTGCCATCAGTGCTGAGGCCAGAGTTTAAAAGGCTCGGTGAAGGGCCGCCTGACCACAATGAATGCCCTCCAGGGATGCATTGGTTTGTTGCAACTGCCTTTCTACACCCTGGATGGCATTCAAAATGGTAGACTGCCCAATAGGGAGGGACCTGAGAGGTCAATGGCCTCTTCACTGAGGGCAGCAGGGGTGACTGGGGCAGGGGCTGAGTTGCCTGGGGTGAAGGTGTTGCCCACCCTCCTGGGTGAGCGGGCACGGGGCGAAGGCTGAGGGGCAGCTGGGAGGGGGCTGCTGGTAGGGGGGGGTGGCGGCTGTACCTGTAGGGGCGGGGGGCACTGATGTTGCCGCCACTACAAGGTTTCAGCTCCTGTCCCCGCCGTGGTGCTCCCCTTGCCCTCCGTCCCACTGGTGTATTCTGAGTCCGAAGTGTGGCCCTCCATGGCCATATGGGTTGCAGCTCCCTCGTGCTCCGGTGCCACTGCTCCTCCACCTGATGATGCTAATGCACACAAGAACAGGGAGACCACAAAAAAGGGGGGGGAAACAGAAGAAAGACATGTTGAGTGCATGGATTACCGCTACCGTTGGCGGACAAGACAGACACAGAAGCCCCCTGCACTACGTCGTGCTGTTGGGCTTTACAGTGCAATTCCTGGGAAATGGCCTACAAGGCTATGGACGACATCTGCACACATAGATGACACAGGGGCATGAATAGCTGTACTTGGCACTCTACAGAGGTGGGGTGGGGGCCACAGGGCCATGCCTTACGGAGGGGCCTAGCCTACGGAACTCGCCCTGGCCTAGGGAAACCCACAGCCCTCCTCCCCCCCCACCCAGACACCTCCACTGCGCGCAAAGTCAGCTGAATGAGAGTGTACTCACCCCCTTGTGTCTGCTGTGATGCCCTCAAGCGCCCATCCAACTCAGGGTAGGCCACCGCCAGGATCCTGAACATCAGGGGGGTCATGGTTCGACAGGCACTCCTCCCAGGTTGGGAGGCCATCCCCAGCTGAGCCTCCGCCGTCTTCTTGCTCCAGCGGCGAATGTCCTCCCATCTTTTACGGCAGTGGGTGCTCCGTCTGTGATGGACCCCCAGGGTCCGGACGTTCTTGGCAATGGCACGTCAAATATCCTTCTTCTGGTGGGCGCTGACCTACATGAAATGTACAGGGGAAGAAGAGAAGTCATTACCAACTGCGCCATCAAAGTGAGTGGCCCCCATCCCTACCCTTGCCATGTGGCACATGCACCCACCGTCTTTCATGTACTCAGAACTCTGCCCCCTTCCTTCTTTCAACCAGCCCTTTCCACACAGGCATAGCCCATACCACATGCTCCCTGTGTACTTACTTGTTGGTCTGGAGGACCGTAGAGTAGCGTGTACTGGGGGAGGACCCCATCGACGAGCTTCTCCAACTCCTCCGATGTGAAGGCAGGGGCCCTTTCCCCAGATGCACAAGCCATTGTCTCTTCCAAACCGTGGCCAAAGCAGCACTTGCAGTGTAGGTCTTCTCCTGTCGAAGATCAGGTATAGAGTGATTCAACAGATAGAAAATGGCGGTCACGTCTGCGGCGGTGCGTACCATCACCGCCGGCGTGCATCGTCATTGGCTCCTGGGACCCATAGGGTCCAATGTTAACCAATGCAGCATTGCGCCGCGGTCTTTGACCGCCTACTGCGACGGTGTACAACGCCAGCGCAGTTACCTCACATCCCATTGTCCCACTTTACAGGTCAGGCAGCCGCCATTTCAGGGGCCCACATGGCCTAATTACCAACTGCGTCACACATACCTAGGCCTAGTCTCAACACACATACAGGCCACATTTTGTGTATGAATGGTGTTCTGTGTAGACTGTGGGTTCACACCTCTGAGTTGTTTGACTCTGTGCTCGCTGTTGTCCTTCATAGGCACAGTCCGCAGGGACATGTGAGGATATGGCGGAATCCTTTGGTGTACCGACCGCTGGTGGACCTGTCGACAATGGAGGAAAGAAATTTGATTATCACCTACAGGTTTGACCGTGCCACAATCCAGGAACTGTGTACACAGTTGGAGCCTGACCTGATGTCAGCAATCCGCCATCCTACAGGAATCCACCCTCAAGTGCAGGTGCTATCAGTGCTCCATTTCCTTGCAAGTGGGTCTTTTCAAACAACTGTGGCCATGGCATCAGGGATGTCCCAGCCTATGTTTTCCAACGTATTGTCCAGAGTGTTGTCTGCCCTGCTGAAACACATGCGGAGCTACATCATTTTCCCTCAGGTGGAGGATTTGCCTACAGTGAAAGGTGACTTCTATGCCCTTGGACATATCCTCAACATCATAGGTGCCATTGATGGGACACATGTGGCTTTGTTTCCCCCCACAGGAGTGAACAGGTGTACAGGAACCGGAAGAGTTATCATTCCATGAATGTACAGATGGTATGTTTGGCCGACCAGTACATCTCCCATGTGAATGCCATGTTCCCTGGCTCTGTGCATGAGGCCTACATCCTGCGGAATAGCAGCATCCCTTATGTGATGGGTCAACTCCAGAGGCACCGTGTGTGGCTATTAGGTGACTCTGGTTACCCCAACCTGCCATGGCTACTGACCCCAGTGAGGAATCCCAGGACAAGGGCAGAGGAACGCTACAGTGAGGCCCATGGGCGAACTAGGAGGGTGATTGAGCGGACCTTCAGGCTCCTGAAGGCCACGTTCAGGTGTCTGCACATGACAGGTGGATCCCTATTCTACTCACCAAAGAAGGTGTGCCAGATCATCGTGGCCTGCTGTATGCTTCACAACTTGGCTTTGCGACGACAGGTGCCTTTTCTGCAGGAGGATGGTCCGGATGGCAGTGTTGTGGCAGCTGTGGAGCCTGTGGACGGTGATGAGGAAGAAGCAGAGGAAGAAGACATGCAGAACAGAAACTCAGTAATCCAGCAATATTTCCAGTGAAACACAGGTGAGAATACATTCCTGACTACTACATGTACTTTTACACTTCTACCTCTATCCTGTCTGTCGTTTTTACCGAGTGTATGGTCACTGAGTTGTCACTTTCCCTTACGGTTTCACAGGTGTGGGTCCCAATGTGTCTCATCTGCTTTAGATTCCTCATGGACTAGAGCTGTGTGACATAGGTATGTTGACATTACTATTTCAAGAACATTTTGTCACTGTAAGTGAAAATACACTATTTCGAAATCACAGACAGACTACAGATCTTTTGGTGCTTTAGGTGTGTTTATTTAAATAAAAATATTGGAGGGGTAAGTTAAATGGTGAGGGGTGACGGCGGAGTAGTGTCCATGGCAGAGTGCAGTCTATTTGTCTCACAGGTGCATTGGCCATATGGGCATAGGAAGTGGAGCTGGGGCAGTTTCAATATGGACAGGGTGACAAAGTGGGACAGTGGGATGACAATCAGGGAGGTCTTATTTCTTGGCGGGGTCTTGGCATCGTGCTCTGTCTTGTTCCTGGATCTCAGGGACCGTTTGCGGGGTGGTTCCCTGTCTGCAGGGGGTGGGGTGCTGGTGTGGTGGTCCTGTGGCGGTGCCTCCTGTCCACTAGTGCCGGCGGAGGTGGTGGGCAGTTCATCGTCCATGCTAGTGTCAGGGGCCCCTTGTAGTGCCACAGTGTCCCTTGTGGTGTTAAGTACTTCCTTCAGCACCCCTACGATGGTGCCCAGGGCGGAGCTGATGGTTCTGAGTTCCTCCCTGAAGCCCAAATACTGTTCCTCCTGCATGCGCTGGGTCTCCTGAAACTTGGCCAGTACCGTTGCCATCGTCTCCTGGGAGGGGTGGTATGCTCCCATGATGGAGGAGAGGGCCTCGTGGAGAGTGGGTTGCCTTGGCCTGTCCGCCCCCTGTCGCACAGCAGCCCTCCCAGTTCCCCTGTGTTCCTGGGCCTCCGTCCCCTGGACCGTGTACCCACTGCCACTGCCCCCAGGTCCCTGTTGTTGGGGTGCTGGGTTATCCTGGGTTCCCTGTAGTGGTGGACACACAGCTGATTGATGTGTCCTGGGGACAGAGATATGGGCCTGCTGGGTGGGTGCTTTGCTGGTGTTTCCTGAGGGGGGAAGGTCTGTGGTGGCCTGTGCCAGTGTGAGGGGAACTGACTGTCCCGAGGCCCCCGATGGTCCGGGCTGGTGATCTAGATCCAGGTGGACAGAGGTGCTGTCATCACTGTGGGCCTCTTCTGTGGGTGGAGTGGACATGTCTGGACCCTCCTGTCTGGTGACGTTGGGTAGTGGTCCTGCAGGGGTGGAAAGGCATGATTATTGCATCTGTGTGTGTCATGGTGTGCAATGGGTGGGTGACCGTGTACCCCAGTGCTGGCATTCCTGTGTGTGAGCTTGTGTGATGATGGTTTAGGGGGGTGTATGGGTATGTGCAGTGGGCATGCTTTAGTGATGGTTGTCCATGCGTTATTGTTGCATGCAGGGCTTGGTGTTGGGATGTGTGGTTTGTGATATTGGTACATTTGTGAGGAGTTGGAGTGATAGGGGTGGGGGCGAGGGTGGGGGTATGTGATAGCATGCAGGTAGGGTGGGGGATGTAATAGTTAAGATTTGACTTAACAGAGTCCATTCCTCCACTGACTCCTGCGAGGCCCTCAGGATGCAGAATCGCCAAGACCTGCTCCTCCCATGTTGTTAGTTGTGGGTGAGGAGGTGGGGGTCCGCCGCCAGTCCGCTGAACCGCCTGGTGGTGTATTGAGACCACGGAAAGCACCTTCCCCCGTAGGTAGTTCCACCTCTTCCTGATGTCCTCCCGATTTCTTGGGTGTTGTCTCACTGCGTTGACCCTGTCGACTATTCTTCGCCATAGCTCGATCTTCCTTGCAATTGTGGTGTGCTGCACCTGTGATCCAAATAGCTGTGGCTCTACCTGAATGATTTCCTCCACCATGACCCTGAGCTCCTCCTCCGAGAACCTGGGCTGTCTTTGCCGTGCGATGGGGTGGTGTAGGTGATGTGTGGGGTGGTGTGTGTGGTGATAAGTGTGGTGATATGTAGTGGGGTGTGGTGTTTGGTGCGTGGAAGTTGTGTGGGTGATGGTGTTGTGTGCCTGTGGATGCTAGTTTGTTGATGGTGGTGTCTCTCTGGCCTTCTCTCTGTAATTGTGGTCGTAGGGGTTTGTGGGTGATGTGGGTGTGTGTTTTATATTGTATTGGGTGTGTGGGAGTGGTGTGTGTATGTGTATCAGGTGTGTGTATTTCAAATTGTCCAATGTGGTGGTGTTTTGGAGATGTGTGTGTATTTTGAGCGCGGCGGTGTGTACCGCCAATGGAATACTGCGGTTGAAAGATCGCCGTGTGGATTCGTGTGTCGTGATAGTGTGGGTGTATTTCTGTTGGCGTGACGGTGGAGGTTTTGTTTTCGCCAGTTTAACACTGACCTTTGGTGTGGCGGACTTGTGTGGGTGTCTGAATTTTGTCGGATTCCGAGATGTGGGTCACAATAGCTGTGGCGGAATTCCGCGGCCCCGGCGGTGTGTTGGTGGTCTTCTGCACGGCGGTAAGCGGCTTTTACCGCCAATGTTGTAATGACCACCAAAGTCTGCATCCAGCAAGCGGTAGCAGTTTTCCTGCTCACTGCCACTGGGAGTGGACTTACCAGTTTTGTCCCGCTTTGGGGAACTGTCATAGGTCCTGCAAAGGAACACCAAACTAGTGTGGGCACCTCGTTGTAGTCTCGATGTCTTCTCTATCTGAGGATTCATGTTAGCAGATATTTTATTAGGAAGATGCTTGAGGAACAGTCACATTACCAAAATTACACCCTATACATTTATCCAATGAGCTAGCACTTACAAATTAGTCAATAAAAGTACTCCAGTTGGGTAGACATCTTGTGCAAAACGGTGGACTCTTGTTGGATAAATAGGCAGATGAGGATCCATTCTGGCACCAATGCTTATTTCACAGATATTAAACCTCATCCCACCCCCTAGGGTGCCTGGCTCTGCAGCCGAACCCTGCCTTGCAAGGCCTTTGGCGGTTGCGCAGGCTTAGGTGCCTATAGGGAATTGGCTGCAGGGCCTAGCTGCATTCAACCACTGTAGCCCCTGCAACCCTCCTGTAACTGCCACAATCCCACCTGTGGCCAACCCCTGCCACCTTCAAAGGTGTGCATAGCACATGGTTGGGCACCTGGGGCTTGGCCGAAGGCTGTGCGTGGCACTTAATGTAAGGTAATTTAATATTACTTAACGTTAAAAAAACTTATAAATGCACCAATAGAAACAAGGGTTACAGGAATTGTATAGCTAGGAAATAAAATTAAAAAACCTTAGACATTCACTGAAAAAGTAAAAGGTTACAGGAACATTATAGTTAGGCTCGGATTTAACACGCAGAAACCCATAGAAATTCAACAGTTATAGTTATACTTATCTGAAGAAACTGTAACTCATGCCCCAAGGTAACTATAACTTGCACCCTCGCCATGCACTGCTAATTACCCTACATATTACATGAGTCAAGACATCTTCTATGATATCAATGATAATATCAGCACAACATTTGCAATACAATTATTGATGAGAAAACTGTGCTATGTTATCCCTGTAACCTTTTATTTAGAATATGGGGGTCATTACAACCCTGGCGGATGGCGGAGAACCGGCGGTAAGACCGCCAACAGGCTGGCGGTCTTACCTTGGTGAATTATGACCATGGTGGTTACCGCCATGGTCATCCGCTGGTTCTCCGTCCCGCCCACCAGGGCGGAAACCACCGCTGGGCTGGAGACCTGGGTCTCCAGCACCGCGGCCGTCAGTATACCGCTGGCGGTATTTGGACCTGGCTTACCGCCGTGGATTTCCAGCGGTTTGAACCGCCATGAAATCCATGGCGGTAAGCACTATCAGTGGCAGGGAATTCCTTCCCTGGCACTGATAGGGGTCTCCACCACCCCCCACCCCCACCCCTACACCCCCCACCACCCCTGTCACCCCCCAAAGGTGGCAGGGCCCCCCTCCCCACCCCGACCCCCAACATAACCTTATTCACACACACCCGACACGCATGCAGGCACCACCAACACTCACACGCACACACCCCGACATACATGCCCACAGCCACACACACAGTCAGGCACACACACCCACATTCAAACGTACACGCACACATCCATACAGACATACCTACAGACATACACGCACTCATTCCCATACACACAACACTCCTGCAAGCATACAGGCACTAACACACCCCCTCTACATACACACACGCACACCCCCATGCACCCACACAACACACAACATCCCCCACCCCCCTCCCCTAACGGACGATCGACTTACCTTGTCCGTCGATCCTCCGGGAGGGGACGGGAGCCATGGGGGCAGCTCCGCCGACACCTCCACGCCAACAGAACACCGCCATGGCGAATCACAGGACGTGATTCGCTGGGCGGTGTTCTGTTGGCGTGGCGGTGGAGGTGGAGCAACCGCCACTTCCCCGCCGCCTGCAAGTATGGCTGTTGGCGGCTCTCCGTCGGAATAACGACAGAGAGCAGCCAACAGTCATAATACGCCGAGCGGCAAACCGCCTGCACAGGCGGTCTTCCGCAAGGCGGTCCCTCAGCGGTCTTGCTAAAAGACCGCCGAGGTCGTAATGACCCCCTATATATAATGACCCCTTATATATATATATATATATATAAATATATTTATATATATATAAAAATATATATAAATAAATATACACTCCCACACATAGATATAGAGAGAGAAATTCACCAGCTGTAGTTATACTTCAGCTAAGAAAATATAACTCATTGCCACAAGGTATTACCATAAGTATATAGGGGGTCATTACAACCCTGGCGGATGGCGGAGAACTGGCGGTAAGACCGCCAACAGGCTGGCGGTCTTACCTTGGTGAATTATGACCATGGCGGTTAACGCCATGGTCATCCGCCGGTTCTCCGTCCCGCCCGCCGGGCTGGCGACCTGGGTCTCCAGCCCCGCGGCCGTCAGTATACCGCCGGCGGTACTGGGGTCCGGCTTACTGCCGTGGATTTCCAGAGGTTTGAACCACCATGAAATCCATGGCGGTAAGCACTATCAGTGGCAGGGAATTCCTTCCCTGGCACTGATAGGGGTCTCCCCTACACCCCCACCACCCCTGCCACCCCCCAAAGGTGGCAGGGCCCCCCCCCACCCCGACCCCCAACATAACATTACTCACACACACCCGACACGCATGCAGGCACCACCAACACACACACGCACACACCCCGACATACATGCCCACAATCACACACACAGTCAGGCACGCACACCCACATTCAAACATACACGCACACATCCATACAGACATACCTACAGACATACACGCACTCATTCCCATACACACAACACTCCCGCAAGCATACACGCACTCACACACCCCCTCTACATACACACACGCACACCCCCATGCACCCACACAACACCCCCTCCCCTAACGGACGATCGACTTACCTTGTCCGTTGATCCTCCGGGAGGGGACGGGAGCCACGGGGGCAGCTCCGCCGACACATCCACGCCAACAGAACACCGCCAGGGCGAATCACAGGACGTGATTCGCTGGCCGGTGTTCTGTTGGCATGGCGGTGGAGGTGGAGCAACCCCCACTTCCCCGCCACCCGCAAGTATGGCTGTTGGTGGCTCTCCTTCGGAATAACGACGGAGAGCAGCCAACAGTCATAATACGCCGTGCGGCAAACCGCCTGCACAGGCGGTCTTCCGCACGGCGGTCCCTCGGCGGTCTTGCTAAAAGACCGTCGAGGACGTAATGACCCCCTATATATATATATATATATATATATATATATATATATATATATATATATAAATATATTTATATATATATAAAAATATATATAAATAAATATACACTCACACACATAGATATAGAGAGAGAAATTCACCAGCTGTAGTTATATTTCAGCTAAGAAAATATAACTCATTGCCACAAGGTATTACAATAAGTATATAGGGGGTCATTACAACCCTGGCGGATGGCGGAGAACCGGCGGTAAGACCGCCAACAGGCTGGCGGTCTTACCTTGGTGAATTATGACCATGGCGGTTACCGCCATGGTCATCCGCCGGTTCTCTGTCCCACCCGCCAGGGCGGAAACGACCGCCGGGCTGGAGATCTGGGTCTCCAGCCCCGCGGCCATCAGTATACTGCCGGCGGTATTGGGATTTCCAGCAGTTTGAACCACCATGAAATCCATGGCGGTGAGCACTATCAGTGGCAGGGAATTCCTTCCCTGGCACTGATAGGGGTCTCCCCCACCCCCCACCCCAACTCCCTCCCCTACACCTCCCAACACCCCTGACACCCCCCAAAGGTGGCAGGGCCCCCCCACCCACCCCGACCCCCAACATAACATTACTCACACACACCTGACACGCATGCAGGCACCACCAACATACACACGCACACACCCCGACATACATGCCCACAGCCACACACACAGTCAGGCACGCACACCCACATTTAAACATACACGCACACATCCATACAGACATACCTACAGACATACACGCACTCATTCCCATACACACAACACTCCCGCAAGCATACACGCACCTACACACCCCCTCTACATACACACACGCACACCCCCATGCACCCACACAACACACAACACCCCCCACCCCTCTCCCCTAACGGATGATCGACTTACCTTGCCCGTCGATCCTCCGGGAGGGGATGGGAGCCATGGGGGCAGCTCCGCCGACACCTCCACGCCAACAGAACACCGCCACGGCGAATCACAGGACGTGATTCGCTGGGCGGTGTTCTGTTGGCGTGGCGGTGGAGGTGGAGCAACCTCCACTTCCCCGCCGCCCGCAAGTATGGCTGTTGGTGGCTCTCCGTCGGAATAACGACGGAGAGCAGCCAACAGTCATAATACGCCGAGCGGCAAACCGCCTGCACAGGCGGTCTTCCGCACGGCGGTCCCTTGGCGGTCTTGCTAAAAGACCGCCGAGGTGGTAATGACCCCCATAGTATGACTGCTGAGTTTTATGGCTTTGTATGGGTAAAAATCAACCTAACGATAATGTCTCTGCAACCTTTGGTTTTCTCAGCAAATTTTGATGTTTTTTAACCTAAAATAATATTCAAATTTCTGCACGTTAATCCAACCACTGACTCGCCGTGGCCAATCTCCCTGCATGCATCCAACCCCAAGTCGCATGCGCTCTTTGGCCATGTGCAGCGGGTTTTGGTGTGGTAGCGAGTGCATTTTTTGTATTTCTTATTTGGATCTGCAGATAGCTCACAAGTTTACACTGGGGGTGCAACACTTGGCACTGTGGGGGATCCACATATCTGCAATTGAGCCAGAAAATAAATAGTTTGTCACATTTGTGCCTATGAGGGGTCCCTGAGGGAACCATTCATCTCTCCGATGGGGTCAAGATACCTCTATCCTTATGCCTTATGTATGTTTTTCAATTCTTTTTGTTCCCCCTGACTCAATGCAATAAACAAAATGAGGGCTGAAACTTTCCTCTCAGGTTGCAGCCAGCCAATCAGGGCATTCCTTTTTCCCCCAGATTCACAGATTCTCCTTGAGTGGTTCCAAAAACGGTCCTTGTCCCTAGATATACAAATTTATTTTTCCTTTAATAACGCCAGAACTACTGAAGGGATTTACACCAAATCACAAAAAGAGTTATTTCTGGACCACGATGTAGCTTTCTTCCAAATTTGGTATAATTCCGCTCAGCGGTTCAGGCTGTAGTCATGTTCAAAATACCTATGTGAAATTGCATGGGGAAAACACATTTTGGGACACCCCCCACACCCCTCCACACACATTTTTTCTAGGCCCCTGCTTGATGAATCACCCCTAACTTTCAAGGCAGCAGCTAAAGCAATTACCATACTACTTTGGAAAATTTTGTAAAGATTTGCCAATCCGCACCAATATACTGGTAATACCCTTGTATATAATGGGGCACATTACAACCCCAGCGGTAAAAAAACGTCTACCACTGCAGCGACGGCTGCCAAAAGACCGTTGCCACGGCTACCAGCCGTCTGCCCTATTATGACCACAGCCACGCCAGTAGACCTCCGCAGACCATATCATGACCCATGATACAGCCTGGCGGTGTTCTGCTGACAACAGGTATGTCGGGTACTCCAATAGGGGAGGGGGTGGGGGTGTTGTGTGTATGTGGGGGTGTGCAAGTACGTCTGTGCGTGCGTGTATGTGGGTGTGTGTTGCATGTTGTATGTGCGTGCATGTATGGATGTGTGAGTGCATGTATGTTGTGTTGTGTTGTGTTGTGTGAATGCGTGTGTGCTTGTATGTATGTCTGTGTATGTGAATGTGTGTGTGAATGGATGTATGTATGCGTGGATGAATGTGAGAATTAGTGTGTGTATGCGTGTGTTCGTGTGTGAATGAAGGTGCATGTGTGTAGTGGGGGGTCTGGAGAGGAAGGGTGGGATCTGGGGAGAGGGAGAGGGCGGGCAAGACCCCTATCATTGACAAGGAAGGGAATCCCTGTTACTGATAGTGCCTAACGCCATTGTTTTTATGGCGGTAAGGTTGCCATGAAAACCATGGTTGTAGGCGGGGTCATAATCCTGCAGGCGGGCAAGTGAAGTCTCCATCCCGGCGGTCATTTCCCTCTGTGGTGGACAGTATGGTACACTGACGGTTTAACCGCCAATGGAGAAAAGCACCACCACCCTGTTTGCAGTACTTTCCCCCATATTAACCCCGTCCGCCGGAGTCATAATGACTTCCTATATATCCTATAGCTTGCGAAAACATAGCAGTCATTATAAGACTTATGACATCTGAATTGACATCATTTCTCAGAACACAGTGAATGGTAGAGTGGTAAGTCTAACTGATGGTTTGTAAATGAGAGATTTAAGTTATAACTATAGCTATCATTTTTCTGGTTTGTATAATGTATAGTTTTTCCAATCTATAACTTAGCTTTAACCTTCAGTTTTTCATTAAATCTTTATTGTTTTTATTTTTATAAAAATGTGTTTCAAATCATAGTGATGAGGGTCATTTAAATGAGTGTTGTTAAGTACAGTCTTGTACAGTATTGTACAAGACAGTGGGGGTCATTACAACATTGGCAGTATAAGGCGCTTACTGCCGTGCAGAAGACCGCCAATACACCGCCGCAGCCGCGGTAGACCGCCACAGCTATTATGACACACATCACGGAATCCGCCGAAATTCAGACACCCACACAACACCGCCACACCAAAGGTCAGCGATAAACATGCGGAAACAAATCCTCCACCTCCACGCCAACAGAAACACGCCCATGCTATTACAACCCACGAATCCCCGCAGCGGTCTTTCAACCACGGTATTCCATTAGCGGTACACACCGCTGCGCTCAAAATACACACACATCTCCAAAACACCGCCACATTGGACAATTACAAATACACACACCTGAGACACATACACACACCACTCCCACACACCCAACACAATATAAAATACACACCCACATCACCCACAAACCCCTACAACCAGAAATTTTGAGAGAAGGCCAGAGAGAGAGCACAGCTATTGACAACCCCATCACACAGAGGCACCCATTTCCATCACCCACACAACATCCACGCACAAAACACCACATACCACTACACTCACCACACTCATCAATACATACACCACCCCACACATCACACACACCACCCCATGTCACGCCAAAGACACCCCCGCTTCTCCGAGGAGGAGCTCAGGGTCATGGTGGAGGAAATCGTATGGGTAGAGCCACAGCTATTTGGCTCACAGGTACAGCACACATCAATAGCCAGGAAGATGGAGCTATGGCGCAGAATAGTGGACAGGGTGAACGCCGTGGGACAGCACCCAAGAAATAGGGAGGACATCAGGAAGAGGTGGAACGACCTACGGGGGAATGTGCGTTCCACGGTCTCCAGGCACAAAATCGCGGTGCAGCGAACTGGCGGCGGACCCCCACCTCCTCCCCCAAAACTAACAACATGGGAGGAGCAAGTGTTGACCATCTTGCATCCAGAGGGCCTCGGAGGAGTCGGTGGAGGATGGGACACTGGTAAGTCAAATCTTAACTATCACATCCCCCACCCTACCTGCATGCTATCACACACTACCACCCTCACACCCTCCCCTATCACCCCAAATCCTCACTAATCTACCCATGACACCAACTACCCATCCCAACACCAAGCCCTGCATGACACAACTAAGCATGGACACCCCTCACTTAAGCATGCCCACTGCACATACCCAGAACACCCCCCCAACCATCACCACACAAGCCCCCACACAGGAATGCCTGCACTGGGGTTCACGCACACCCAACCATTGCATACCAAGAAACACACACATGCAATAATCATATTCTTATACCCCTGCAGGAACCCGAAGGAACGTCACCTTACCAGAGGGTCCAGACAACACCACTCCACCCCCAGAAGAGGCCCACAGTGACGACAGCAGCTCTGCCCCACTGGATCTTGATGACCAGCCCGGACCATCGTGGGCCTCAGGACAGTCGGTTCCCCTAGCCCAGCCACAGCCCAACACCGAGCTTCCACCCTCTGGTAACACCAGCACAGCACCCACCCAGCGGGCCCAAACCTCCCTACCCAGGACAGGTCAATCAGCGGTGTGTCCACCACTACAGGGCACCCAGGCTAACCCACCACCCTAACAACAACAGGGACCTGGGGGCAGTGGTAGTGGGCACACGGTCCAGGGGACGGAGGCACACGAACACTGGGGAACTGGGAGGGCTGCTGTGCGACAGAGGGAGGACAGGCCAAGGGAACCAACTCTCCACGAGGCCCTCTCCTCCATCATGGGTGCATACCACCACTCCCAGGAGACGATGGCGACGGTCCTGGACAAGTTGCAGGAGACCCTGCGTCTGCAGGAGGAGCAGTATTTGGGGTTCAGGGAGGAGCTCAGGACCATCGGCTCCGCCCTGGGCACCATCGTAGGGGTGCTGACGGACATTCAAAAGACCTTGAGGGACACCGTGGCACTCCAAGGGGCCCCTGACACTAGCCAGGACGATGAACTGCCCACCACCTCCGCCGGCGCTAGTGGACAGGACGCCCCGCCACAGGACCAGCACCCCACCCCCTGCAGACGGACAACCACCAAGCAAGCGGGCCCTGAGATCCAGGAACAGGATAGAGCAAGATGGCAAGACCCCCGCCAGGAAATGAGACCACCCTGATTGTCCCCCCACTGTCCCACTTTGTCACCCTGTCCAGATTGGAACTGCCCCAGCTCCACTTCCAATGCCCAGATGGGCAGTGCACCTGTGAGACTAATAGACTGGACTCTGCCATGGACATTCCTCCACCATCACCCATCCCCATTTTAGAACCCCCCTTCATTTTTTGAGCACTTAAATAAACACCCTTGAAACACAAAAAAATCTGGAGTCAGTCTAAGATTTGGAACTTTGTATTATCAATTACAGTGTCATAATGGGTTACCCTTTGTAAGGCTCACATACCAATGTCACACATCACAAGCCCTTCAAGGATGCAAGCAGTTGACACATAGGTTACCACACTTGTGAAACTGAAATGGAAGGGTACAACTCAATTAACAAATACTGAGTGAAATGTAGGTACAGAATAGAGGTAGACGTGTGAAAGTTAATGTAATGTTAAACCAGAAAATGTTCTCACCTGTGTGTCACTGGAAATATTGCTGTATGACTGACTCCCTGTTGTCGTTTTCTTCATCCTGAGCTTCATCCTCATCACTGTCCACAGGCTCCACAGGCTCCACAGGCTCCACAGCTGCCACAACACCGTCATCTGGATCATCCTCCTTCAGAAAAGGCACCTGGCGTCGCAATGCCAAATTATGGAGCATGGAGCAGGCGACGATGATGTCGCACACCTTCTTCGGTGAGTAGAATAGGGATCCACCTGTCATATGGAGGCACCTGAACCTGGCCTTAAGAAGGCCGAAGGTGCGTTCAATTACCCTCCTAGTCCGCCCATGGGCATCATTGTACCGTTCCTCTGCCCTGGTCCTGGGATTCCTCACTGGGGTCAATAGCCAGGAAAGGTTGGGGTAACCAGAGTCCCCCAATAGCCGTACATGGTGCCTCTGGAGTTGACCCATCATATCAGGGATGCTGCTATTCCGCAGGATGTAGGCGTCATGCACAGAGCCAGGGAACATTGCATTTACCTGCGAGATGTACCATTCTGCCAAACAGACCATCTGGACATTCATCGAATGATAACTCTTCCTGTTCCTGTACACCTGTTCACTCCTGCGGGGGGGACCAGAGCTACATGGGTCCCATCAATGGCACCTATGACGTTGGGGATATGTCCAAGGGCATAGAAGTCACCTTTCACTGTAGGCAAATCCTCCACCTGAGGGAATATGATGTATCTCCTTACGTGTTTCAGAAGGGCAGACAACACTCTGGACAAGACGTTGGAAAACATAGGCTGGGACATCCCTGATGCCATGGCCACTGTTGTCTGAAAAGACCCACTTGCAAGGAAATGGAGCACTGACAGCACCTGCACGTCAGGGGGGATTCCAGTTGGATGGCGGATTGGTGACATCAGGTCTGGCTCCAACTGGGTACATAGTTCCTGGATTGTGGCACGGTCAAACCTGTAGGTGACGATGACATGTCTTTCTTCCATTTTCAACAGGTCCACCAGCGGTCGGTATACCGGAGGATTCCGCCATCTTCTCATATGTCCCAGCTGACGGTGCCTAAGAAGGACAACCGCGAAGAACCAGTCACCATTCCTCCAGGTATGTACCCACAGTTACACACAAGACTACACGAGACAAAAAACCCTTCCTGTATGTGTGTTGAGTATAGGCCTAGCTATGTGTGACGCAGTAGTAAATGAAGCCATGTGGGCCCCTGAAATGGCGGCTGCCTGACCTCTAAACTGGGACAATGGGATTGTAGGGTAACTGCGCTGGCGTTGCACACCGTCGCGGTAGGCGGTCGTAGACCGCGGCGCAATGCTGCATTGGTTAACATTGGACCCTATGGGTCCCAGGAGCCAATGAACAGGTGTGCCGTCGGTGATGATGCGCCCCGCCGCGGACGTCAACGCCGCGGACGTCACCGCCATTTTCTATCTGTTCAATCACTAGATACCTGACCTTCGACAGGAGAGGACCTACACTGCTAGTGCTGCTGTGACCTCGGTCTGGAAGCGACGATGGCTGCTGCGTCTGGGGAAAGGGCCCCTGCCTTCACTGCGAGTTGGAGAAACTTGTGGATGGGGTCCTCCCCCAGTACATGCTACTCCACGGTCCTCCAGACCAACAGGTTAGTACACAGGGAGCACGTTGTATGGGCTAGGCCTGGGTGGAGAGGGCTGGGTGGAAGAGGGAAGGGGCCAGAGTTCATAGAACATTAATGCATGGGAATGAATGGGCCACATGGCCAGAGTAGGGAGGGGGCCACTCACATTGACGGTGCAGTTGGTAATGACTGTTCCTCTTCCCTTGTGCATGTCATGTAGGTCAGCGCCCACTAGAAGAGGGACATTTGGCGTGCCATCGCCAAGGAGGTCCGGACCCTGGGGGCCCACCAGAGACGGGGCACCCACTGCCGTAAGAGATGGGAGGACATTCGCCGCTGCAGCAAGAAGACGGCGGAGGCTCAGCTGGGGATGGCCTCCCAACGTGGGAAGGGTGCCCGTCGCACCATGACCCCCCTGATGTTCCGGATCCTGGCGGTGGCCAACCCGGAGTTGGATGGGCGCTTGAGGACATCACAGCAAACACAAGGGGGTGAGTACAACCTCATTCTGCGGACTTTGAGTGCAGTGGAGGGGTCTGGGTGGGGGAGGTGGGCTGTGGGTGTCCCTAGGCCAGGGCGAGTTAGGTAGGCAAGGCCCCTCTGTAATGTAGGCCATGTGGCACTCAACCCCACCTCAGCAGAGTGCCAAGTTGAGGTATAGTTGCCCCTGTGGCATCCATGTGCGCAGATTTCCACCATTGCCATGTAGGCCATATCCCAGAAATTGCATGTGCAGAGGTCAGGAGCACGGCGTAATGCAGGGGGCTGCTGCGTCTGTCTTGTCCGCCAACGGTAGCGGCATGCCATGCACTAAAACTCTCTTTGTTCTGTCTCCCCCCCTTTTCCTGCTCTCCCTGTCCTTTTGTACATCAGCATCATCAGGCGGAGGTACAGTGGCACCGGAGCATGAGGGAGCTGCATCCCACATGGCCATGGAGGGCCACACCACAGACTCTGAATGCACCAGTGGGACGGAGGGCGAGGGGAGCTTCACGTCGGCCACCGGATCACCAACCAGTGACACAGACTCGTCCGCCGATGGGAGCTCCCCTGTGGTGGCGGCACCATCTGTGCCCCCCACCTTTACAGGTACAGCCGCCACCTCCCCTACCAGCACCGCCCTCCCAGCAGCCCCTCAGCGTTCGCCCCGTGCCCGCTCACCCAGGAGGGTGGGCATCACCTTCGTACCAGGCACGTCAGGCCTTGCCCCAGTCACCTCTGCTGCCCTCAGTGAGGAGGCCATTGACCTTCTCAGGTCACTCACTGTTGGGCAGTCTACCATTGTGAATGCCATCCAGGGTGTAGAAAGGGAGTTGCAACACGGTAATGCATTCCTGGAGGGCATTCATTCTGGTCAGGCTGTCCTTCAGCGAACCCTGCAATCTCTGGCCTCAGCACTGATGGCAGCCATTGTCCCTGTCTCTAGCCTCCCCCCTCCAACTTCCTCCACCCAGACCCAATCTCCTGTACCCCAGCCCATCGCAAGCACAATTACAGACCAGCATGCACACAAGTCAGCACACACAAGTAGCTCAAGCAAACATAGGCACCACACACACCACAGGCACTCACGCAAGCCTCACCCACATACAGACACAGCAACATCCACTGTCTCCACTGTGTCCCCGTCCTCCTCTTCTCCCTTCTCCCTCCCAGTCTCGTCTACACACACACCTGCATGCACCACATCTACAGGCACTCGCACCAGGACACCCAGCACCACAAGCCGCTCACCTGCACTCACCACCTCCACTGCCATTTACACGTCCCCTGTGTCCTCTCCTAATGTGTCTGTGACGCCCCCTCCCAAAGTACACAAACGCCGGCAATCACTCACCCAACATCCATCCACCTCACGACAGCTTCCAGTACCTGCACCCAAAACACCTAAAGTGACACCTCCTACAACCACCTCCTCTTCCTCCACTACCAGACCCCCTCCAGCTACCCATCCCAGTGTCCGTCAGAAACTGTCCCTATGTCAAATTCACCTTTTTGCCCCCACCCCCCCTCCAATTCATCAGTCCCGTCGTAGCGCCTCAGCCAAAAAGCCTCCAGTACCAGTGGTGCGTGTTCCAGGTTTTTGGAGTGCACCGGCCACCAGGGCAGGCAGTAGGACCCGGAGCCAAGGCACTGGCAGCCCACCCCCTGTAAAGGCTCTGAAATTGGAGAGTGGACGACGGGACCGTCTTAAGACTCCTGGTGGGACAACAAGTGACATGGGATCGAAGGCGATTGGTGAGTCAGCTGTAACTCCAAAAAAGGGGGGGAAGGTCCAGAGGAAGTCTGCCCAGCCTGTTGTGAGTGTCACGGCGGAGAAGTGCGCCATCATTTCCGGCGGTCCAGACACAACCGCCAGCACCGTCGTCACTGGTCCAGAGACCACCGCCAGAGTCACAGCCCAGGAGGGCCCAAGTATCGTCACTGGTCAGGAGACCACCGCCGGAGTCACAGCCCAGGAGGGCCCAAGTATCGGCACTGGTCCAGAGACCACCGCCGGAGTCACAGCCCAGGAGGGCACAAGTATCGTTACTGGTCAGGAGACCACCGCCGGAGTCACAGACCAGGAGGGCCCAAGTATCGTCACTGGTCCAGAAACCACCACCAGAGTCACAGCCCAGGAGGGCCCAAGTATCGTCACTGGTCCAGAGACCACCGCCTGAGTCACAGCCCAGGAGGGCCCAAGTATCGTCACTGGTCCAGAGACCACCGCCAGAGTCACATCCCAGGAGGGCCCAAGTATCGTCACTGGTCCAGAGACCACCGCCAGAGTCACAGCCCAGGAGGGCACAAGTATCGTCACTGGTCCAGAGACCACAGCCAGAGTCACAGCCCAGGAGGGCACAAGTATCGTCACTGGTCCAGAAACCACCGCCAGAGTAACAGCCCAGGAGGGCCCAAGTATCGTCACTGGTCCAGAGACCACCGCCGGAGTCACAGCCCATGAGGGGCCAGGATGCCACAGCCCGCTGGGCAATGATGGAACGTCATGCAAAACACCAATGCCCATTGTAGAGAT
The DNA here is from genome assembly GCF_031143425.1 of Pleurodeles waltl. Taxonomy (NCBI): domain Eukaryota; kingdom Metazoa; phylum Chordata; class Amphibia; order Caudata; family Salamandridae; genus Pleurodeles; species Pleurodeles waltl. The sequence goes on from NC_090438.1 coordinate 688,891,800, forward strand.
CTTCATACCACACACCAATGCCCAGTGTAGAGATCGTCATGCCACACACCAATGTCCGTATCAGATCCGCCATGGCAAAGCACTGCTGAACAGTCCATAGACCGCCATGTCAAAGCACCGCTGAACAGTCCAGAACCGCCATGTCAAAGCACCGCTGAACAGGGCAAAGACCGCCATGGGAAAGCACTGCTGAACAGGGCAAAGACCGCCATGGCAAAGCACTGCTGAACAGTCCAGAACCGCCATGTCAAAGCACCGCTGAACAGGGCAAAGACCGCCATGGCAAAGCACTGCTGAACAGTCCAGAACCGCCATGTCAAAGCACCGCTGAACAGGGCAAAGACCGCCATGGCAAGGCACCGCTGAACAGGGCAAAGACCGCCATGGAAAGCACCGCTGAACAGTCCAGAACCGCCATGTCAAAGCACCGCTGAACAGGGCAAAGACCGCCATGGCAAAGTACCGCTGAACAGGGCAAAGACTGCCATGGCAAAGCACCGCTGAACAGTCCATAGACCGCCATGGCAAAGCACCGCTGAACAGTCCAAAACCGCCATGTCAAAGCACCGCTGAACAGGGCAAAGACCGCCATGGCAAAGCACCGCTGAACAGTCCATAGACCGCCATGGCTAAGCACCGCTGAACAGTCCAGAACCGCCATGTCAAAGCACCGCTGAACAGGGCAAAGACCGCCATGGCAAAGCACCGCTGAACAGGGCAAAGACCGCCATGGCAAAGCACCGCTGAACAGTCCATAGACCGCCATGGCAAAGCACCGCTGAACAGGGCATGCACCGTGTAGGAATGAATGGACCGCCACATCAGGCATCCTTATCCTATGTGCAGCTGGGACAGTGACAGAACAGGTACTTTCACGGGGAGACTCATCCAGTCTGGGCACCAGTCCCCCTCCAGAACCAGTGGAGACCTGCATCTACTTGAGAGACTGAGGCTTTGCACTCCCCAGGATGGCACAGTGGGCAACCCACCCACTGTAGAGACTTGAGAGACTGTGGCTTTGCACTCCCCAGGATGGCACAGTGGGCAACCCACCCACTGTAGAGACTTGAGAGACTGTGGCTTTGCACTCCCCAGGATGGCACAGTGGGCAGCCCACCCACTGTAGAGACTTGAGAGACTGTGGCTTTGCACTCCCCAGGATGGCACAGTGGGCAAACCACCCACTGTAGAGACTTGAGAGACTGTGGCTTTGCACTCCCCAGGATGGCACAGTGGGCAAACCACTCACTGTAGTGACTTGAGAGACTGTGGCTTTGCACTCCCCAGGATACATCAATGGGCATGGAGCCCCATCGTGGATCTGGCTTCGCATTCATCTGGCTGAGGTGCTCCCCCTTCCCTTCCCCCTGAGGTGCCTGTAGTGTTTCTATCTGATGCCCCGGCAGTGTTCTCTCCGATTTTGGTCAGGTATCTATTGTGGACCTCACCCATGCATTTTTGGACTGTTGGTGCACGGACATTGTTGTGTACATATCTGCACTACTTCTCGGATTGTATGTGTAAATAAGAGTGATTTTGAGATATATATCTGTATATTTTTGTATGACATGTATATTGGCACATTACAATGTTTGCCCGAATTTCGCATTGTCTTTGCATTCTTCCGGGGGGATTGTGGGTTGTTACTGTGATTTTTGTGACTGCATTGGTGTGTATGTTGTATAATGCGAGGGTGGGGGTGGCGGTGTTTGGTGAGTGTCCCCCTAACTTTTTGCCTCCCCCCTCCCCCGTGTCGAAGGTGCAGTACTCACCGGTATCTTATGCGCCTACGTAGCTGTTGGTCGTAAAGGAGCAGAAAAACAAGGGCATGTAGGATTTGTAATTCTGGCTCCATGGTGTCCTCCTTCCTCGTGGGATGTGCTAAGGTGAGCGTTTTCCCATTGCAGAAACTGTTTCCGCCATGTTTTTATCCACTGTGAATCCGCCCCGGAAAAGGTGGGTGATTGGTGGGTTGTAATAGTGTGGGCGGTACATTGTCTCCCGCCTGTCTGTTGGCCGTAACCACCGCGCTGCTTGTCTGTACCGCCGTGGCGGGCGGTGTGTTAAAGTGGCTGTCTTTGTTGGCGGTTTCCACCAGGGTCATAATTCCCTTTTTTTGTCTGCCGGCTTGTTTGCGGTATTACCGCACCTTTAACACCGTCCGCCAGGGTTGTAATGACCACCAGTGTCTTATAATGTAGTGTCATACAGTCTAGTGTAGTGGAGTAGAATGGAGTGGCGTTGAATACAGTTGATAAAGTGTTATATTGTGGAGTGGAGTAAAGTGTCATAAAGTAGAGTGGATTATTCTAGAGTGTAGCAGGAGGTAGTACTGTGGAGTGGCATGTCGAACAGTACAGTTGAGTCTCATACAGTGGAGTATCGTTGACTGCTGTATCGTGGAGTGGAATGGAATGGAGTGTTGTCGAGTGGCATAGAGTTGAGAAGAGTGCTGTGGAATGGCATAGAGTGGAGTATAGTGTGGTACAGTGCAGAGTAGAGGCATGCAGTGTAGTATGGTATCAAACAGTGGCACAGAGTGTAATACAATGTTGTAGGGTCCTGTTCTATAGAGTGCAGTGGAGTTTTGTAGATTGGAGCTGTGTACACTGGAGTGTCGTACAGTGGCGTACAGTTTGCTAAACTGTTGTACAATGTAGTTGAGGGAGTGGCATAGCATGAAGTGGACTAAAGAGTCATATAGTATAGTGGCATCTCGTACAGCACAGTTCCATGGAGTATAGTATACTGGAGTGCTGCAGCATACAGTGAAGCAAAGTGTAAAAGAGTGGAGTGATGAGTCATACAGTGGAGTGGAATGCCATGTTGTAGAGTGTATGAAACTGTTGTAGAGTGGAGTATAGTGTAGTGGCATAAAGTGGAATATAGTGTCATACAGCAGAGTGAGGTAGCGTACACTTTAGTGTGGCACAGTGTGCTACAGTGGAGTAGCATATAGTATTGTGGAATGTAGTGGCAAATTGTGCCATTGAAGGAAATGGCATACAGTAGAGTGGTATACAGTGGAATACCATACAGTGGAGTGGCAAAGAATGGAGGGCAGTACACTGGAATGGCATAGAGTGGAATAGTGTATAGTGGAGTTGCATATGGTGGAGTGTCCTTGACTGGATTGACATACAGTGGGGTGGGGTAGAGTGGAATACTGTACAGTGGAGTGGGGTAAAGTGGACTAGCATACAGTGGAAAGCCATAAAGTTCAATAGCATATAGTAGAGTGGCATACACTGGAATAGCATGCATTGCAGTGGTGTGCAATGCATTGGCATAGAGTAGCATAGCATAGATTGGATCAGTGTACACTCAAGTGGCGTACACTGTAGTGGCATACAGCAGAGGATAGAGTGAAATAGTGGAGTAGGGAAGAGTGGAGTTGCACACAGTGGAATAGTGTAGAGTAGACTGACAGAGAGAAAAGTAGTGTAAAGTGGAGTGTCGTAGACTGGAGTGTCATACAGTGGAATAGTGTACAGTAGACTAGCATACACTAAAATAGCATACAGTTGAGTAGCATACAGAAGAGAGGCATACAGTGGAGTGGGGGACACAAGAGTGACATATATTCAAAAAGCACATTTTGGAAAGGCTTAGAGTGCACTGGGGTAATGTAGAGTGGTGTTGGGAGGGGTGGCATACTATGGAGTGACATACAAAGAAATAGAGTATGGAAGAGTGGCATACATTGGAGTGGCAGAGAGTGGAGTCGCATAAAGTGGGATAGCATAACATAGAACTTCATACAGCGGGGTTGCATACAGTGGAATGCTGTAGAGTGGATTGGCAGACGGGATTGTGTTGTATTGTGGAGTGGCGTAGACAGGAGTGTCATACAGTGGAGAAGCATACAGTGGAATAATGAACAGTGGAGTGTTCCACAGTGCCTTGGTGTGGAGTGGCGTGTGGTAGAGTGGGCTGGCTTAAAGTGGAACAGTGTAGAGTGAAGTGTTGCTGAGTGGAGTGGGTTAGAGTGTAGTGGGGTAGACTATAGTGGCATACAGTATAATAGTGTACTGTGGAGTGGCATAGAGTGGAGTGCTGCACAGTGTAGAGGTGTATAGTGGAATAGTGTAGAGTGCAGTGGTGTAGAGAGGAGTGCATACAGTAGAATGGCATGCAGTGGAGTCACGTGTAGTGGAGTGGAGTAACATTGAGGTTACTGACATACTATCTAGTGATGCAGAGTGGAGAAGTGTGAAGTGGGTTTATGTGGAGTAGAGTGGTGCAGAATGAAGTGCATTATTGTGAAAAAGCGTACAGTGTAGCAGCATAAAAAGTAGTGGCAGAATGGAGTGGTGTAGAGTGGAGTAGCGTATAGTGGAGTTGCATAGATTGGAATATCATAAAGTGGAGTGGCACAGAGTCCAGTGGGGTACAGTAGAGTGGTGTACAGTGGAGTTGCATACATTGGAGTGGCATAGAGTGGGATACCATAGAGTGAAGTGTCGTACAGTGGAGTTGTGTACAGTGAAACAGTGTAGAATGGATTGGCATACAGTGTGGTGGCACAGACTCAAGTGCAGTACAGTAGAGCAGCTTACAGTGGAATAGTATACAGTTAAGTGGTGTACAGTGCAGTGATGTAGAGTGTAGTGCTGAAGAGTGGACTGACATAGAGAGGAGTGAGGTACAGTGTAGTGGTGTACAGATGATTAGGATGGAGAGCAAAAAATGCTGAGTTGAGTTGTGTATAGTTGAGTGGCTTAAAGCGGAATACTGTACACTGGAGTGGGGTAGAGTGGATTGGCATTCAGTGGATTAATGTAGAGTGGAATAGTGTTGAGTGAAGTGTCATACACTGAAGCGCTATAGAGTGGAGCGGCATGGAGTGGAGTGGGGTACAATGTAGTGGCATACAGTGTAATAGCGTATTGTGGAGTGGTGTTGAGTGGAGTTTTGTAGAGCGAGGGGTGTATAGTGGAATAGTATAGAGTGCAGTGGTGTAGAGAGGAGTGTGTAGAGTAGACAGGAATACAGTGGAGTAGCGTGTAGTGGAGTGGAATAACATTGAGGTTACTGACATACTGTTTAGTGATGCAGAGTGGAGTGGCGTATAGTGGACTAATGTAGAGTAGAGTGGTGTAGAATGGAGTGTCATATAGTGAAGCATAGCAGTGTAAAGGGTAGTGGCAGAGTGGTGTGGTGTAGAGTGGAGTAAAGTAAAATGGAATGGCAATAGCCTACAGTGGAGTGGCATAGAATACAATTTGGTACAGTTGAGTGGCATACAGTGGAGTTGCATACAGTGGAGCGGCATAGAGTAGGAGAGCATCAAATAAAGGCCCTCATTACAACCCTGGCAGTCGGTGTTAAAGTGGCGGTAATACCACCAACAGGCCGGCGGTAAAAAAAATGGGATCACGACCACAGCGGAAACTGCCAAAACATACAGCCACTTTAACACTCCAACCACCACGGCGGTAGCAAGAAACACGGCGGCGGTAACCACCAACAGACAGGTGGAAGTCAATGTACTGCCCACCCCATCACAACCCGCCCATCCGCCAGCTTTTCTGGGGTGGTACCAACGCCATCAAAAGCACGGCGGAAACAGTACTTGGAAGGGAAACCACTCACCTCTTAACACTCAACGAAGAACCAGGACGCCATGGTGCCCGAGCTGCAGGTCCTCCCCATGCTGGTCTACCTCCTCATCTACCAAGAGTACCAACAGAGGCGGTGCCGACTACGGTGAGTACTGCACCTAGTACACAGGAGAGGGGGGAGGAAAAAGAGAGTGACACACACTGCAACACGCCACCCCCCCACCCTCACCCACAACACCATACACACAAACACATGCATCAACATTACATTTACACCCCGTAACCCCCTGGAAGAATGCAAGGACAAAAGGAATAGAGTCAAATCAGTGATATTTTAGAAATAGTTAGATATACGTAAGATTTTTTAAAACAGTATTTACAAAAATATACAATATGTAGATAAGGTGGAACATTGTCCACACAAAATGTCTGTGGGCCACTGAGCCAAAATTCATAGGCCAAGCCCACACTTAAATCCTGCTTCAATATGGAGAGAACACTCCAAGGGCATCTGGTCGAAAAGGGGAACATCCTTTTTTACTACTTTTTTTTTCCAAAAGTCGTGGTAAACGAAAGCGCAACAACGCTTTTTTTAACCACGACTCCGGTTTTTTGTGCCTTAACTACGTATGTTCTGAACAACGAACATGCGTGGTTAAGGTACAAAGAAGTGAGTTGGCGAAGGTAAGTGGTGGGTTTAGGTTTTGGGGAGGGGGTGGGGGGTTAGGGGTTTTAGGTTTTGGGGTGGGGTTGGGGGGGTGGGGCGTTTTTGGTTTTGGGGAGTGTGTGGGGTGGTCAGGGGGTTTTAGGTTTTAGGGTGGGGTTGGGGGGGTGGGGCGTTTTTGGTTTTGGTGAGTGGGTGGGGGGTCAGGAGGTTTTAGGGTGGGGTTGGGGGGGTGGGGCGTTTTTGGTTTTGGGGAGTGGGTGGGGGGTCAGGGGGTTTTAGGTTTTGGGGTGGGGTTGGAGGGGTGGGGCGTTTTTGGTTTTGGGGAGTGGGTGGGAGTCAGGGGTTTTTAGGTTTTGGGGTGGGGTTGGGGGGGTGGGGTGTTTTTGGTTTTGGGGAGTGGGTGGGGGGTCAGAGGGTTTTAGGTTTTGGGGTGGGGTTGGGGGGGGTGGGGTGAGGGATGTAGTGTGAATGGTGCCTATTGCTAATGATTTTATCAGGAATGCCTTTACAACAAAATATCGTTGTTAAGGCATTCGTGGTAAAATCATTAGTAGTAGCAACGAGGTCGGTGTTCCGACCTCGTTGTTAAGGCAGTAGTTGTTTTTGAAGTTGTTGTTTCGTCGTACAGTCGGTCGAAAACACACAGGCACCTCAGGGGGAGTGTGAAGGTGGTGCACCTCAGCCGGAAGATGGTAAAAGGCCACTGTTCCTGGAGGGGGGCTCCATGCCCACAGCAATGTCCTGCGGAGTGCAAGGCCACAGTTCCTCAAGTGAGTGGGTTGCCCACATCAATGTGCTGGGGAGTGCAAAGCCACAGTCTCTCAAGTTGGTGGGTTACCGTTGCTTGGTCCTGTGGAATGCCAAGGCACAGTCTCTCAAGTGGGTGGGTTGCCCACTGCTTGGTCCTGGGGAGTGCAAAGCCACAGTCTCTCAAGTGGGTGCCTTCTTCTCCTACTGGTTCTGGAGGGGGCTTTATGCCCAGTGGGCTTCATCCTGCCAAGGATTGGGTGAGTGGATGCATATCTCCACTGGTTCTGGAGGGGGCTTTGTGCTCAGTGTGCTTCATCCTGCCAAGGAATGGGTGAGTGGATGCATATCTCCACTGGTTCTGGAGGGGCTTTGTGCCAGTGTGCTTTATCCTGCCAAGGATTAGGTGAGTGGATGCATATCTCCACTGTTTCTGGAGGGGGCTTTCTGCCCAGTGTGCTTCATCCTGCCAAGGATTGGGTGAGTGGATGCCTTCTTCCACTGGTTCTGGAGGGGGATTTCTGCCCATTGTGCTTTATCCTGCCAAGGAGAGGGTGAATGGATGCATATCTCCACTTATTCTGGAGGGGGCTTTGTGCCCAGTGCTTCATCCTCTCAAGGAAAGGGTGAGTGGATGCCTTCTTCCACTGGTTCTGGAGGGGGCTTTCTGCCCAGTGTGCTTCAGGGAAGAGGTCAATGTTGGCCAGGAAAAGCTTCTTAGGGACACTGGGGAGGGAAGAGGGAGAGGGTTTGGGAGTGGAGGAAGAGAGAGTGGTTGTAGGAGGTGTCTGTCTGCTGAGTTTGGGTGCAGGTGCAAGGGCTGGATGCTGTTGTGAGGTGGATGGCTGTTGGGTGGGTGGGTGCTTGCATTTGTGTACTTTGGGCGGAGGGGTCACAGACACACTGGGAGAGGACACAGGGGACATGGGCATGGATGTGGGGGTGGTGACTGCCAGTGAGGGGTGTATTGTGATGGGCGTGCTGGTGATGGAGGTAGTGGATGAAGATGTAGCGCATGCAGGTGTGAGTGGAGACGCTACTGGGAGGGAAGTGGATGACGACGAGGAGGGGGACACAGTGGAGGCAGTGGATGTTAGTGTGTCTGCATGGGGATGGTGCTTGTGTGAGTGCCTGTGAGATGAAGTGTGGTACTTGTGTTTGCCTGAGCCACTTTTGTGTGGTGATTTGGGTGAATGCTGGTCTGAAGGTGTGCTTGGGATAGGTTAAGGTTGAGGGGATTGGGACTGGATAGAGGAAGTTGGAGGAGGACGCTAGAGACAGGGACAATGACTGCCATCATTGCTGAGGCCAGAGCCTGAAATGCTCTCTGTTGGGCCACCATGCCAGAGTGAATGCTCTCCAGGTATGCATTTGTTTGTTGCAAATGCATCTCAACACCCTGGATGGCATTCAGTATGGTTGACAGCCCAACAGTGAGGGATCTCAGGAGGTCAATAGCCTCCTCACTGAAGGAGCAGGGCTGACTTGGGCAAGGCCTGAGGTGCCTGGGGCGAAGGAGATGCCCACTCTCCTGGGTGAACGGGCCCCAGAAACACGCTGAGGGGCTGCTGGGTGGGCAGTGCTGGTAGGGGGGTGGCGGCTGTACCTGCTGTTGGGGTGGGCACAGAGATGTCCACCACCACCAGGGAGCTTCCATCGGAGGAGGAGTCGCTGTCTGTGGTTTCCCCTCCTGTCCCTGTTGTGGTGCTCCCCTCTCCCTCCGTCCCATTGGTGCCCTTACCGTCGGTGGATTCGGCCTCCAGGCCCATGTGGGATGCAGCTCCCTCCATCGCCAGTTCCTCTGCTCCTCCACCAGATGATGCTACTGCACAGAAGGACAGGGTGACAAAACAAAAAGGGGGGTAGAGACAGAAGATTAACTTGGTCAATGCCAGCAACACCACTACCGTTGGCGTAGACAACTTACAGGGAGCAGCCCTATGCACTAGGCCATGCCCTACCAGTTACTAAGATTGTCACCACCCCATGGGGTACAATGCCGAACAGCATTAGCGGCACACCTGAAACCCACCGGACCCTGTCCAGTAGTAGATGCCCCCTAACACTATTGAGGGTGGAGTGCTTCAGAGCCTGCCCAACAAGGGACCTATCCTGCCATGTTCGCCCTGCCCTAGGGGCACCCACAGCCCACATCCTCCACCCAGGTAAACCTTAACGAGTGCACAGTCATGAATCTAAATCTGTACTCACCCCCTTGTGGCTGCTGTGATTCCCTCAAGCGCCCATCCAACTCCGGATAGACCACCGCCAGGATGCGGAACATCAGGGGGGTCAGGGTACGACGGGCACCACTTCCTTGTTAGAAGGCCAGCCCCAGCTCGGCCTCTGCCGGCTTCCTTGCCCAGCGGCACAGGTCCTCCCACCGTTTGCGGCAGTGGGTGCTCCGCCTGTGAAAGACCGCCAGGGTCCGCACCTCCTTTAGCGATGGCACAGCAAATACCCTTTTTCTGATGGACGCTGACCTGCATGGAAAAGACAGCAGAAAAGGGAATTAGTTAACCGTCCAGACCGTCACACTCATGGCCCACCAGATCCCTCGCATCCCTTGAAGCACATACGTTGACCACCATACATGCAGCACCCTGGCCAGGATGACTCAGCCCCCCCTACATATGGCTTACACACACAGCAATCCTTACATTCATGGCCCACGCATTATGCTCACAGTGTACTCATCTGTTTGTCTGGAGGATTGTAGAGTAACGTGTACTGGGGTAGGACCCCATCCACCAGTTCCTCCAACTCCTCCGCTGTGAAGGCAGGGGCCCTTTCCCCAGACACATGAGCCATTGCCGCTTCCAGACACAGGTGACAGCAGCATTTGCAGTGTAGGTCCTCTCCTGCTGAAGGTCAGGTAGCAATTGAGTGCACAGATAGAAAATGGCGGTCAGGTCGGCGGCTGTGTGTACCGTCACCGCCGGCGTACATCGCCATTGGCTCCTGGAGCCCATAGGGCCCAATGGTAACCACTGCGAAGTTGCGCGGCGGTCATCGACCGCCTACCGCAACGGTGCACAACGCCAGCGGAATTACCTCATTTCCTCTTGTTCCTCCTCACAGGTCAGGCAGCTGCCATTTCAGGGGGGCACAGGTCAAGATACCTAACTGCGTCACAGCAGACACTGGCACAGCAACTGACTCTCAGATTCACATACAGGTTCTGCAAAGGAAAATATGCTTCATTATTTCAATTGATGTGTGACTATGACCCTCTGCTCACCGCTTTCCTCCATAGGCTTCAGCCGCTGAGGATTAATATGAGATGGCGGCATCCTCCGGTCTACAGACCCCTGGTGGGCCTTGTGACTATGGAGGACTGACACATTGGCCCTCATAATGAACACGGCGTTAACAACCGCCGTGTTCATGCTGGCGCTCAAAACACTAACCGACAGCATCCCCGGATCCCCACCGGCCAACTAATGAACCTTCCTGTGGGCCGGTGGGTGGAAACATTCCGCCCGCCGCCCCAGCCGGGACATTGATGGCGGCTCCACATGAAGCCGCCGCCAATGCCTCTGTGTGGTGGGTGCAGCTGCACCCATCGCGCAGATCGCTGCCTGAAAATCAGGCAGTGACCTGCCCAACGGGGCACTTCACCGGGGCCCCTGCACTGCCCATGCATAATGCATGGGCAGTGCAGGGGCACCCCCTCCGCCAGCCTTTCCCTGGTGGGGAAACCCGCCAGAGAAAGGCTGGAGGATTTGGAAACATTATCCAAGGGGTAGCATGGCTGCCCTGTCGGATGATGTTTCCACCTGCTGCCAGGCAGCCTGATGGAGGAAGCCTGGTGGTGAATGAGGGCTGCCAATGGCAGGCCTCTCCGTGTTCATTATGTGGCAGGTTGGCCCGCCATGCCGGCTGGCGGTTTCACCCGCCAACACTGGAATGGCGGGCCAACCCGCCATGTTCATAATGATCACCATTATCCTGACCTCCAGACTTGATCGGGCCACAATCCAAGAACTGTGTGCCCAATGGGAGCCAGACCGGATGTCAGCTATCTGCCAGCCCACAGGTATCCCCCCTCTAGTGCAGGTCCTGTCAGTGCTCCATTTCCTGGCAAGTGGTTCCTTCCAAACAGCAGTGGCCATGGCATCAGGGATGTCTCAGCCAATGTTCTCCAACGTGTTGACCAGAATGTTGTCAGCCCTACTGAAACACATGCGCAGCTACATCGTACTCTCCCAGGTGGAGGATTTGACCACAGTGAAAGCTGACTTTTATGCCCTGTGACATGTCCCCAACATCATTAGTGCCATTGATAGTACACATGTAGCCTTTGTCGTCGTCCCCGGAGAAATGAACAAGTGCTCAGGAATAGAAAAAGCTATCACTCTATGAATGTGCAGATGGTGTATTTGGCGGACCAGTACATCTCCCATGTGAATGCCAAGTTTCCTGGCTCTGTGCATGACGCCTTTATCTTGAGGAATAACTGCATCCCATATGTGATGGGCCAACTCCAGAGGCACCGGGTGTGGCTAATAGGTGAGCCCAAGGTTCCCACCCTTTATAAGTTGGTGTCTGGGAATGGGGTTGTCCCTAAGGGTTAGTGTGAGTCTAACAGGTATCCCTCAATATTTGCAGGTGACTCTGGTTACCCCAACCTCTCATGGCTACTGACCTCAGTGAGGAATGCCAGGACAAGGGTAGAGGAACGTTACAATGAGGCACATGGGCGAACATGGAGGATAATTGAAAGAACCTTTGGCCTCCTGAAGGCCAGGTTCCCGTGCCTCCATCTGACAGGTGGATCCCTGTACTACTCACCCAGGAAGGTGTGCCAGATCATCATTGCATGTTGCATGTTGTACAACCTGGCCTTGAGACGCCAGGTGCCTTTTCTGCAGGAGGATGAGCCTGGAGATGGTCTTGTGGCAGCGGTGGAGCCTGTGGACAGTGAGGAAGAGGAGGCAGAGGAAGAAGATGTGGACAACAGAAGTATTATAATACAGCAGTGCTTCTAGTGACACACAGGTAAGACACTGTAACTTCACTTTACATTTCAGTTTTCTGTTGAACATTGTACATGGCAGTCTGATTACCCTATGTCTATGACCACTTACTGTACCCTTTGGCATCTCTATTTTCATATATCTGTGGCCCACTCTGGCTCCTGGTATGTTTACTGTTGCCCACTAAAGGTCATACCATTGTTTAAATGACTGTACATATGACTTGCAATGTTTTCGGAATGTTGTACTAATACATACTTCAATCATTTCACAGACTCAAAATTTGTATTTGTTCCAAGGTTGTTTATTTAAGTGCTCATACGTAGAGGGGGATGTGCAATGGGTGGGCGTGATGGTGGAGGAATGTCCAGTTAGAGTCCAGTCTCTTGGTATCACAGGTGCATTGTCCAATCGGGCATAGGAAGGGGAGTAATGGCAGTTCAAGGCAGACAGGGTAACAAAGTGCGAAAGAAGGGTGACAATCAGGAGAGTCTTATTTCCTGGCGGGGGTCTTGGCAATGTTCTCTGGCTTCTGCCTGGATCGCAGGGACCGTTTGCGGGGTGGTTCTCCTTCTGCAGGGGGTGGGGTGCTGGTGGCCTCTTGGTCCTGTGGCGGGGTCTTCTGTCCACAAGCCAGCAGAGGTGGAGGGCTGTTCTTCATTGTGGCTAGTGTCAGGGGCCCTTTGTTGTGCCACTGCCTCCCTAATGGTCTTGCCCATGTCTGCCAGCACCCCTGCAATGGTGACCAGGATGGTGTAGATGTTTTTGAGGTCCTCCTTGATCCCCAGGTACTGTCCCTCCTGCAGCCGCTGGGTCTCCTGTAACTTGTCTAGTATCTGGCCCATGGTCTCCTGGGAATGGTGGTATGCTACCAGGATGTGGGAGAGTGCCTCCTGGAGAGTCGGTTCCATGGGCCTGTCCTCCCCCTGTCGCACAGCATTCCTCCCAGTTTCCCTGTTGTCCTGTGCCTCTGTTCCTGAACCGTGTGCCCACTGCCACTGACCCCAGGTCCCTGGTCGTCCTGTGTTTGTGGGGTTGCCTGGGGTCCCTGTAGTGGTGGACACACTGCTGATTGACGTGTCCTGGGGACAGTGGCATGGGCCCGCTGGGTGGGTGCTGTGCTGGTGTTTCCTGAGGGGGAGGCTCTGTGGTGGATTGAGACTGTGGCAGGGTAACCGACTGTCCAGAGGTCCCTGATGGGCCAGGTTGGTCATCGTGAATAAAGGCGTGCAGAGCTGCTGTCATCACTGTGGGCCTCCTCTGGGGGGGGACTGGATGTTGCTGGCAACTCCTCTCTGGTGACTTTGAGTAGGGGTCCTGTGGGGATGAAAATGCAGTGGTATTGTATCTGAGGGCCTGATTTTAACCTTGGCGGACGGCGGAGGCCGTCCGCCAAGGTTCCGCCGCCAAATGACCGCACCGCGGTCACAAGACCGCGGCGGCCATTCTAACATTTCCTCTGGGCCGGCGGGCGCTCTCCAAAGAGCGCCCGCCGGCCCAGAGGAAATGCCCCTGCAACGAGGACGCCGGCTCAGAATTGAGCCGGCGTAGTTGCAGGGGTGCGACGGGTGCAGTTTGCACCCGTCGCGTATTTCAGTGTCTGCATGGCAGACACTGAAATACTTTGCGGGGCCCTCTTATGGGGGCCACTGCAGTGCCCATGCCATGGGCATGGGCACTGCAGGGGCCACCAGGGGCCCCGCGGCACCCCCTACCGCCATCCTGTTCCTGGCGGGAGACCCGCCAGGAACAGGATGGCGGTAGGGGGTGTCAGAATCCCCATGGCTGCGGAGCGCGCTCCGCAGCCATGGAGGATTCCCCAGAGCAGCGGAAAGTCGGCGGGAGACCGCCGACTTTCCGCTTCTGACCGCGGCTGAACCGCCGCGGTCAGAATGCTCGTGGGAGCACCGCCAGCCTGTTGGCGGTGCTCCCGTGGTCGGTGGCCCTGGCGGCCACCGGCCGCCAGGGTCAGAATGACCCCCTGAGTGTGCCATCTTGTGCATGGGTTTGTTTCCCTGTATGGTTGGGATAGCCCTGGCAGCTTAGGCTTGTATGTGTGGTGATTTTGTGGGCTAGGTGATTCTCTCTAATGGGCATGCTGTGGTGATGGGTATCCATGCAGATCTGTGATGGGGGTCCATGGATTGGTGTTACATGCAGGGCTTGGTTTTGGGATGTGTGGGTTGTGATAGTGGGGTAAATGTGAGGTGGTGGAGTGATTGGGGTGAGGGTAGGGGTAGGAGTTTGTGATGGCATGCAGGTAGGGTGGGTGATATGCTAGTAAAGATTTGACTTACCAGAGTACAGTCCCCCTGCTACTCCTGCCAGGCCCTCAGGATGCATTATTGCCAAGGATTGCTCCTGCCATGTTGTTAGTTGTGGTGGCGGAGGTGGGGGTCCACTGCCAGTCCTCTGTACAGCTACCTGGTGTCTTGCAACCACGGAACGCACCTTCCCCCGTAGGTCGTTCCACCTCTTCCTGATGGCATCCCTTGTTCATGGATGCTGCCCCATGGCATTGACCCTGGGCCAGATGTAGGTATGAAAAAAATAGTGACTCGCAAATTGTGAGCATTTGCGAGTCGCTAACTGCAATTCAGGTAGAAAGTGCGCGGACAATTTGCGACTCGCACCTGGAGTCGCACCACAGATAGCGAGTCCGCTGTTTGCGAGGTCGCTTTTTGCAAACGCGCAAAAAACGGACTCGCAATTTGCGAGTGGGTGTCGCAAATTGCGACTGTGCTGAAAATTGAAAGCAGGTGCTGCAGAACACTCTAGAAATCACTTCAGAACACTCAGGAAAACACTTCCTGGCACATGATGATGACATCACAGCCAGGAAGTTTACAAATACACCTGGGAGGAGGGAGGACCACACCCTTTTTAACTGCAGCACAGCTAACAGAGCTCCAGCAACCATGGCTGACACTCCCAGGAAAAGGAAGCTCAAGTTTGCTGAGAAGGAGTTGGAGGTGCTAACAGATGAGTGCTGTCAGCACCATGACGAGCTGTTTGGCAGGGCAGCCCTCACTGTGCCAGACACAGAAAAAAACGAATTTGGCAGGATATCCAGGACAAGGTAAACTCCCTAAGGGTCAGCCACCGGAGTGTGGAAGAACTTAAGAAGAGGTGGTATGACCTGCGCTCCCGGACCAAGGAGAGGGTGGCAGAGCGGCTCCAGGAGATGAGAGGCACAGGAGGGGGACCATCTACCATACCACTACCCACACCCCTGGAGGAAAGGGTTGAGGAGACCCTTGAGCCTGAGGCTGTCAGTGGAATTGGAGAACTGGACACCTCTGAGCCAGGACCATCAACCGGTGGGTACCATGTGATATGCTTGTACCCCCATCAATGCCATACCCCCACCCACCATGTACACAGGGGCATGCACAACCAAGATAGCTCCATTTCAGAGTAGCAAACACCAGAATGATGCATTATGGGCAATGTAGTCAAGTAGGCAGTTCATAGGCAATTGTTTATTAGGAAGTTTTTAACTGATAGTAGACACTGACAGTATGTTCCCCATGTCCCACAGGTCTCCCACAAGACACCCCCACCAGCCCAAGCAGCCAGGTGCCAATGGTCAGCCAGCACAGAGAGGAGACAACAGGACCTGCCACCACTCCCACCTGCACCACCAACACCATGCCCTCTCTGGAAACACCTGTTGCAACAGTGGTGTTGGAGCCTGCACCAGGTACAAGCCAGAGTGCCACGTCAGACATTACAGGGCCTCCACCGCTGCGCAGGCGACGCAGGATGACAACAGCAGAGCAGCAGGCAGAGTCAGGGCTTGCCTCCACAACACCAACGGAGGCCCAACTGCTACGGGGTCAGCGCCTGCAAAACCAACAGTTAAGGAGGATTAGTGGGGTATTGCAGCGCTTTGAGAGAAACCATGCCATCAGCATGCAGCAGGTGCATTCAGAACTGCAGGTCATTGGGAACAACACAGGTGACCTTGCAGTGTCTATGCGCGAACTGGTGGCAGGACTGCTAACGCAGAGTGACAGTGCACGGCGCAGGGACCGCCAGCTGCTGCAACGCCTGGACAGGATGGCCTCCTCTATCGTTAGGCTGGCAGTTAACACAACTGGGCTGTCTAGACGAACAGTCAGCCTCCAGGTTGACATGGGCCACTTTGCGGGTGATGTGGCATGGGGCCTGGGCCGGATCAACCATGCAATAGACCAATGGAGGCACAGCAGGTGGCCAGGGGCACAGGCGACACCCCACAAGACAGTGAGGAGGGCTCCACTGTCAGCAGTGTCTCTGCCGGTGACACCAGGGTGCTACGTAGTGGAAGCACAAGGCAGAGCACTGCTGACCCACCTAGTACCAGCCAGGCTGGCCGAGCCCGCCGTAGGGTGTGAGCTCCACACTGTCCCTGGGGTTGGGGCACATGATGTCAATGTGTCCCATGCCAGGTGGACTATTGAAGGCTCTGAACTGTTTTTTCATGTACATAGTTTGGTTATTTGCACTTATTAAATCATTTGTTCTTTCCACTTAACACATGGACTGTTTGTTCTATTGGTGAGTATGGTAGAAGTTGGCACGTACCTTCCAAAGTATTGGTTTGCAATGTGTTCCAGTCTCAGTGTGCCTTGATTTGCGATGCTCCTATCCCCATGATGGCGATGTGGTTGCTCTTGCTCTTTATCCTCCGAATCTGGGTCTTCAGGGGTGAGAGGTAGCCCACGTCGGGTGGCAATGTTGTGCAGGATAACGCATGCGACAACTATTTTGAATGCCGTTATTGGGGTATACTGGAGGGCACCTCCACTTCGGTGGAGGCATCTGAACCTTGCTTTCAGCAGTCCGAAGGTTCTTTCTATGATGTTCCTGGTCCTCTTATGTGCACTGTTGTATCGCCTCTCGCATTCATTGCTGGGTGTTAAGTACGGAGTCAGTATCCATGGACGTAGTGCATATGCACTGTCACCTGTTGGGCACAAAACGTACACTGTTAGCAAGGCATGGGTGGTTTGCACATTGACCTGTGTGCATGTCTTCAAGGTGTAGTCAGCTCTACCTAGGAGGTATCGGTCTCCAAACTCCCCACGTTCCAGGCATTGGTGTATCCCACTGTGCCTAAAAATGTAGGAGTCATGAGTACTGCCTGGAAACTTAGCAACCATGTCAGTGATGACATAATGGGCGTCACATACCACCTGAATATTGAGTGAGTGGGTACACTTCCTATTGCGGAACAGATATTCCAAGTTTGCAGGAGGGCATATTTGAATATGTGTCCCGTCTACACACCCTATGACATAGGGGAAGTTGGCAATCCGGTAAAAGTCCAACTTGGTACTGTTGATTTATGCCTCATTTCTGGGTAGGTATATGTATCGGGACATGTGTCTGAGTATGGCATCTAGGAATGCCCTGAAGAACCTTGATAGTGCACTTTGGGATACCCCACCTGCCACAGCAATGACCCCCTGATAGCTACCCGAGGCCAAGAGGTGCAGTGAGCATAGCACTTGCACATGCGTAGGGATGGCGCAGCCGCACACAGTCTGGCGTTCTAGCTGTGGTTTGAGTAAATTTATTAAATCTAGTATAGCTGCGCTGCTAAGTCTATATTTGTCATAAATTTCCTCCTCAGTTTGTTGGAAGAGTGTCTGCCTTGTTCTGTAAATCTTCTCCTGTCTCTGGCTCCTCCTCCTCCTCTCCTGGGCGGCGTGGGCTCTCCTCCTCACTGCTATCAGGTATATCTCCGCCATCTTGTGTAACCCAGATGCCTTCTGGGTCTCCTTTTATAGTTTGGTGATGGTTACCACCTGCTCTGAGTTAGTGGTAAATTGGAAGTGCAAAATGGGCTTTTTGCGACTAGTCGCAATTTGCGAGTTGCTATTGCATATGGTTTGCGACTCGCAAATTGCGACTTCCTATTTGCGGGTCGCAAAATGGGGTCGCAAATTTTGCGAGTCGGTACCGGCTCGCATCGCAGTTTGCGAGTCGGAAATGGGATTTTTGCATCCCATTTCCGATTTTGCGGGGTCGCAAATAGCGAATCGGGCCATTTGCGACTCGCAAAATTTTGCTACATCTGGCCCCCTGTCCACAATCCTCAGCTATAGCTCCATCTTCCTAGCAATGGACGTCTGCTGCACCTGTGATCCGAATAGCTGTGGCTCTACCCGGATGATTTCCTCCACCATGACCCTTAGCTCCTACTCTGAAAACGTGGGGTGTCTTTGGGGTGACATGGATGTGGTGTGAGTGATATGTGTGAGGATGTGTGGGGTGATGTGTGGGGTGATGTGGTGTGTGCTGTGAGGTGCGTGGATGGTGTATGGGTGATGGTGTTCTGTGGCTCAGATTGAGTGGGTGCTCCAGGCTTGTGTCTCTCTGTGTTGGCAATCTTTTTTTTCCTTTAAAGGGTTATGGTTAATGTGGGTGTATGTTTTATAGTGGTCCGAGTGTGTGGGTGTGGTGTGTGTATGTGTGTCAGGTGTGTGTAGTTTGAATTGTCCAATGTGGTGTAGTTTTGTAAGTGTGTTTGTATTTTGAGCGCAGCGGTGTGTACCGCCAATGGTTTACCGCGGTTAAAAGACCGCTGCGGTGATTTGTGGGTCCTGATACTGTGAGCGTATTTCTGTTGGCATAACGGTGTGGGCTTTGGTACCGCCAATTTATGCCTGACATTTGGTCTGGCTGACTTGTGTGGGTGTATGTTTTGTGGCGGGTTTCTCAGTGTGGGTAATAATACCCGTAGCGGAATACCGCCAAGGTCATGGTATGTTGGCGGCCGTCAGCACGGCGGTAGGTGGCATTTACCGCCAGGGTTGTAATGAGGCCCAAAGTGTTGTACAGTGGAGTTGTGTACAGTGAAATAGTGTAGAATGTATTAACGTACAGTGTAGTGGCATAGACTTGAGTACAGTACAGTGAAGTGCCATACAGTGGGATATCATTCAGTGGCGTGGTGTACAGTACAGTGGTATAGATTGGAGTGTGGTAGAGTGGACTGGCATACAGTGCAATATCGCATACTAGAGTGTCATAGAGTGGAGTGGGGTACAGTGAAGTGCTTTTGAGTAGACTGGCATAGAGAGAGGAGTGAGGTACAGTGTAACATAGTGTGCAATGGCGTAGAGTTAAGTTGTGTATAGTTGAGTGGCATATAGTGGAATACAGTACACTGGAGTGGGGTAGAGTGGACTGGCATTGAGTGGAGTGTTGTAGAGTGGAATATTATAGAGTGGAGTGGAGTAGACTATCGGGCCGTTCACTGGAATGGTATAGAATGGAGTAGTGTATAGTGGAGTTGCATATGGTTGAGCATCCTTGACTGGATAGGTATACAGTGGGGTAGATTGGAATACTATACAGTGGAGTGGGGTACAGCGGACTAGCATACAGTGGAGAGCCATAAAGTTAAATTGCATATAGTGGAGTGGCATACAGTGGAATATCATGCATTGCAGTGCTGTACAGTGCACTAGCATAGAGTGCAATAGCATAGATTGGAGCAGCATACACTTGAGTGGCGTACACTCTAGTGGCATACAGCAGAGTAGGGTAGAGTGAACTAGTGGAGTGGTGAAGAGTGGAGTTGCATACAGTGGATTAGTGTAGAGTAGACTGACATAAAGGGGAGTAGTGTAGAGTGGAGTGTCGTAGACTGGA
The DNA here is from genome assembly GCF_031143425.1 of Pleurodeles waltl. NCBI lineage: Eukaryota > Metazoa > Chordata > Amphibia > Caudata > Salamandridae > Pleurodeles > Pleurodeles waltl. The sequence continues at coordinate 688,911,404 of NC_090438.1, forward strand.
GTGGTAGACAGTGGAATAGTGTACAATAGACTAGCATGCACTGAAATAGCATACAGTTACATAGCACACAGTGTAGTGGCATTCAGCGGAGTGGGGTACATAGTAGTGGCATATATTCAAATAGCATACAGTGCAATGGCTTAGAGTGCAATGGGGTAATGTAGAGTGGCGTAGAGTGGGGTGGCATACTATGGTGTGACATACAAAAGAATAGAGTATAGTAGAGTGTCGTACATTGGAGTGGCAGAGAGTAGAGTGGCATAGAGTGGAGTGGCATTGACAGGATTGTCATACAGTGGAGTGGCATACAGTGCAATAATGAACATTGGAGTGGTGTACAGTGCCTTGGTATAGATTGGGGTGTGGTAGAGTGGACTGGCTTAGAGTGGGACAGTGTAGAGTTGAGTGTTGCTGAGTGGAGCCGGTTAGAGTGGAGTGGGGTAGACTGTAGTGGCATACAGTGTAATAGAGTACTGTGGAGTGGGGTAGAGTGGAGTGTTGCAGAGTGTAGAGTTGTATAGTGGAATAGTGTAGAGTGCAGTGGTGTAGAGAGGACTGCGTACAGTAGAGTGGCATACAGTGGAGTAGCATGTAGTGGAGTGGAGTAGGGTAACATTGACTTTACTGACATACTGTGTAGTGATGCAGAGTAGAGTAGAGTATAATGGATTTATGTAGAGTAGAGTGATGTAGAATGAAGTGTCATATAGTGAAAAAGCATACAGTATAGCAGTGTAAAATGTAGTGGCAGAGTGGAGTGGTGTAGAGTGGAGTAGCGCATAATGGCATGGCATAAATTGGAATAGCATATAGTGGTTTGGCAAAGAGTGCAGTGGGGTACAGTAGAGGGGTGTACAGTGGACCTGCATAGAGTGGGACAGTGGAGTGAAAAAGTGTAGAGTGGATTGGCACACAGCGTAGTGGCATAGTCTGGAGTGCAGTACAGTGGAGCAACTCACAGTAGAATAACATACAGTGAGTGGTGTACAGCACAGTGGTGTAGAGTGGATTGTGGTAGAGTGGAATGTCGCAGAATGTAGTGGCATAGAGTGTAGTGGGGTAGAGTGTAGTGCTGTAGAGTTGGCCAGCATAGAGAGGAGTGAGGTACAGTGTAGTGGTCTACAGTTGATTAGCATAGAATGCCATGATGCAGAGTTGAGCAGTATACAGTGGAGTGGCAGATAGTGAAATACCATATACTGAAGTGGGGCAGAGTCGATTGGCATAGGGTGGAGTAATTTAGAATGGAATAGTGTGGAGTGAAGTGGCATACACTGAAGCACTGTAGAGTGGAGTGGCGTAGAGTGGAGTGAGGTACAGTGGAGTGGCAAGCGCTGAAACAGAGTACACTGGAGTGTCGTAGAGTGGAGTGGCATAGAGTGGTGTGGCATAGAGTGGAGTGTTGTAGAGTGGAATATTATGGAGTGGAGTAGTCTGTAGTGGTGTACAGTGTAATAGCGTTCTGTAGTGTGGTGCAGAGTAGAATATTGAGGATTGGAGTGGCATAGAGTGGAATAGCGTGGAGTGTAGAGTAGAGTGGTGTAGAATGGAGTGTCATTGGAGAAGAGTGGCATACAGTGGAGTGGCACACAGTGGAGTTGCGTACAGTGGAGTGATGTCGAATACAATTATGTTTAGTTTACTGGCTTACAGCGCAGTGATGTAGAGAGGACCAGCGTAGAGTAGAGTGGCATATATTGCAGTGTTCTATAGTGGAATTGTTGGACTTTTGCTTATGCAGGGTCATCCCGAATCTTTTTGCCTCCTGCCTCTTATTTTTTCTGACCTGTCGCTGTTGGCTTTTGAACTCTGAGCACTTTACCACTGCTAACCAGTGCTAAAGTGCATATGCTCTCCGTATAAATTGTATGTAATTGGTTTATCCCTGATTGGCCTATTTGATTTACTAGTAAGTCCCTAGTAAGGTGCACTAGAGTTGCCCAGGGCCTGTAAATCCAATGTTACTAGTGGGCCTGCAGCACTGGTTGTGCCACCCACACAAGTAACCCTCTAATCATGTCTCAGACCTGCCACTGCAGTGTCTGTAAATGTATTTTTACACTGTAAATTCGACTTGGCAAGTGTACCCACTTGCCAGGCCTAAACCTTCCCTTTTCTTACATGTAAGGCACCCCTAAGGTAGGTCCTAGGTAGCCCCAAGGGCAGGGTGCAGCGTGTGGATAAGGTAGGACATATAGTAATGTGGTTTATATGTCCTGACAGTGAAATACTGCCAATTTCGTTTTTCACTGTTGCAAGGCCTGTCTCTCTCATAGGATAATATGGGCGCTACCTTTAAATATGATTAAAGTGTAGATTCCCCTAGAGAGTAGATGGACATGTGGAGTTTGGGGTCCCTGAACTCACAATTTATAAATACATCTTTTAGTAAAGTTGATTTTAAGATTGTGCGTTTGAAAATGCCACTTTTAGAAAGTGAGCATTTTCTTGCTTAAACCATTCTGTGACTCTGCCTTGTTTGTGGATTCCCTGTCTGGGTCAGTTTGACAGTTGGGTTGTTTTTCACCTCACACCAGACAGTGACACAAAGAGAGCTGGGGTGTAACCTGCATTTCCTGATTAGCCATCTCTGCTAGGAGGGAGGGGTGGAGTGGTCACTCTCATCTGAAAGGACTGTGCCTGCCTCTGACAATGCCGGCTCCAACCCCCTGGTGTGAGTCTGAGGCCTTGTCTGGGCAAGGCAGGATTTCACAAGGAGGTGTGAGTCCCCTTTGAAGAAAGGTGACTTCAAAGACTAAAATGGGTATAAGAAGGGCACCCAAATCTACAGACTTTAGAAACACTTCTGGAACCAAGAGGAACCTCTGCCTGGAGAAGAGCTGATAGCTGAGGAAGAAGTGCTGCCCTGCCTGTAACTGTGCTTTGTGGAGCTTTCCTGCAGTGCTGCTTCTGACAGAGTAAGAGGGCAAAGACTGGACTTTGTGTGCCTTCCATCTTGTGAAGAAGTCTCCAAGGGCTTGAGTTAGAGCTTGCCTCCTGTTGTTTGAAGTCTCAGGGACAGCAAAGACTTCTCTCTGCCAGCACCTGGAGTCTCTGGAGAGACTCCTGCCCCGACAAGTGGTGCCCTATCCAGTCCCTGGGCCCTTGAAAGGAAAGCTGGTGGAATCCAAGGAAATCGACTTTGGACGACTTTGGACGACTTTGGACCGACGCCGCTGCTGAATCCGGTAACGCCGCCTGCACCTGACGCCGTGACCTTCGCTGGAACGTGACGCTCTTCGCAGGCCCGACACCGCAGCAGCCCCGCTGAAGTCCGCGACTCCGTGGAAGTCGCCGCACCACGTCGTGACCGACGCTGCTCGAAGTGCGCGGATTCAACGTTTCGCACGGACGCTGCGATTCCCGACTTCGCGCATCGGCTTGTTTTCACTCTTCACCAAAGGTACTGTACTTGGGGGTCTACACAACTCCGTGTCCGGCGCTGCTGGTGTTGGCTTGTTGGGAACAACTCCGTCACAACGCCGTGTTAACATCTCATCGAAACATTTTTGTTTCTAAGCGCTATTTTTGAGTTTAATCTTAAAAAATTCATAACTTGACTTGTGTATGTCGGATTTTTGTCGTTTTGGTCTTGTTTTGTTTAGATAAATATTTCCTATTTTTCTAAACTGGTGTTGTGTCATTGAAGTTACTGTGTGTGTTGGTACAAATACTTTACACCTAGCGCTCTGAAGTTAAGCCTACTGCTCTGCCAAGCTACCAAGGGGGTAAGCAGGGGTTAGCTGAGGGTGATTCTCTTTTACCCTGACTAGAGTGAGGGTCCTTGCTTGAACAGGGGGTAACCTGACTGTCAACCAAAGACCCCATTTCTAACAGGAATAATGCAGATTAAATAGTGTAGAGTGTAGTGACGTAGAGTATAGTGGTGTAGAGTGGGGTGGTGTAGAACGGAGTAGTGTACAGTGTAATAACGTTCAGTAGATTGTCATAGAGTTGAGTGGCATATAGTGAAGTGGTATACAGTTGAGCGACACAGAGTGGTGTGGTGTACAGAGGAATAGTGTATAATGCCGTGGTGTACACTGGAGTGGTGTACAGAGGAATGACGTACAGAAGAATAGCGTAGAGTGTAGTGTTGTAGAGTGGAGTTGCGTACAGTGGCATGGCATACAATGGAGTAATGTGGAGTAGAGGGGTGTACATTGGAGTGGCATAGACTGGAGTGCTAAATAATTGAGTGTCATAGAGAGCAGTAGCATGTGGTGGAGTGGTGTATAGTGGAGTGGCATACAGTGGATTAGCACAGAGCGGAGTCGGGTATAGTGGAGTGATGTAGAGTGGAGTGGCGTACAGCGTAATAGCATAGAATGGAGTGACATACCAGGAGTGTCGTAGAATGGAGAAGCGCAGAGCGGAGTGTGGTAATTGTAACTGAGGTACCCTGAAAGTGTATGAAAGGATTTTGATGTAATGTGGCAGGAATATGTGTGTGTATGATGTGTAAATGGTAATTTTTGGAAGATTGTGTAAATCATGTAAGTAGTGTTATAGTTACAAGTTTTAAAAATGTAGCTATATTGTGCCGCAGTAAACTATAGTACATGCAGATGAGAAGTATGTGACTGGTTAATGCCTGTGTTTACCAAAGGTAAAAAGCAGCCATGTCATTTTTAGCACAGTTTATCTGTGTTTTGCATTTCGCTGGGTTCTGGTTTAGGGTCTTACATATAGGTAAGTAGTAAGTTTCTCTGTTGCTCACTACCTAATACCACTTTACCAAAGTGGTAATAGCTATAGAAGTGTATTTATAATATTCTTTCTACTTTTAAAGCAGTTTAGGAAGAACTGCATATTTAAAAAAAATGTTTAAGTAGCACTATACTTTTTAGGTATTATTTTATGCATATTTGAGTGTGTTAAAAATAGAAAAGACACTGTAGTACACTATGGTCCTCATTATGACATTGGCGGTAAATACTGAATACCACATGCTGACTGCCGCCAACAATAAGCCGTGGAGGCGGACATCCGTCCGCCGGTTTATGACACATACACACAAAACTGACAGAAATCAGCCACAACCACAAATCTGCCAGAACACTGAACGTGATAAACTGTCAGTATGACCACCCATACTGCTATGCCACCAATACAGCTCCCTGCAAATAATGACCCACCAATCACCACAGCGGACATTCAACGGCGGTAAACCATTGGCAGTGCACACCGCTGTGGCGGAAATGGCCACCCAAATACAAAACAAGACAACATTGGCCGGAACCAAAAACCCACACCTGACACAAATACACACTCCCCACACACTCACCAACAGCAATATAAAACACCCCCCCACATCATCCACAATCCTTTGCAAACACAAGTAGACTGCTACACTTTGCCACACCAATCCTAGAGAGAACTGTACACACATATCACAACTACCCATTCATCCGTCAAGCACCACACACCACACACCACACCACTTCACACATCACCCTCTGCACAACACACACACACCACACAACACCCATATCCCCCCAAAGGCACCCCCGTTTCACCGATGAGGCCTTGCAGGTCATGGTTGAGAAAATAGTCAGAGTAGAGCCACAGCTGTTTGGAGCACAGGTCCAGCAGATTTCCATTGCTAGGAAGATGGAGCTATGGTGGAGGATTGGGGACAGGGTAAACTCCATGGGACTACATCCACGCACAAGGGATGACATAAGGAAGAGGTGGAACAACCTATGGGGAAAGGTGCATTCCATTGCAGCGGTGGACCCCCACCTCCTCCCCCACAGCTGACAACATGGGAGGAGCAAGTCTTGGCAATCCTGCATCCTGAGGGACTCACTGGAGTAGCCGGAGGACTGGACAATGGTGAGTCAACATTTACTACCTATCACCTCCTCCGTACCTGCATGCCACCACGACCCCTCACCCTGACACCCATCACCCCACTCCATCACATACAGTGCACCATCCCAATTACCAAAATGAAATGCCAAGCCCTGCATGCCATACCCACTGGATGCACATCCCTTCCAGTCCTGCATGTACACCCACCACCAATGCATGCACAGCATAGAGAACTAACAATCCCACAATCCATCTCCATACACAACCAAAGGTGGCAGGGCAACAGCAATAACATTGGGAAAGCTAGTGACGCAGAATATGTCACAGACATGTAGCATAATACACCACTTACATCCCCACTGGTTCCCCAGCCAATGTCAGCAGCAAGGAGGTGCCACCGCTACCCAGTCCCCCACCAGAAGGTGCCCCCAGTAATGACAGCAACTCAGGAGCCCTGGGTCTAGATGAACTCCCTGGCCCATCTGGAACCACTGGTCAGTTGGCGACCCCATCCCAAACCCAGTCGACTACAGAGCCTCCCCCTCAGAATCAAATACCACAGCAGCCACCCAACGTCCACAGACCTCTGTCCCCAGGACACGTCAATCAGTAGTGTGCCCACCTGTATAGGGACCCGTGTCCACACCTCACCTCACATGCAAGAAAATGCGAGTCCTGGGGTCAGTGGGAGTTGGCACACCTTTCAGGGGACACATGCACAGTGGGTCAGAGACGGTTAGAGGACAGCTGTGCACCAGGGGAGGACACTCCCAGGGAACTGACTGCCCAGGAGGCACTCACTAATGTCCTGGGGGCATACCAACAATCCCAAGACAAGATGGGTCAGGTGTTAAACATCATGCAGGAGAAACAGCGACTGCAGGGGGAACACCACCAGGAGATCTAGGAAGAATTGCAGGCCTTGAATACCACCATGGTCTCCATTGCAGGGGTGCTGGGTGACATGGCCAACATCATGAGCGATGTACCACTAGCCAGTGTACTGACATTGAGTGAGTGGAAACTCTAGCTATTCCTGTATACCTGTCCATTGGCCCAGGGGGGGGGTAAGGCACTATGGGTCCCGTCAATGGCCCCAATAACATGTGGTATATGTCCCATTGCATAGAATTCAGCCTTCACAGTGGGCAATTCATCTACTTGGGGGAATGCGATGTAGCTGCACATGTATTTGAGCAAGGCTTCCAAAACCCTTGCAAGCACAATAGAGAACATTGGCTATGACATTCCTGCAGCCAAGCCCACTGTCACCTGGAAAGAGCCTGTTGCCAGGAAATGGAGCACTGATAATACCTGCACAAGAGGGGGGATTATGGTGGTGCAACGGATAGCTGGTAGCAGATGAGGTTCCAACTGTGCACACAGCTCTGTGATTGTGGCCCTGTCCAGATGATAGGTGAGTATGATGTGCCTATCCTCCAGTCCACAAGGGGTCTGTACATGGGTGCTTGCCTCCTCTTCCTATTCCTCAGCAGTGGTTGTTACCTAGGGGATGCAAAAGTAAGAAGGGAGTGACAACAGGACTATGGACACACTACATCAGTGTACACAGAGCATGTTTGTATGTTGGACACTGGAATTGTCAAGGTGTGTACATTCAACAACAATGACGCACTTTTAAATCAGTGAATGTGCACTAGCAGTAGAAAATGGCAACTGCCTGTCCTGTCCTGTATGCAGGGACAGGTGGAAGTGACCTCACTCCGCTGCCATTAGGCATCATGGCGGGAGTCGGTCTGCACAGCCGTTCTATTCCTCATTGGCTAACATGGGCATCTATGGAGTATAGGAACCAATGATAATTGCCATTTTCTTTCTACCAATTCACTTGATTCCTGACTTTCCATAGGACCACATCTCCACTGTTTGTGCTGCTGTGACCTGTGTCTGGAACCTGCCATTGCCCATGCAACAGGGGAAAGGGCCCCAGCCTTCACGTCTGAGGAGTTGGAGAGGCTCGTGGATGAGGTCCTACCCCTGTATGGGCAGTTGTATGGGCCTCCAGACCAACAGGTGAGTACACCATGGGTACGTTGCATGCAACATGGCGGCATGGAGATGTGTGTGTGCTGGCAGGGTGTCATTTGGGGGGGCTATGGCTGGTGACAGTGTTTTTGCAGTGGTACGGGTCATGTGTGTGCATGATGAGGGTCAAATGCAGTATGTGAGCCATTTGTTTGACAGTCTGGATTGTATGGTTAATGGTGGGTGTCCTTCTGTATGTGTTTCATCTGCAGGTCAGTGCCCATCAGAAAAAGGGTTTGCGGTGTGCTATGGCTAAGGATGTGCAGACCCTGGGGTCCATAGCCGGTGGAGCACGCACAGCAGGAAATGGTGGGAGGACCTGAGACGCTGGGCCAAGAAGATCGCGGTGGCCCAGCTGGGGACCGCCTCCCAATGAGGGAGGGGTGTCCGTCGGAACCTGACCCACCTGATGGCCCGCATACTGGCAGTGGCCTACTCAGAGATGGATGTGTGCTTGAGGGCATCACAGCAGCCACAAGGGGGTGAGTACAATGCGTGTGACAACCATCTATGTTGCCTGGCATGGGATTTTGGTGCAGAGTTCTAGTCAGTGGATGCCCTAATATGCCAGCTTCGAAATTGCAGCATGGCCCAGCTTAGGTGTTTGGAGTGTGATGCATATTTTAGATGGCTAATTAGCTGGCTTTCCATGTCATACAGGGCTTAGTCAGTTCCAATTGATGTGCAATTGGCAGTATTTGGCTCCTACCTGCCATGGTGCCTAGCCAATGGTATGCCAGTGTGGTCCATACTGTCTATTCTTAGTCCTTGTGTGTGATAGTGATGTATATGCCATCTGTGCTGTTGTTGCTGTGATTGAGCCTGTGCTCCCTTTCACCCCCCTCTCCTTTTGTCATCCTGTCCATGTGTGAATTAGCATCATCTGGTGAAGGAGCAGGGGCACCGGCGAATGAGGGAGTTGCAGCCCACGGGACCCAGGAGGCAGTGTCCACCGACGCCAGGGGAATCAGTGGGATGGAGGGTGTGGGGAGCACCACAGGGGGGACTAGAGCTGATTCAACTGACTCTGATACCTCCTCCGATGGGAGCTTCGTGATGGTGGCAGACCCCTCTGGGACCATCCCAGCTAGAGGTTCAACCACCATCCCCTGTACTAGCACCCCCTCCCAGCAGCCCCCTGTCAACATCAGGGCAGTGCGTGCTCTACGGGCGACTAAAATGCAAAAACCCAGTCTTTATGCAAGAGCATAATTCATGCATTGTGTTTATATGCAGTTTGTTAACCTTTTCCATTGCAGATTTTTACCTTGAAACCACTATTAATGATGTTTGCAAATAATGTTAATTTGCAAGATATTGCTGCAGGCTCATAGAGTGTATCAGAGCGTGGTCCCTTTCTAGGACCTTCTAGAAGCTTTCCCTGCAGCATGACTGCGTGTGGTTTGTGGGCTGGGCCAGACTCTATATAAGGGAGCCAGCTCAGCTCCATGTACTCACTATTCAGAGGTCCCGGTGCAGAGCAGCAGCAACTTCCTGAGCTCCTGTTCCGGAGGCCTACTTTGACCTTCCAGGCCTTGCCCTTCATTGTATTGGTGATCCTTGAACAGGGCGATAAGACGGAGGTCGGGCTGGGCTCCCGATCCCGTTTTCAAAGGCATTGGAGTTTTTGGGCCTAGCTTTCATGTTGAAAGATTTTCCTTGTGAATGTGCTCGTGTTTTCTGGCATTTACATGTTGGTATTCGAATCAGCAAGACGCGCGATTCATTCTTGGCATTTGACTTTTGAGATGCGGGTCGGCAACAGTGTGCGTGACCATTTCTTGACATTTGCATATTGGCTTTGGAATCGGCAAGATGCGCGATTCATTCCTGGCATTTAACTCTTGATATTCAGTGTGCACTAACATTTCTTGGCATTTGCATGGTGGCATTCGAATCAGCAAGACGCGCGATTCATTCCTTGCATTTAACTCTTGATATTCATTGTGCACGACCATTTCTTGGCATCTATATGGTGGCATTCGAATCGGCAAGACGCGTGAGTCATTCCTTACATTTAACTCTTGATATTCATTGTGCGCGACCATTTCTTGGCATTTGCATGGTGGCATTCGAATCGGCAAGACGCACGATTCATTCCTTGCATTTATCTCTTGAAACTCATTGTGCGCGATCATTTCTTGGCATTTGCAAGGTGACATTCGAATTCCAAGACGCTCGATTCATTCCCTCATTTAAACCTTTATGTTCAGATCGCTTACAGAGTGTGCGATCATTTCATGGCATTTGCATATACTTGTTGGAATCGTCAGTGTGCACGATTAATTTCCCGCATTTAAAAAACCTAGGTGTTCAGATCGCTTACAGTGTGCGCGATCATTTCATGGCAATTAAAACTTTGATGTGCAGTGTTTCCTGAAGTGCACACAATTATCCAGGGACCTTGAATTTTCTGCAAAGGTGTTAAATTCAAGATGTTACATTCTTTGTGCATACTAAGGGCCAGATGTAGCAAAAATAAAAATTGCGACTCGCATTTTGCGAGTCGCAATTTGGAATGCCAGGAAATAAACCGGTCCGATTTAGCGACTCGCAGCCGGACTCGTAACGCTGTGTGCGAGTCCGCAGATTGCGAGGTCGCTGTTTGCGAGTGTGCAAAAAACGAACTCGCAATTAGTGAGTGGGTGTCGCAAATTGCGAGTACCTTCAAAATTGCTTGCAGGTGCAGCAGAACACTCCAGAAAGCACACCAGAACACTCTGGAAACACTTCCTGGCACATGATGATGACATCACAGCCAGGAAGTTCACTAATACACCTGGGAGGAGGCTGGACCACACCCTTTTATAACTGCCAGTCTTCACACTGAACAAGCAGCAGCAGCCATGGAGGGAACCCCACGAAAAAGGAAAATCAAATTTTCTGAGAGGGAGCTTGAGGTGCTGACCGAGGAATGTTGTCAGCACCATGATGAGCTCTTTGGGAGAGCAGCCCTCACTGTTCCTGAGGCCACCAAAAAGAAAATCTGGCAGGAAATGCAAGAAAAAATTAATTCCCTGGGTGTGAGCCACAGGACAATTGAGGACATAAGGAAGAGGTGGTATGACCTCCGCTCCCGGGCCAAGGAGAGGGTGGCAGAAAGGCTCCGGGAGATGAGAGGCACTGGAGGGGGACCATCATCTGTGCCACCACCCACACCCCTTGAAGAAAGGATTGAGGAAACATTTGAGCCGGAGGCAGTGTGTGGATTTGGGGACCTGGACACCTCAGAGCCCGGCACATCAACCGGTGAGTACCTTGTGATAAGCCTGTACCCCTATAAATGTCATACCCCACCCACCATGTACACAGGTGCATGCACAACCAAATTAGCTCAATTTCAGGGTAGAAAAAGCCAGAATGATGCGTTATGGGAAATGTAGTCAAATAGGCAGTTCATAGGCAAATGTTTATTAGGAATTGTGCAATAGATACTAGACACTGACAGTGTGTTCCCCATGTCCCACAGGTCTCCAGCAAGACACCCCCAACACCCCAAGCACCCAGGCCCAGGAGGACACCCCAGGACCCTCCAGCACCCCCACCTGCACAGTCAGCAGCATTCCTGCAGTGGTAACGCCTGCTGCAACAACAATGCCAGGAGCTGCCCCAGCAACAGCCAGGGAGGATACAGGTGGGAGCACAGGGCAGCCACCACTGCGCAGGCGTCGCAGGGCAAGAGCATCTGGATCCCGGATACTTCCTCCAACCAGCAGTGAGGCACATCTGCTGCGGGGTCAGCGCCTGCAGAACAGAATATTGGGCAGGATTAGTGGGGTGCTGCCCCGCTTTGTAAGACACAACCATGCAAGCATGCAGCACCTCAACAGACGCATGGACCTGATGTGCCAGAACACTGGGGACATTGCCTTTGCCATCAGGGAACTGGCGGGCGGACTGCTGGGCCAGGCAGAGGCTGGGCGGCGCAGAGATCGCCAGATAATGCTAAGACTGGACAGGATGGCCACATCGATCGGCAGGCTAGCCATCAACACAACAGGCCTGTCGAGGAGGACAGTTGGCCTGCAAATAGAGATGAGCCATTTTGCTGGGGATGTTGCCAGGGGCCTGGGACGTCTCACACACATAATAGAAGTAATGGAGACACGGGAGATGTCGAGGGCCACCGGGGAAACACCCCAAGACAGTGAAGATGGCTCCACAGTGAGCAGTGTATCTGCCACTGACAGTAGGGTGCTAAGGAGTGGTAGGCAGAGCACCATGGACGCAGCAGGGATCAGCCAGGCTGGCAGGAGATCTTAGAGAACAGCCAGGAGAAATAAATGTGGCACATGCCGTTAATGTGCCACATGACTGGTTGGCATTTCCCTGCCCATGGACAATTTCATCTTGTATATAGTTCATTCATTACATTATTAAAACAGTTATTTTACTTCCACTTAACAAAAGGAGTGTTTGGTTAATGGGTGAGTATGGTGGGAGTTTACACGTACCGTCCAAAATATTGCGTTGCAATGTGGTCCCGTCTCAGTCTGCCTTGATTAGCTAGACTTCTATCCCCATGATGGCGTTGTGGTTGTTCTTGCTCTTCATCATCAGGATCTGGGTCTGCAGGGGTGAGAGGTAGCCCACGTCGGGTGGCTATGTTGTGGAGGATGGCGCATGCAACCACAATTTTGAATGCGGTAAGGGGGGTGTATTGGAGGGCGCCTCCACTGCGGTGGAGGCATCTGAATCTTGCCTTCAAGAGTCCGAAGGTGCGCTCGATCAGGTTCCTGGTCCTCTTATGCGCACTGTTGTATTGCCTCTCAGATTCATTTCTTGGTGTTAAAAACTGAGTCATGATCCATGGCCTTAGAGCATATGCACTGTCACCTGTTGGGCACAAAAGTACACTGTTAGGAAGTCCAGATAGTCGTGCACAGTGACCTGTGTGTATGTCTGCAAGTGTCTGTGGCTCTACCTAGGAGGTATCCGTCTCCAAATTCCCCACGTTCCAGGCGTTGATGTATCCCACTATGCCTAAAAATGTATGAGTCATGGGTACTGCCTGGAAACTTAGCTACGATGTCCGTGATGACGTAATGGGCATCACAAGCAACCTGTATGTTGAGTGAGTGGGTAAACTTTCTGTTGCGGAAAATGTGTTCCAGATTAGCAGGGGGGCATATTTGAATGTGTGTCCCATCTACACATCCAATGACATGGGGAAAGTGGGCAATGCGGTAAAAGTCCAGCTTGGTGCTGTTAATTTCTGCCTCATTCCTTGGTAAGTATATGAAGTGAGACCTGTGCGTGACTAAGGCATCTAGGAATGCCCTGAGGAACCTTGACACTGCACTTTGGGATACCCCACCTGCCACGGCAATGACCCCCTGATAGCTCCCTGAGGCCAAGAGGTGCAGTGCGCATAGTACTTGCACATGCGTAGGGATGGCGCAGCCACGCAGGGTCTTGTGTTCTAGCTGTGGCTTTAGTAAATCTATTAATTCTAGAATGGCTGCGCTGCTAAGGCGGTATTTATCATAGATCTCCTCTTCAGTTTGCTGGAAAAGGGTCTGTCTTGTTCTATATATCTTCTCCTGTCTGTGGCCCCTCCTCCTCCTCTGCTGGGCTGCGTAGACTCTCCTCCTCACTGCTATCAGGTATATCTCCGCCATCTCGAGTAACCCAGATGGCTTCTGGGTCTCCTTTTATACTTTGGTAATGGTTACCACCTGCTCTGAGTTAGTGGTAAATGGGACATGCAAACTGGGCTTTTTGCGACTAGTCGCAATTTGCGAGTTGCAATTGCATATGGGTTGCGACTCACAAATTGCGACTCCCAATTTGCGGGTCGCACAATGGGGTCGCAACAGATGCGACTCGCAAAAGGGTCCCATCGCTTTTTGCGAGTCGGAAATGGGCTTTTTGCATCCCATTTCCGATTTTGCACTGTCGCAATTTGCGATTCTGCCCGTTTGCGAGTCGCAAACGTTTGCTACATCTGGCCCTAAGTCCTTAGTACAATTCCTGTTGTTTTCCAGGGAATGTTTCAGATTACCTTTTGTCCTCATGTAAAGATGCAATGTTTGTTCTGAAACATTATTCTAGAAGGTTCTTATATTCCTAGACAGTATGTAACTATTCATGAAAGGCTCATATGAAACACTGTGCTAACCATTCTTGATTCCTTTCCAGATACCTGGATTTCTTGAGGTCTAGTTAGAGTCTAGTTCTAGGCCATTCATCTTTCTTCAGTCTAAGTGTTATTTCATGTTCTAAGTATAATTAAACTCTAGATTCAACAGAGTGTTATTTCATGTTCCGAGTATCATTGAACCCTAGATTCAACAGAGTGTTTTTTCGTATTCCGAGTATCATTGAACCCCTGATTAACAGAGTGTTATTTCATGTTCCGAGTATCACTGAACTCTAGATTCAACAGAGTGTTATTTCATGTTCCGAGTATCATTGAAATCTAGACTCAATAGAGTGTTATTTCATGTTCCGAGTATCATTGAACTCTAGATTCAACAGAGTGGTATTTCATGTTCCGAATATCATTGAACTCTAGATTCAACAGAGTGTTATTTCATGTTCTGAGTATCATTGAATCCTAGATTCAACAGAGAGTTTTTATGAACCTCAATGTGATTATATCTTGATATTGTGTTGTTTAACCTTTGCTTCCTACAGGTCTCCTTCCCAGCTGTTCCCTTCCTAATCCCCTTTTCCCTACTTGGACTCTCTTATGCTCTGTGATATTTCTATCAGAGTTTTGGAGCTGTCTTGTGGTGGACATGTTGGGAACGTGCGCAGACCCCGAGGATCTGGTCTCGCTGACAGAATAGTGAGCCTACAAATTTATTATCCTCCTGGTTTGCGTGTGTTCTCAGCATGGCCACATTGGACGAGCTAGCCAAAGTGATCACGCAGCTCCAAGCAGAGGTAGTGTCATCAAAGGATATAGCAGCCACCTTAGATGAGAGAGTGAGTCAGTTGCAGGAAAGAGTGGGAAAGATGGAGCAGGGTCCTTTGGGTGCGGGTTGGCTTGGTCCTCCTTCTCAAGATACAAGAGGTAATCCTCCAATTAACATTTCTCTCAACGTTCCCTCAGCCATTCCTCTTGCTCCTCCAGATCGGTTCTCAGGTGATCCTTTGAAAGCGCAATCCTTTTTGATGCAAGTAGAATTGCACTTTACCTGTCGACCAAGTGTTTTCCCTGATGCCCAATCCAGGGTGGCCTTCTGTTATCATACCTGACTGGGGACGCAGCCACCTGGGCAATTCCTCTTGTGCGTAAAGACAGTCCCCTGCTTTACAATTGGAGAAATTTTGTTTGTGAGTTTGAACAAGTGTTTGATCGTAGAACTGTGACATTGTCGGCAGATCGTGAACTATTAGACTTGCGACAAGGTAACCAAGATCTAGTTTCCTACTTAGCTAATTTTAATCAGCTGGTAGCCGAAACATCCTGGCCTGAAGAAAAGCAAACAGCCTTGTTCTACCAAGAACTCAAGGACGAGTTAAAAGACATTCTTGCTCAGATAGACCCATAGCCTACTGATTGTCAAGATCTAATAAACCTTGTTTTGAGACTGGATCATCGTCTTGCAGAACGAAGGGGAACACGCAAAAATACTGAGAAATATTCCTGGCGTGTTCCTGATAATAGAGAATCACAAGTTCAGAAAGAGAAAAATGAGGAACCAATGGAAAATGGAACTATCAGACGGTCCTTAACGAATGCAGAGAAAGACCTACGCCGGAAAAAGAGACAATGCTTGTATTGTGGCCAGGAAGATCTTTTTGTTAAAGAGTGTCCAGTGAAATCAAAGAGCAAATTGGCTGTTGCCAAAAAGGTTGTGACAGAACTAAATATTGAACAGGAAAAACTAAAATCCCCAGAGTGCAAGGAAGGGTTAGTCTTGGGAGTTACCAAAGACCGTTCTCAGGAAGAGAAACAACTGTTAAGAAAATCACAGTATTTGAAATTTGATCTAGAAATTCAAGTAGAACAACACACCTACCTAAGAGAAGCTTTAGTGGACTCAGGTGCTACTGAGAATTTCATAGACACTCAATTGGTGGAAGCATGGGGGATCCTGTGTGAGAAAAAGAAAACACAGGGGTTAGTGGAGACCGCAGATGGCAAGCTCCTAACTGGAGGTCCAGTGACTCTACAGACCCTGCCCTTGTCAATCACTTGTGATGGACAAACTTATGACACTAAACACGTTGAGTTGGTAACCTTTGATGTTATTCACGCTCCTCAGTATGGAATCAGCCTCGGAATGCCCTGGTTGATTTACCATAATCCTCAGATAGACAGGGAGGAGTGAAAGATAATATTCCAGTCATCTCTTTGAAAGACAAGATGTTTTAAAACTTTGAGTGTTCTAAATCTGAGTGAATCTCTGTTAGCTATAGTCACTACAAAGGAAATGACTTTGCCTTCACTTAACGTATCATGTACTGGTGTGGAGGGGGCAAGGAAGAACGGAGAGCCCTTCTTGTGATCCCCAGAAGCTGATAAGGCCTTTTTGGTTTCAAAGGAAGTCTTTTCCAGTACTCCTATCCTGACTCGTTCAGAGGCTGAAAGTCTCATTGTCACAGAAAGCTGTCTCCAGACATCCAGTGGTATAGATCCTCAACAAGCCCATACAACCAAGGATGCTGAAAAAGAAGCCTTCTCCACCGTCCTATTCTTGACTCATCCCGATCTTGACCGTCCAGTCACAGTAGAAACAGGTGCTTCAGATAGAACAAGTGGTGGCGTGTTATCGCAACGCAATAAAGACAGACAAAAGCATGCAGAGCATCATGACAAGAAACACTGTGAAGGACCTCAATATCAAACAGGTGATAGAATGTGGCTTTCTACACAACATATTGACTTCAAGAAAAGACCTGTGTTTAGTCCCAAGTTTACAGGTCCTTACACCGTCTTTCAACAAGGCAACCCAATAACCTATAAACTGCAGCTCTCTTGGAAAAATTATGGTCCTGAGAGTAACTCATGGGCCCCGCTTCTGACATTCATACTCCACAATTAGTGAGGCATTTTCATTGTATAAACCCAGGCAAACCAGGCCCTAGAGCGCGCTTGGGAGAGTGGAGTAGTGTCAACATCAGGGCAGTGCGCGCTCTACAGGCGACCAAAATGCAATTGTGTTTATATGCAGTTTGTTAACCTTTTGCATTCCAGAGTTTTACCTTGAAACCACTATTAATGATGTTTGCAAATAATGTTCATTTACAAGGTATTGCTGCAGGCTTACAGAGTGTATCAGGGTGTGGTCCCTTTCTAGGACCTTCTAGAAGCTTTTCCTGCAGCATGACTGGGTGTGGTTTGTGGGCTGGGCCAGACTCTATATAAGGGAGCCAGTTCAGCTCCACGTGCTCACTATTCAGAGGTCCCGGTGCAGAGCAGCAGCAACTTCCTGAGCTCCTGTTCCGGAGGCCTACTTTGACCTTCCATGCCTTGCCCTTCATTGTATTGGTGATCTTTGAACAGGGCGGTAAGACAGAGGTCGCGCTGGGCCCCCGATCCCGTTTTCAAGGGCATTGGAGTTTTTGGGCCTAGCTTTCATATTGAAAGATTTTCCTTGTGCGTGTGAATATGCTCGCGTTTTCTGGCATTTACATGTTAGTATTCGAATTGGCAAGATGCGCAATTCATTCTTGGCATTTGACTTTTGAGATTCGGGTCGGCAACAGTGTGCGCGACCATTTCTTGACATTTGCATATTGGCTTTCGAATCGGCAAGACGCGCAATACATTCCTGGCATTTAACTCTTGATATTCAGTGTGCGCTACTATTTCTTGGCGTTTGCATGGTGGCATTCGAATCGGCAAGACGAGCGATTCATTCCTTGCATTTAACTCTTGATATTCATTGTGCGCAACCATTTCTTTGCATTTGCATGGTGACATTCGAATCGGCAAGACACGCGATTCATTCCTTCCATTTAACTCTTGATATTCAGTGTGCGCTACCATTTCTTGGCATTTGCATGGTGACATTCGAATCGGCAAGACGCGCAATTCATTCCTCGCATTTAACTCTTGAAACTCATTGTGCGCGATCATTTCTTGGCCTTTGCATGGTGGCATTTGAATCGGCAAGACGTGCAATTCATTCCTTGCACTTAACTCTTGATATTCATTATGCACGACCATTTCTTGGCATTTGCATGGTGGCATTTGAATCGGCAAGACGCGTGATTCATTCCTTGCATTTAACTCTTGAAACCCATTGTGCGCGATAATTTCTTGGCATTTGCATGGTGGCACTCGAATCAGCAAGACACGCAATTCATTCCCGCATTTAAACCTTGATGTTCAGATCACTTACAGAGTGTGCGATCATTTCATGGCATTTGTATATACTTGTTGGAATCGGCAGTGTGCGCAATTCATTTCCCGCATTTAAACCTAGGTGTTCAGATCGCTTACAGTGTGCGCGATCATTTCATGGCAATTCAAACTTTGATGTGTAGTGTTTCCTGAAGTGCAAACAATTATCCAGGGCCCTTGAATTTTCTGCAAAGGTGCTAAATTTAAGATGTTACATTCTTTGTGCATACTAAGTCCTTAGTACAATTCCTGTTGTTTTCCAGGGAATGTTTCAGATTACCTTTTGTCCTCATGTAAAGATGCAATGGTTGTTCTGAAACATTATTCTAGAAGGTTCTTATATTCCTAGACAGTATGTAACAATTCATGAAAGGTTCATATGAAACATTGTGCTAACCATTCTTGATTCCTTTCCAGGTACCTAGATTTCTTGAGGTCTAGTTAGTGTCTAGTTCTAGGCCATTCATGTTTCTTCAGTCTAAGTGTTATTTCATGTTCCGAGTATCATTGAACTCTAGATTCAACAGAGTGTTATTTCATGTTCCGAGTATCATTGAACCCTAGATTCAACACAGTGTTATTTCATGTTCCGAGTATCATTGAACCCTAGATTTAACAGAGTGTTATTTCTTGTTCCGAGTATCATTGAACTCTAGATTCAACAGAGTGTTATTTCATGTTCCGAGTATCATTGAACTCTAGATTCACCAGAGTGTTATTTCATGTTCCGAGTATCATTGAACTCTAGGGTCGACAGAGTGTTCATGTTCTGAGTATCATTGAACCCTAGATTCAACAGATAGTTTTTATGAACCTCAATGTGATTATATCTTGATATTGTGTTGTTTAACCTTTGCTTCCTACAGGTCTCCTTCTCAGCTGTTCCCTTCCTAATCCGCTTTTCCCCACTTGGACTCTCTTAGGCTCTGTGATATTTCTATCAGAGTTTTGGAGCTGTCTTGTGGTGGACATGTTGGGAACGTGCGCGGACCCGAGGATCTGGTCTCCCTGACACCCCCCACTGAGTTGCCTGTGCCCGCTCACCCAGGAGTGTGGGCGTCTCCTTCGCCCCAGGCACCTCAGGCCCTGCCACAGTCAGCCCTGCTGCCGTCAGTGAGGAGGCTATTGACCTCTTTAGATCTATCTCTGTAGAGCAGTCAACCATAGTGAATGCCATCTAGGGGCTGGCATCCCAGATGCAGCAATACAATGCCTTCCTGGAGGGCATTCACAGTGGCTTGGCGGCTCTTGCCTCCTCTCTGACGCAAGTCAGTATCCCTGTTTCTTCCATCCCCCCCTCTAACTACCACTTCCCAGTCCCAGTCTCCTCACCCCAAGCCCATCCCAGGCACACATTCTGACAAGCATGCACCCAAAACGACAGACAAGACTCGCACAGACAAACACAGGCGGCACACGTCAGTCCACAAGAACTCACACAGCCAACACACAGATGCACACACAACATCATCCACTGCCTCCACTGTCACCCTCTCCTTATCTTCCTCCCTCACAGTCACATCAGCACTCAAACTGAATGTGCTGCATCAGCAGTCCCTGAACCTGCCACCTACCACCTGCACAGCCTTGTCCACAGTCACCACAATAGCAGACCTGCAGACATGCACCCCACACACAACATGTGCAGTCACCACCACCAGTATCACCACCTCATGCAGCACCCCCACCTCACTTGCACACACCACCACAACATCCATACACATGTCCTGCTTGACCTCCCCCACCATGTCTGCCCCCCTCCGAAGACACACAAATGCTCGCACTCAGACCCCCAACAGCCATGCACCTCGTACACGCATACAGTCCATGCACTTGCACCCAAGTCCAGCACACCTACTCCTACAACCACTCCCTCTACCTCCACTCCCATCCCTCCTCCCACAACCTGTCCCATTTGCCCTAAGAAGCTTTTCCTTTCCTGCCTAGACCTCTGCCCTTCTCCTCCCCCGTCCTGCCCATAAGAGAAAGGTTCCACACCCCCAGCTCAGTACCTCCAGGACCAAGTCTAGTCCTGTTCCACCCCCAAAGACATCAGCTTGCACTAAGGGGCACATGAGTACAACTCCGTCCTCTCCCCCCAAGCCCACTCCTCCGCCCCAAAACAGAAGGGTAAAGTTGCAGCCCCTCCCAAACCGAAGCCCAAACCCAAACCCAAGGACCCCCCTCCCAAAAAGAAGTCCCCCCCATTTCCTGAGGTGCCTGCCTATTTCCAACATGATGCCCCTGCACAGTGGAGTCCCGATGTTGTCAGGAGTCAAGTTGGGACTTGGACTTTGCCCTGTGGGCTTATTCAGACTTTGGATTGGCCACTGGCCCTGCATGTGAATATGCATTGATGTATATATTTTTGGGTTGGAGCAGAGGTATGTGTCCTGGCTTTCTTTGCTTCAGGGTTCTGTTACTGTTGTTTAACTCTGCAGATTGTTCTGGGTGTGTGGTGTGTGTGTTTGGTGTGTGTTGTGCGTTTGTGTGTCACTCTCCCCTCCCTCCCTTCCTCTCTTGTGTGCTAGGTGGCTGTACTCACCGTCGTCATCTTTGTCGGCGTTGGTGCTCCAAGACAGCCATGGCATGGTTCAGCATCAGGAAGACTTGCAGTTCTGGTTCTGTGGCGACCGCTGACTCCTCTGTGTCCCTCGACATGAGTGTCTCATTTTATATGATGTGCTTCTGCCATGCTTTTGGTGGCATTGCTACTGTCCCGGAAATCCTGGTGGTGTGCTATGTCGTAATATGGTGGGCAGATCCTTGTCTTCTGCCTGCCTGGAGATTGCTACCGCCGTGCTCAGTGTTCATACTGCACTGGCGGTTGGGGTGGTACATTGGCTGTCTATGGGAGGGACCACTGCCATGGTCATTATTTGGTGGCCGTTACCACCGGCCTGGTGACGGTGTTACCCCCATCGCTGGTGTGGCGGTCACCTGACCTCCAAAGTCATATTGACCACCTATATGTGTAAAAAGTTGTGTATTACATATATTTTACATTTTTTGAACATATGTATGTTTTTAATTTATTTTGAGTACTTTAGTACTTCCGAGGGATTACCGCAGGACTCTGTACATTTTTTTTAAAGTATATAGAAACTTAGAAATTGTACTCCACCTCTGTCAACTTGGATGCTGATGAAAACAACAGACCCGTGCTCAATCTGACATTTACTCATTTTGATAGTCCGGTATGGGATTATTATGCCTAAAGCACGTTCAAGATGTACACTGCTTTACACTGCTCCTACAGCTTCAGCAGTCGACAGCAAAGTCATCAATTTAGGTTGTACCAGCGTGCTCCATTTAAGTCAAGGCTTGTTTGACTGCATCTAAGAGATGAAAGAGGTGTTTGTCAACTTAGATGGAATCACACTGAATGGATGAGGTCGTCGGCATGGATGAAAATCATGGTGCCTTCAGGCAAAGTAATCGGATAGTTCTGTAGTGTGGTCAGTTTTATGTATCCTTTGCGCGTTAGCTTTAGGCTTTAGGCCTTCGTGCACTTTGCCCTGGATGTATTTTATTCCTTTGCTCGCAGCATAGAGCCTCTGTGCACTTTGCTCTAAATGCTTTTTATTCAGCTTCGTACTGTTATTTTTCAAATAGCCAGTTCTACGGTCTTGTTTTATTTTTTAGATCACACTGTTTAGCCTACTTCAGCACTGGAGTTTTCAATAACACATTCTTGTTCAATCTGTGCTTCAGTCAAGGATACAGTCTGGTACATTGCCGATAGACGTGGTAGGAGTTTAGTCTTTGGCATTCTTGCGCAGGGACATTTTGTGATCACACTGACATGTTAGTTATAAAAACACTTCCTTGTCCTAATAGAGGGAGAGAGGGAGATTCCGACCAGGGAACCACAACTAGACGCTGACTGCCTCGTTGCAGATGCTGAACCAGATCACAGGCCTTTGCTCAGGTATGAGGGTTGATGGCTTCCCAGGGAATCTAAATGGCAAGTTAGAAGCTTAACATGCTGTGCTCGAAATAGAACTAACTGAGAGAGAGTAGAATTTATTAACACCATGATAGCGTTATTCTTATGTTTCACTCTCCTCGTGACTATTTCAATCCTACTGTGTTGTATGGTTCTGGTTATTGCGGCTCACGCCTTAATATCTAAAATACAGTTGTTTTATTAAAACAATCTATAAAACTCAAACTGCCTTTGTCATTTGTATATGAGATCATACTGTAAATGAGAGAGCTGGTTTGGATCTGAGTGACCACGACTTCCCTGAGAACTTCCCAAGATGTCATGCGCTCGGCTGCCCAATCATCCCTTCCCCATGGGAGAGATGAGGCACTGCAAGTTAGCCGGAGCAAAACCGGATTTAGCGTGACAGAGGTCCTTCTAAGTGGGTCAGACTCAGTCCCCCACACCAGGAACGATCCTGCTACCTAGAAATCCAGTAGTCTAATTTAGGATAATGAGAGCCCACGCGACAGTTCTATGAATATAAATCAAAGGTACTTACAATTGTGACACCACCTGTCAAAGTTCTCATTGAATTGAGGTATGGGACGTGCATTTGTTTTGAATGGAAAGAAGAGGTCTTTATAGGTGACACAGAGCCTGGGGTCCGGCGTTCCTCATTAATGGATATCCTTTGGCACAAGAAACATCAGATGGAAATCAATGTTATCTCATCTGCATAACCAACATGTAGGACACCTCCTTTTTGACAAAGGCCTCTACCGTGTCTGATAGCATGAAATATAGTCTAAATTGGCTGGACTTTCTGGCTGTTCTTCTGATGAGGTGACATTGATCAACTTCTGACTGGCCTCCACGTTTTTCTTACTCTGTTTTGTGTACTAGGTAATCTTGAATCAGAGGTCCAGCACATAGTCCATAAGCTCATATGCGGGTACGTAGATTTCCTTCAATGTTTCTTCCACCAATTTTGAACGATGGTTAAAGGACCGCTCAGTGGGTGGCAAAGTCAAATAAAAGCTTAAAGTGTCCACTCCCTTTTGTGGCATATTACTGTCAGAGAAAATAAGGCACGACAACAGAATATCAAACTTTCACCACAAGGGCTTTTCCAGTCACCTAATCAGAGCCTTGCTGACTCTTTTACAGGTTTGTTTATGTGCGGAATGGCCTGAAAAGCTTGTAGACAACATCACATGTACTCCACATAGCCTCGTGTGGTCTAACAGGAAAATGTGGACAGTCTGGAATAGTCTCTTTAGAAAATATCAGGGTGAGAAAAAGAACAAAGTGAAGCCCTCAACACTACAGGTGTAGGAACAGAGCTGGAGGGCCCCACATCAGAGTACTTAATTTTATTGTCTACCATTAGAACTGTATTTCTGATGTTGTTTTCAAAACTAAAATACCAGGACGTTCCATAATGTACACATCATATTCACAATTTTTATGCATATTTAAAACGGTTAAACAATCACATTTAATCAGTAATATACTGTTGCCAAACATCTACAACATTAGTACATTCATTTACACATTTTGTTAGTTGCTTTTAAAGTAAATTAGAAAACACATTTGAAATGCTTTTCATTGTTAGAGACTTCTTGCTTTTGCCAAAGTGTTCCAAATTACTTTATATATGCTGGCTTGCTTTTACGTTTACTACAAACTTCTAGTAGCAAGACTATCAATTTGCCAAGCATTTGCTCAGCTATTGTGAGGTCTTTATACATGCCCTACTGAAACTGTGGGGTGGGCCCCTGAGGGTTGGGGGTGACATAAATGGATGTCAGGTAGAACTGCAGACTTTGGATAAAAGGAGCAAATAGTATGTCCCTGGGAAACATAGACAATCATCACGCCCAAAAACACTTCTGTGATTTTAGAAAACAGAGGGCCTCATTTACTAAGAAGTGGCACAGACTTGCACCAAATTTGGCAGCGCTCCGCTGCCTCAATTCAGAAATGTTTGGATGTGACCATTTCTAGAAAATGAAAATTTTAAGGTGTCTCTCTCACTTCCCGTTGAGTTACGTTTATAAGATATGGCTGCTAGGATTTAAACAAACCTTTCAGAGATTCTCTCATTCACAGGTAATATAATAGACCTCAGTGAATCCAGAAATGAGCACAAAAACACAGGTAGTGGTAGTTTGCAATACCTATTATTTATTATGTGTTATTCTCTCACAAATACTCTAAGAAAAATCACCATTATTATTAACTCAGCAAACAAAATGGATAAAGGGTGAATACTAAATACACCACAATCATTTTTCATCACACATCCCTAACAAGTTATTCCAACCCATCTTTATGATACAATTAGCTGATTTATAGAGTACCTATTTTAGAATGTATTATGTCGAATCGTGTAAAGCCCCCACAGTTACCTTTATGCTGTTAGGTGTGAAGTTGGAGACCACTCTTTCAGTATCCCACTAACTGGTCCAACTGCCTCGCCTTCCCATCACTAGTATATTTTATATTTCCTTCATAGATAGTGGTATGTTGAGAGAGAAGGGTTTTTCCATGCCTGGCTCCTGTAAAAGAACGTAAATAATGCATCTTTCTTCATACATGGTGGTAACTTTGAGGAGGGCTTTTCATGCTTGGGTCCTGTATTACATATAGAAGACTCACTCAGATTTTAGAAAGCACATAGGAGGCGTTACAGTGGTCCGCTTCCAGTTTTACTGCTAGAGAACGATGCAAGTTCATTTACACTTCCATACAGGTTTCTCAGCAACCCTCAAATGTAAAATACTGCAGTGAATGGACAAAAATCCTTCTCCAGATTGTTAACATGAGCACTCTACAATATGTTACAATTGAGCACATTTGATTTGTAAGTCTGTATAGAGCTGAGAGTTTCATGTTAGTTATGAACAGGCCTACGTTCTAGGCTCTAAGGCCCATATTTATACTTTTTAGCGCCGTATTTGCGTCATTTTTTAACGCAAAAGCGGCGCGAACTTGCAAAATACAGTTGGGGCATATTTATACTCCGTTTGCGCCGAATTAGCGTCGTTTTTTTCGACGCAAATTCAGCGCAAAACTAACGCCATATTTATACTTTGGCGTTAGACGCGTCTAGCGCCAAAGTATGAGGAATGAGCAACATTTTTTTGCGTGAACGCCTTCCTTGCGTTAATGAGATGCAAGGTAGGCGTTCCCGTCCAAAAAAATGACTGCGACACAAATGCGTCGTATTTATACTCCCGGGCAAAAATCACGCCCGGGAGTGGGCGGGGCAAAAAAACCCGCATTTGCGCCTCTTTTTAACGCCTGGGTCAGGGCAGGCGTTAAGGGACCTGAGGGCTCAAAATGAGCCCACAGCTGCCCTCCCATGCCCCCAGGGACCCCCCTGCCACCCTTGCCCACCCCAGGAGGACACCCAAGGATGGAGGGACCCATCCCAGGGACATTCAGGTAAGTTCAGGTAAGTATAATTTTTTATTTTTTTTATATTTTTTTTTGGCATAGGGGGGCCTGATTTGTGCCCCCCTACATGCCTCAATGCCCAATGACCATGCCCAGGGGACATAAGTCCCCTGGGCATGGCCATTGGGCAAGGGGGCATGACTCCTGTCTTTACTAAGACAGGAGTCATGTAAATGGCGTCTGGGCGTTGTTAAAAAAGGCGCAAATCGGGTGGAGGCGATTTTTTTGCGTCAACCTGACTTGCCCCATTTTAAGACGCCCTAACGCCATTTTCCCAAACGCCGGCGCTGCCTGGTGTACGTGTTTTTTTCCACGCACACCAGGCAGCGCCGGTCTGCTAGCGCCGGCTAACGCCATTCAATAAATACGGCACCCGCATGGCGCTTCAGAATGGCGTTAGACGGCGCAAAACTTTTTGACGCTAAACTGCGTTAGCGCAGTTTAGCGTCAAAAAGTATAAATACGGGCCAGTTGTATTTTGTAAGTTTGCGCCATTTTTGCGTCAAAAAGCGGCGTAAATGTGGCGCTAAAATAGTAAGTATATGGGCCTAAATGTCTTCAATGCATTTAGTGTACAAGGAATGATCATGATAAAATACATCAAGTATTAGGTTGTGTATAATATAATTTAAATACAGAATAATACATGTTACTCAAACTCCACTAAAACCGATTTAGATACATTACAGTATTCAATGTTTTTATTCAATAATTGTGAGAAAATGTTTTTTTCATGTAGCAGGGCGAAATGAAACTTTTTACGTGGGCATTGTGTAGCTCTCAAAAGTTTGAAGGACATAGACTCAGATGTGCCAGTTTTAATGTGACAGGTTTGACTGATGAATAGATGAGCGAGCAGTGGACTAATGCTTGGATGTATGAAAGCACATTTTATAAGACATATTATTTCTCTTTTTTAAGATTGGTTATATGTTTAGATGTTCAAAACTGGTCATTCATCTTTTCTAATGTTTAAGCAGCTATGTGGAAGGTTGTTTTAAAAACAAAACAGAATCACAGAATAGGGTCGTTCGAAACAGTAAAAAATGCAGTTTGGTACATGCATTAATCCCAAATTGTGATTGGATAATGTTACCGAATCACAGTTTGGAATTGCGAATATATAGGATACAGGATTTGGGAGGGGCATGTTTAGTGCATCCCTTCCAAATACCGAATCAGAATGGGATATGTGAATGTTTTTGTACCAAATTAAGGTCCCAAACGATTTGTATATTACCACCAACTCAAAGTTAGTGGTAAACCATTCACAAATGGGAAGGGGACCCTTTGGGACTCCTTCTCCTTTTAGAATGTTTACAAAAAAACATTTTTAAGAGCAGGCAGTGGTCCCACGGACCACTGCCTTCTCTTAAAAAAATAAAATGAAACTTTTCATTTTTTCTTTTTAAACGTATTCCGTTTTACTTTTAGCAAAAATGGGCTGCATTTTTAAAAAAATTGCTTTATTAAAAAGCAATCACAGACATGGGGGTCTGCTGACCCCAGCAGGCCACCCTCCCTGTAATGGCTGTGATTCATAATGGGTCGCAAAATGCGACCTACCTCATTAATAGGCATGAGGTAGGTCTATTTGTGACAACAAGGAATCGCTAATGAAAGTCAAAAGATTTTTTATACATTAGGAACACTGATTTCATGATGTTAGCACACCAGGCCCAAAGTGCTTGATACCAAGTATAGAGTTTAACAGCCTGGGAAATCTACTGCATGTAGCAAATACCACTGCAGTGGTGATGGTATTTAACATATGTGGTAAATTACGTCTATTCTGGGATCCTACCTCGAAATGAAGCATTACATGCAAATTCGATATTTATTTTACGGACATCTATATGTTTTGCCTTTTTACTGGGCATTTTTTTCCCAGTAAATGTTACTATTTTTACCTAGCAAAATCTTCAGTCATTTTGTAATTACCGCATAGGTTGGAGTTCTGATCCGGGAATATTCCACCTACTCAGAATCAGTCGTGACTACAGAACAAGCTTCCAATCACTGACCAAATTATAGTTAGCAGATGAAATTAAATTCCATGTTTTGCTGTAAACGCCGTACCTCTGCATTTTCCTGACATTGCACCTCTGCAATTTTCTTGAAACGCGTCCCTTGGTCAAACCCACTGAAGTTTAGCTGGGAAAGTGGCCGGGAAAAGGGAGAATATGCAGCACTCTGTGACTGCAAAGTTTTGCTCTATTTCCTAGTTTAAAACTCCGAATCTGTTATTTACTGCTACTTTTTAATGAGCCTGGTAAACGCTTCACCTTTTATTAGTCCACTGAATATACAGTGCTTAAAAGTTGCTCGGACTGGAACGCGTAAAAATAGAATTTCATTCTTGCAGATTGACTAGGTCAAAATGGGGGTGACATGCTGTTAAACACTGAGGAAACAAATGTAGTTTAAATGGGCGACAGGTAGTCTGGTGCAAAATTTAAATGAGCCCGTTTTAATTGGAGTACTTTCCAGAAGCTCCAGGAATTACATCATTATGCGCCATATCGGGTACGTCAAAACCAGGAAGTGAGCAGCTTTCGATCATGGCATTTTTTTGTGCGAATCAACTTTGTGCAGTGTTAAAAAGTGAACTGAAGACGCATTTTGCACTAATATATAGATGTAACTGATTTGTTTCCGAAATTTCACTTAACGGTTTAGAAGTGGAAGACCTTCTCGATTTAGAACAGTAGCTTAAAAGGGGCAGTAGGCTGCTAGGGAGGTGTCGTGGATTCCACGTGGAAATTAAATTGAGGAAGTCTGTTATCCTGGGGAACAAATTAGTTCAGCTGAGGAAGTGAAGATACAAGCGACTCTGCGCCGCTGAGGTGCAGGTGCACACCAACCGGAAGCTGAAACCCAGAAGGAGTGATTCCAAGAGCAAGATTAGCAGTTGGCGTTTTAACGCATGAGATGGCGCGGAAATTGTTAACTGTAGGAAAGCTTTCACAGGTGTTAGCGCACGGCTGGCACAGTTGTGGAGGTGCTGAACAAAGTATCAGTACAGGCGGTCACATCGGCTAACAAAAGAACTCACAATTTCACACAATTTTAACAGTTATCAATGTCAGATGAATCAATAAATCCATTGTTTTCTTGACTATCTTGTGATTGAGTCTTAAAAAAGCAACTGGATATATTTTTGAAAGAGGTGTACATCAGAAACTCCCGACCTTCTAGATTAAGCCATGTAAAGGTGTTAGTTTTTCAATGCCACAGTATAACATGTTTGTAGCGCTAGTGCATGTTTAGAAAGCTTGCCTACGTCGGAGGGTCTGCTGTTGGCATGGCCTAAAATAATCACCAGAGTCCCAGTTTAGTGTGCCTTGGTAATTTCGAAAACGCACAATTGTTGCAGCAGATATTGTAACACTTGCAGAAACTCCACATGTAATAACATCACATGCTCAACTGTCCATAGGAAAGGCGAATTGGAAATATGCTTACAGTGAGCAAAAAGAGCAAAATAGCCTTGGAAGTAACACTGATAATTACCACCACAAACATTTGGTAACTTGATCGCCAACTCTCCAAAGCATTCACACAACATGCATCAACACACCTTGCTAAGTGAATGAATGAGTGAGTAACTGAGTGAATTAAGGTATTTGTGAATGCCCTACTCCCAGATCTAGCATGAGGGAAACGGAGGACAGAAAACAGCAGGAGTTAAGTTTGGAGAAGGGAAGCTGGGCTGTCCTTAATCTGAGTGCACACGAGTCCTTGTTGTTGAAATATGTGATGGGTCAATCAGAGGGTTTTTCGATTCGATCTGCCACTCAAGGGTGTGCCAATGGAAGGAATTGTAGTGTCCTGCTGGACACGTTCTAGTGTTTCATCAGTCACTCGGCTGAAGGCTGGCCTTACACTCACACCCATCAACACAAGCGTCACCAGTCAGGTGCCACTGCCAATAAAAACGGCTGGGTGCACATGCCCAGGGCCAGTTCCTGCAACCATACTACAATGTCTGAGTCACCTTTATTTGTAGGCATGGAGGCCTAGGGCCCCCAACACTATGGGAATGACGACTTCAGAGACGTGCTCAAGCTCACAGCGCTCTAGCACCAGCCTTACTTCTAAATAATTTCACAGCGTGTGGATGCGGCCAGCGGGAAACCTTAGGTAACAGGCACCAGCATAAACAAGTACAGACAAGATGGCGTCTCACAACTGGAGCAGGCAAATAAAGAAAGCAGAGGTTACAGTACTCAGTTGCTTTCCTATAGATATAAACTTAACAAATGTAATCCGAGGTTCTTGACATTAGGAACCGAAACAACATCAGTGGGCCAAAAGGTTGGGCTCCACAAACTATCCTGACTGAGGATCAGCAGATCCATCGGCTAGCAGGAAATGTCTGCAGTTTACTAGGGATCCATGTGAGGATGTCAGAAAAGAATGAGCTGAAATTCTTCTGAAATTCAAGAAAGGTGAATCAAAATGTAATTTTATGACAAGACCAGAGGCTCCTATTATGCGTTCTCTTCTTGCTTTATTAAAACAGCAGTCAAGACAAAAAAGACTACAAATCCCATGAGGCTAACACAGACAGCCAATGGGATTGAAAACGTAGTATAGAACAGGTTGACCAATAACAGTATTCCCCATGCTATTGTGACGTCACTTGACAGCAAGCAGCCCTCTTTTCTTGCTGCTGCAGTCAAGCTAAGTCACGCTTTTATATCGTCTTATCTTTCTCTTATATTTATTACGTGGCATGCATATGTACATAGTGTATTTTGATGTTGTCGGCATGTTGCCGCATTACACCTCATAGGCGCTCGTGTTTTGTTTTCCTGTCCTCGGCAGCACTCACCGGGTGCTCCCGAGGCAGGAATTCCAATTATTTTGGTATGCACAACGCGCGCCGCGCGCGCCGCTCCCTTGAGGATTCTCTTTGCGTTCAGGTCCAACCGTCACTCGGTTGCCTGACACGAACGAGGGAAAGCCTACGGAGCGCCCCGAAACGCTTCCTCACCTCGTTTCACCTTGTGCCTTTATCGGCTTCTTTCCTGCTCCTCTCGACATCAACTTCCTCGGCCCCGCCCTCGTGTAGGAGGGTTCTTCCTTGTTTATATTCAGCCCTTTTGGTAGTTAACCCCCGGCCGCCCAGCTCACTTAGGAAATTCCTATATAATTTATTTCCTGTCATTTTAAAGCCAATTTTTCACCGAGAAGAAATTCCTTTGTTATTTAATTATCCTCAACATGGAAACCAATTCCTCATCTATGGAACAGGGTGTTCCCAGTGAAATTGAGGACATAAGAAACGAGTTACGTAATTTTATCAAAACCTCTGTTCAACAGGCTATGGCGTCATCTATGCAAAAATTATCCAAGAATTTGGAGTCAAATTTTTCTAACCTTTTATCCAAATCTTCGGCCCAGTCTGCGGGGGAATGCAGTCAACGCCAGCCTGCCAACCCTATGGTTCCGGCACAGAGGGAAAGTGAGTTTACCTCACATATGACAGAGGACGCGGTTCCTCACAAGGTTCCTGCCAAGGAGTATAACAATATGGTCTCCAAACCTCCTTTGAAACGTAAGGCCAAACAACGCCACTTTTCCCTCCCCACTCCCCATACCTCTACCCCTAATTCGGATGATGATATCCCAGATGCGGATTCAGATTTTTATGTCTCTGACAAAGACGACACTGATTCGTTTTCGCCTCCTCCCAAGAAATCCAAAGGTCCTTCTGTTTCTCCCCCTTTGTTCGACTCAGAAGGGTTTCCCATGTTTGACCCCTCCAACATACTTCGACCCAATTCCACCGAATGGCTTCCCGCTGACGATGTTGGGCGTTACGTGGCTCAGAAATTGTTTTCTCCCCTAGACAAGCAGACCAGAGCCAAGCTCAAGTCCGAATGTCCACGTCCCCTCCTTCCACACAAAGCTACTTCCACTCCCTCCATTGATGAACAGATGTTAACATTTTTTACTAAACAGGGCAAGGACCCTCGTAAGGGAGTTGATAAGGCATGATCGTCCTGTCAGGACAAACTACTGGATGTCATAGGTCCACTTACAAGAATCTTTGACATGATCGAATCAGCCAGGCTGGATGGCAGTTTTCTAGACCCAGAAGAGTCATCCTTATGGGTCCAACGTTGTTTCTGCCTGCTGGGGAATGCTAACTCCACCCTCATACATGAGAGACGTAAAGGCCTCCTGATTAAACTGGAGCCTAAATTGATTAATCTGGCAACGGTCCAACCCCAAATCCATACCGAAGGACAGTTGTTCGGTGATTCTTTCATCAAAAATCTCAGCAAATACGTGGCCACATTTACCTCATTAGACAAAGCACAACAGTCTATGAGGAAAATGTTTAACCAACAGGTTTTTGACAGGGCCGGTAGAGGCAGGGGCCGCTTTACCGGCCGAGGTTCCCTCAACCAAGGCTCCAGAGGATATTATGGTTCCTACCAACACAAATTTAGACCGCAGTTCTATCCCCAGCGCGGCAGAGGCTATCGTTCCAGATCCTTTAGACACTCCAAAGCCTCCAACCCTACAGGTAAGCCCTCAGCTTGGTGTTTTTCCAACCGGGGGTCGCATCTGCCATTTTCTTTCAAATTGGTTAACAATTACAGCGGATGTATGGGTTCTAAATACTGTGCAAGGTTACACAATAGAACTGTATTCCACCCCAGTTCAAACATTTTACATTCCTCCTCCCCATTTCTCCACAGAAATGATCCAGTTAATCTCTCTGGAGGTAGATTCCCTGTTACTAAAACAAGCTATTTCAGTCACCCAACCACATCCTTTGGGATTTACCAGCTCCATCTTTCTAGTTCAAAAGAAGAACAAAAAGATGCGTCCAGTCATCAACTTAAAACACTTCAACCAATTTGTGGTGTACAGACATTTCAAAATGGAAACAATTCTGCACCTCAGGGACATACTTCTTCGAAACGATTGGATGGTCAGACTGGATCTCCAGGATGCCTATTTAGTCGTCCCGATACATCCAAACTCCAGGAGATTCCTTCAGTTCCATTGGTTCGACCAAACCTATCACTTTACCTCTCTGCCCTTCGGTCTATCATCTGCCCCTTGGTGTTTCACCAAGCTATTGAAGCCAGTGGTAGCTTTCCTAAGATCCCAGGGCATAAGGCTCCTCATTTATCTAGACGATATCCTAATTTTAAGCCAATCTCCTCAAATTCTTCTACTTCACTTACAAACAGCCTCCTCTCTTTTAGAGAATCTAGGCTTTATAATAAACAGAGAGAAGTCCCTACTAACTCCTTCCCAAACCATAGAATTCTTAGGATTTCAAATCAATTCCATTTCTGCTACTCTCCTTCTTCCCACGTCAAAAATAAGATCCATAAAGTCAGAGATCCTGCAAATTCTTCGCAGCTCTCTCATCTCTCTCAGAACCCTAGCTCGAATAGTGGGCCTGCTGTCCTCCTCTATTCAGGCCATTTTTCCAGGTCCCCTTCATTACCGCTCCCTTCAAAGACTGAAGATTCAACACTTAAGAAAAGGTCTATCTTACTCCGATCTCATTCCCTTAGACGTAGAGTCACGAACAGAGCTTCAATGGTGGATAGACCATTTGGACGCTTGGAACGGAAAAAGTATATTTCCATCAGCCCCAGATCTTGTCTTTGAATCCGATGCAAGTCGTCTGGGCTGGGGGGCCCGATGTGGTCCCATATCAACTGGAGGTACATGGTCTTCCGAGGAGTCCAAATTGCATATCAATTGTTTAGAGATGCTTGCCGGCTCCTTTGCAATCAGAAGCCTAGCAAAGCACAAAGTTCATTGCGCAATACTCCTCAGGATGGACAACATCTCTGCAGTCAGGTATATAAATCATCTTGGAGGCACAAAATCAAAACCTTTGGCGGATCTGGCCAAGAGTTTTTGGGAATTTTGCCTTTTAAACCATCTTTAGGTTCATGCAGAGTACCTTCCCGGAGCTCTCAATTCAATCGCAGACTGGCATTCTCGCCACCTCCGAGACTCCAGCGATTGGAAAATTCATCCTTCAGTTTTCCACAAGATCCATTCCTTATGGGGTCAGTTTTCCATAGATCTGTTTGCATCCCGTCTGAACACTCAACTTCCCCAATTTTACAGTTGGCGTCCAGATCCATTAGCCTTGGCATCAGATGCCTTCTCTCAAAATTGGTCTCTCTCCCTCAATTACGCCTTTCCCCCCTTCATCATGATCAACAGAGTTTTAGCTCAGGCCAGACGTCAGAATGCATCCCTTATTCTCATCGTCCCGTTCTGGCAATCCCAAGTATGGTTCCCTACTCTACTGGAACTTTCAGTGGACTTTCCCTTGTTAATCCCTTCCTTCCCAGACTTACTGTTGGACCCTTTTCATCGGCCACATCCCCTCATTGTAGACAATATCCTCACTCTGTCCGCCTGGAAGATTTCAGGAATCCCCAATCTAGCCCTGTCATTTCGTCAGAAGCTTCTCAATACATCTCAAATTCATGGGCCCCAGGTACCAAGAAAGCCTACAAAGCAGCCTGGGCTTTATGGGACGGCTGGTGTTTGGGAAGGCAACTTGATTCCTTTTCAGCAGATGTGATTTTCGTAGTTAACTTCCTAGCCGCAGAAGCTAGTAAAGGTAAGGCTTTTCGTACCATTAACCTTTATAGGTCGGCTATTTCTTCTCATCATATCCAGGTCAACGGTAAACCCATAGGCGAGCATCCACTGGTGTGCAGATTACTAAAGGGAGTAAAATTGTCCAAACCTCTTCTTCCAAAATACAATCATTTATGGGATGTTAATGTTGTTCTGAAGTTTTTAATTTCATGGCCGGATAACACGTTGTTATCTCTTAAAATGATATCTGCTAAGTTAACAATGTTATTATGTCTAATCTCTATTAAACGTTTATCTGATGTAAAAGAACTTGACGTCTCCAACCGTCAGTTTACCCCTTCGGGGGTATTATTTTCGGTTGTTCGACGTACCAAAACCAATTTATCGTCAGTTTTTTATCCTTATTTCCCACAGCAACCAAAATTATGTGTAGGCCAATGCCTTAAAGTTTATGAACAAAAGACTGCAGATTTGAGAACATCCTCCTCCCAATTACTTATTTCTTTTAGGAAACCTTACCACCCGGTTTCATCTGCCACCTTAGCTCGTTGGGTGAAATGGATTATGTCCCTAGCGGGTATCGATATTTCCAGATTTGGAGCTCATTCTACCAGAGGGGCAATGGCTTCCAAAGCTTTCTGGGCGGGTTCCCGTTTAGAGGATATTCTAAAATCTGCAGACTGGTCTAATGACAATACATTTAGAGTCTTTTATTGTAAACCTTTTGATGATCTTTCATTTAATGTAATTAATATGCTTTAAACTTGCATAATAGGAGCCTCCGGTCTTGTCATAAAATGTAGATTTTCCTAGTTCATGACGGAAAGTCTTAATTTTATTAAAGACACGGAGGCGAGTATTATCCCACCACTGGTAATAAATACTGTTCTCCCTCCCTTTTTTTCAGCACCAAGTCCGGCCACTCCATCAGCATCCTAATATGATATCCTCACATCTGGCGAATCCTTCACTCACTACAAGTTCAGGATCCTGTCCTGGCTTCACCGAATATGCCTTCATTTGTAGAATTTTGGACTTTACTTCTGATGTGTTTGCTTTTCTTATGGCATTGTTTATTCTTTGTACGCTGTTTCCACTTTTATTCAGCAATTGACTTTATTTGCAAGAAAAGAGGGCTGCTTGCAGTCAAGTGACGTCACAATAGCATGTGGAATACTGTTATTGGTCAACCTGTTCTATACTACGTTTTCAATCCCATTGGCTGTCTGTGTTAGCCTCATGGGATTTGTAGTCTTTTTTGTCTTGACTGCTGTTTTAATAAAGCAAGAAGAGAACGCATAATACTCGCCTCCGTGTCTTTAATAAAATTAAGACTTTCCGTCATGAACTAGAAAAATCTACATTCTGGTTGGGAATTGTCGGTTTAAGAAATGAATCCCATGTAGAATAATCTAATAATGGTTCCCAAAACCTGTACATAAGTATCAAATATCATGACAGGGACCCCTATGGAACATCACCGTACATTGCAATTTGATTTAAATAACAAAGAGGGAGTGGCAATGCCTGGCTGAGACTGGAAAGAAACCTCCAAAACTAGGATGGGGCTGGAAAAACTATTGAAGTCAAACAGTGGATTCGGATGCATTGCCACTACGAAAAGTGGCAAATAGAGTAAGCAAGACAGGACCAAATGGAGAGCCGACATCCATTCTTTATCTCAAATCATCAAGCGCAGTGAGAAAAGCAGTCTCTGTCCCCACCCCTGAGTGGAAACCTCAATGTGAGAAGTGAAAGACACTTGCTGTCTCCAAGTGTTTGGAAAGCTTGC
This sequence comes from Pleurodeles waltl, assembly GCF_031143425.1. Classification (NCBI taxonomy): domain Eukaryota; kingdom Metazoa; phylum Chordata; class Amphibia; order Caudata; family Salamandridae; genus Pleurodeles; species Pleurodeles waltl. The sequence continues at coordinate 688,947,359 of NC_090438.1, forward strand.
ATGTCAAGTACTTTTGGCGGATGTTAGAAGAGGCTTTCACTTGGGAAACTGACTGATAATTGGTTTCCAGGCTAGCTGGAATTAAGTTTGGGGTTTTTGGTGTGCAAGAAAATGCCTGTTTTTGCATGGTCACCCCTGTTTTGTTCTGTACTGATGCTGCTGGTTTTTGACTCTGCACACAGGGATATTGTCAGCCAGGTCCCAATGATTATCCTCTGACCCCTAAAACATGTCAAAATTAACAAGATTCCAAATTGGCGTATATAACATAATTATATGTCCCTAGTATGTTGTACAAATGTGTACCCAGGGCCTGAAAGTTAAATGTTACTAGTGAACTGCAGCACAAATTGGGTCAACACTAAAGTGACACTGCAAAGCACATCTACAGGCCTGCCCCTGCAGCCCAGGTGTGCAGTTTTATAAGAGCCAATTTGACCTGGCAAAAATAAATTTCTTTCCAGCCATAACCTCTCTTTTAAATACTTACAAGTCATTCCAACATAGACCCCAAAGGCCCATAGGGGAGGAGCTTGATATTTAAAAAGTGATACATGTGTATTTTATGTTTGACATATTCTGGCACTGAAAAACTACCAAAGTTGTTTTAAATTTGTTTTTCACTGTGGCAGGGCTGGCTCTCCCAGAGGAAAGCACTAGGTTTGACATATCACTTATAATGTTAACTTCAGCTTGGGAGAGGCTAGACAAGTGAATTAAGGACTCATTTGAATTATAATTTAAAATCCCACATAATGGCCAAGTCACATTTTATATTACTATTTTGAAAATTATACTTTTAGAAAGTTGCCATTGCTTGCATATGACAAATGAGACTTTCTTCCAGTGTATAGTGACAACTGACTGTATATGGCTCCCCTGTGGCGAGATGTGGATTGCTCTCAGACAGAGGACAAAGGGTTTGGGTGTGGGGGGGTGATTTTCCTTCCAGAGTATATTGGCCTGATGTCTGTGCCGAATCCCTTTCATATCTTCAAAGTATGCCAACATTGTCACTGGCAGATGTAGCTCACACCTAGGCCTGCCTAACCTTTGTCTTCACAACCAGTTTGTCTCGAAACCAAGTGGGAAGGGAAAGCACCCCAGAACTGGTTTGGAGTCACCTCCAGGTAATGTTTGCCAATTATCACAGTCAAACCTCTCAGTTGGCACAGGGAGCTCTGCACAGAAGGATCTGTCATGTGGGTTTTAAGGAAAGGTGAGTACTGTGAAATATTTTCCAGAAACATGCACAGAAAGTGCTGCAAATCTGGGTAGGGTCATCCCTGGGAAAATTTACTCCATTGGTTAGGGAGTGGCTAAGAGTCCTGTTCCTTCCCCCTCCCTGTCACCCCACCAACAGGATGGCACTGGGCATAAGGTGACACCCCAGTACCCTCTGCAGAAATGCTCAAGACCTCTTGATGACAGAAGGGGGAACTTCACCTACTGAGGTGACCTGTGAGGGGAACCCTAGTGTTTGGACCTGCTCCCACGTGTACTCAGGACTAAGAAGAGGACTCCAAGGGTCAGTTGGCTGTCCTCCTGTTAAGCTACAGGGACACAAAAGATGCAAGAAGCACACTTTTCTGAGAGCACCCAGCTGGCCAATTTCAAATAGTCCTAGGCTGGGCCCTGCTGGTGGCTGTTGTAGAATGAGTCCTAACCCCGAAATCCTGTTCCTGAAGGCTTAGGACTATTGGCTGGTGGCAGAGTGTTCTCCTCCTGCCTAACCCAAAAACTTAGGACTTAGAAACTTTTTCAAAACTTTTAGTCTGAAGAATAGACAGAAGACTGGGACAAATTTGCCTTTTATCTATATAGCCAGTTTAGCTCCAAACCCAGTGGGAAGGTATCCCACCCCAGAACTGGTTTGGAGTGACCACAAGGGAGGATTTGCCTATTATGCTAGCCACATTGTAGGTGGGCATATGGCGTTCTGCATAGGGAAAGAAAGTTTCTGCCATGTTGATTTTAGGGGAAGAGAGGTACTCTCAGACCCTACAACAGCAGTGCAAACTGATCAAACTCAAATGTGCCCTGACCATGTGTAGCACAGTCACATGCACTGCTTTTAGTATACGTCAGTCACCCCTAGAGAAGGCCTTTTATGCCCAGGTGACAGGATGCAGTACATTAGGAGTGTAGACATGTAGGTGAAAGCCTGTATGTCTCTATAGTGACTTTACCATTAAAGTACACTATGAGTGATAGACGGTCCATGGAATAACATGGGACTTGCACCTGGGGAAACTTGGGTTGCTAGCTGCATTATGGTACCACCTAGATATGTTGAGTTTAGTGTCAAGCAATGTGCCTTCTCTCCCCTGACATGAATCCAGTGTCGAGGGAAGGCTGGCATGTGCCCAGGTGGCACTTTAGAGGTTAGGCTGGTAGCCCATTGGCTGCTTGCACCCACATCCCTAACAACCATAGGTTTATCATTTAATGAGCTCACCTGGCACCAGCACTTCAGATCTGAAACTACTTACAAGAAGCGGACAAGAGAAGACCTGCATCAACGACAATAGGATCCTGCGCTAACAAAGGGTGTGATACCTTGAACCAACGGAAACCTCCTGGGACTGCTTGAATGCAGCTTGTCCTGGACCAAAGACTGTTTCCCCCAGCAAGAGGGGACACTTTGTGAGCCAAAGGCAAAACCAGACTCCCTCAGACTACTGGCACTAGTCCCCTGCCCCACAGGTAAAAAGTACTCACTGGATCTGAAGAAGCGATGGCCAGTGGGCCCTCCGAGGGATTGCCCAAAGTCAGGTGGCCCTTTGCATTGTGGGAAGTGTAGTCCAACTCTCTGCCAAGTTACAGCCAGCTACGATCTTCCAATGGACCTCCAAAAGGGGAAATAGCTTCTCCTGTACCTTACCACTGCCAAGGCTTGTTGGTGGCCAGTCTGGTCATCACCACCTTTACTTGATGCAGCAATTCAAATGCACACTGCAACACCTTCATCCGATGTCACCTGTGGCTCTGTTGAGTTTTTGCATCCGTTTCCTCACCCATACCATCTAGTCGTAAAAGCAGCAACCCCAGCTCCAGTTCAGCACCAAGGATAGCCAAGCACATCTCTGTGCCCGAAACGCTGAGACTAAGAACAGTTCTGCCTTGTGAATCCTGTTTTAGGGGCCCACACAAGCTTACCCCCCATTGGGCTCTCACGAATGTGACTTGCAAGTGACTGAGTGTCACAAGTGCCATTTTTCAGCACCTGTGTCTCCCGCGTTCAGCACCAATGAGTTCTGCACCCAAGCCCCACGAGTGAGGTAAAAATGGTCTGACTGTCGCAGCTTGGTCTTGGGACACCCACAACCTTAACTACCAGTGGGTTTCTTTGAACTCACACCTCAAGTTACAGAGTGTCACTAGTGATTTTTCCCATTGACTGCAATGGTGAGGTTTGACTATAAATGCACTGATTTTATTTCTCCTTTAATATCCATAACTTTGTTTATACGTAACTGATTTGCTTTGTTTTGGTGTCTAAAATTTTATAATAAATCTGTTCTATTTTTATAAATTGGTGTCAGATTTCTTTCCAGTCACATCAATTACTTATAGTCCATGTTGGTATTCTGAAATGCCTAACACATGTTCCTCCAGTAAAACATGACTGCTCTTTGTTGTTCTACCAGGACTGAGCTAAGGATTTATTATTGTGAATCTGAGGGGCCATCTTTAGGGTATCGTGATAGCATTACATAGTGAAGCCTAACCAGCTTCATTGCATTATACTCCACTTTCTTACACCTCCCTACTGACTACTTTAGTACTTCAGCTACTGAACTTTTGAAAATGTCATTTATGACCCCTCTACTGAAAAAACAATTATCTCTGGACCCCATAAACCTTGAGAATTATCAGGCTGTTTCGCCATTACCATACTTGGCTAATGTATTGGAGAAAGCAGTCTCGAAGAAGCTTTCCAAATTTGTTGAGACCACTAAACTCCTGCACCCTACTCAGATGTATTTTCACATAACCAGACAGCTGAAACTTCTGCTCGTCTTTCTTACCCATTGCTAGCTTTTCTCTGCAATGTGCTTCACTCGATGATGCAGGACAGGATACTGGCAGCGATTCCCTGGACACTCCCTTAAAAAGTTAAACAGATGCTGGAAGCCTGTTTAAAGGTTCTGACTGTTTAGGACTCAAGGATTCAGTGGGATCCCATTCTAAGATGCTGGCTACTATCTGCTGTTACTAGGTTTTCCCAATCCATAATACCTGCTGCATTTCATATTTCTGTTTTGTTATTTCCTGTTTCAGTTATAGACTATTTAAGTCACACAGAGTTTCTACACACCACTTAACATAACAGTCAAAGAGTATTTTTTGACAGGTTCATGGTTTCATTACCTACAATTGTGTCTCCACTTTAATTTTTCATTCCAAGCTCAGTTTTGTTGTACCGTCAGCTCTGCTTTCTGTTTGCCCAGTGAGGGTTGGTGCCATTCCTCCTAGAACTTGCCAGTAGCTGTATCTTGGACTTTAGCTATCCTCCCTGAATTCTTGTCTTAGGACCTTGAATCTTCGCTTTGACTCCTAGAGTTTTTTTTTTATACCTTTGAAACTTTTTCCTCCTGGTTAGGACCACTTTCTGCAGACAATCTCTGAATACATATATTTCAAGTGTGGAGGAAAGTGGCTATGGGAAAGCATCACTCCTACCTCAGTCAAGCTGAGTCAAGGTAAAAAGCCCTTATCACATGTCCACCCATTGACACATGGAAACACTAATTACACTCACAGATGATGTCCAGAAAGGATAAAAAACATCTAGGATTGCTTGTTGTTAGACCTGACAGCCTTAGGGTGATCACCCCCAACTTTTTGCCTGCCTCCCTCCACTTTTTTGACACTGTTTTTGTTGGTTTTAGGACTCTGCGCACTTTACCACTGCTAACCAGTGCTAAAGCGCATTGGCTCTCTCCCTTCAAACATGGTAACATTGGTTCATACCCAATTGGCATATCTGATATACTTGTAAGTCCCTAGAAAAGTGCACTACATTTGCCCAGGGCCTTTAGATTGAATGCTACTAGCCACCTGCAGCACTGATTATACCACCCACATAAGTAGCACCTTAACCATGTCTCAGGCCTGACATTGCAGGGCATGTGTGTGCAGTTTCACTGCCACTTCGACTTGGCATTTAAAAGTACTTGCCAACCCTTAAACTCCCCTTTTGCTACATATAAATCACCCCTAAGGTAGGCCTTAGGTAATCGATAGGGCAGGGTGCTGTGTAAGTAAAAGGCAGGATAAAGAACGTGTAATTCTACATCACCCAGACAAAAAAACAAAAAACAGCCTGTGTTTCAGTGAACAAACCGGCATATTACCGCAGTGTTTCTGGTAATCTTGATTAGGTAAAGGTGTGTCTCTCTTCAGTTAAGTAGTTTCGCTTCATCTTTCTCCAAGCAATTGTATATTTCTATACTGTTTTGTATTTTACTGTCGTTGGAACATTGTAAGCATTGTTTTATTATTCACTCTGCACACATAGGTGCATATTTACAAGCCCCTTGTGCCTCCTTGCCCCAAATTAGCATAATTTTTTTGACATTAATTTGACGTTAGGTAGGCATTTCCGACGCAACATATTTACAAAGTGGTGCAATGCTTCATTGTGCCAATTTGTAACCCCTTGAGTCACATTATGCCTGCCCAAGGCATAATGTATTCAAGGGGCATTCCAGCACAGGGAGGCCCTAAAAAATGACACAGGGAAATCTATGAGATTCTCTTGTAGTGAAATCTATAAGATTGCTCAGAGCAGGCGTTAAAATGACACACCCATTATATTCAATGGGCCTCCCTGTGCTACGCTGCACTAGCGTCAACATTTTTGACACTAGTGCAGTAAAGTACCACAATAGCATCAAAAATGTTGACGCTACTGTGCTAACGACCGCCATTGTGTGCTGTTTTGTAAATATGGCACACCCATGGTGTCCTTAGGTGCCAGTAAGGAGGCACAAGAAAAGTGGCACATCGTATACCTAATAGTTTCGCTTTGATAACATTCTTTTCCTCAGGACGTATTGTCTCAGAGTACGATGCAGTCAAGCCTTTAAATGCAGCGTTACCCACACCCAAGCTGTTGCAGTCACACATCTCCTCAGCTGCCGGCATCATTAGGGGAGTCATGCAACCACACTAATAGCAGGCCTCTTAACAACAAGACCTTTGTTGGCACATTAAGGATTCCATTCCTACACTCTTCCTCACATCATTTAACAGCCCTTCTCTCAGTCCTCAGTCTCAGACAGAATCTAGGGTCGGAGGCAAACCAAATATATTCATTCTTTTTTTCAGTGTAAAATAAACGATAATAATCCCATAAGGACAAAAGGCAGCATATAGAAGCTAGTGACAATCCAGTAAATGATGTGTCAGAAACGCTTCAAAATGTCATGGCGCAACAACAATTACCTGAATTCATTGACTATTCTCTGTGAATGTCTGTTCTGAAAGCCATTTAAAGTTCAGTGCAGTCAATGGCGAAAGACAATGGAAAATCTTTAGCTTAAACTATAGCACTTTCCAAGGCCCTGTCTGGTTGAGGTACCAGTGGTGTTTCCCTCACTGGTGAAACAAGTGCTTCAGACTGGTATTGTTACTGATAAAGCATCGGCTGAATCACATTCTCCTAGGAAGCAAGCTTAGAAAGGGAGCAATATTTATTCAGCTTCCATCATTCATACCATGACTACTGCACAAATGACTTCCAGCACTATTGGACTGTGAACAGAATTTCCCACCCACATAAAAATGGAAGTAGGTGAACAGTCTTCAAAAGATTAAAGGACACCCTCCTAAAAATCTGTAGTGTTACATATTGCTATACATATCACCTCCATCTAGTCTTCACCATGTCTCACTAGTTGATAAATCTAACCTCAAGTGACAAATAACGCACACAACTTTCACTTTGTCATCAATTATTAAACAGAAAAGCCAGCCAGCGTTCATTGTGTGAAAAAGGTGCATTCTTATTGTTTCAATATCAGCTAAGGATGTAATCAGGTGATACCAATCATGCACCTGAATACTTGATCTTCAGAAAGTGCAACCTGTCTGTGAGACAAAAAATGCTGTGCTCATAAATCTGGGCAGGGCAGTGCAGAGACCATCTTTCTAAAGTGAAAATAATAATTTGCGGTGTCAGAAAGTCCAAGATGGTTGCCACTGTACAAAGCAGTGGACATACCAGCAAATGTGGTACAAGACCAGGCTGTATGATGCTCCTAGCGATCGCATAGAACCACAAAGTTACACCCAGCAATCTATAAGCCCCCGTAAACATGGTAATTTGATTTTTTTGGCTGTAATGCCCAACATGTTTGGTAAAAACAAAACACTGCATATGACCCTTCGAATTTCACAACAATTATCAACCATGTGTGGGTGATTATTTGGGTCTTCACAGAAGCTGCAAGATCCAAACATCTCACAATTATTGATACTAGCATTAATTCCCCTCTTTATCAAAGTGTTATCGAAAACACTGTACATCTGTGACCGAGTGGCTAAAGAAGAAAAGAATCAGAATTTTTAAATGGGTACGTCAAAGTCGAGATCTCAACCAAACTGAGATGCCCCGGGAGGACCTCAAGACAGCGGTGCACAAACAAAAAACACATAGAGGAGTGGGCCGGAATTCCTCCTATCTGACATGAGGCCCTGATGACGTCTCAGATTAAACATTTATCACTGATACTGAGCTCTTGAATTAAACCTTTACATCACTTATTTCTGCAGAAGATTGTTGCACATTACTGAATATCGTGTGCAGTTACCCCCTGACAACTATGGCACAGAGCACGAAGGCTTAACTTAGGGCAATGCGTTAAGTATTTAAACAGTACCAAAATCATAATAAAGTCATCAACATTAAAATCATTTATTCGGTTACAGTATAAAAGTTACTGAGAAATAATAATTAAAATACGTTACAAAAAAATGTACAGCAGTAGAATTTATTAATACCATGCTATTGATGTGCTCAATAAAACCACATTATACATATATATATATATATATATAGAGAGAGAGAGAGAGCGAAAGAGAGAGAACAGTTTGCCAGCAAAACATTAGAAGTTTGCCAAGTCATAGCAAAATTCAGGGGGCTGCCAGTGTCATTTAACGGACCCCATCACAGCATGCAACTAAGGTTAAGAGATTTCTTAATATAGTTTGCTACACCTCAGCAAATCAAAGGCAACCAGAGTACCTGAAAACATAGCAGTGCTGGCCTACATTGTTTGATGTTGGCAGAATTCAAGAATAGGTTTCAGGAAAAGTATTCCAGGCGCACTACAATAATTGCGAAAAACTCAACTCGGCAAATAGAAGATGTACTGTATTAAGCTTAAATCCTGTTAGATAAAAATCCGTGTTGTGAGTTTGTTACCCAGATTAAATAGGGTTTGATTGTAGTAGTCATGATGGCAAAAAAACATGAACTTTTTTTATGTGATTCCATTTATTCTCTCCTCTCATGGCACATGGCAAGGAAGCATGCTTTTACAAAAACCTTGCAAGATGTAGTCAATTTGACAGGCTTACTAAAAAATCGGGTAGAGCCAGGATAAAGCACTGACTTTTGATATAATTTAACCATGAGATTTTAGCAGCGTCATCTAATTTCAGGCAATCTTCCAATACCAGGTGCGTTTCAGCCTTGGTCCGGATTGTTGTCTAAACCACCAGGGACTCAATTTATTGTGATCTGAGAGATGTTGAGGTGCTAGAGGGGACTTCCAAAAGCCTTTTAAAACAGACAGTCTTTGTTTTCTGCATGCCGAATTGTAAAATATACCCTCAAAGTCCATGAGTAACAATTGGCACACATTTAGACCTAAAGGTAGTATCCATTTCTTTTGAGGGTTTAGCCCAGAGGGGCATATTTATACTCTGTTTGCACCGAATTAGCATCATATTGTTGTACTCTAATTCGGTGCAAAACTAACTTCATATTTATACTTTGGTGCTCGACCCGTCTAGTACCAAATTTATGGAGTTAAAGTCATTTTTTGGAAGTGGAAACCTATCTTGCCTTAATGAGATGCAAGGTAGGCGTTCCCGTGCAAAAAATGACTCTATGGCCTTAACGCCATATTTATACTCCTGTGCAAAAATGATGCACGGGAGGGAGGAGGGGTCTAAAAATGGTGCAAAGCTTCCTTTGCCCCATTTTTTAATGCCTGGGTCAAGGCAGGCGTTAGGGGACCTGTGGGCCTATATCCATGGTGGAACACCATGCAATAAACCCACAGGTGCCCTCCCTGGGCCCCAGGGGATACCCCCACCCACACCCACACCAGACAGCGGAGGATGGGGGACCACATCCCAGGTAAGTGCAGGTAAGTATTTTATTTTATTTTTCAAAGTGCCATTAGGGGCCCTGAAATGGGCCACCCTACATGGCACTGGGTGCATTGGCCATGCACAGGGGATCCTGGTCCCTTGTGCTGGCCATTGGGGTGGTGGGCATGACTCCTGTCATTTCAAAGACATGAGTCATGTGGTATGGATGGTCTTGTGTCAGAAAATGACTCTAGGCAGGTTAGAGTCATTTTTTTTACTCTAACCTGCCTAACATATTTTTTTGGTGCAAAAACCCCTTCTTCCATACTGCCAGCCCAACCTGACTAAAGTAATTATTTTTGCTGACAGCCTACCCTTTGCACCGGCTTGCACCATTCCATAAATATGGTGCTCTGCTGGTGCACAGAAATGGTGCAAGCTGGTGCTAAACCTTTTGGTGCAAAACTGAGTTTTTGTTCTGTCAAAAAGCTGTGGAAATGCAGTGCTAAAAAACAAAACCCCCAGGTAGGAAAAAGTGGAAACATTGAGTGTCCTCAGGGTATTAATAGTATAAGTTATCTTTTTAAAACAAGAGGGGTCACAGATAATAATGTGTGTTTTACTTACATTAATGGTCAGGTACAGCCGTATCATGAATTAAGTAAACAGATCTAGCACTTTCTGTAGGCCAGCAGGGGTCCTTGCCAGCAACACCTCATCATTAGCATACAGCAAGGCTGATATCTGACGAAATCCTGGGGGAAATCAATACTAGACCCCAGCAAAAACTTCCCAAGTCCTATAAAGTCTAATGTAAACAAAAATGGGGAAGCCTGCAGCTCTGTCTCATTCCCCTTTGTGTATTAAAGGTCCTCATGGCCTCCCCATCTGGACCCTAGCTCACACTTGAGATATATCAGAGTGCAAGTATCTTACAAAACTAATTTGTTCATCAGCCCCCAATTCAGTCATGATGTCCCAGAGTTTTGACCTATTAACCTGATCGAATGCTGGACTGAAGTCCATGAAAGCAAATGGCATTAGTATCAAAAGATAGAGATTTAGGGGTTGTTCAACCGTACCTAATACAGTTGAAAGCTGAATTGTAGATTCTCCTCAGCTCAAGGCTCCAGTGGACGCAATAAACTTTTGCTCGCAATTTTTGCAGTTGAGTCGATGAGGGAAATGGGGCTGTAGCAACTCACCTTAGCCACCATTCTTACAAATTGGTGCCATTTTAGAGTGGGACAAAGCCTTAGGAGGACCCCAGATTGATACATGTTTAGGAATATTGGTCACAAGTGGGCCCACATGGGCAAGTCATCCTTAAGCAAATTAACTGGGGCCCTGTCGTAACCCTGTGCCTTACCACGTGACACCTGTTAATTGCTGTAACTATCTCACAAAGCTCAAAATCAAGGCCAACATCTGTATATACAGTCCACAGTTTGACTCAAGGGATGAAGGAGAAACTTGAGGGAGAACTTGAATACACATTTATGAAGTATTGTACCCATTTATCTTGGGAAATCACTTTGTCAGTGTCAGAGGGAGGCATATCTTAAAAAAAGAAAAACATATGGAAAGCCAAAACATTTTGCTTTTCCGTTTTCTGGTAGCTGCAAACAAGGTTCCCTAAGTATTCTCCCTACTCTTTTCCTTTCCTCTAAAACCTTCTTTTAAGCAGCTCAAAAGTAGAGGATAGCATATGAGTCTCTAGATGCTGTTTTTTGGCCAACCATGATTTGACAATGGGCTAATGAGCAGTTTATATCAAACCACCTTGCTCCGTTTTCCTTAACACACCCCACAGTAGCATTAAAAAAATTCTTAATTTATAAAGTCAAAACACCAAACAATAAAAATCTCAAAACGAATCAGAAAAATGTATTGAACAAAATGACATCAAAACAACAAACATGCAATAAGTGAAAATAATGCAAACACCAATGGTAGTCGGTGGTTATGGAAGGCAGTGACCTAGGGGCGATTTCAGGCCAACAGTGTTGGAGCCCTAGTTGGATACACCAAGTAGATTGGTCCAGGTGAAAGTCTGGAACTTAAAAAGTTTAAAAGTGTTTCAAAGTCCTAATACAAAAGTGTCTCCCTATGGGACAAATCTGCAATTATAGCTACATCTGTGGAACTAATGGTCAGGTACGTACCACAAGTTGGTTTCAGTAAGACTCTTTAGCTTTTGAGTTTTTTTTTCTTGATAAAGGCTTCTAAGTTCCAAAAGAGAAAGGGATATTAGTCATTTTTCAGTGGTGCTGAGGCCGTTCAGAGGAACAAACCTGAATTTCAATCCAACACTGTGGAACTACAGGTTGAGTACTTTTTGTGGTAGTTCACATTGGCTATGGAGCAAAAAGGTGGTCAAGCATCCAGAGGGGTAGGTGTCCAAGTTCCCCAGGAAAACAGGAGTCTCCTATAGACTCTCAAGGTCCCAGTCATAGGCCACTAACAATGTCCAGTCCAAGTTACACTTGCCACGGGGCAGTATGATACTGTAGGGTAGCTGCAAAGTTGGTCAGCCAAACTGATTGCTGGGGTCTACCTTTTTGTCTTTGGCACAAGGGGGGGCAGGTCCAGTCCTTCAGAGCTCTCTTCCCAGGTCACACACAGCAGGTCCAGTTCTTTTCTGCTCTTCCCTAGGTCCAGAAAGTGTTCTTTCAAGGTAAATTGGGAAGTCACATTTACATCTGCTACCAGCCAGTGGTTTTGGGTGACTCCTTAGCACTCCCTAACCAATAGGGTAAAGGTTTCTGGGGTCAACCCTCCCCCCGTTTTCTATAGTTCCTGTTGCCCTGCTGCAAACAATCCCACATTGACCCTTCTTGTAAAAGCCCAAGATGAAGAAAGTCTTCTCCCATTGTGCAAAAAGTGTGAGCCACGCAGGGGCGTGGCTATGGTAAGGACACTATAGTTACTCTAAGTGTCACAACTCCAATTTGTGCCCTTTGTGTGGTGGGTTTTACTCGCTGGGCTCATAGAACCTTTCCTTTATGGCACCTCCCTGCCCGAGTGCTCCAAGTCATTCTTCCTTTGTGGCACCTACCAGTCCCAGGAACCCCATGATTCCCCTTTCAAGAAGCTGAACCATTGACCCTCCTGGTCTGCTGCTATGTAAGTTTATCCTATTTTGCACCTGCAGACATCATTCGTCTATGTAGGATGTTATGCTCCCACTGTCAATCCATGAATTGTACCATCATGTACTTTCGGTTCCATTGTACTTGTTTATTGTTGCCAATTACCATTTGCACCTGCTAGGCCTCACCTCCGTTGTATATAACACATGATCTCCCCCAGGTTTGTTGCAATATTCCACACTTCCACATTAGATGTATGTCTTCTGGAACACTCTTTCCTTCCAGCATAAATACCCCCTTCGAACATGCATCAGGACTTGGCCGCGTCCCCGTCCTGCATCCTCCCTGCACTCACCTCCTGAGTTCCCCATATCTTCCAGCATTCCAGTCCCGCACAAGCTTCATCCCTGCACTCACCTCCTGAGTCACCCGTAACTTCCTGATGGTCCTGTGAGCTTGGCTTCTACAAAGCTTCTAGTGCCTTCCTGCCTGAGCTATGATTCCACCTCCTGTTGAACTTCTTACTCCAAGCCTCCTGCCGTCTTCGGATTCTGATTAAAATATTAGTCAAGGGTAAATATTTTCCCTTCAGGGTAGTGAGTACTAATCTTCTTATTGTAATGAGCAGGCCTGACTTTGAGACTTCTTAAGACTCTAGACTTGTCTCCAGTTCCTTCTCTGTAATTTTGCTCCAGCCCTCCTTGCTTGTTCTTACTCCAAACCCTTTCTGCAACCTTGGCGCTTGAACTGTATTTGGATTATGGACTGTAGACGTAGGGCCTGATCATGATCTTGGTGGATGGGATACTCTGTCACAACCCTGACTGATATCCCGTCCCACGTGTTACAAGTTTAATTATATCCTATGAAACTTGTAATCGGGTGGACAGGATATCTGTCACATTTGTGACGGAGTATCCCATCATACAAGATCATAATCAGGGCCTTAATTCTTTGTATCTATATTGAACAGACGCGTCAAGAAGAATGTTCTTTTCTAAGCGATTGATATCTGTATGAAACTTGTAATCTCCAATCCATGTTTCGAGGGTAACCATGGGAGTGCCAGTAACTCCAATTTATGTACCGAGTGTAATCTTGGAATTGTAGTAATTCCTACCTATGTACGTAGTGTAACCTTGTTTCTAGCATACTTTGGGAGTGTCAGTAACTCCAACCTTTATGCTGATTGCAACCGTGTTTCTAGCATACATTGAGAGTGTTAGTAGCTCCAACCTATGTACCAAGTGTAATCTTGGGAGTGGAGTGACAAGAAACCCGTGTACTGAGTGTTACCTTCTTCCTACCATACCTTGAGAGTATCAGTAACTACAACCAATGTATTGAGTGTAACTCCAACCTTGTACTTAGTGTAAATATTGTTCCTAGTATACCTTTAGAGAGTCTCCAAATTGCAACCTATATACCACGTGTAATCTTGTTTCTACCATACCTAGGGGGTGTCCTTAACTTCAACCTAGGTATCAAGTACAACCCCTGGAGTATCACAGGGTCCAATCCGTATTTCAAGTTCTTCCTCAAGAGCCTCAGATATTCTTATCCAGGACTTTGGGTATTCTGCCCTCATGGTGTGATTTTGAAGAAATCTGTAACTGTGATTATTGAAGAAAAAGCATTGTTAATCATATAGAGCCTTGCTAGCATATTGAAGGTAGCTGTCTCTTCTTGTTGTTCCCAGTGCATTGCATCTTCCCAAAACCAGAGGTGCTGGTCCCGTAAACGTCCATATTCGCATACCCAGTAGGTCTCAGGAGCAACACATCCTGCTTAGGAGCAGATCCTGTACTGCATATTTTGTCTCTTTTCCCTTCCCCTTTGGGATGGTGCGGCTCCTAGGAATTCAGTCTCTTGATTTTGCATCATCCTGAGCTGAGAGGGATAGGAGGTTCAGCATCAGCTCCAGTGTTGTCTCTGAGGTTGGAAGTCAGTGAGTGTGTAACACAAAGGGTATCTTTCCTCCCACTGGTTTTGTTGTCAGCCTTACTAGGGGGACAAATGCTGGGTCCTTTGAAGATGTTACCTAATATTTTGTTGTGACAGGAAGCACACATTTACAGTAAATTAATTTCCTGGGACCACCCCAAATGGTCTTCCTGCCAGGGAATGAACACATGTCTCCAGTCCCAGGCCATTGTCTCTGCTCTGGGAGCAGTTTTTATACTTCTTTCACACCTAATTCTGGTTAAGCACCCGCTAGGCAGCTGCAGGAGAACTAATGCAAATTAGCCTTCAGGAACTGTAGGCATGGTAAAGTTAACTTTTTAAAGGTACATTTTCTATATATTTATTAATATTCCGACTTTACCAGTAAATTGGATTTTGATTAAATGTAAAAACATGTCTTTGAATGTACTCTGTAGATGGTACAGATCAAAGGTCATAGATTAAAGTGTATAATCTAAACTTTGAATTTTTCTTTGTGCCTGGTACAGCCTGACCAATGACAGAGCTTCCTCTCTCTCAGCATAGTGGTCCTCCTGCCTGATTTAGAACAGGACGGACCTGTTCTAAATTAGAAGTCAACTGTGACTACTCTGCCGTAGCCAAAAGTCTCCTGAGGCCAAACAGAGTAATGGCCGTCCGAGAATTGGCTACATGTATGTCCTCCCAATTAGAATGAGCAGATACATAGTAATTTTTTTTACTACCCTTCACCACTAGGAAAACCCTGGCAGTGAGTGATAGTAAAAAAGAAAAACATGCCCCCCTCACCATCGGAAACGACTCTCATGGCGAGGGGATATTATCTTTTTTATTTTCAAAAAGAAAATCTGCATTTTGCTGTTTAGTGCAGGGCTCTATCAACAAGATGAAGCCTTCCACCCAACTGTTTTTTCCTCAAGCATTATCCTCATGTTTCATCTGCTAAGGTAGCCGGGTAAATAAAATAGATCACCCCACAAGCAGAGATCAACATCAAAGGGTTCGTAGCCTTAATGATTTCTAAAGCTGTGCAGCAGATTAGTCAATAGACTTTAGCTTTAAAATATTTTATTGCAAGTCAGTGCAGCATGATTCCATGAGAGTTTTCAATATGGTATAAACACCCATAATTGGAACCTCTGGTCTTGCCATAAAATGCAGATATTCGCAAGTGATGTTATAGAAATTCATAACTTTGTTTATAAAACTGAAGAGAGTATTATGCTGGCTCTATCAGTTTTTACTATAAACCTGAAAAAAACATTCCCTTTCTGATTAATAGTTGTCTCTCGCTAAATTGGCTGTTTCAACTACAAATGTGTTGGTTTCTGGTGAATTCTATAGTTCAGAAGTCTATGACAGATGGGAGGCTTACTTTCTTCCTAATAGAAGTCTGCTGTATCTCTTTATTTGTTGCTTGGAGCAAATGCTCTTTGTGCACTTTCTCAATAAGGAAAGCTGCTGAGATTTACCTAACTAGGACTATGAAAGACGCCACCACAAGGTAATTGGTTGTTTAATGCAACATAATTGGTAGTTCTTTTCCCAGCAAATATTTCTGCCTAATGGATAAATCTGGAGCAGCATGTATTCAAATGGTAACTTTTTAAACTCATCAGTTCAGTGTTTATATGGAAAGGTACAAATGATAGGCAATCCTACGTAAAAACATGGATTACTATAGGTTTCTGCATTCATTGACAAATATTTTAGCCTCTATGCTACTTAATCTGCAGACACAGAAGGATGACAGTTGCACTTGTATTCCTAAAATTTATCTCTATACAACTGATGTCACAGGTGAGAGTTTACCTGTAAACCATGTGCTCACTTCTTGCAGCATGTGAAATTGTGATTTTACCAGGCCTGGGCAAAATTCACAGAGTTCTGCCTTAAAGTTCCGAAAATAATCCCCTGCGCTATGTGGAGTTCCACGAGCAGCGGAGTTTGGGTAAATCACGCTGTTCATGCTGATTTCTGTGCTGTGAAATCAGTGTAAATTGCATCACGTGGAGCGCCAGAGGGTGCTAACATCTTTCTGCCACTCAAGTAGATTTTCTTCTCGAGCAACAGCTTCCTCTAAATGAGCGGCACCTTTATTATTGTGAGCGGTCGTGGCTTACTGTTACTGCGTGCCTTCAGGAATCTTGCTCGCTTGCCAACTTAGCAATTTCTCTTTCTCTGCAACTAAAATTGATGAGCAAGAGAATAAAATCCTCTCTGCATCACTTCGTGGAGTTTTTCGGAGCTTCATGCTCTACGCAGAGCACAGATTAAGGAAAACCCCACTAACTCTGCCGACGGAGCCAAATTCTTCACCCGCACCTAGATTTTATGCAAGAGTAATAACCATTTCTGCTAAATGACCATGCCTTGAGTGGCACAAAGCCAGTTGTGTCAACAGCACTCTGCATTATATGATATTTGGACTTTTAAAAGTTGGTCCACTGTTATGCCTGCCTCAAGAAGGCATAATTTTTGGTGTATATCCCTCTATACAGATGTTAGTAGGTGGGGATTTGCATCAAAAGCCACGGGTGGTAGCATAAGATTGCCCATGTTCCACCCATGGTACACTCCCTTGATAGAAAAGAGCACAACGTTGTGCACAGCCCTACTTTGAATTACTTTAGGCAAATTTCCAATGCAAATCATGATTTGTGCTGGAAAGCAAATTGCACCACACTTTGGGTTGTGTTCACAAACTCAGGCCCATATTTATACTTTTTTAGCGCTGCATTTGCTTCATTTTTTTATGCAAAAGCGGTGCACACTTGCAAAATACAATTGTATTTTGTAAGATTGTGCTGTTTTTTGCATCAAAAAGTGGCGCAAATGTGGCACTAAAAACGTATAAATATGGGCCTCATTATAAAGTGTAAATATGGGGCATAATTTTCTGCAACTACTAAAACTGCTAGGCAGTTCGATGTCTACGAACCCTAATTAATTGTGACTTCATGGGTACCTAATGAGAAATGAGAATTCTGTGTCTTACATATAATGTTGGAAGTATAATGTGTGGTTGGGTAAACATCCAAGACTGGTTGTAGCTCTCACAAGACATGCAACCAGTTGGCAGTTATGTCACTGATTTGTTGGTGCTTGGTGGCTCTTCGTGTGATCTCCACATACACTGACGTGGACATATGTAGGCAGCTATCTGGGTAAGATGCAGACATTCTAATTGAAACATATTTCCACAGATCAGTGGCATTGACGAAGGATAGTGTTGCGATATACCTTCAAACTATTGTTTTCATTTCCAATTGTGCTATCTTGTTATTTGTATTGGCTCGTGTACTTTTTGCATGAATGGCACTTGCCGGCATACCTACCTGTAGAAAGGACTTACCATGTACACATCACAGCATTCTGTCAGCATGCAATATGGGCTTTTATTACCTAAACCAAGTTCTCCTCACTTACTTATGTTGTTCTGTCTTACTTCTGACTTTGATAGGAATTATTCCTCAATTTCCAAACTTGATAACAAAATCATTTTTCTGTCATCAAGTATGTCTTATTCTATTAAATTCAAGGATTTGAGCCAGGTTTCCTAGGTCCAAGGTTGGTTGCTCAGTCTGTAACCCATCATCCTCTCCCTATCATTGTTTCCTGATGAATTAGGGCTTCATGAAATTGCTGAACGTTTTAAAAATGTGTACACTTTGAGTTGGCTAACATTATTGATATCGTTTATGTGTTTTACAGGACTCTATTAGACCTGACACACCGAGGTGGTGTTTCCCCAAGCTTTTTTGCTTTTTCTAGTAGATTAGCTGAATCCCCCTTAGTGGCTTTAGGGCCCTGGGTACTTTCCCACTGTAAGTACAGTGTGAAAGTGCACACGCACCTTATGTTGGGAAGTGACGATGGCCTGTGTGTGTCTGCACTTGCACCAATGGTGCTTTTAAACATATGTCCAGCCTGCCAATGCAGACTTGTGTGTGTGTGAAGGCACGTATGCCCAGAAAGGGAAAGTGAAGAATATCCATGTGTGTTTTCACTGCATAGGAGAGCCACTCTGCCCATAGGTTCACATGGAGGAATGTTACAATTACTTCTTGCTGCAAAAGTGGATTGCTTTAGAGCAGGCTCATATTGCTTACTATCATTGGATTCGTGTTGACAAAGCTCCTTTTATACCAAAGGTGGTTTTGTTAATAATCATGGAGAAATGCCACTTCTAGAAAGTGGGCACTTCTCTGCCTAAAGCGCTTTGGGCCATATTTATACTTTTTGACGCAAAACTGCGCTAACGCAGTTTTGCGGCAAAAAAATTAGTGCCGGCTAACGCCATTCTGAAGCGCCATGCGGGCGCCGTATTTATTGAATGGCGTTAGTCGACCGGCGCTGCCTGGTGTGCGTGAAAAAAAACCACGTACACCAGGCAGCGCCGGCGTAGGGAAAAATGGCGTTTGGGCGTCCAAAGATGGGGCAAGTCAGGCTGAGGCAAAAAAATCATCTTAACCCGATTTGCGCCATGTTTTTTTGGCGCCCAGACGCCATTAACATGACTCCTGTCTTAGCAAAGACAGGAGTCATGCCCCCTTGCCCAATGGTCATTGGGCATAGTGGCATGTAGGGGGGCACAAATCAGGCCCCCCTATGCCACAAAAAAAATGTAAAAAAAAACTTACCACAACTTACCTTTTCTTCCCTGGGATGGGTCCCTCCAGCCTTGGGTGTCCTCCTGGGGTGGGCAAGGGTGGCAGGGGTGTCCCTGGGGGCTTGGAAGGGCACCTCTGGGCTCATTCTGAGCCCACAGGTCCCTTAACGCCTGCCCTGACCCAGGCGCCTAAATCCGGCGCAAATGCGGGTTTTTTAGTCCCGCCCACTCCCGGGCGTCATTTTTGCCCAGGAGTATAAATCCGACGCAATAGCATCGGAGTCATTTTTTAAGACAGGAACGCCTACCTTGCATATCATTAACGTAAGGAAGGTGTTCACGCAAAAAAATTACGCTAACTCCATGAACTTTGGCGCTAAACGCGTCTAACGCCAAAGTATAAATATGGAGTTAGTTTTGCGTCGAATTTGCATCGAAAAAAACGACGCAAATTCGGCGCAAACGGAGTATAAATATGCCCCTTTGTCTGCCTTTTAATTCCACTCAAATCCACATGGGGGATGGAGGAGCCCACCTGTGCATTCCCCAATGATAGCTATAAAACTTGGACACAAAACTAGAACAAAGACCTCTGCCATTTATAGGCCTGGCTGGATACATTGGAGGGAGAGATTTCTAACACTTGGCCTCTCAGAGCCAGATCATCGTCCCACAAAAGATTAAGATCTGCATTCCAGAGCTCCATGGCAGACAGGACTGACATTTAGAGGAGACATCTGTGGTTCACAGGGGCTTGTTGGCTTGTCCCTTGTTCTTTTGTGGAGGTCTCAGGGACACCAAAGACATCCCGCATGGGACCTACACCTTCTACCTGTGTCATTTGAAGAGCGGTGACCTCTTAAGTGCCCACATCATTTGTTGGACGTCATCTGGTAGGAGCTGTGCAGGCAGGGAACTAAGTATTGCGCCTTGAGACCGGATTTCTCCGGTGTGGAGCCTTCACAGTACTGTCCGCATTCAAGGAGTGTGGCCCTTCATCGTGGGGCCATGACATGCATACGAGTCTTGTTGGTAGTGAGTGAATTCAACAATTGTGGGACACAGTGTGGCCAACCTTTGTCAAACATGCCATACTTCTCTCGTGTGACACCTGACTACATGCTCATTTTGTGCAGTGTATAAATCACTGGTTGTGACCGTCAGAGGTGGGGGTGTACCTGGAGCAAAGTGGCATTCTACCTCGTGTGGCACAGTTGAACTTGCATTTCTGTGTGTATGACTGAAATTGTCTGGTGCAGCTTATTTTATCATGCACCAGATGTTGTGCCTCATTCCAGGGAGGCTCAGGATTTGAACTCTTCATGTGGGATCAGAATTGTCTGGTGTGGCTCAAGTCATTCGGCACCAGACATTGCGCCTCATTCCAGCAAGGTACGGCATTGGTAACTTCCTGTGTGTGTTCGGATTTGTCTGGTGTGACTCAACCAGAAATTGTGCCTCATTTTAGGGAGGTAGAGGATTGGAACTCTTTGTCTGTGTCCAGAATTGGGTGGTGCAACTCAAGCCATTGGGCACCAGTTGTTGTGCCTCGTTCCAGGGAGGTGCAGCATTGGTCACCTTGTGGGTGCGTACAGAACTGTCTGGTGCAACCCAAGTCATCATGCAGCAGACATTGTGACCCATTCCAGGAAGGCACGGAAATTGTTAGTTCTTATCGGAATCGTCTGGTGCGACTCAAGTCATTGCACACCAGATGGTGTGCTTCCTTCCAGCGAGGTGTGGATTAGGTTACTATTTGTGTATTAGAGCACCTGGCTTGCCTGAGAGCCACTGAGAACCCTCCCCCTTTGCAGACTGGGGCCCATGCCTTAAGGCACGGTGTGGAGACCCCTGAGTGAGCTTCCAGAGTGGTGATCAGTACTCTATTTGCAAACTGTTGCCTGATCAGCTGTTATCTCTTTCTTCCTCCCCACCTTTGCCCCAGGATCCTGAATAAGTGTAAGTTGGGCCACAAGTGGCCTAGTATCCCGGGAAAGGGTGCTTGCATCTCCAGCTCATGGGGGGTGAGGTAGTAGGAACTGATCGGAGGGTGGAGGGAGGTTTGGACCCGGGGGAGATTTGCAAGTGCAGTCACCAATAGCATGCTGGATATCAGTGCACTGCATTAGGGTGCATAGCAAGTGATTGGAAGTGATTGCTTACGATTGACTACATCACCCGGCCGTGCAACATAAATGTTGTTTCTTTGTCAGAGAACTATCATGGTTGACATTGGGTTTTACCTGTGTGGCCTAGGCTACGGAGCTATTTTAAAAGTGCTGCTGTTCTCTGTATGTACACGTTGCTGATATAGTTGTGAACCGGGTGCACCCTATAAATGTGTGAAATTGATTTGTGGTATCACTAGGGTTGGTCTCATGCTGACAAGCTTTTGGCACCGCATGAGGGTGCTGGGAGGGAAAGTACTATTTTTCTCACCTGTACATACTGCTAATGTCATTCTAACACAGTTGGGCATAGCACTGCTAGTGATATTTCTAAATGTGATTTAGACCCAGATTGGCATGATGTTCATGTTGTGTTAACTAATGTGTGTTTTGAATACAAACTTTATTTACATTCACCTTATGTGAAGTCTCTTTTGTGGCACTCAATGTATTTGTTGTGTGGTAGTACTGTGCCAATTCTTTTCACAGTACCCCTGTGATAAGCCTGACTGCTCTGTGCCAAGCTACCCAAGGGTGAGTGCAGGGTGTACATTGAGAGTAATCACCCACCTCTGATTGATGTGGTAAGTTCTGCCTGACTAGCGCCTATCCTCAACCAATCAGAACATGCCACCTCCAACAGACTCTCAGGGAATGGTCATACTTGCACACTCGCACAGGCGCCCATTGCTGTCTTGAATGAACCTCTTTAGATTAGGCTCTGGCTTGCTTCTAGCCACTCTACTAGATTAAATATTGTTGTTGTGTTCACAGCATTTTCTCAGTTTTTCTAAATAACATATTTAGGTACATCAAGGGTACTATTGACATTGCATAGACTTACATGGAAAACAACAATTTTGGACAAAGTACAAGCAAGTTAAATATAAATAAAGTAGACAGCAAGAAGCAAGAGAACTCAATATGGTATCATACAGTGGCTGAAAATAAAATCATCAATTAAATACAAAATGCGCCTAATTAACAAACCAAACTAAGCAAAATGATTCCATGTACCAGGGCCATTGGTAGACATATTCTCATTTAGGAGATGGGGTAAGAGGCCATTGCACTTTCTGATGAGAGGTTAATTTCCTGGTGCTGCACATATGGGCTGAAATTCTGCATGTGGTATCAGAAATAAGCATCTAGTGAGTTTGCCCATTGTGCATAAATCCGCTAGGAAAATAGATAATTTTAGATGAACATCTACTGTTGGATTTATGGACACTCTAAATTGGCCATTCATTGTACTGCCACTGTGGTGGAGGCAGTAAGATCACCACCACCATAAGTTACATTTCTGCTGGACAATTTCCAAATTTAGCCTGTATTCTTCTCCCTTACCCTAACTTGCATCTTCTCTTAATCATTGATCTCACTTGAGGCAGCTGACAAAGGTCTTTCCTACCCTGGACACTGAGACCTGGGACACCAGTTTCCACTCTAATAATCACAATGCATTTCTTGCCTTAGTATTGCATTACAATGACAAATGAGGCTAATAGGATTGAGATGTTATTATAAATGTGAATGTGCCTGTAAAATATTTAATTAGAAACTGGTCACAATGATAGTGAATATACTTAACATTTCAAATCAATACTGCTAGAGATTTTGATCTTGGCACAACAACATAATATATTAATGCAATTTAGAACACCAGCAACCAGCAAATATGACTGTGTGAGGAAAGCAGCTTATTGTATTGTGCGACTGGGAGACCTCACTTTGTAATAAGCTCACACATCCTGTATTGGGTCCAGTGAGATTTGTTTGAAAAATGCTAGCACAACTGTAGGTAGTGATGGTTCTGAACAATCAGGCTTTATCAAAGGAACAAGTGTGAAGCATTAATAAGTAACAAAACAGTTGAATAAGGAAGAAAAAAGACTCAATAAAAACCAGACACTAATTTATAAAAATAGTTTGTGTGGTTATCTTTAAATAGACCCATCAACATTAAAAATTCATCAGAGGGTTCCAGAGATATAACTTCACTGCTTTTTCATTCAGTGCATGGAATCATTGTAGTAGAACT
This sequence comes from Pleurodeles waltl, assembly GCF_031143425.1. Lineage (NCBI taxonomy): Eukaryota > Metazoa > Chordata > Amphibia > Caudata > Salamandridae > Pleurodeles > Pleurodeles waltl. Next base: position 688,970,546 of record NC_090438.1, read on the forward strand.
TGCTCACAGTCAATTTTGTAAGCTTTGTAAAGCTATTATAAAGATGTAAACTATTACTCCGGCCAACTTTGGGTGACAAAAATATGGCAGGGAGCAAGATTAAGGGGCCTAAAAGGCTTAGTTGGACAGTTACTTCACAGTCAAAGCAGTCTCTGGCCCAGTTCAAGGCTCAATGGGAGAACCCCTGTCACCCCTCCCCCCATAGACTTCATTGCACTGATCCTGATGCTGATACCTGTTGCTCAAGATGTTGAAGAATGCTGAGGATGTTTATCTGCTGAGGGAGGTCTTCCTGGGGCTACTCCTTGGTCCACAAACACAGTGGATGAACTTTGGCCAGAGGGGGCAATGTCCCTCAAAGTCCGGTTGTAATCCAGCCAAAAAACAGTTGCAGTGGGCTACTGGACTCTGGTTATAGTGAAACCAGTGGTTCCCTTTAACTGGTGACCAAACTGCACTCCAACAACTCTCTCAGGTTCAGCAGACTTTTGAGGACTGCGACTCAGTCTCCCAGGCTACATGTTGGCAGTCAACAGCGGTTAGGCAATCTTGGCTGCTAACTCATTGAGGCAGGCGCTTCAGCTTTTGTGGCCCTGGAGCTGTAACAGGTAAAAAGTTAGCCAACTGACTCTTGAAGTCACTTGTTCTGTCTGAGGTTCATGGATGACTTTTCATCAAGCAGGGAATCAAAGGCACAGTCCTCTCTTTGCTAGCCCAAGGAGCAGCAGGTGCAGTCCAGTCTTGGTTCAGCCTCTCTTTTCCTGGTCCAGGAAACAGCAAGGCAGTTCTTCTTCAGTATAGTCTTCAGTGCAAATGTGATCTGAGGTCTTGGTGCCAGGGGTGCCTTTTTATGCCATGTTTGTGCACTCGGGAATGTGGTTACAGCTAGCCAATGAGCTACCTGGACCCCTCTCACCTAGTGATGACTTCCTTTGAGGTTTGCCCTCTAGCTAGCCCAGAATGCACAATTCTGCCCATTTCCAACATGGCAGAACCCTCCTCTTGGTGTGCAGTGCTCCCTGGCCCACCCAAAAGGTGTTGCTCCTGAGGGCTACATGCCTATGGAAGAACAGTTCAGCAACAGCTTCCCCCTCTCTGTTCTTGATCCCAACCTGTCTGCAAGAACAAAAGAGCAGCCCATCACATGTGCGTTAACCGCTTGCCCCTGAAAGGTGATTCCCTTTGAAGCTTAACTTTTGGGCTCACACCATTTTGCCTTCTTGCCAGGGAGAGGTAACCCTCTTCTAACGGCAAGCCCTTTGTGCTCTTTTCTGACAGTTGGTCACACCTCCCCCCAGTAGGCTTTCTCATGGCGAACAACAGTAAAACGTCACTGGAGAACTTTGGGCAACAAAATAACTACTTACTGAAAAGTCACTTGTGCATAGAATACATTAATTTCAACTTGACTATCAAGTACGCTTTAAAGCAGTGATTTCTTTTGATACCATGAAGCATCGTATTTAGTAGCCCATTCAGAAGTTAGCACTGCTGAGGTGTCAGCATGTAATGTTGTACTCACCAATGGGCCTTTTAACCTTTCCACACTAAAAACGACAGTGAGGGGTTTTTAATGTCAAGGCATGTAAAGCTAATAAAGAAATGTCAAACGTTTAATATAATGCACCCTGCCTCTAGGGCTCAGTAGGCCTGCCTTAGGAATCAATCATAAAAAGTCTTGGACTTTGCCATTACTTTAAAAAGCAAAGTCGAGTTAGCAGTTGAAAACTGCTCTGCTAACCAGCAATGGAGGACTGGGAGTCATAGTTTGCTTTGTCTCACTCATGGTGGTGCAATAAGTGCTGCAGTCCACAAGAGACATTTCACCTTACAGGCCATGGGTACCTTTAGTACCACTTACTATTTTTTTTAAAACTTTTGTTTATTGGTATTTTCCTTTAAGTAATTACAATCATCATAATGTTGTGCCCTTCAATTCAGAGTGTCAATTCTGCCGGGTATATTACAATCAGCGTATATGCAATAACATATCTGTGATATGGCTATGCCGGACATAATACAGGCAACAGAGATATATAATACATCAGGGTATGTTTCTTCGGTCGTACAATCCTCAGCCAACTTTAAGCTTACATTCTGCTCTATCGTCCTGTGTGTTACCTTCTAAACCGTTAACTCAACTAATATGAATGTGGAAACAGCACGCTGTAGGGGTAGTTCTCTGCTTTGGTATGGGTGGGGCGTACACCTGCAGCAAGTTTGTGCACCCAGAGGTTCTGTATGATAACCGTAGCCACAGTCCTCCCCTCAGTCCAGTGTGTCAATGGGGCCCGCTCCGGTTGAACACTGGCTCCCTCTCTAGATTGGCAAATCTGGCTTGACATATGTGGTACAGGTGCGGTGGGCCCGACCTCCCTCCTCGCATATCCATTCCTCCAGCCCTCCCTGTGCTCCACCGGGGCCATCCTTCGTCATCCCTCGTATCCCCTCTCCCTTTTAAGCAGTGCCATCGTCCTCCACCGGTACTGTTCCATCCTCTCCAAGTTCCCTTGCCCCCTCTCCCACTTCTCTGATTCTCCCAGGCCTCCAATATCTCTGTCATACACATAGAGTACACTGTGGTCAGAGATATTGGAGTCGCAAAAAAAGAGAGGAATAGGGAGAATATAAGGTCTAATGTACGGCCTCCCTAAATACACACAGAGTACACTGTTCCTGTAGAAAAAGCACAGGTTCAAAAAGAGGCACTTCTTTTTTTCAGAAGCAAGAGCCCTCACACATCCAATGGGTGTCATGCCTAACGGGCCCCACACAGGGGCACTTTACAGGCGACCTTTTCAAATTGAAGGAGTGTGCCTTATTCCGCTCCCACTCGCCCTTGTTTTTAATATTGACTTGGGTATCTACACCAATTAAATCAGTTGGTTGGAGACTTCAGAGCCAATTTTAAGTTTTCTTTTCCTTTTTTCTCCAGCTTTTCTTTGAGGGTAGACTTTAATGTAGTTCTACTATTTTTCACGGCACACACCTTCAATTTGAAAAGATCTCTGGTATAGTGCCTCGTGTGGGGCCCGTTAGGCATTCCAGCGCCGGCCTAACGAGGAGCTGCCCTATGATGAAGCATGACACCCATTGGGTGTGTGAGGGCTCTTGCTTCTGAGAAAAGAGGTGCCTCTTTTTGAACCAGTGCTTTTTTCTACAGGAACAGTGTACTCTGTGTGTATTTAGGGAGGCCGTACACTAGACCTTATAATCTCCCTATCCCTCTCTTTTTTTGCGACTCAAATATCTCTGACCACAGTGGGGCTATATGATGCGTCCACACCCGAGCCTCTTCCCTACGCAATGCCAGCAGGTCAGCCTGACCCCAGATCGATACATCCCATCTCCAGTCCCCCAAGGTTGGGCCCACTGCCGACTTCCAGGATATGGCAATCCGACATCTAAGTAGGATCACAGCGAGGTCTAATCTGCTAACAAACTCTTCTAGAGGCTTGCCTGGTATGCAGGCCCAACAAACACAAAGAAGGGTCCAGGTCTAGTTGCGTACCAAGGGTTCCCCCCAGCTCTTCCAGAGCACCCCTCCAAAACCTCTGCAAGTCGGGGCATTTCCAGACCATGTGGTCAAAATCTGGGTCTACAATGCTGCACCTACGGCATCCCATGGGTCCACCTCCATATATGACTATTAGCCTGCTGCACCTACGGCATCCCCTGGGTCCACCTCCATATATGACTATTAGCCTGTGAGGGGTGAGTTATGTTCTGTGTACATAATTATATTGGATGTATCGGAAGCGTGTGTTTCGGCGCACCCTTTGGGGATATGCCAGGACCTTCCGCCATTCCGTGTCCATCAGTTCCTTGCCTAACGTCCCCTCCCATTTCGCTCTTAAGGTCTGTAAGGACTCCAGGGCAGCTTCGGTATGGGCTCTGTAGAGCTGGGAAATCAAGTGAGTGTCTTCCCCAATGGTCAACAAAAGGTGTAGTACTGTATGTGCCTCTGGCTCTGCATTGATCCTGGGCCATAAGGTCCTCACAGCAGGTTTCAACATCCGATACAGCAGGAATTGTCCCCATGGAACCCGGTCCTCCTCCATTAACTTCGTGAATGGGTGCAAAACCCACTCCCAGAAAATGTCCCCGAGAGTCATCACCCCTGCCTGATTCCAAGCCCTCATCTGGCTCCGTAACAAGGTGCGGCTCGGTGTCCACAATGGTATCCCCATCAGTCGTTTCTCAGGGGAGTAGGCCACTGTCACTCCGGGACATCTCAAACATCATTTCCAGCAGGCCAGCGCCACCTTCAGCATGACATTCCGCTTTGGCGAGGTGATCCTGGCACCCAGTATGTCAGCCAGTAAAAGGTCAGTACCTACAGTGCCTCCGGATATAGTGAGGTCCATCCGGTTCGCCCCCACCAGCCACCTAGCATCGCACTGAAGTTGGTATGATAAATAATATAGCTTGAAGTCCGGAACCGCCAGTCCACCCTCTCCAGTTGAGCGACGAATGGTGGACAAAGACATCTGCTGTCGGCCTCTGTCTCAAAGAAGCTCCCTAAGGAGCGCATTCAACTCTCTGAACCAGCCCATCGGTACTATCACTGGGAGGCTGGTAAAGTAGTACAATAAGCTGGGTATATGTAGTAGTGTAAATAGCCATCTTAGGTTCACAGAGGTGTTATGTTCGGGTACAAACCATTTTGGTCTTCATGTATAAGGTGGGGTATATGTTGTAACAGCCTATTAGCTAGGGTTTTGCTCAGAATCTTAAAGTCACAGTTTAACATGGAGAAAGGTCTGAAATCCGTCACGGAAGCTTCACGTCACTTTTTCTTGGGCAGGGGACCACTAGTGCCTCCCGCAGAGTTGTAAGAAGTATTCCCCTGTCGAACACCTCAGTGTAAAGGTCAACCAGTATGGGTGCCAGAATATCTACATATATCTTGTAGAACTCCATAGGGAGTCCATCCGAGCCTGGCGTCTTGCCTGCTGCTAATTGTGCAATAGCAGTTTTAACCTCCTCTAAGGCGATTGGTGCACCCAAGGGGTCTCTATCCTCTTGTTTTACAGTGCTGAGCGGGAGGGACTGTAGGCTCCCCTCCAGCCACTGCAGCAAGTGCTCTTTGGGTTGTCTATAGAGGTTCACCTAATATGATGTAAAAGCTTCATTTATTTCAAGAGGGTTATACACATGTCTTCCATCTACTCCCTGCACACTTGTGATCGGGGTGTTCTCACCTCCAGGCCGCACCAACCATGCCAGTAGTTTACCGGACTTGCCCTCCTCTGCATGTAAAGACGTTAACTGTCTCTGATAGTCGTGACACCTTAGCCTTTTGTTTACTTGATTATAGGATTCCCTTGCTTTAAGGAGTCCCTGTCGCCGCACCGGGTCCGGGCCTTGTTCATTATCCCTATCATGTATATTTTTTTCCAGCTGGTTTAGTTCAGTTTGGAGGGTGCATCTGATCCCCACCGATTGTCCGAAGCAGTGGCCTCGCGTCACCACCTTTAGAGTTTCCCATTCAACGTGGCGCGATTCTGTGGATCCCCTGTTAATGCGTGCGTGCTCCAGTAGATGGGACGAAGTTCCTTCCTGTACACCGGGTCCTCCATGGTTATCGTTGGAGCTGCCATACCGGAATGGGGGCTCTCATCCCCACATCCTACCATGTGATAAGCAACAGGCTGTGGTCCGATAATGTTCGGCCCAGATTCTCAGTGTGTGCTATTTCTGGGGTGACTGTGCCTGTGCACAACACCCAGTCAGTTCTGGTGTGGAGCTGGTGGAGGCTCAATTAAGAGGAGTAGTCCCTCCAGACATCTTCTAACCCCCAGTGTTACATCCGTTCATTCAGATCCTTTGACATCTTATGTGCTGTCGCCCCTGGTGGGGGGGCGGGAGCGGGCCAGTACTATATCTAGTACACTATTGAAATCTCCAATCAGTAGTTGCCCGCCCAAGGACTTGGCCAGTCGTCCAGTCAATACCTGCCAGAAGGGTGTCTGTTCTTTGTTAGGGGCGTACACACAGCCCAACACCACTTGTCTACCATGCAGCCTGCCTGCTAGTTTGACATACCTGCCATTCGGGTCCGTGTCTGTGTATGTGGGCTCAAATGGGATCCCCGTCCTTACCCATATCATTGCGCCCCGTGCAAATGCCGAATACATATCTCTCCTCTCCATCTATGTCTTACCTTCTCCACCTTTCAGGAGGTGAGGTGTGTTTCTTGTAATAGTGCTATATATACCCACCCTTCTCTTTAAGTATGCCAGGATTTTGTGGCGTTTGATGGGTGATCCCATCCTGCAAATATTCCAGGTCATCAATTTGTAATCTGCCATTAGATGGGGTTTGAGTCTAGGAGGAATGTCCGTCCCTCTCGATAACACCCACACCTCGCGGCCATCGTTGGTCCCCGCGTCATACCAGTCAGTAGTAATGCCTTATCTAACCACCTACGTGCGATTAAAACTAGTAACCTTATTCCCCAACTCCCATTCCCCAGGGCAGCACTACAACAGGCGGTTGTACAGCATATGTCAAACCAACATAGTAACAACAATAAGTCATGTGGTGTTCTCGCCATTCGGGTAAAGTCGGTCCAGAGTCTGGAGGGGGTTCCGTGGTCGTCGCAGCCCCAATTGTCAGTGAGTGCCCCAGACTGGGGGTCCGTATTCCCAATTAGGGATCATCCCAGGTCGTCTGCAGTTTGGGGTGTCACTCTTGGAGCATCATCGGGGTGGTGAGATTCAGAGTCTGTGGAGTGTGTCCGGTGTTCCGACTCCCCTCCGCTGACCTCTCCCGTCGATTCCGCCTGTCTTAGTGAGGCGACAACCTCGAGGGCAGCTTGCCTGTCCAGTGCTCTCTGCGCCAGGGTCGGTGCCGTGCCCAGGCAGGGTCTGTTCCGCTGCCTCCTTGTTTTTCTGGTGCCTCACAGTGTTGGCAGGTCCTTTGAAGTGTGGGATCCCTGCCTGATCTATGCGCCTCCAGCCACTCCCATGCTTCCTCAGGAGTTTGAAGGAAGGTGGTGTGGCCCTCCATTATCACCCTCACCCTGGCTGGGAAAAGAAGCGAGTACTGTATGCCTGCTTCTCGCAGTGCCCTTTTCATTGTTGTGTAGGGGGCACATCTGGCCTGCACCTCCGCCATGAAGCCTGGGAAGAGAGTCACCAATCCATTTTTCAAATGGAAAGGCCTGACCTCCCTGGCTCGCTGTAGCAAGATGTCCCTGTCTCTGTAGTGTAGCAGCCTGGCCACCACCGCCCGCAGGGGCCTCCCCGGGGCAAGTGCTGCGACGGCACCCGGTGAGCTCTCTCTAAAGCAAAGAAGGGAATATGTTGATCCGGGGTGATCTCCACTCTCATCCATTTTTCTAGATAGGTCACCATGTCAGTGCCCTCAGCTCCTTCCGGGAGACCTATGATTCGCACATTGTCCGCCGGTTACTGCCTTCTGCATCTTCGGCCCGTCATTCCAGTCATTGGACACGTTCGGTCAACAGCTCAATGGTGGCTTTAAGTTCCTGTTGGGCAGGGGCTAAACCCATGAGTGCAGTCTCCGTACCCTGGACCCTGTCTGCCAGTTTCTGGTGGTATGCTCTCAACAGCCCCAGCTCCACTGACACATGTGCGATCTCCCTCTGGAGTGTAGTTTTAGATTCATCTATGGCCCCCATGACCTTGTCCAGCGGGACCTGCAATGAGTGATGCATTGGGTGTGCCACATCCATTTGGACCATGTCTCCTTCATGGCGCCCCACCTGCGACTTTGCTCTGTTCTGGCTTTTAGCAGACATACAGCCCGACACGTGGTGACCTCAGCCACAGGTTGTTTGTGTTTCCAGTTCCCACCTTGAGGGGAACCTGCTCGCTCCCTGGTGGTATTCCGATTAATAGGGAGCCCAACTCCATGGGAATAGGACTTCTCCCCCGGTGGACCACCACCGGTCTCAGTTCACCTCTCCCCGGTGTAGTCGCCAAGGCTGGGGGAGTGCAAAGGTAGATCCATGCCAGTGGTATCTGCAAAATGGATTGGTGCACTTGGGCAGGGACCCAACTGCCAAGCGCGGCCTTCAGAAACCAGTTCGGTCGGGTTATTTCCTGGGGGGAATCTCTCCTCATGGGCCCTGCAGCACACACCTCGTCACCACACTGTTGCTCCAGACGGTCGCTCCAAACTCGATTGCTCAGCACCCCATGAGGAATACACCCCTCTTTTCGCCACTTTGCATGTGTATCAGGTGTGGTGGCGCCTCTCCTTTTCTGGCGTCTGTTTGTTCCCTGGGGCCTTCCGTCTTTTCCTTATGCACCTCTTTGCGGGGCCCCTCCACAGCTTCACTTCTCGGGGCCCCAACAGTCATAGAATCGCCCCAACAGCCGGCACCTCACCACGTGAGGAGCAGCGCCCTCAAACTTCTCAGGCCACCATGCACTACAGCCTATGTGCGCTCCTCAAGGCCCCCTGTCACTGCTGTGCTGCTACACCGCCTCTCCACCGCTCCCGGGGGCTCAAACAGTTACAGGGGCGCCCGCCTGCCGGCACCCCACCGTGCTTCATACAGTCTCATTTAATTTTCTGAACTGCTGCGATTTGCGGTGTGCTTGTGGCCCTCCCGTTCCTCTATCATCTCTGCATGTGTTCTACGGCAAGGCTGCCGCAGTGCCTGCTCCCAGGACTCCAGCTCATATGGAGGCATCCCGCTGTTCCGTGCTTTGCCGCACAAACCGTGGTGTCCTCGGGCCCTGCCAGCCGAAGCGGTCTGCGGCACTCTCTTCCACGCACCCACCGTCTCCGGTGCTGGGTATGCTGCCGGCTCGTCGGGCTTCTGGCGTCTCCCCTGCTGTTGTGGCACGGGAACCGACCGATGGCGGGTGTCCCACTCTTATGCCCCCATTTCTCCTCGTGCCCAGTGATCACCTCGGTCCCCCACCAGGGCTATATTTGGAGGACATTCTTTGGGCCCAGACAGAGCGGAGGGCTCACGCGTCCGCCATCTTCACCAGTTAGGCCACGCCCCCGGTACCACATACTAGAGACTTATAAGTACACATTGTTGGTGAACCAATAAGACATATACCTTTTAACTGTCAGCCCACTGGCAATTAGGCATGTTTGGCAGGGCTCAGTTCCCCTTCAGGGTCAGAACACCAGCAGCATCAGTCCAAAATCTTAAGGGTGATTGTACAGAAAGAGGCATTTTGTTTTAGGGAGTAATTGAAGGACAACCTAGATGTTAAAGCCTATCTTCTGTTATGAAAGTCGAAAGTATGATGGTGGAAATGGGATAGTAGGTGGTTTAACAGAAAACACAATTATGAGAATACAACATATGAGAATGTAATACATTACAATACATTCTAAGAAAATTGCCATTTTTGAGGATACCCAAAATTAGGGAAAAAATAGGAAAATGTCACAGGCCGATACTGAGTACCATGTCCGGAAGTTCATAATATTTTTTGCAAATGAGTACAAACATTTGTAGTAATTCAAAAAGAGGAATTGGGTGACTGTGGTTCGGAAACATGTGAAATGATGAACAAAGTAAGAAACTAAATAGGTTGAGTGATGCTCACCCACTGACAGAAATTGGGTTACTGATTGCGGAGGGTTCAACTCTATACAAGCAGCAACCACAACCTTTGTCAGGGTGAATTCACAAGGAAATCCTAAATTAACCTGTGCTCAACCGTCGGGTAGCTTGGCAGAGAGCAGTCAGGCTTACGCAATGTGTAAAGTATTTGTGCAACACTTCAAACAGCAATAAGTGAAAACACAACATAAGAGGAAACCCACACCAATTTAGAAAAATAGAGTAAGGATTAATAAATGAAACAAGACCAAACTGATAAAAAAACACAATCTAATTAGTAGAAATGGAGAGATAAAATTTTACAGATTCCTCTGAAAATAGCTCCAAAAAAACCAAACCACTAATGGTGGATACCTGGTCTGTTATTTATATCTGGTGCCACGTTGAAGTAGGAAAAACGTCCAGAGGTTTCCACCCCCAGACATGCCTGCAGGCTCCTGCCCAGATTGTCTAGGTCAGAGGTTCCCAACCTGTGGTCCACGAAGCCTCCTCAGGGGGTCCGCGACTGCTTAGAAAATGAAATAATATTAACAGATTAGATCCCCAGCTTTCAGTAATGACTTAGTGGAGAGTTCCCTGGAGTCCAATAATGATTAAGTCGGGGTCCCCGAGTTCCAGTAATGATAAAGTGGGGGTCCACAGCAGTCAAAAGGTTGGGAACCACTGGTCTAGGTCACAATAAACTAGTGACAAACCGGTTGTGAGGGTGCTCAGTCTTTGTGATGTGCACTTGTGGTAGGTGACAACTCTTCCCTCGTAAACTCAGAATGGTCCATTCTGTGGGCACCTAACTTTCCTTTGTCTAATTATCTGGCAGCACTACACAAAGACTAACTACCGACTAGACCTAGTCATATGACCAAGGATACAGACAGGAGACTGCAAATGGTTGGGACAAGAAAATTCCATCTATGTAAAAGTGGCATTTTCAGAGACATTACCATTAAAGAGGGCTTTCAAATTTCGACACCAAACTCAACCTGCCAATTAGAGAGGTAGGCCTTGCAGTAGTGAAACACAAATTTAAGAGTTATTACTACTCGGACATGGAAAACCTAAGAGCACATGACCAATGTTTTACATACACTGCACCATGCCATCTAGGCTGTTAAGGGCCTACCCTAGGAGTGACATATGTATTAAAAGTGAAGGTTTGGGCCTGGCAAAAGGTTTATTTTTCCAGATCAAAATGGTGGCTTAAACTGTACACACACGCTACGAGGGCAGGCCCAAAACATGTTCAAAGGTTACTTAAGTGAATTAAATAATCAGTGCTGCAAGTCTACTAGTAGCATTTAGGGGCATGTTGTTCAATAAATTACACAGGGAAACAAGGCACCTTGCTGCTCTGTGTTGTGTGATAGGAAAGGGGCAGGAGCAGGGGAACATCCTTTTTTACGACTTTTTTTTTCCGAAAGTCGTGGTTAACGAAAGCGCAACAACGCTTTTTTTAACCACGACTCTGGTTTTTTGTGCCTTAACTACGTATGTTCTGAACAACGAACATGCGCGGTTAAGGTACAAAGAAGTGAGTTGGCGAAGGTAAGTGGGGGTTTCGGTTTTGGGGAGGGGAGGGGGTGGGGGGTCAGGGGGTTTTAGGTTTTGGGGTGGGGTTGGGGGGTTTGGGCATTTTTGGTTTTGCGGAGTGGGTGGGGGGTTTTAGGTTTTAGGGTGGGGTTGGGGGTGGGGCGTTTTTGGTTTTGGGGAGTGGGTGGGGGGTCACGGGGTTTTAGGTTTTAGTGTGGGGTTGGGGGGGTGGGGCGTTTTTGGTTTTGGGGAGTGGGTGGGGGGTCAGGGGGTTTTAGGTTTTGGGGTGGGGCGTTTTTGGTTTTGGGGAGTGGGTGGGGGTCAGGGGGTTTTAGGTTTTGGGGTGGGGTTGGGGGGTGGGGTGAGGGATGTAGGGTGAATGGTGCCTATTGCTAATGATTTTATCAGGAATGCCTTTACAACGAAATATCGTTGTTAAGGCATTCGTGGTAAAATCATTAGTAGTAGCAACGAGGTCGGTGTTCCGACCTCGTTGTTAAGGCAGTAGTTGTTTTTGAAGTCGTTGTTTCGTCGTACAGTCGCAGGAGCATGCCATGCTTAACACTGTACTGCACATTCCTTAATTTTTTAGGTACTGGCGCACAGTGTGCAGCCTAGCGCTAACACAGTCACCACGGTGCAAGAGAGCCTGTATTGTAAGCAGGATTGTTTTTGTGCAGAAAGGAATACCTTTCCCTCTTTCTATGTGTGCTGCAAAATGCACAACGCCTAGAAAGAGGAAGTAGGAGAAATAACAATATTTGTTCTCATGAGGCCTCACCTGGGGAGAACTAGGTTTCTGACTCATTCACAGGTCTACCAGTAAGGGCAAATCTGGGAATGTACCAAAATCCATGGATGAATGCGTGGGAACACCCACGCTCTTCGCATGGAATTCCTTCACAGGGCAAAATAAAGCAACACAGTGGTTTGCGCTGCATTGTGCTACTTTAGATTTATCAAGCCAGGCAAGGCAAGCGAAGTGGCCTTGCAACGCTTGATTAAACTAGCCTAAGAGTTGCTTCGATTTGCACCACATTGCAAGGTGCAAGAGCGATGCAACTCTTAGATAAATATGCAAACTTAATTTACAGACCTAAAGGTACAGTTAGTATCTCTTTACTAGAGGCTTACAAATACATTAAATATGTGCATAGAGGGTATGCCAGTTATACCATGTTTAGAGGAGAGAGCACAGGCACTTTAGCACTGGTTAACAGTGGTACGATGCACAAAGTCAAAAAGCAAGCAAAAGCAAATTGAGCACAAAAGTGGAGGGAAAAGGTAAAATGTTTTGGGGGTGATCTGGCAAAGAAGGCCAAGCCCAATGCCACTGCTTCATATCCATGTAGAAAGAGGAAATAACGAGGAGAATTAAACATACATCTCCTCCTTACTCCAGCACCTGGGAAGGCATAGCTTTTGGACTCATAACAAGGTTTACTAATCCTGGCAAATCCAGGGAAGCATAAAGAACCATGGGTGAATGTGTGAAAACACCCACACTCCAACCATGGAAATCCCTCCCAATGCAGAGTAATGCAACTCTTGCGCTGCCTTGTGTTGCTCCAGATTTACTATGCCACACAGAGCCACGCAAGGTGTGTTATATGATTTAATTGTGTTTTTTCTTGTACAGTGTGAACATTTATGTATTTAATTTTCACAATATATATATATTGGGTTGTTGTGATTAATGAAGGTTTTTTACTGTTGTTTTTGGGACTGCAAGTTGTTTGTTTAGTAAATGATGTTAGCAAGTTTGTAAACTATATTTCTAAGTTTTAATGTGTGTTCATATAGTAAAACTTGTTAGTACTGGCAGGAAAAAGCCAACACTTTAAGTTAAATCTACACCAGAAATGGAACCACACTGGTTAATTTTAGTACTCAGTTGAGATTAATTTTATTTAGTTTTTTAAATGATTTTCGGGCTTTAGTTAATCAAATTTTTCACCTATATGTTCCAAGGGACCAAAAATAAATGCAGTTAGGGCCTGATTACAAGTTTGGCAGTCCGTGGACCGCTGTGGCAGCGGTCCGACCGCTGTTAGGTTGGCAGTCGGATCATTTTGTTACAATGAATGTGGTTCCATAGACCAAAGACCTCTGCACTCCCGCCGGAACCGCCAGGCAGAACAGACTGCCGCGGTGGCGAGATAGGCCAATGAGGCCATTGGAGCCACTGTTTCCACCGGACAGATTATGATGTTGACTTCCGCTAACATGACTGTAGGGTCGGATTTGGAATGGGTGGGTTTGGGTTTGGGATGGGTGGTCTTCTCCTTTGGAGGTGTGGGCTTCTTCTTCAGGGTGGGAACGATATGGGTGCTTACAAGGTGGGCAGGTGTGACAGTGGAGGACTTGGATGTGAAAGGGATGGGTTGAGATATGGGTGGGGTTCTCTTGGCTTTGGGAGGGGGTGGTGATCACAGGGGAAAGGGCAAGGTAAAAAATGAAACTTTCCTTGGGAAAATGGGTAGGGTCTGCAGAAAGGATTGGAGTTTGGGAAGTTGAGGGAGTGCTTGTCTTGCCTGTGGATTTTGATGCTGCTGGTGTGTGCATGTCTGAGGTATGCTTGGGTTTGGATGGTATTTGTTGCATGTATGAGTGTGGGCATTTGTGTTTCTTGGGGGTGGTGAAGTGGAGGTGCTGGGTGATGTGGGAGTGGTGGCTGTGTGTGTGGGAGCTAGAGTGGTATCTAGGGGTATGATAGATGTGATAACTGTGTTTGTGGGTGTTGGGGTGGTATCTTGGGATATGATGGATGGGTTTGTGTGTGTTGGGGCGATGTCTGGGGGTATGGAGGATGTGGTGGCTGTGTCTGTGGATGTTGGGGTGGCATCTGAATATATGGTGTGAGCAGTGTCTGTGGGTGTTGGGGTTGTATATGGGGGTATAGTGTCTAGGGTGTGGTGGTCTGTTGGTGAAGAAGTGGTGTCTGAGGGTATTTTGGGTGTGGATGTGTCAGTGGGTGTTGGGGTGGTATCTGTGGGTATGGTGGTTGTGGTGTGTGGGTCGGTGGGTGTTGTGGTGTATGTGAGTGACTGTTGACTTGCTTGCCAGTGCATCTTGTGGTGTTTATGTTTAGGTGTGCTGCTTCTGTGTGTTGATTTGGGTGCATGCGGATGTGTCTGTGTGCTTGGGGCATGTAGGGGAATAAGGAATTTGGCTAGGGAAGAGATAGGTGATGGGGGAGAGTTTATGCGGGGAGGGTATGGATGCGGCCAGTGAAGAGGCTAGAGCCTGAAAATAACTATGTAGGCCATACATGCCACTATGAATATCTTCCAGGCACGCAACCATCTGCTGATGCTGGCTGCCCTGCACCTGGATGGCATTCCGAATGGCAGTCTGACCCACAGAGATACTCCTCAGGAGGTCAATAGCCTTCTCACTCTGGGCAGCAGAGGTAAGTGGGGTAGAACATGAGGTGCCTGGGGTGAAGGAGATGCCAACCCTCAGTTACTATTTACAATAGTAGAGCAATGACAAGTTCATTTACACAGATCCCACACAAGGGCATGCACCCAGCTAGGCTTTATATACCCAATGCCACATATGGAAAAATGATGGTCAAATAATCTAGCCATGTTGCTGACAGACGTACAGTAGCCGAAGGAGATGACATTAAAACACACATGTCACACTAGAAACAAATCAACAATGCTCACATCACTATGTGTACATTGTCTGAATGGACTCATGGAGGTTGATCTAGTGTTGCTCATGTAGATAAAACATCTTGCACGGAAATGCACACTGGAGACAAGTTGGGCAAAATGTCAGAGAGATTTGTCTGCAAAATCCACACCACAATGAATCAGCTAGCCTCAGGGATAACACATTTCTTGATTGGTACTTCTGCAAGTACCATACTCTGATTGGATCAATAAAAGCCAATAGTTGTTTGAATGTAGAAGAGCAACAGGGATTCTCAAGTACTTGTAGAAGGCCCTTAACATGTTGCTCAATGGGAAGCCATATCACTGTCTCTTTTTTTGTACTGCAAATACAGATTCCCTTTGATGAATGGTTGTACACAACCACATAGAATTCCCACATTACTTCAAATCACTCCCTGATACATGTCAACACTTAGGCAACGAACCTTCCCCATTTAATGTGTGCAAGAACTTTGCTACATGATTCTACGTTGACATGGAAATGCATATTGTAGTAAAAACTGTAGCCCTACCTGTCATGTCCTTCATTGCTAATACAATTGTGCATGCCAAATTACATGCAATGATGGGTGAGGGTATATGTGAGCCACCAATCAATGGTGACACACCTCTCTCTGTGGTACCACATGAACTGTAACCCTATAACATATGTCCAATTCCAAACACATGTCCGCATGCACACGTGTGAGGGAATTCATACATCTTCCCATGAAGACAGGTAGACCATGCATTAAACAGCAGTGAAAATGATATGGCAAAAATGAAAGGTATACTTGTTAACATGTAGGCACAAGGCGTGATGGCAACAGTGATGTCATCAAAATTATCTTAATGGACATTCACCACTTACCAAGGAAAAGTATTGCTCTGTAACTGCAAGCAAACAGCAATGTATGCTCTGTCACATGTATGATGTCCACCTACATATGAGAGACAATAGTGAGGTACCAGCACTCATGATACACTGAAGACAAGGGGCCTGTGGGGGATAGATGCCAATATACTCACTTGAACAGGCACATGACTGAGTACATGATCTATTATTTTATGTTATTTGGGCTGTTGAACTGAAGAGTAGTGGACTGTTCTGTCCACTTTGCACCCACAACAACAAACAACATGACCTGTACTCAGTCATGTGTTGTCCCTTGAGATTTCATTTGTTGTGGACTGTACTCGGTTGAGTCCTAGGTCACTGGGCTCATAGGCAAGGCACATCAGCATGCACCAACTTCCATACCTACACAAACAATTACTTATCTTGTGAGTCACACATGGCTCCATCCCAATTCTTCAGGGGGAGATGGCAGAACGTAACACATCAATTGGCAACGTAACAGACAGGAATATTTATTGGACTCACTCCCTTGTAGGTGCTGTGCTCACTCAAGCACCCATCAATCTCAGGGTACACCACCGCCAGAGAGTGGGCTATTAGGAGGGTCAGGCTCCAATGTGTGCCTCACCCACGTTGAGAGGACAACCCCAGCTGGACCTCTGTGATCTCCTGGGCCCTGTGTCTTAGGTCGTCCCACCTTCTCTGACAGTGGGTGATCTGCCAGCCATGGACCCTCAGGGTCTGCACCTTCCAGGGCGATGGCTCTCAAAATCCTTTTCTTCTGATGGGCATTGATTTGTATGGATGCAAGAGGCAAATCAAAAGATCACAAACAATATTTTTCTTAAATTGTTGTGTCACACACATTTCAGAGCCACCAAGCACAAACATTTAAACTTGTCAACACACCACAAGTGTAAAACACACATGTTCATACGTAAGGGAACACGTTGGGAGTCATCTGCAGACTAACCCACTACCCTGCTCATGGCCTACACTGACTAAGAAACCCTACGGACATCAGGTAGCCCAGGCTCAACCAACATGTACTGTGATGTGAACCACAATGAAACCCAACACACCATTGTGGCCTTCTGAAGGTTAAACTCCTTGGGCCTCACTGGACAATCACATTTACATTCTGCAACATTGACTCACTGCATACAGTCCCTACACACAACTACCATAATACAAACTTCACCCTAAATCTTGAGTGACAATGAAGGGGCTACCATGGTGGGCCCGGACAGTAACTTCCCTGTGCATGTGTGGACATGTGGCCTATCCAATGTAGACTCATGCCACTTCAGGGTGGGTTTGTGTGGTATGTACTCATAGCACTGAACACACTTTGGACCATATGTGGCAAAGCTACAGAGATGGCATCTGGCGTATAAAGGTATGTTTGGTCTGATTTGTTCCATATAACCAAGCTACTGAGTCACATATCATGCCCTCCCCAGAATCTACCAACTATCTGCACGGTTACTTGTGTAATACAACCGTACTGGACAAATATGACTTATGTTAAGATGACTACAGAGCTGTAGGAGTAAGGGACCTGTCATAAGTCAATGATACACATTGACTATAATGCAAAATGCACATATGTACATGTTTGTCGATTTACCTCAGTACCCATTCCTAATCAAGTCAATGGAATAAGGCATTCAGGTCAAGGCTTGTCACTGAAGCCTCATTTTGGTCACATGCCAGGATTTGCAGGTCTGCAAGGAGTGTGCACAGTGTCACAGTTGCATAGCCACAATAAGTGTACCCCAGTCTGGACTATATCCCATACTGAGAGATACATTTGAAAGGCCACAGTCTCTGCAGGCTAAGCATACCAAACCTATGTGACACTCACAGTTCCACCACTCCCATGCATGACAGTACATTATGTGGCCATCATCAATGTAGCTTGTGTGGCATTCTGAAAGGCACAGTGAGTTATTATATGCTTCTCATGCAACAGTTTGGCAAGGCCAGATGTGGGCTGAATGATCTGTGGCACTATACACATTGCTACAAGATCCTCAAATGACTCAAACAGTGTACATTCACAGCTCTTGTTGTCATGCACATATATGTTGTTTGACATTTACAACCATCCTATCCAAAGAAGGGTCATGGTATTGCCGTAAAGTATCCTTGCCTACATGTATGGATGCAACACAAAGATGATCAAGGCCTTAACACACATCATACAACACAATGTTAATGTGCAATACATAGAGTACTTTTCTCTACTACCTGCACCATGTACATGCCATTTATGCCACTCAAAATGTGACTACAGGCACCCAAAAAGTCTAACTGGCAAAGAGAGGCACATTGTAGCCTGTTAAGGGAGAAATGATGGAGTTTAACAGAGTCAAATATGCTCCTCTGGTGAGCCATAGAGCCGACCATACAATTAAAGGACCTCTTCCACAAGCTTCTCCAGCTTTTCTGGAGAGAAGGCAGTGGCCCTTTCACCTGCTTGGCATGGCATGATTGTTCCAGGAGGCGGCACACAATAGCTGAAGTAGTGGAGGTATCGATGGCAGAAGTGTCAGGAGTCAAATGAGGGATTTTGTAAAACGTGGCACAATGTTCACCACCGATGGGCACAGCCATTATCCCGTGACCGCCACAGGGAAAAACATTAGCCTATGGCTATGTACACGGCAGTGAAAACCACCCACTGTGCAGAAGAATTCCACCAACAGCTTTGGCCAGTTCCTAATGTTCATTGAAGTAGGTCAGGCATCCACCATTTTGGCAGTTGGAAATACAGTTTTAGACCCTGATAAAGGCGTCACACCACACATATATGTGTATGATCATCACTTACATCCTTAAGAAGCCATGTTGCGTTAGTTTCTAATAAACAATCAACAGTCTGGTGTGTTGCTGGTCAAAGATGGCATAAAACGGCGGTTCCCGGTTCACCGTTGGTGGTCAGATTGGACTGTCAAATTTCGAGGGGCACATGAGGAGCAGATATTTGGGTGATACCCAAATCCATTTTGTTGACATGTGTAGACAGACATGGGGGTCACATTAGGCCCTTGAGTAATAGACAATTTTGATGTGTAATGGGTGTTATGTTTTTCCAGTCATTCCTGCTTTGTCACGTGTACTTTTGTACTATATATCATTAATGTTGGTTATGGGAAAGTCACCCTTTTTGTCTTGGTCGCCCTCCAACCTTTTGGCTGATACTGGTGGTTACTGACTCAGACTGTGCCCTGGGCACTGCTAACCAGTCCCAGGGCCAGTGCTCTGTGTAAAATGGTAATATGTAAATGACTCATAATTATAATTAGCTCTGACAACCTACTTATAAGTCCCTATTATATGGTAGGGCATGTAGGATTAAGGACCATGGTATAGTTAGTGCATATATAGGTGCACTGCTGTGGAGTCCAGTGTCATTGCAAAGGCAGGCCTGCCTTGCTGGATACTTTCAAGTTAATGAGTTGTGAAGTGGCTTGGGCTGAGACAAAGGAAGCATAGGGGAGGAGTAGCCAAACTGGTCTTCAAAGGAGGGAAAGCCACTTGGGACAGAAACTGGTACGCCCCCAATTCCTGCTCCCCCAGACAAATGGAAGCCCCAATGATAAGATTAGGAGTAGGGCTGGAAGGGGTGTGTTAAGGGAGACCTAGCCACAACAATGGTCAGGCTCTAACCTCCAAGGATGAATTTTCTGCATGTTGGATTTTTGGAGAATGTTGCTTTCTAGGATCATGTTTGTGCCACAATTGACTGGAAGTGGTCACCCCAGACGGTGTCACCCTGCACCCCATTAGGCAGCCCCCCCGATTCCCAACCCAGGAGCAATGATAAATATGGCAGAGGTGCCCCACAATTAGTACCCCTCCTGGAAGAAGATATTGAAGAAGAAGATCCCTGGCCAACTGCACTCACAAGGACTGCACCAGCTGCACGCTTTCGGCTTCGCCAAGAAAAGGACTTTACTTTTCCAGCAAGTAAAGCCCAGCTGACCAGCGTCTGGTAGCAATTTGAGAATTCTGACCAGGTGCATTCTGAGAATTCCAAGGAGCAACTCAGAGCTTCCTTGGATCAGGTTTGTGGACACTTCAAGGACTCAAAAAGGACTTCTGAACCAATAGCCAGAAGTGTGGAGAAGTGTAGAGCAACTTTGAAAAAAATCTCCTTAAGTGGACCAACTCAACGTCAAGAGTCAAGCCGGCTATCTTCAACAACGACCCAGCCTAAAATTTTAGGTTCATCCTGTTGGACACTCCAGAGCTCCAGGATTTATGACTGGGGGGGTCGCAGAATGGCAATCCGACAACGTTGCATCAAAATTGACTTGCTGTGGAAGACCGCACAACGTCAAGGAAGAAAAGTTTCTAAGAGTGAAGTTAAAACTTTGACCAAGACCTTCTGCTCAGTGTATCCGAGAAGGGCTCCATCGCGGTTGGCCTCAACGTTTGACTTTGTCCTGGTTGAGTGCAACCAGATGTCCCAGTTGGCATTTTTGATTTTTAGGCACAAGAAAACATTTGTTTTAATTTAATCTTTAAAAATTCATATCTCCGGTTCATTACATTGGATTTTTGTCAGTTTGGTGTCATTTTAAAGACACACATATTTCCTATTTCTATAAATTGGTGTCAGATTTTATTGTGTGTTGTGTTTTACTTATTTACTGTTTTGTTGATATTAAGGCCCAGATTAATACATTTTGGTGCAACTCAGTCTTGCACCAAAAAGTTTGGCACCGGCTTGCACCATTTCTGTGCACCAGCCCAGCACCATATTTATGGAATGGTGAAAGCCGGTGCCAAGGGTAGGCTAGTGGCAAAATAAATTACTTTAGTCGGGCTGGGCTGGCAGTATGGAAGAAGGGGTTTTTGCACCAAAAAAATTACATTAGGCAGGTTAGAGTAAAACAAAAATGACTCTAGCCTGCCCAGAGTCATTATCTGACGCAAAACCATCCATACCACATGACTCCTGTCTTAGTTAAGACAGGAGTCATGCCCACCACCCCAATGGCCAGCACAGGGGACCAGGGTCCCCTGGGCATGACCAATGCACCCAGTGCCATGTAGAGGGGCCCATTTCAGGGCCCGAATGACACTTTAAAAAATGAAATGAAATACTTACCTGTACTTACCTGGGATGGGGTCCCCCATCCTCCGCTGTCCATCTGGTCTGGGTTGGGGTGTCCCTGGGGCCTGGGGAGGGTACCTGTGGGCTTTTTCCATGGTGGAACACCATGGAAATAGGCCAACAGGTCCCCTAACGCCTGCTCTGACCCAGGAGTTAAGCTTTGCACCAGTTTTTGACCCTTCCTCCCTCCCGTGAACCATTTTTGCACTGGAGTATTATTATGGCATTAAGGCTATAGTCATTTTTTGCACTGGAACACCTACCTTGCATCTCATTAAGGCAAGGTAGGTTTCCACTTCCAAAAAATGACTTTAACTCCATAAATTTGGCGCTAGACAGGTCTAGCACCAAAGTATAAATATGGAGTTAGTTTTGCACTGAATTAGAGTTTGAAAAGAATTACGCTAATTTGATGCAAACAGAGTATAAATATGCCCCTAAATGCTTTACACACCTGTCTCCTAAGTTAAGCCTAACGGCTCTTGGGCCAAGCTACCAAGGGTTCAGCAAGGATAAATTTATTTTTTAGACCTTGACGGGGCCTAGTGGGGGATCGTGGCCTATTGCTAAGTATACGTACCTACCTGCCCTTATCAATATCCCATGTTCCAACATTTGTGAGGTGCAGTAGTGGGATCCAGTACTTGTGTTTGATATCACAATTCAATGTTAAGTGAAGCAACTTAGGGGGTCATTCCGACTCCCGCGGGCGGCGGAAGCCGCGTGCCTGGCGGGAACTGCCAGAAGACCGTACCGCGGTCAAATGACCGCGGCGGTCATTCTGACTTTCCCGCTGGGCCGGCGGGCGACCGCCAGAAGGCCGCCCGCCGGCCCAGCGGGAAAGCCCCTTCAACAATGAAGCCGGCTCCGAATGGAGCCGGCGGAGTTGAAGGGGTGCGACGGGTGCAGTGGCACCCGTCGCGATTTTCAGTGTCTGCAAAGCAGACACTGAAAATCTTTATGGGGTCCTGTTAGGGGGCCCCACGACACCCGTTCCCGCCATCCTGTTCCTGGCGGTAAGAACCGCCAGGAACAAGATGGCGGGAAGGGGGTCGGAATCCCCATGGCGGCGCTGCTTGCAGCGCCGCCATGGAGGATTCCTATGGCCAGGGGAAAACCGGCGGGAAACCGCCGGTTTCCCTTTTCTGACCGCGGCTTTACCGCCGCGGTCAGAATTGGCCAGGAAGCACCGCCAGCCTGTTGGCGGTGCTTCCGCAGTCATTGGCCCTGGCGGTCCATGACCGCCAGGGTCAGAATGACCCCCTTAATAATCTTCTAAATTGTCCTAGTGCAAAATTGTAATTATGACTAATTTCAATTAATTATTTTTGTGATTTTTCTAAATTCCTGATTACATTTTTGCAAAGTTGTTTTTCTAAGTGGCACAAAACCTAGGGATACCATGGAGCTTGATCTGGCTAGCCTACCCACACTCACTGTAGTCCAGCTTAGGGGGCTGTGTACTGAAAGGGGGTTGCCAGAAGCCACTAACACTAGGAAGGCTAAGCTGGTTAAGTCCCTAGGGCCTGGGCAGAAGCCCAAGAGGTAGGCACAGAGGAGGCTCCAGTGGGAGAGGAGAGGGAGGATGCAACTTCCAATCTCTCAGGGTAGGGAAAACTCCTACACTTCAGTGATGGAGAGAAAAATGGGTCATTGTTCCACACAGTGACCAGGGCCCTGCCTAGGGCTAGTTAGGGGAGAGGGTTCAACTCAGAAGGAGCAAACCTGTCCCCCAGGGAAAGGGAGCTGGAGGACCAGCTGGCCTATATAGCTCTAGAGGCAGAGAAAAGATAAAGTGGGCAAGAGATGAACAGAGAGACGGTGGCAGTGAAATGGAGTTTGAGATGGCTAGGTTGGTGGGAATTTTCCCATACTACCCAAACGTATTGTTTCTAACTATCAAGAGGGGGATTACATTGAGAAGTGGCTGACAGGTTTTGAGAGGGCTCTCAGTCTGATGAAAGTTAGGCCTCAGTACTGAGGTTCACTGTTTTAAGAACTGATCCAAGTATCTGGGAGGGATAGGCCCCTGACCCTAGGGGAGGATGAGACACAGTCCTAACTCAATATGAAGAGATGCCTCACCCAGATGTCTGGTCTTTACCCAGAGCAGTACAGGATGAGGTTTAGGTAAACCTAGAATGTCAATATCCAGTTCTGGGTTGACTATGTAGACACCTCAGTTAAGGCATTGGAGGGCTGGATACAGTAAATACTTATGAGAGGCTGTACAATTTGATCATGAAGGAGCACATCTTGACTAATTGTATCTCAGAGACGTTACGCCAGTATCTGGTAGACACTAAGGCCCAGATTTAAGCATCCTTGCATCTCCTTGCACCACATTAGTGTAATTTTTCTTTTTACCCTAATGTGGCCCAATGAGGCCAAAATTGCAGCGCCAAATTTACAAAGTGGCGCAATGCATGCACCAGGCATAATGTATGTAAGGGGGAGGGCGTTTCCCCATTGGGGGACCACAAAAAGTGGTGCAGTGGAATCTGAGAGATTTCACTGTATCATTTTTTTCAGCTACTTTTAATGCCTGCACAGAGCAGGTGTTAAAAGGGAGCAGACCATTGCTTTTAATGGTCCCTATGTACTGTGCAGAATTAGCACCAAAATGTTGATGCTAATCATACACAGTACATCAATAGCGTAAAAAATGTCCACGATTTGCCCCTACCCTGCGCAATGGTGTGCCGTATATTAAATACAGCACACACATGGTGACAGTAGGGGGCGATACAGTGGCGCAAGTAAAGTGGCGCTGCATTGGATGCAGCACCACTTTTCTTAAATCGGGCCATAAGCTGTCAAAACCCAGGTACCTGGGGAGGCAGCTGATGAGTGGTTAAGAGCTGGAGTTTTCAACAAACCCCCAGGGGTGATCAGAAGAAAGGAGGACAGTGTCCCTCCCAGGGGGAAGCTAAGTGGAAAGAAGATTTTAAAAAATTTCCAAAGAGTCCTCACAAAAGTCCCCAAAACTTGCCAGGGAGGGGGAGCCCAGAATCATGCCACTTCCAAGGAGAGAGGTTATCAGGAAAAGAAGTTTGATACTGTTAAGGCATGGAAGTTCCAGGAGCTTGCGAAGGCAGGGAAATGTTTTAATTGTTAACAGCCAGGACACAAAAGAGGAGATGCTGTGTGCTCCAAGAAGTCCCCCACTTTTAGGCAGTCCCAGGGAATTGCTAGTGTAGGTATAGGGGTGGAAGTTGGCTCCCGAATGGGGTAAGGATATACATAGGTCACCTTAGTGTTCATGGGAGGTGTGGATATTGCAGCCCTGGTTGTCTTAACTCCAAGTGTGGAAAAGTACAAGCAGAGGCCTAAATTCAACAGAACTGAGGTAGAGGCTCTGACAGATACACAAGCCAGTGTGACTATGGGTACAGAGAAACTGGTTTCTCTAGAGCAGATCCTACCTGGTGGATTCCACCAGGTAAATTATGCATACAGTAGAACCAAGCTCCATCCCATGGCTATGGTGTGCTTGGAATGGGGAGGTGTGACTGGCCCCAAGAAGGAAGTAGTAGCTCTTGTCATCCCAGTAGAATGTCTACTGGGAAATTATCTTGAAGCATCTGAGTGGTCTGCGATGGAGAGAAGGGTCCATGCACAGATGCTGGACCTCTCTGAATGGGTGTGTGCTGTGACCAGGTCACAGGCTGTACAATAGGGAAGTGCTAGACACTTGGACCCTGAAACAATGGGCCAAGCCTCCAGAAGCAAGATAAAGAGCACAGGCTCTGGTCTGCCAACCCAGGGACGTATAGAGGTGCAGGAGGAATGCAATGCTACTGGGGAGGATCTGATCTCTGAGGGAGGGGGAGGATCTGATCTCTGAGGGAGGGACCCCACCCTTGCAAGCTCTGCCTGACTCGGCAGAGTTGCAAGGGGCAGTTGGACCCATCAGAGAAGAGTTGTGCCAGGGGCAAAGACTGTGTCCCATTCTTGAGGACCTGCGGCAGAATGCCTCCAGGCAAGAGCAGGGAGATGTCAGTGAATCCCACATGGTTTACTGTGAGGATGGAGTCCTCAATACTGAGGCAATGAACCCCAAAACAGGGCCAACCAAGACAGTGGTGTCCCCCCAGAAATAAAGGGAATTTATCCTCACCTTAAGCCATGACATCCCCTTGGCAGGACATTTGGGGCAGACCAAAGACCTGGAATAGGGTTGTCAACCATTTATATTGGCCCAACATGTCAGCAAAAGTGAAGGAGTTCTATAGCTCCTGTGCCACCTGTCAGGCCAGTGGCAAGACAGGGGGAAAGCAAAAGCCTCCCTAAACCCTGCCAGTGGTTGGGACTCCCTTTGATAGGGTGGGGATTTATATTGTTGGCCCCCTAGACCTACCGAATGCCTCAGGCAATCGATACATTTTGTTGGTAGTGGACCATGCCACCAGGTATCCAGAGGCAATACCCCTCAGAACAGTCACAGCTTCCACAGTGGCTAGGGCCCTACCTGTTATGTTCATGAGAATGGGTGTCTCCAAGGAAGTGGTCATAGATAGGGGCACAAACTTTATGTCTGCCTATCTGAAGGTGATGTGGGACAAATGTGGTGTTACTTAGAAGTTCACCACTCCTTATCATCCCCAGACTGATGATCTGGTGGAAAGATTTAACAAGACCCTGAAGGGCATGATTATGGGTTTGTCTGACAAACTCAGGAGGAGGTGGGATGTTCTCCTTCCATACCTGCTGTTTGCATAGAGGGGTACCCCAGAAGGGGGTTGGCTCCAGCCCCTCTGAGTTACTGTTAGGGTACCCTGTAAGAGGCCCGTTGTGCTTGGTGAGAGAGTCTTTGAAGAAGCCTCTCAAGGAGTCCAAGCAGAATGTCCTCAACTATGTGCAAGGCCTGTGGTCTCACATAGCAGAGTACATGAAGAAGTCAAGCAGCAACCTGCAGGCCAGCCAAGAGTCCAGAAAGCTCTGGCATGACCATAAGGCTACTATGCCTGAGTACCATCCAGGTCAGTTGGTGTGGGTTTTGAAGCCTCTGCCTTCCAGGGCCCTTCAGGCCAAGTGAACTGGGCCCTACCCATTCTAGAGAAAAAGGGTGAGGTCTCCTACTTGGTGGACCTTGGCACCCCCAGGAATCCCCAGCAGATCTGGCATGCCAACAGACTTAAACCCCAGCAACACAGGGCAGACACAACCATGCTTATGATCACAGTTGAGGGAAAGGAGGAGTAGAGTCAACTTCTGCCAGACCTCCTCTTTACCAATGTGCAAGATGGGTCAGTGGAGGGAGTTGTACTGTCCACCACGCACAGCAGCAAAAAGACTGCAAACAGGTGTTGGATTAGTTTGCTGGGATGTCCCCTCTGACATCTGGACCCACCACTTAGTGTGTCCATGACATTGATACTGGTGTCAGCTGACCTGTCAAAAACATGTTGTACTGGTTGTCATACCAGCTCAGAGCCAACATCAGGTCGGCTGAGGTAGCTAGGATGTTGGAGCTAAGGGTAATTGAGCCCTCTGATAGTCATTTGGCCAGTCCAGTGGTGTGGGTACCCAAACTTAACAGCCAACGTGGGAATAAGGAGTTGAGATTCTGTGTAGACTACAGAGGTTTAAATGCAGTAACTAAGACTGATGCTCATTCCATCCCTAGAGCTGATGAGCTTATTGATAGGTTGGGAGCTACTAAGTTCCTGAGCACATTTGGGTGGTCATTACAACCCTGGCGGTCGGTGTTAAAGCGGCGGTAAAACCACCAACAGGCCAGCGGGAAAAAAATTGGAATCACGACCGTGGCGGAAACCGCCAACATAGACAGCCACTTTAACACTCCGACCGCCAAGGCAGTACAAACAAACACTGCGGCGGTAACCGCCAACAGACAGGCGGAGGACAATGTACCGCCCACAGAATTACAACAGTCCAATCCGCCACCTTTTCCGGGGTGGATTCACCGCGAACAAAAACACGGCGGAAACAGGACTTGGAAGGGAAAACTATCACCTCTACACACCCCACGAGGAATCAGGACGCCATGGAACACGAGCTCCAGATACTGCCAGCCTTTATCTTCCTGCTTCTCTACCAGGAACAACAAAGACGGTGGCAAAGACCACGGTGAGTACTGCACCTACGACACAGGGGAGGGGGAGGGAAAAGAGAGTGACACACACACGCAACACCCCCACCCTCACCCACGACAACACACACACTAATACATCATGATACATTACAATTACCCCCCCAAAACCCCCTGGAAGAATGCAAGGACAAAAGGAAATGAGTCGAATGATTGTAATATATTCAAATACATAAATCAAAAATACATACATATATAAAGATATTCACACTATAAACAAATATATACACCAACAATACAAGCCCAAGGGATTCCACCATCATAGTTCGTGGACCACTGGGCCCAAAATATGTGGGCGAGGCCCACACTCAATACCCGAACAAGACACAGAGAACACTGCTGGGGCATCAGGTAGAAATAAAACAGGCACCTCAGGAGGAAGGGAAGGGGGGGCACCTCAGCCGGATGAGTGCACGACGCCAGATCCACGAGGGGGCTCC
Source organism: Pleurodeles waltl (assembly GCF_031143425.1). NCBI lineage: Eukaryota > Metazoa > Chordata > Amphibia > Caudata > Salamandridae > Pleurodeles > Pleurodeles waltl. The sequence goes on from NC_090438.1 coordinate 688,997,845, forward strand.
ATGCCCATTGATGTATCCTGGGGAGTGCAAAGCCACAGTCTCTCAAGTCTCTCCAGTGGGTGGTTTGTCCACTGCTTTATCCTGGGAGTGCAAAGCCAGTCTCTCCAGTGGGTGGTTTGCCCACTGCTTTATCCTGGGGAGTGCAAAGCCACAGTCTCTCAAGTCTCTACAGTGGGTGGGTTGCCCACTGCTGCATCCTGGGGAGTGCAAAGCCACAGTCTCTCAAGTCTCTACAGTGGGTGGGTTGCCCACTGCTGCATCCTGGGGAGTGCAAAGCCACAGTCTCTCAAGTGGATAACAGTCTCCACTGGTTCTGGAGGGGGCTTTGTTCCCAGAGTGCTTCATCCTGCCAAAGACAGAGGTAGTGAATGTATCTCTCCACTGGTTCTGGAGGGGGCTTTGTGCCCAGAGTGCTTCATCCTGCCAAGGACTGAGGTAGTGGATGCCTTTCTCCACTGGTTCTGGAGGGGGCTTTGTGTCCAGAGTGCTTCATCCTGCCAAGGACTGAGGTAGTGGATGGATCTCTCCACTGGTTATGGAGGGGGCTTTGTGCCCAGAGTGCTTCATCCTGCCAAGGACTGAGGTAGTAGATGCCTTTCTCCACTGGTTCTGGAGGGGGCTTTGTGCCCAGAGTGCTTCATCCTGCCAAGGACTGAGATAGTGAATGGATCTCTCAACTGGTTCTGGAGGGGGCTTTGTGCTCAGAGTGCTTCATCCTACCAAGGAGAGAGGTAGTGGATGTATCTCTCCACTGGTTCTGGAGGGGGCTTTGTGCCCAGAGTGCTTCATCCTGCCAAGGACTGAGGTAGTAGATGCCTTTCTCCACTGGTTCTGGAGGGGGCTTTGTGCCCAGAGTGCTTCATCCTTCCAAGGACAGAGGTAGTGGATGTATCTCTCCACTGGTTCTGGAGGGGGCTTTGTGCCCAGAGTGCTTCATCCTGCTCATGGTGGCATCAGTAGCATCATAATCTTTGGCGCTCAATGGCCTGCGGTGCTTGTTGCGGCGGTGTCCTGTTCAGCGGTGCTGGTGGCTGCGGTGTCCTTGGCAGCGGTGCTGGTGGCGGCGGTGTCCTGTTCATCGGTGCTGGTGGCGGCGGTGTCCTTGGCAGCGGTGCTGGTGGTGGCGGTGTCCTGTTCAGCGGTGCTGGTGGCGGCGCTGTCCTTGGCATCGGTGCTGGTGGCGGCGGTGTCCTGTTCAACGGTGCTGGTGGCGGGGGTGTCCTTGGCAGCAGTGCTTGTTGTGGTCTTGTCCGCTGTGCAGGGTTTCCCAGACTTGCTGGTTTTACTGTGCCCCTTCCCCACCTTGGATGGTGGCGCAACTGTCTCCACACTCCCAACTGTACCCCTGGAGCGGCTTTGGTGGCAGATTTTTTCCCTCTCTACCGCCGGGCACTGGCCAACTTTTTCTGCTTTTGAGGTGCGGGACTGTCTGTGTTCTGGCTCCTTGCCACACTGGCTGTCCTGCTGCCTGGCGCACTCCAGAAGCCGGTTACTACTGGCACCACTATTCCCACAGATGTTGTGGCTGAGGGGCTGGGTTGGGACCAGGAGAGGCGGACCCTAGGAGACTGAAGGGGTGGGGAGGTGAGGGAAAGAGGTCAAGGTTGGACAGAGAAAGTTTTTTGGGCACACTGGGACGGGTAGATGGAGGGGGTTTGGGAGTGGAGGAAGAGGTAGTGGTTGTAGGAGGTGTACGTTTGCTGACTTTGGGTGAAGGTGCATGGGCTGGAGGCTGTCATGAGGTGGATGGCTGTTGGGTGGGTGTGTGGCTGCGTTTGTGTACCTTGGGAGGTGGGCTCACCGACACACTGGGAGAGGACACAAGGGATGTGTGAATGGTAGTGGGGGGTGACTTCACGTGAGCGGGGTGTGGTGGTGGGTGTGCTGGTGACGGAGGTAGTGGCTGACGATGTAGTGCATGCAAGCGTGAGTGGAGATGAGACAGGGAGGGATGAGGGAGACGAGGAGGAGGGGGACACAGTGGAGGCAGTGGATGTTGGTATGTCTGCATGTGTATGATGCTTGTGTGAGTGCCTGTGGGATGTGTGGTGCTTATGTTTGCCTGAGCCTCCCTTGTGTGTTGACGTGTGTGCATGCTAGTCTGATGTTGTGCTTGGGATAAGCTGAGGTACAGGGGTTTGGGTCTGAGTGGAGGAAGTTGGAGGGGGGAGGCTAGAGACAGGGACAATGGCTGCCATCAGTGCTGAGGCCAGAGTCTGAAAAGCTCTCTGTTGGGCTGCCTGACCAGAATGAATACCCTCCAGGTATGCATTGGTTTGTTGCAACTGCCTCTCTACACCCTAGATGGCATTCAAAATGGTAGACTGCCCAACAGTGAGGGACCTGAGGAGGTCAATGGCCTCCTCACAGAGGGCTGCAGGGGTGACAGGGGCTAAGCTGAGGGGCTGCTGGGAGGGCGGTGCTGGTCGGGGGTGGCGGCTGTACCTGTAGATGCGGGGGGCACAGATGGGCCCGCCACCGCAAGGGAGCTCCCATCAGAGGAGGAGTCCGTATCGCTGGTCTCAGCTCCTGTCCCCGCCGTGGAGCTCCCCTCGCCCTCTGTCCCACTGGTGAATTCAGACTCCTTTGTGTCACCCTCCAGGGCTATGTGGGATGCAGCCCCCTCCTGCTCCGGTGCCACTGCTCCTCCGCCTGATGATGCTAATGCACACAAGAACAGGGAGACCACAAAAAGGGGGGGAAGACAGAAGAAAGACATGTTGAGTGCATGCAATACCGCTACCGTTGGCGGACACTACAGACACAGAAGCCCCCTGCACTACGCCGTGCACTTGGAGTTCCCTAATTAATCACAGGGACATGGGTTACAAGGCTATGCCCGATTGCTGCACACATGGATGTCACAAGAGCCTGACTAGGTGTAGTTGGCTCTGTACACAGGTGGGGTGCCACAGGGCCTGCCTTCAGAAGGGACCTTGCCTACTAAACTCGCCCTGGCCTAGGGGAACCCACAGCCCACCTCCCCCACCCAGACACCTACAATGCACGCTGAATCAGCTGAATGAGAGTGTACTCACTCCCTTGTGGCTGCTGTGATGCCCTCAAGCGCCCATCCAACTCCAGGTACGCCACCGCCAGGATCCAGAACATCAGGGGGGTCATGGTGCGACGGGCATCCCTCCCACGTTGGGAGGCCATCCCCAGCTGGGCCTCCGCCGTCTTCTTGCTCCAGCGGCGAATGTCCTCCCATCTTTTCCGGCAGTGGGTGCTCCATCTGTGGTAGACCCCAGGGTCCGGACTTCCTTGGCGATGGCACACCAAATATCCTTCTTCTGGTGGGCGCTGACCTACAGGAATAGTACAGGGGAAAAGGAGAAGATATAACCGTCCGCACCGTCACAGTCATTGGCCCGCATCGCTACCCTTGCCATGACGCACATGTACTCACTGTTGTTTCATGCACGCCTCATTCTCCCCTCCTCTCTTTCATCCACACCACTCCAAACAGCCATTGCCCATACAGCATGCTCACAGTGTACTCACCTGTGTGTCTGGAGGACCGTAGAGTAGCGTGTACTGGGGGATGGGCCCCATCCACTAGTTTATCCAACTCCTCCGTGCTGAAGGCAGGGGCCCTTTCCCCAGACACACAAGCCATTTTCTCTTCCAGACTGAGGTCACAGCAGCACTTGCAGTGTAGGTCCTCTCCTGTCGAAGATCAGGTATCATGTGACTGAACAGAGAGAAAATGGCGGGCACGTCCGCAGCGGTGCGTACCGTCACCGCTGGCGTACATCGTCATTGGCTGCTGGGACCCATAGGGTCCAATGTAAACCAATACAGGATTGCGCCGCGGTCTTCGACCGCCTACCGGGACGGTGTACAACGCCAGCGCAGTTACCTTATATCCCCTAGTCCCACTTTACAGGTCAGGCAGCCGCCATTTCAGGAGCCCACATGGCATTATTTTGGACTCCGTCACACATATCTAGGCCTTGCTTAAACACTAATACAGCCATATGTCGATTTGCAAACATTTTCCGATTAAGTTGTGTTTACGTACCTCAGAATTGGTTGACTCTCTGCTCGCTGTTCTCCTCCATAGGCAACGTCCGCTGGGGCAGGTGAGGAGATGGCGGCATCCTCCGATGTACAGACCGCTGGTGGACCTGTCGACAATGGAGGAGCGACATGTGATCATCACCCACAGACTTGATTGTACCACAATCCTGGAACTGTGTGCCCAGTTGGAGCCCGACCTGATGTCAGCTAACCGCCATCCCACAGGAATCCCCCCTCAAGTGCAGGTGCTGTCAGTACTCCATTTCCTAGCAAGTGGGTCTTTTCAAACAACAGTGGCCATAGCATCATGGATGTCCCAGCCTATGTTTTCCAACGTGTTGTCCAGAGTGTTGTCTGCCCTGCTGAAACACATGCGGAGCTACATCGTTTTCCCTCAGGTGGAGGATTTGCCTACAGTGAAAGGTGACTTCTATGCCCTGGGACATATCCCCAACATCATAGGTGCCACTGATGGGACACATGTGGCCTGGGTCCCCTCACGCAGGAGTGAACAGATATGCAGAAACCGGAAGAGTTACCATTCGATGAATGTGCAGATGGTGTGTTTGGCCGACCAGTACATCTCCCATGTGAATGCCAAATTTCCTGGCTCAGTGCATGACGCTTACATTCTGAGGAATAGCAGCATCCCTTATGTGATGGGGCAACTCCAGAGGCACTGTGTGTGGCTATTAGGTGAGTCCATGGACCCTATACAGTGTGAATAGGTGTCTGGGGATGTCCCTATGAGTTAGTGTGTGTCTAACAGTTGTCCCTCGCCATTTGCAGGTGACTCTGGTTACCCCAACCTCTCATGGCTACTGACCCGAGTGAGGAATCCCAGGACAAGGGCAGAGGAACGCTACAATGAGGCCCATGGGCTAACTAGGAGGATTATAAAGAGGACCTTTGGCCTCCTTAAGGCCAGGTACCGGTGCCTCCATATGACAGGTGGTTCCCTATTCTACTCACCAAAGAAGGTATTCCAGATCATCGTGGGCTGCTGTATGCTTCACCACTTGGCTTTGCGACGACAGGTGCCTTTTCTGCAGGAGAATGGTCCAGATGGAGGTGTTGTGGCAGCTGTGGAGCCTGTGGACAGTGAAGACGAGGAAGCAGAAGAAGAGGACATAGACAACAGGAGCACGGTGATCCACCAATACTTCCAGTGAGACACAGGTAAGAAGACAACACTGCCTGCTACATCTAATTTAATTCTACTACCTCTCATCTGTCTGTCATTTTCACCCAGTGTATGGTCACTGAGTTGTCACTTTCCCTTTCGATTTCACAGATGTGGGTCCCACTGTGTGACATCTTCTTTGTTTCCGCATGGACTAGAGCTGTGTGACATAGGTATGTTGACAATACAATGGACATTGCTATTTCCCTCAGTTATTGCAAATACACAATTGTGAAAGCACAGACTGACTCCAGATTGTTTGGTGATTTAAGGGTGTTTATTTAAGTGCTAAATAGTGGAGGGGGTTGTAAAATGGTCAGGGGTGATGGTGGAGCAATGTCCATGGCAGAGTCCAGTCTATTAGTCTCACAGGTGCATTGTCCAAAGGGGCATAAGAAGTTCCTCCTGCAGCCGCTGGGTCTCCGGAAACTTGGCCAGTACCGTTGCCATTGTCTCCTGGGAATGGTGGTAGGCTCCCATGATGTTGGAGAGGGCCTCGTGGAGAGTGGGTTCCCTGGGCCTGTCCTCTCCCTGTCGCACAGCAGCCCTCCCAGTTCCCCTGTGTTCCTGGGCCTCTGCCCCCTGAACTGTGTGCCCACTGCCACTGCCCCCAGGTCCCTGGTGTTGTTGGGGTGGGGGGTTAGCCTGGGTTCCCTGTAGTGGTGGACACACTGCTGATTGACGTGTCCTGGGGACAGAGGGATGGGCCTGCTGGGTGGGTGCTGTGCTGGTGTTTCCAGAGGGGGATATCTTTGTAGTGGCCTGTGCCAGTGTGAGGGGAACCAACTGTCCCAAGGTCCCAGATGGGCCGGGTTTGGTCATCTTGATCCAGTTCGACAGAGCTGCTGTCATCACTGTGGGCCTCTTCTGTGGGTGGAGTGGACATGTCTGGACCCTCCTGTCCGGTGACATTGGGTAGGGGTCCTGCAGGGGTGTAAAAGCATGATTATTGCATCTGTGTGTGCCATGGTGTGCAATGGGAGGGTGACCCTGTACCCCAGTGCTTGCATTTGTGTGTAGGACCTTGTGTGATAATGGTTTAGGGGGGTGTATGGGTATGTGCAGTGGACATGCTTTGGTGATGGGTGTCCATGCTTTGGTGTTACATGCAGGGCTTGGGTTTGGGATGTGTGGTTTGTGATATTGGGACATACGTGAGGAGTTGGAGTGATGGGGGTGAGGGCGAGGGTGGGGGTATGTGATAGCATGCAAGTGGGTGGGGGATGAAGTAGTGAAAGATTTGCCTTACCAGAGTCCATTCCTCCAGCTACTCCTGCGGGGCCCTTATGCAGTATAGCCAAGACCTGCTCCTCCCATATATTGAGTTCCTGGGAGGAGGAGGGGGTCTGCCGCCAGTCCTCTGAACCGCAAGGTGGTGTCTTGAGACCACGGAACGCACCTTCCCCTGTAGGTCGTTCCACCTCTTCCTGATGTCATCCCGTGTTCTTGGGTGCTGTCCCACTGCATTGAACCTGTCCACAATTCTTCGCCATAGCTCAATCTTCCTAGCTATGGTGGTGTGCTGCACCTGTGATCCGAATAGCTGTGGCTCTACCCGGATGATTTCCTCCACCATGACCCTGAGCTCCTCCTCAGAGAACCTGGGGTGTCCTTGCAGGGCCATGGGGTGGTGTGGTTGATGTGTGGGGTGGTGTGTGTTGTGATAATTAGAGGTGTGTTGTGTGAGGTGCTGGGATGTTGTGTGAGTGATGGTGTAGCGTGCCTGTGGATGCTGTTGTTCTTTCTGGTGGTGTCTCTCTCTGGCCTTCTGTCGCAATTGTTGACGTAAGGGTTTGTGGGTGATGTGGGTATGTGTTTTATATTGTATTGGATGTGTGGGAGTGATGTGTGTATGTGTATCAGGTGTGTGTATTTTGAATTGTCCAATGTGGATGTGTTTTGTACATGTGTGTATTTTGAGCGTGGCGGTGTGTACTGCCAATGGAATACCGCGGTTGAAAGACCGGCGTGTGGATTCGTGGGTCGTGATAGTGTGGGTGTATTCCTGTTGGTGTGATGGTGGAGGTTTTGTTATCGCCAGTTTATCACTGACCTTTGGTGTGGCGGACTTGTGTGGGTGTCTGGATTTTGGTAGATTCTGAGCTGTGGGTCATAATGACCGTGGCGGAATTCCGCAGCCGTGGCGGTGTGTTGGCGGTCTTCTGCACGGTGGTAAGCGGCTTTTACCGCCAATGTTGTAATGACCCCCTTGATCTGACCTCAGGACACTGGCAGATTGCCCTAAGTCCAGGAGCCAAGAAGAGGTCAACATTTTCCACCCCAGAGAGGCACTTTCAATTGAAAGTGATGCCCTTTGTTTTGAAAAATGCTCCTGTCCCCTTCTTAAGGTTGGTAAACAGAGACTTGCCTGGGTTGGAATTCTTTAGTGCAGTTTATCTGGATGATATAGCTGTATTCAGTTCCACCTGGGAGAAACACCTGTTCCCCCTGAGTGAAGTGTTTCAGGCCCTGCTACTGGCAGGCCTGACTATCAAGACAAGCAAGTACCAGATAGGGCAGAGTTCACTGGTGTCCCTGGGCCACCTTGTAGGTGGAGGCCATGTACATCCTCTCCAGTGCCAACCCAGACTATCCTGAATTGGGAAACTACTAAACCCTAGACTCAGGTGAGGGCCTTTCTCGGCCTGACTGGGTATTACGTAAGATTTGTCAAAACTTATGGGACCATTGTGGTCCCTCTGAGAGAACTCCCATTAAAGAAACAGCCCAAAAAGGTAATTTGGACCCCAGAGTGTCAGGCGGCTTACAAACTCTAAAGGAGGGTATGCGTTCGTATTGTCCCCAGCCTACAATAAAGAATGTATTGTGCAAAGAGATGCTTCAGAGACAGGGATTGGGGCAGTGTTGGCACAAGTGAATGAGCAGGGCCAGGATGAAACAGTTGCCTTCATTAGCTGGCAACTACTCCCCAGATTGCAAAAATAGAGAGCCATTGAGAGATAGGCCTCTGCTGTGGTCTGATCCCTGAAGAAGCTGAGGCCACACCTGTTTGGCACTCAATTCCATGTTCAAACTGACCACAGACCTCTCAGATGGCTCATTTGGATGAGGTGGGAGAACCCAAAACTATTGCGATAATCCATTTCCCTACAGGAGATGGATTTTACCGTAGCACATAGGCCTGAGACTTGCCATGCCAATGCAAATGGACTTTCCAGGTTTTTCCACTTAGTTGATGAGGATTACCAGGGTTTAGGTTAGTATCCATCACCTTTTGTCTGGGATGAAGCAGTGTGGGAATGTCATCCTTTTTGCTCTGGTCACCCCCCAAGTTTTTGACTGATACTGGTGGTTACTGACTCTGACTGTGCCATGGGTACTGCTAACAAGTCCCAGGGCCAGTGGTCTGTGTAAAACGGAATATGCAAATTAGGCATAATTATAATTAGCTCTGACAACCTACCTATAAGTCCCTAGTATATGGTAGGGCATGTAGGATTAGGGACCCCAGGATAGTTGGTGCACCCATAGTTGCACTGCTGTGGTGTCCAGTGCCATTGTAAAGAAAGGCTTGCCTTGCTGACTTCTTTCAGGTTAAAATGTAACCCCAAATTTGATTTGGAATTAAAAGTACTTCCAAAGACTCAAACTACCTTATTTTCCACATAAGTCATCCCTAAAGTCTGCCCTAGGTGCCCCAAGGCTTGGCTGCAGTGTAAATGTAAGCAGAGACTTTATAAAAGATGTTTTATAAGCCCCAGTGAGGGTAAAACAACTAAATTCATTTTCTACATTGTAGACAATGGGGTCCATAGACTAACATTGGGCAACTTTATTTTAAAATAATAGCGTCTTATTTCTGACATGGAGGAGCTAAATATATCACGTTTGGTACCAAATGAAATGTTATATTACATTCAACAACTTGCCAATGTTAAATTGCAATATAACTAGCACAGGAAAGAGTTTTACAACTCTTTCTGAAAGTTATCAAATTCAGCCCTGTAGTGCTCTTTCCTGATTGGTCAGCCTCTGGCAGCCTGAGGCAGGCTACCTTAATGAGATGTGAAGTGACCTTGGCTGAGACAAATGAAGCATCTGGTGGGAGGAGAACTGCTGCAGCAGATGGCAGAGCAAGATGGGGGAAGAGTACCCAAACTAGTCTTCAAAAGAAGGGAAAATCATTTGGGACAGAAACTGGACCTCCCCCATTTCCTGCTCCCCCGACAGATGGGGGCCCCAATGATTTTATTAGGAGAGGGGCTGGATGGGTGTGTTAAGGGAGACTTAATCACACCAGTGGGTGGACTCGGCCAGATCTAACCTCCAAGGATGAATTTTCCCCAATGTTGAATTTTTGGAGAATGTTGTTTTCTGGGGTTGATTTTTGCCACACTTCAGAGGAAGTGGTCCCCCAGAGGGTGTCACCCTGCACCTCATTGGACAGAAGCACCCCCTGATTCCCAACCCAGAAGCAAGGATAAATACGGCACAGTTGCTCCATAATGCAGATCCCTGCTGGAAGAAGATACTGGAGAAGAAGGACTGCCCTGTTAGATCCCTGGCCTGCACCTGAAGAATTGTACTCACAAGGATTGTACTATCTGCACACTTTGGGCTTCACCAAGAAGAGGACTTTGCCTTGCTTCTGCAACTCCAGGAGTGGACTCCCCGTAAGCTACAGGTACAAAGGAGCTGACCAGAGTCTCCAGAATCAGGTCCTGCAAGAAGCGTCCAGTGGCCATTTGAGGATTCTGACCAGGTGCATTCTGGGAAATGTAGTGCCAAATTCCAAGGAGCAACTCAGAGCTTCTGGAACCTTGATTAAGTTTGTGGACACTTCAAAGACCCAAAAAGGATTTCTGAAAGAAGATCCAGAAGTTTGGAGCAACTTTGAAAAAAAGCTGTATAAGTGGGCCGACACGACGTTGAGAGTCAAGCCGGCTACCTTCAACCACGACCTGGCCTGAATTATTTCAGGTTAATCAAGTTGAAAGCTCCGGAGCTCCAGACTTCCAGAATTTGACCAGGAGCTTGCAGAATTGGTATTCGACGATGTTGCAAGGAAATTGGCTTGCTGAGGAAGACCGGACTACGTCAAGGAAGAACATCTCCAGAAACGTTTCTAATTGTGAAGGTAAAACTTTGACCTAGGCCTCTCTAGGGGCTCCATTGTGTGTGGCCTCAACTTTTGACTTTGTCCCGGTCGAGTACAACCAGATGCCTCCGGTTGGCGTTTTTGTTTTTTAGGTACCAGAAAGCACTTTTTGCATGTAATCTTTAAAAATTTATATCTCCGGTTCCCTGCATTGGATTTTTGTTGTTTTGGTGTCATTTTAAAGATACAAATATTTCCTAGCTTTATGAATTGGTGTTCGATTTCTATTGTGTGTCGTGTTTTACATATTTACTGTTTTGTTGATATTAATGCTTTACACACATCTCCTAAGTTAAGCCTAACTGCTCGTGTCTGATGGTGTCCTGGCCGACAGCAGCCCCAGTGGCCTCAACCCACTGGCCCACATCATCTCTACCGTGCACCCTACCCCCACAAGCCTATGCCCTCAGCAGAGGGTGCCCTCTCCAACTGGGTCCTAGACCCTCAGTGTAGGGAGTGTTGAATTGCACCTCAGGATCCAGTACTGAGGGGCACAAGATGGTTTAAACTGTGCTAAGTACACAGGTTGAGGGCACATTGTTGACTGAGATGTTGATGCAACAGGGCTGGAAATTGACATTGTGGCCACAATGAGACTCACTGTTGCTGTCTGACCAGGTTGCCTGGATGAGCCAGGACCATCCTCCACATCCACAAGTCCAGGAGTGTTGTCATCACTGAGGGATTCATCCAGGAGGGTAGCGGGTGCCTGTTTGGTGGACTCCTTGTGCCCAGTGGCTGCTCGACCTGTTGATGAGGGAAGTACATTGGTACTGGTTGAAGTATGACATCTACCTCCAAAGGTTTTGTGCTACAGTGAACAGAGGCATTGGACATTCTTAAGTTGTAGGTTAGCCTGTTGTGCCATGTTACCATAGTATTGGACTATTTGACATGACATATGTGAAGCTTGCCTAAACTATTAGACTTGAGCAGCTCATGAGACGTGCAGATCAGTAGCACTTTAGATAATGAAATGAAAATTACATCTTACTAATACCAACAGTGATATGCCTTTGACCTGTAGGAGCCCTAGTTGAGTGAGATAGAGGCAAATCCAGAATTTTGTTGTATAAGTAACTGCAGTCATCATGTGTGCAGTGCTGTGTCAATGTGTTTGCTGCCGCTACCAATCTGTTGATGCAGCTTAAAGCCTTAGGACAGTGGTCTCCAAACATTTGAATGCCGTGCCCCCCCAGTTAAAGAATAAAAATAATTGGCCCCCCCACAGAATTTTTCATAATCATTTTATGAAGATGGCAATGTTTAAATATGTGTAGAGCTATTTAAACATTGCAGTTATGTACTGTTACCTTTTTAAAAACGCAATAACATGCTTCTGCTTAAAGCAAAGGCCTGTTATCTGTATAATGCTGCTTTTGGCCAGAGTCTGCCGCCCCACCAGTTTGAAGACCTCTGCCTTAGGAATAGTTAAATGTTGGGGTAGCAGGTCAAGATGGAGCTATGTAGACAGACACGTCTCTGAGTTCAGCCTGATCTGCATATTGCTCACTCACAGGTGAGTACACTTCAATTGAGAGTTAACAAACAGGGTTATACGGTCAAGTGACCACTGGGCTGGTGGTTGGAGTTACTGAAACAAGGCCTCCTGGGAGTCGCAGTCAGGTCACTACCTCTACTTCCCACACTTGACACATGGTATACTCCTAGGTGAGTACATTTTAATTGGAAGTTAACAAACAGGGGTATATGGTCAGTTGAACACTGCGCTGGTGGTTCTAGTTACTGAAACTGGCCTCCTGGGAGTTCCTTTCAGGGCACTCCCTCTACCTCCCACACTTGGCAAATAGTATCCTCACAGGTGAGTACACTTCAATTGAGCGCTTCCAAACAGGGGTATTTTGGCAAGTGAACACTGAGCTAGTGGTTGGATTTACACAGGGCCTTCCTGGCCTTAGCAGTCATGTCACTCCCTCTACTTTCCACACATGGCAAATAGTATCCTCCCAGGTGAGTGAATTTCAATTGAGAGTTACCAAACAGGAGTCTTTTAACAAGTGAACACTGGTCTGGTTGTTGGAGTTACTGAACGTAGGTCTTCTCCAAGTTGCAGTCAGGTCACTTCCTCTACTTTCCACACTGGACAAATTGTATCCTTCAGAGTGAGTATACTTCAATTGGGAGCTAACAAACAGGAGTATATGGTCAAGTAAACACTGGACTGGTGGTTGGAGTTATTGAAACAGGGCCTCCTGTGAGTTGCAGTCAGGTCACTCCCTCTACTTCACACACTAGACAAATATTGTGTATTACATATCTGTTGGTGGACTGCATTTAGATTTGAGCTTACATTTACATGTTGAGACATACCGTGAGTCCTGGGATGTTTTCTTGATATTGAAACTTACAGGCACCAAGGGTAGGTCGCTCCCCCTGCCGCTGCAGCTCCTCCAGGTTCCTGAGTTCCTGAGTTCCTGAGACCCACCTCACAGTAAGTACCCCCCCTCCCAGCCCCTCGCTCTGCCCCGCGCTACTCACCCTCTCTCCTGCTCCTGCTTCTTTTCTTCTTTTCTTCTTCTCTGTTCTTCTGTTCTTCCTCCTCGCTCCTCGTCTGTAATCTTCTTCTGTACTCTTCTTTCCCCCGTCTTCACTCTTCTTCTCTTCTTCCTCATCTTCTTCTGTGGTCTTCTGCCCTCTGTTCTTCGTTTTCTGTATCTTCTTCTGTGTTCTTCTGTGTTCTTCTGTGTTCTTCCGGTCTTCCTTTCTTCTCTCCTTCCGGTCTTCTGATCTTCCTTTCTTCTCTCCTTCCGGTCTTCTGTTCTTCTGTTCTTCTGTTCTTCTTGTCTTCTGTTCTTCTTGTCTTCTGCCTTCGGCTCTTCTGCCTCCTCCGTCCTCTTCTCCCCGCGCCTGCCCTCCTGCTCCTGCCTCATCCCCCTCCCCCACTCGCATCCCCCTCTCTATCTCCCCTATCTAACCCGTTCACTATCTACCTCACTCACTCCTCCTATCTACCTATCTCTCTATCTCTCTATCCCACTATCTAACTCCCTCACTCTCCACCTCCTCCTATCTTCCTATCTCTCTATTTCCCTATCTATCGATTTCCCTATCTATCAATTTTCTCTATCTATTTCTCCATCTCTCCCCGCCTCCCTCACCCCCTCTATTACCTATCTTCCTATCCTCTCACTCTACCTCTCACCCTCACCCACCTCTACAACCCCCCTTCCCCTATCTTCTCAACCCTACTCATATCTTTCTCCCTTATCTCCTAAACCTCCTAACACTCACCCCCCTCCACCCTTAAACCCCCCTCCCCCAGCTCTTCTCACTCTACCTGTCCCCCCCTCGCGCTTTCCCGCCGCGACCTCCTGCATGCCCCCAGCTCCCATTCGCCCCCACCTGACCTCTCCCCCCCTCCTACCTCATATGGCGGCCGCTGCGCGACAGTGGTAGCGACCCTTGACCCAAGGGTAGGTCGCTCCCCCTGCCGCTGCAGCACCTCCAGGTTCCTGAGTTCCTGAGACCCACCTCACAGTAAGTACCCCCCCTCCCAGCCCCTCGCTCTGCCCTGCGCTACTCACCCTCTTTCCTGCTCCTGCTTCTTTTCTTCTTTTCTTCTTCTCTGTTCTTCTGTTCTTCCTCCTCGCTCCTCGTCTGTAATCTTCTTCTGTACTCTTCTTTCCCCCGTCTTCACTCTTCTTCTCTTCTTCCTCATCTTCTTCTGTGGTCTTCTGCCCTCTGTTCTTCGTTTTCTGTATCTTCTTCTGTGTTCTTCTGTGTTCTTCCGGTCTTCCTTTCTTCTCTCCTTCCAGTCTTCTGATCTTCCTTTCTTCTCTCCTTCCAGTCTTCTGTTCTTCTGTTCTTCTTGTCTTCTGTTCTTCTTGTCTTCTGCCTTCGGCTCTTCTGCCTCCTCCGTCCTCTTCTCCCCGCGCCTGCCCTCCTGCTCCTGCCTCATCCCCCTCCCCCACTCGCATCCCCCTCTCTATCTCCCCTATCTAACCCGTTCACTATCTACCTCCCTCACTCCTCCTATCTACCTATCTCTCTATCTATCTATCCCACTATCTAACTCCCTCACTCTCCACCTCCTCCTATCTTCCTATCTCTCTATCTATTTCCCTATCTATCGATTTCCCTATCTATCCATTTTCTCTATCTATTTCTCTATCTCTCCCCCCCTCCCTCACCCCCTCTATTACTATCTTCCTATCCTCTCACTCTACCTCTCAACCTCACCCACCTCTACAACCCCCCCTCCTCTATCTTCTCAACCCTACTCCTATCTTTCTCCCTTATCTCCTAAACCTCCTAACACTCACCCCCCTCCACCCTTAAACCCCCCTCCCCCAGCTCTTCTCACTCTACCTGTCCCCCCCTCCCTCGCGCTTTCCCGCCGCGACCTCCTGCACGCCCCCGCCCCCCAGCTCCCATTCGCCCCCACCTGACCCCTCCCCCCCTCCTACCTCATATGGCGGCCACTGCGCGACAGTGGTAGCGACCCTTGACTCAAGGGTAGGTCGCTCCCCCTGCCGCTGCAGCTCCTCCAGGTTCCTGAGTTCCTGAGTTCCTGAGACCCACCTCACAGTAAGTACCCCCCTCCCAGCCCCTCGCTCTGCCCCGCGCTACTCACCCTCTCTCCTGCTCCTGCTTCTTTTCTTCTTTTCTTCTTCTCTGTTCTTCTGTTCTTCCTCCTCGCTCCTCGTCTGTAATCTTCTTCTGTACTCTTCTTTCCCCCGTCTTCACTCTTCTTCTCTTCTTCCTCATCTTCTTCTGTGGTCTTCTGCCCTCTGTTCTTCGTTTTCTGTATCTTCTTCTGTGTTCTTCTGTGTTCTTCTGTGTTCTTCCGGTCTTCCTTTCTTCTCTCCTTCCGGTCTTCTGATCTTCCTTTCTTCTCTCCTTCCGGTCTTCTGTTCTTCTGTTCTTCTGTTCTTCTTGTCTTCTGTTCTTCTTGTCTTCTGCCTTCGGCTCTTCTGCCTCCTCCGTCCTCTTCTCCCCGCGCCTGCCCTCCTGCTCCTGCCTCATCCCCCTCCCCCACTCGCATCCCCCTCTCTATCTCCCCTATCTAACCCGTTCACTATCTACCTCCCTCACTCCTCCTATCTACCTATCTCTCTATCTCTCTATCCCACTATCTAACTCCCTCACTCTCCACCTCCTCCTATCTTCCTATCTCTCTATCTATTTCCCTATCTATCGATTTCCCTATCTATCAATTTTCTCTATCTATTTCTCCATCTCTCCCCGCCTCCCTCACCCCCTCTATTACCTATCTTCCTATCCTCTCACTCTACCTCTCACCCTCACCCACCTCTACAACCCCCCTTCCCCTATCTTCTCAACCCTACTCCTATCTTTCTCCCTTATCTCCTAAACCTCCTAACACTCACCCCCCTCCACCCTTAAACCCCCCTCCCCAGCTCTTCTCACTCTACCTGTCCCCCCCCTCGCGCTTTCCCGCCGCGACCTCCTGCACGCCCCCGCCCCCCAGCTCCCATTCGCCCCCACCTGACCTCTCCCCCCCTCCTACCTCATATGGCGGCCGCTGCGCGACAGTGGTAGCGACCCTTGACCCAAGGGTAGGTCGCTCCCCCTGCCGCTGCAGCTCCTCCAGGTTCCTGAGTTCCTGAGTTCCTGAGACCCACCTCACAGTAAGTACCCCCCCTCCCAGCCCCTCGCTCTGCCCCGCGCTACTCACCCTCTCTCCTGCTCCTGCTTCTTTTCTTCTTTTCTTCTTCTCTGTTCTTCTGTTCTTCCTCCTCGCTCCTCGTCTGTAATCTTCTTCTGTACTCATCTTTCCCCCGTCTTCACTCTTCTTCTCTTCTTCCTCATCTTCTTCTGTGGTCTTCTGCCCTCTGTTCTTCGTTTTCTGTATCTTCTTCTGTGTTCTTCTGTGTTCTTCTATGTTCTTCCGGTCTTCCTTTCTTCTCTCCTTCCAGTCTTCTGATCTTCCTTTCTTCTCTCCTTCCGGTCTTCTGTTCTTCTGTTCTTCTTGTCTTCTGTTCTTCTTGTCTTCTGCCTTCGGCTCTTCTGCCTCCTCCGTCCTCTTCTCCCCGCGCCTGCCCTCCTGCTCCTGCCTCATCCCCCTCCCCCACTCGCATCCCCCTCTCTATCTCCCCTATCTAACCCGTTCACTATCTACCTCCCTCACTCCTCCTATCTACCTATCTCTCTATCTCTCTATCCCACTATCTAACTCCCTCACTCTCCACCTCCTCCTATCTTCCTATCTCTCTATCTATTTCCCTATCTATCGATTTCCCTATCTATCCATTTTCTCTATCTATTTCTCTATCTCTCCCCCCCTCCCTCACCCCCTCTATTACCTATCTTCCTATCCTCTCACTCTACCTCTCACCCTCACTCACTTCTACAACCCCCCCTCCCCTATCTTCTCAACCCTACTCCTATCTTTCTCCCTTATCTCCTAAACCTCCTAACACTCACCCCCCTCCGCCCTTAAACCCCCCTCCCCCAGCTCTTCTCACTCTACCTGTCCCCCCCCTCGCGCTTTCCCGCCGCGACCTCCTGCACACCCCCGCCCCCCAGCTCCCATTCGCCCCCACCTGACCCCTCCCCCCCTCCTACCTCATATGGCGGCCGCTGCGCGACAGTGGTAGCGACCCTTGACCCAAGGGTAGGTCGCTCCCCCTGCCGCTGCAGCTCCTCCAGGTTCCTGAGTTCCTGAGACCCACCTCACAGTAAGTACCCCCCCCCTCCCAGCCCCTCGCTCTGCCCCGCGCTACTCACCCTCTCTCCTGCTCCTGCTTCTTTTCTTCTTTTCTTCTTCTCTGTTCTTCTATTCTTCCTCCTCGCTCCTCGTCTGTAATCTTCTTCTGTACTCTTCTTTCCCCCGTCTTCACTCTTCTTCTCTTCTTCCTCATCTTCTTCTGTGGTCTTCTGCCCTCTGTTCTTCGTTTTCTGTATCTTCTTCTGTGTTCTTCTGTGTTCTTCTGTGTTCTTCCGGTCTTCCTTTCTTCTCTCCTTCCGGTCTTCTGATCTTCCTTTCTTCTCTCCTTCTGGTCTTCTGTTCTTCTGTTCTTCTGTTCTTCTGTTCTTCTTGTCTTCTGCCTTCGGCTCTTCTGCCTCCTCCGTCCTCTTCTCCCCGCGCCTGCCCTCCTGCTCCTGCCTCATCCCCCTCCCCCACTCGCATCCCCCTCTCTATCCCCCCTATCTAACCCGTTCACTATCTACCTCCCTCACTCCTCCTATCTACCTATCTCTCTATCTCTCTATCCGACTATCTAACTCCCTCACTCTCCACCTCCTCCTATCTTCCTATCTCTCTTTCTATTTCCCTATCTATCGATTTCCCTATCTATCCATTTTCTCTATCTATTTCTCTATCTCTCCCCCCTCCCTCACCCCCTCTTCCTATTCTCTCACTCTACCTCTCACCCACCTCTACAACCCCCCCTCCCCTATCTTCTCAACCCTACTCCTATCTTTCTCCCTTATCTCCTAAACCTCCTAACACTCACCCCCCTCCACCCTTAAACCCCCCTCCTCCAGCTCTTCTCACTCTACCTGTCCCCCCTCCCTCGCTCTTTCCCGCTGCGACCTCCTGCACGCCCCGCCCCCCAGCTCCCATTCACCCCCACCTGACCCCTCCTACCTCATATGGCGGCCGCTGGCGCGCCGTAGCCGCGCCAGAGGCAAGCCCATCTGCGCCCGTCCGCGCCTGTCCCGCGCCCAGCGCCACGACCCCTGGTCCCCAGCTCTCCCAAGCCCCGCTGACCCGCTACGACCCCACCACCCTCCACGCCCTCAACCCAGGACGCTCCAACACCTGCTTCCAAGCTCACCCCAAACGCACCTATGGACCCTTCGCCTGCAACTCCTGCAAATGCACGTTCCACCACGCAACAACCACGACCACGAGCCCACGCGCCATCAACCACCTCAAGTGCAACCTAGTCAACGCTCGCTCCGTCCACAAACACGCCGTTGAACTCTGGGACCTCCTGGATTCCATAGCACCGGACGTCGCCTTCATCACGGAGACCTGGATGAACGCCTCTTCGGCCCCTGACATCGCCACTGCCATCCCCGAAGGCTACAAGATCTCCAGAAAAGACCGCACCAACCAGGTAGGAGGAGGTATCGCCATCGTCTTCAAAGACTCCATCAGCGTCACCACCTCCACCGAAGACACCCCTCTCGCCGCTGAACACCTGCATTTTCAGATTCGCACTGATCCGAGGACCACCCTCAGAGGATCCCTCATCTACCGTCCTCCCGGGCCACGCGCCCCTTTCAGCGACGCCATCGCCGACTTCATCTCCCCCGCACGCCCTCGCCTCGCCGGACTACATCCTCCTAGGTGACCTCAACTTCCATCTGGAACAAAACAACGACCCCAACACCACCACCCTGCTCGACAACCTCGCCAACCTAGGCCTCAAACAACTGGTGAACACCGCCACCCACATCGCCGGACACACGCTTGACCCCATCTTCTCCGCCAGCTAACACGTCTTCTTCAGCCACGCCTCCGCCCTACACTGGACCGACCACAGCTGCGTCCACTTCACATTCCGACGCGAGACCCGCCACCTCCGCACCCAACCCATCCCTCGTCGACAGTGGAACAAGATCCCCGAAGAGCAACTCTTCTCCGCACTCGCCGCCAACCAACCCACCATCACCACCGACCCCAACGATGCAGCCCTCAACCTCACAAACTGGATCTCCAACTGCGCAGACATCCTTGCTCCCCTCAAACGCACGCATCGACAGACCAACACCAAAAAACCTCTCTGGTTCTCTGACACCCTCAAAGAATCTAAGAAAACTTATCGCGCCCTTGAGAAAGCCTGGCGCAAGGACCGCACCGCTGACAACATGACCGCCCTCAAGAACGCTACCCGCGAACACCACCACCTGATCCGCG
This sequence comes from Pleurodeles waltl, assembly GCF_031143425.1. NCBI lineage: Eukaryota > Metazoa > Chordata > Amphibia > Caudata > Salamandridae > Pleurodeles > Pleurodeles waltl. Next base: position 689,017,024 of record NC_090438.1, read on the forward strand.
CTGCCAAAAGGAACTTCTTCACCGACAGACTGGACAAAAACAGACACAACAGCAGAGAACTCTTCAGCATCGTCAAGGAGTTCTCCAACCCCAGCGCCAACGCCAACGCCGTCACGCCCTCACAGGATCTGTGCGAATCCCTCACCACTTTCTTCCATCGCAAGATTAGCGACCTCCACGACAGCTTCGGACACCAGACCCAACCAAACACCACCGAACCGGCATCCACGGCCATCACCCTCAACAACTGGTCCCACATCAACACGGAAGAAACTAAATCCATCATGAACTCTATCCACTCCGGCGCCACTTCGGACCCCTGCCCGCACTTCATCTTTAACAAAGCCGACGACATCATCGCCCCGCACCTCCAGACCGTCATCAACTCTTCTTTTTCTTCTGCTACCTTCCCCGAATGCTGGAAACACGCCGAAGTCAACGCCCTACTAAAGAAACCTACTGCTGACCTGAGCGACCTGAAAAACTTCCGCCCCATCTCTCTTCTGCCTTTCCCAGCCAAAGTAATAGAGAAGACCGTCAACAAACAGCTGACCACCTTCCTGGAAGACAACAACCTGCTCGACCCCTCACAAACCGGATTCCGAACCAACCACAGCACTGAAACCGCCCTCATCTCAGTCACTGACGACATCAGAACCCTGATGCACAACGGTGAAACAGTCGCCCTCATTCTGCTCGACCTCTCGGCTGCCTTTGACACCGTCTGTCACCGCACCCTAATCACCCGCCTCCGCTCCACCGGAATCCAAGGCCAGGCCCTGGACTGGATCGCCTCCTTCCTCTCAAACCGTTCCCAAAGAGTTTACCTCCCTCCGTTTCGCTCAGAACCCACCGAGATCATCTGCGGCGTACCCCAAGGCTCATCACTCAGCCCGACACTCTTCAATGTCTACATGAGCCCCCTCGCCAACATCGTATGCAAGCACGACATCATCATCACCTCCTACGCCGACGACACCCAACTTATACTCCCCCTCACCAAGGACCCCGCCAGCGCCAAGACCAACCTACAAGAGGGTATGGAGGACGTCGCAGATTGGATGAGGCTCAGCCGCCTAAAGCTGATCTCTGAAAAAACGGAAGTCCTCATCCTCGGCAACATCCCGTCCGCCTGGGACGACTCCTGGTGGCCCACGGCCCTCGGCACCGCACCGACCCCCACAGACCACGCCCGCAACCTCGGCTTCATCTTGGACCCTCTTCTCACCATGACCAAGCAAGTCAACGCCGTGTCCTCCGCCTGCTTCCTCAACCTCCGCATGCTCCGCAAGATCTTCCGCTGGATCCCCACCGACACCAGAAAAACCGTGACCCACGCCCTCGTCACGAGCCGCCTGGACTACGGCAACACCCTCTACGCCGGGACCTCAGCCAAACTCCAAAATCGCCTGCAACGCATTCAAAACGCCTCGCCCGCCTCATCCTCGACATACCCCGCAGCAGCCACATCTCCGCACACCTGAGACACCTGCATTGGCTCCCAGTCAGCAAAAGGATCACCTTCCGACTTCTCACCCACGCACTCAAAGCCTTCCACGACAAGGGACCGGAATACCTCAACAGACGCCTCAGCTTCTACGTCCCCACCCGCCTCCTCCGCTCCTCTGGCCTCGCACTCGCTGCTGTCCCTCGCATCCGCCGCTCCACGGCGGGTGGGAGATCTTTCTCCTTCCTGGTGGCCAAGACCTGGAACTCCCTCCCCACCAGCCTCAGGACCACCCAGGACCACTCCGCTTTCCGGAGACTCCTAAAGACCTGGCTGTTCGAGCAGCGATAACCCCCCTTTTTCCCCTAGCGCCTTGAGACCCGCACGGGTGAGTAGCGCGCTTTATAAATGTTAATGATTTGATTTGATTTGATTTGACTTATGGCTAATGATGGGCCTTCTTAGCTGTGCTGTTGGGTCCAACTACACACATTGACAGTCTTACATCTCAGATACTCTGGGTATTGAATGTTGGTGAAGTACATGCACAACACAGTGGCAAAAGCTGAGCTGTGAGCATAGAGGACATTTCACTTTTGCAACATGTTTGTGTGGTAACTTACCAGACTCCACTTCCCAAGGTATTACTGTCAAGCCCGCAGAATGCAGGATGGCCAAGACCTTCTGCTCCGTGGGAAAGAATCCTAATGGGGCACTGAGAGAGTCACAACCAGTCTTGTCGGCCTCCATCTGTTGCCTGGAGGCCAGGGAATGCACCTTACCACTCATGTTGTTTTACCTCTTCCTACTGTCCTCTTTTGTGCACAGGGTGGTGCCTACAGCTTTCACTCTTTTGACCATCCTTTGCCACAGTTCCATTTTCCTACTGAGAGGAGTACTGATTTTGAGAGAAAGATACATATACAATGAGCATACTCCTCGTACCAATGAACTATTCAGAAATTATCGGTGGCAAACTATATAAAACTAACAGGGTTTGGTCGCAGGTAAGCATGTTTCCATATTGGAACCATAAAAAACAGAAAGATGGCTCACAGAAAATTTTCATTTATTTTATTAAGCAATTATAGCAATTGACACAGAGTTAAATGTCCTTTTTGACTTGTTTCCTTGTTTCACTAGAGTTTAGGTCAAAATTAAAAAAACACATTATTATTATATATATATATATACACACACTACATGCTTATCTGCGACCAAACCCTGTTAGTGTTATATAGTTTGCCACTGATAATTTCTGAATAGTTCATTGGTACGAGGAGTATGCTCACTGTATTTGTATCTTTCCCTCAATCGTTCTTTTGAGGTTTTGTATACTCGCCGGATGACCTGCCTATTGGTGAGGGCTGTTCAGCAGGTTATCATGCAGAATCAAGTTAGTTCCTAGCAGTTCTTGCAGATGGCAGGTAATTATATCAACTACTTTGCACACTCGGTTAGACCTGAAAACTATGAAAAACCAGAATAACCGTTAGAGATAGAACAGACCAATCAGGACGCTGGCTGGTCATCCCTTTTACTTGGAGCTCTAATTGGACCTTTAAAGTAGTATTCTCAAAGTTAAACTTCAGGTTCACAGTGCTGGTCAAAGATGATAGAGTCATTTTTAATGTCTCCAGTTGTGATATTTCCTGAAATGATCACAATATTGTGGTAAAAAATATCTTTGACCTCAATGCTGTATCAAAAATACCATTTACCGCATTATTGTGCTCCAATACTTTAAATGGTAAGTACCAAGATTTTGGAAACAAATATTGTTGACATTAATATAAGTTTTTTAATGTTAAAGTAGTTAATATTAAATATTTCAATATATAAATTTAATATAATGTAAATTAAATTCTACTATACTACCTAATAATACATACTTTTATCAACATACTAACGTATATATGTTTGTGTATATATATATATATATATATATATATATATATATCAAAACAAATCCCTTTCAGGGTTAGAGTGACACATAAATTATGCAAAAAAGAATAGAGAACTCTGGGTAGTTCCCAAGTTTAGGTGGAGAGCAGCTCTAGTAAGGAACACTCTGCAACACCAGCGACACACTAGATTTGCTCACCTCAAATGTCTGTTTATCTAGCAAAGTTTTTAAGCATTGGATCAGCACAGTGCTATCCATTCCGAGCTAGATAGTGACAAAGGGGGTCATTACAACATTGGCGGTAAAAGCCGCTTACCGCTGTGCAGAAGACCGCCAACACACTGCCGCGGCCGTGGAATTCCACCCCGGTCATTATGACCCACAGCTCGGAATCTGCCAAAATCCAGACACCCACAGAAGTCCGCCACACCAAAGCTCAGTGATAAACTGGCGATAACAAAACCTCCACCTTCACGCCAACAGGAATACGCTCACACTATCATGACCCACGAATCCACGCGGCGGTTTTTCAACCGCGGTATTCCATTGGTGGTACAAACCGCTGCGCACAAAATGCACACACATTTACAAAACACTACCACATTGGACAACTCCAAATACACACACCTGATACACATACACACACCACTGCCACACATCCAATACAATATAAAACACACACCCACATCACCCACAAACCCTTACGACAACAATTGCGACATAAGGCCAGAGAGAGACACCACCAGAAACAACAATAGCATCCACAGGCACCCTACACCATCACTCACACAACATCCAAGCACCTCACATGACACACTTCTAAATATCACCCCACACATCACAACACACACCACCCCACACATCACCCACACCACCCCATGGCCCCGCAAAGACACCCCAGGTTCTCTGAGGAGGAGCTCAGGGTCATGGTGGAGGAAATCATCTGGGCAGAGCCACAGCTATTCGGATCACAGGTGCAACACACCACCATAGCTAGGAAGATGGAGCTATGGCGAAGAATTGTGGACAGGGTCAATGCAGTGGGACAGCACCCAAGAACACGGGATGACATCAGGAAGAGGTGGAACGACCTACGGGGGAAGGTGCGTTCCATGGGCTCAAGACACCACCTTGCTGTTCAGAGGACTGGCGGCGGACCCCCACCTCCTCCCCCAGAACTCACTGTAGGAAAGTACCATCTTGCCTGGCATGTTACCCCCATTTTTCACTGTATATATGTTGTTTTAGTTGTATGTGTCACTGGGACCCTGGTAACCCAGGGCCCCAGTGCTCATAAGTGTGCCTGAATGTGTTACCTGTGTAGTGACTAACTGTCTCACTGAGGCTCTGCTAATCAGAACCTCAGTGGTTATGCTCTCTCATTTCTTTCCAAATTGTCACTGACAGGCTAGTGACCATTTTTAGCAATTTACATTGGCTTACTGGAACACCCTTATAATTCCCTAGTATATGGTACTGAGGTACCCAGGGTATTGGGGTTCCAGGAGATCCCTATGGGCTGCAGCATTTCTTTTGCCACCCATAGGGAGCTCTGACAATTCTTACACAGGCCTGCCACTGCAGCCTGAGTGAAATAACGTCCACGTTATTTCGCAGCCATTTTACACTGCACTTAAGTAACTTATAAGTCACGTATATGTCTAACCTTTACCTGGTAAAGGTTAGGTGCAAAGTTACTTAGTGTGAGGGCACCCTGGCACTAGCCAAGGTGCCCCCACATTGTTCAGAGCCAATTCACTGAACTTTGTGAGTGCGGGGACACCATTACACGCGTGCACTACATATAGGTCACTACCTATATGTAGCTTCACCATGGTAACTCCGAATATGGCCATGTAACATGTCTATGATCATGGAATTGCCCCCTCTATGCCATCCTGGCATTGTTGGTACAATTCCATGATCCCAGTGGTCTGTAGCACAGACCCTGGTACTGCCAGACTGCCCTTCCTGGGGTTTCTCTGCAGCTGCTGCTGCTGCCAACCCCTCAGACAGGCAGCTGCCCTCCTGGGGTCCAGCCAGGCCTGGCCCAGGATGGCAGAACAAAGAACTTCCTCTGAGAGAGGGTGTGACACCCTCTCCCTTTGGAAAATGGTGTGAAGGCAGGGGAGGAGTAGCCTCCCCCAGCCTCTGGAAATGCTTTGTTGGGCACAGATGTGCCCAATTCTGCATAAGCCAGTCTACACCGGTTCAGGGACCCCTTAGCCCCTGCTCTGGCGCGAAACTGGACAAAGGAAAGGGGAGTGACCACTCCCCTGACCTGCACCTCCCCTGGGAGGTGTCCAGAGCTCCTCCAGTGTGCTCCAGACCTCTGCCATCTTGGAAACAGAGGTGCTGCTGGCACACTGGACTGCTCTGAGTGGCCAGTGCCACCAGGTGACGTCAGAGACTCCTGCTGATAGGCTCCTTCAGGTGTTAGTAGCCTTTCCTCTCTCCTAGGTAGCCAAACCCTCTTTTCTGGCTATTTAGGGTCTCTGTCTCTGGGGAAACTTTAGATAACGAATGCATGAGCTCAGCCGAGTTCCTCTGCATCTCCCTCTTCACCTTCTGATAAGGAATCGACCGCTGACCGCGCTGGAAGCCTGCAAACCTGCAACATAGTAGCAAAGACGACTACTGCAACTCTGTAACGCTGATCCTGCCGCCTTCTCGACTGTTTTCCTGCTTGTGCATGCTGTGGGGGTAGTCTGCCTCCTCTCTGCACCAGAAGCTCCGAAGAAATCTCCCGTGGGTCGACGGAATCTTCCCCCTGCAACCGCAGGCACCAAAAAGCTGCATCTCCGGTCCCTTGGGTCTCCTCTCAGCACGACGAGCGAGGTCCCTCGAATCCAGCGACACCACGGCACTCTAACCTGCATTGCACGACTTTCTAAGTTGGTCTCCGGCGACGTGGGACTCCTTTGTGCAACTTCGGCGAGCACCGTTTCACGCATCCTCGTAGTGCCTGTTTCTGGCACTTCTCCGGGTGCTACCTGCTTCAGTGAGGGCTCTTTGTCTTGCTCGACGTCCCCTCTCTCTGCAGGTCCAATTTGCGACCTCCTGGTCCCTCCTGGGCCCCAGCAGCGTCCAAAAACACCAAACGCACGATTTGCATGTAGCAAGGCTTGTTGGCGTCCATCCGGCGGGAAAACACTTCTGCGCGACTCTCTAAGGCGTGGGGGATCCATCCTCCAAAGGGGAAGTCTCTAGCCCTTGTCGTTCCTGCAGTATTCACAGTTCTTCAGCCTAGTAAGAGCTTCTTTGCACCAACCGCTTGCATTTCTTGGGCATCTGCCCATCTCCAAGCTGCTTGTGACTTTTGGACTTGGTCCCCTTGTTCCACAGGTACCTTCAGACAGGAATCCATCGTTGTTGCATTGCTGATTTGTGTTTTCCTTGCATTCTCCCTCTAACACGACTATTTTGTCCTTAGGGGAACTTTGGTGCACTTTGCACTCACTTTTCAGGGTCTTGGGGTGGGTTATTTTGCTAACTCTCACTATTTTTTAATAGTCCCAGCGACCCTCTACAAGGTCACATAGGTTTGGGGTCCATTCGTGGTTCGCATTCCACTTCTGGAGTATATGGTTTGTGTTGCCCCTATCCCTATGTTTCCCCATTGCATCCTATTGTAACTATACATTGTTTGCACTGTTTTCTAAGACTATACTGCATATTTTTGCTATTGTGTATATATATCTTGTGTATATTTCCTATCCTCTCACTGAGGGTACACTCTAAGATACTTTGGCATATTGTCATAAAAATAAAGTACCTTTATTTTTAGTATAACTGTGTATTGTGTTTTCTTATGATATTGTGCATATGACACTAAGTGGTACTGTAGTAGCTTCACACGTCTCCTAGTTCAGCCTGAGCTGCTTTGCTAAGCTACCATTATCTATCAGCCTAAGCTGCTAGACACCCTATACACTAATAAGGGATAACTGGGCCTGGTGCAAGGTGCAAGTACCCCTTGGTACTCACTACAAGCCAGTCCAGCTTCCTACACTCACTACATGGGAGGAGCAGGTCTTAGCTATACTGCATCCTGAAGGCTTCGCAGGAGTAGCTGGAGGAATGGACTCTGGTAAGGCAAATCTTTACTATCTTATCGACCCCACCTGCATGCCATCACATACCCCCACCCTCGCCCTCACCCCCATCCCTCCAACACCTCACATATGTCCCAATATCACAAACCACACATCCAAAGCCCTGCATGTAACACCAAAGCATGGACACCCATCACCAAAGCATGTCCACTGTACATACCCATACACCCCCCTAAACCATTATCACACAAGGTCCTACACAGGAATGCAAGCACTGGGGTACAGGGTCACCCAACCATTGCACACCATGGCACACACAGATGCAATAATCATGCCTTTACACCCCTGCAGGATCCCTACCCAACGTTACCGGACAGAAGGGTCCAGACATGTCTACTCCACCCACAGAAGAGGCCCACAGTGATGAAAGCATCTCTGTCCAACTGGATCTAGATGACCAGCCCGGCCCATCTGGGACCTCGGGACAGTCGGTTCCCCTCACACTGGCACAGGCCACTACAGAGCTTCCACCCTCTGGAAACACCAGCACAGCACCCACCCAGCGGGCCCATCCCTCTGTCCCCAGGACACGTCAATCAGCAGTGTGTCCACCACTACAGGGAACCCAGGCTAATCCCCCACCCCAACAACACCAGGGACCTGGGGCAGTGGCAGTGGGCACACAGTTCAAGGGGCAGAGGCCCAGGAACACAGGGGAACTGGGAGGGCTGCTGTGCGACAGGGGGACAGGCCCAGGGAACCCACTCTCCACAAGGCCCTCTCCAACATCATGGAAGCCTACCACCATTCCCAGGAGACGATGGCAACGGTACTGGCCAAGTTTCAGGAGGCCCAGCGGCTGCAGGAGGAACAGTATCTAGGCTTCAGGGAGGAACTAAAATCCATCAATTCCACCCTGGGCACCATTGTAGGGGTGCTGAAGGAACTCGTCAACACCAGGAGGGACACTGTGGCACAACAAGGGGCCCCTGACACTAGCCTGGACGATGAACTGCCCACCACCTCCACAGGCTCTGGTGGACAGGAGGCACCGCCACAGGACCACGACACCAGCAGCCCACCCCCTGCAGATGGAGAACCACCCGCAAGCGTTCCCTGAGATCCAGGACAAAGACAGAGAACAATGCCAAGACCCCCGCCAAGAAATGAGACCACCCTGATTTGTCATCCTTCTGTCCCACTTTGTCACTCTGTCCATACTTAAACTGTCCCATCTCCACTTCCTATTTCCCTTTGGACAATGCACCTGTGAGACTAATAGACTGGACTCTGCCATGGACATTCCTCCAACATCACCCCTGACCAGCAACCCCCTCCACTATTTAGCACTTACATAAACACCTTTAAATCACAAAACAATCTGGAATCAGTCTGTGCTTTCACAATTGTGTATTTGCAATTACTGAGGGAAATAGCAATGTCCACTGTATTATCAACATACCTATGTCACACAGCTCTAGTCCATGGGGAAACAAAGCAGATGTCACACAGTGGGACCCACATCTGTGAAATCGTAAGGGAAAGTGACAACTCAGTGACCATACACTGGGTGAAAATGACAGACAGATGAGAGGCAGTAGAATTAAATCAGACGTAGCAGGCTGTGTTGTCTTCTTACCTGTGTCTCACTGGAAGTATTGGTGGATCACTGTGTTCCTGTTGTCTATGTCCTCTTCATCTGCTTTCTCGTCTTTACTGTCCACAGGATCCACAGCTGCCACAACACCTCCATCTGGACCATCCTCCTGCAGAAAAGACACCTGTCGTCGCAAAGCCAAGTTGTGAAGCATACAGCAGGCCACGATGATCTGGCATACCTTCTTTGGTGAGTAGAATAGGGAACCACCTGTCATATGGAGGCACCGGAACCTGGGCTTCAGGAGGCCGAAGGTCCTCTCTATAATCCTCCTAGTTCACCCATGGGCCTCATTGTAGCGTTCCTCTGCCCTTGTCCTGGGATTCCTCACTCGAGTCAGTAGCCATGACAGGTTGGGGTAACCAGAGTCACCTGCAAATGGCGAGAGACAACTGTTAGACACACACTAACTCACTGGGACATCCGCAGACACCTATTCACACTGTATAGGGTCCATGTCCTCACCTAATAGCCACACACTGTGCCTCTGGAGTTGCCCCATCACATAAGGGATGCTGCTATTCCTCAGAATGTAAGCGTCATGCACTGAGCCAGGAAATTTGGCATTCACATGGGAGATGTACTGGTCGGCCAAACACACCATCTGCACATTCATCAAATGGTAACTCTTCCGGTTTCTGTACACCTGTTCACTCCTACTTGGTGGGACCAAGGCCACATTTGTCTCATCAATGTCACCTATGATGTTGGGGATATGTCCCAGGGCATAGAAATCACCTTTCACTGTAGGCAAATCCTCCACCTGAGGGAAAACGATGTAGCTCTGCATGTGTTTCAGCAGGGCAGAAAACACTCTGGACAACACGTTGCAAAACATAGGCTGGGACATCCCTGATGCTATGGCTACAGTTGTTTGAAAAGACCCACTTGCTAGGAAATGGAGTACTGACAACACCTGCACTAGAGTGGGGATTCCTGTGGGATGGCGGATAGCTGACATCAGGTTTGGCTCCAACTGGGCATACAGTTCCAGGATTGTGGTACGATCAAGTCTGTAGGTGATGATCACATGTCGCTCCTCCATTGTCGACAGGTCCACCAGCGGTCTGTACACCGGAGGATGCCCCCATCTCCTCACCTGCCCCAGCGGACGTTGCCTATGGAGGAGAATAGCAAGCAGAGAGTCAACCAACTCTGAGGTACGTAAACACAACTTAATCGGAAAATGTTTGCAAATCACATGGCTCTATTAGTGTTTAAGCAAGGCCTAGTGTGACGCAGTCCAAAATAATGCCATGTGGGCCCCTGAAATGGCAGCTGCCTGACCTGTACAGTGGGACTAGGGGATATGAGGTAACTGCGCTGGCGTTGTACACCGTCGCGGTAGGCAGTCGAAGACCGCGGCGCAATCCTGCATTGGTTAACATGGAACCCTATGAGTCCCAGGAGCCAATGACGATGTATGCCGGCGGTGACGGTACGCACCGCCGTGGACATGACTGCCATTTTCTCTCTTTTCAATCACTTGATACCTGATCTTCGACAGGAGAGGACCTGCACTGCAAGTGCTGCTGTGACCTCAGTCTGGAAGAGACAATGGTTCGTGTGTCTGGGGAAAGGGCTCCTGCCTTCAGCACGGAGGAGTTGGAGAAACAAGTGGATGGGGTCCTTCTCCAGTACACGCTACTCTACGGTCCTCCAGACAAACAGGTGAGTACACTGTGAGCATGCTGTATGGGCAATGGCTGTTTGGAGTGGTGTGGATGAAACATGGGGGGGAGAATCAGGTGTGCATGAAACAACGGTGAGTGCATGTGCATCATGGCAAGGCTAAGGATGCGGGCCAATGACTGTGCGAACAGTTATATCTTCTCCTTTTCCCCTGTACTAGTCCTGTAGGTCAGCGCCCACCAAAAGAAGGATATTTGGCGTGCCATCGCCAAGGAAGTCCGGACCCTGGGGGTCTACCACAGACGGAGCACCCACTGCCGGAAAAGATGGGAGGACATTCGCCGCTGGAGCAAGAAGAAGATGGCGGAGGCCCAGCTGGGGATGGCCTCCCAATGTGGGAGGGGTGCCCGTCACACCATGACCCCCCTGATGTTCCGGATCCTGGCGGTGGCATACCCGGATTTGGATGGGCGCTTGAGGGCATCGCAGCAGCCACAAGGGGGTGAGTACACTCTCATTCATCTGATTCAGCGCGCATTGTAGGTGTCTGGGTGGGGGAGGTGGGCTGTGGGTTCCCCTAGGCCAGGGTGAGTTTAGTAGGCAAGGTCCCTTCTGAAGGCAGGTCCTGTGGCACCCCACCCCAGCTGTGTACAGAGCCAACTACACCTAGTCAGGCTCCTGTGACTTGCATGTGTGCAGCAATCGGGCATAGGCCTTGTACCCCATGTCCCTGTGATCAATTAGGGAACTCAAAGTGCATGGCGTAGTGCAGAGGGCTGCTGTGTCTGTAGTGTCCGCCAACGGTAGCAGTATTGCATGCACTCAACATGTCTTTCTTCTGTCTTCCCCCCACTTTTTGTGGTCTCCCTGTTCTTGTGTGCATTAGCATCATCAGGCGGAGGAGCAGTGGCACCGGAGCAGGAGGGTGCTGCATCCCACATGGCCCTGGAGGGCGACACAACGGAGTCTGAATTCACCAGTGGGACGGAGGGCGAGGGGAGCTCCACGGCGGGGACAGGAGCTGAGACCAGCGATACGGACTCCTCCTCTGATGGGAGCTCCCTTGCAGTGGCGGTCCCATCTGTGCCCCCCACATCTACTGGTACAGCCGCCACCCCCCCCTACCAGCACCGCCCTCCCAGTAGCCCCTCTGCGTTTGCCCTGTGGCCGCTCACCCAGGAAGGTGGGCATCTACTTCGCCCCAGGCACCTCAGCCCCTGCCCCTGACACCCCTGCTGCCCTCAGTGAGGAGGCCATTGACCTCCTCAGGTCCCTCACTGTGGGCAGTCTACCATTTTGAATGCCATCCAGGGTGTAGAGAGGCAGTTGCAACAAACCAATGCATACCTGGAGGGCATTAATTCTGGCCAGGCAGCCCAACAGTGAGCTTTTCAGACTCTGGCTTCAGCACTGATGGCAGCCATTGTCCCTGTTTCTAGCCTCCCCCCTCCAACTTACTCCACCCAGACCAAAACCCCTGTATCTCAGCCTATCCCAAGCACACCATCAGTCCAGCATGCACACACGTCAACACATAAGGGAAGCTCAGGCAAACATAAGCACCACACATCCCACAAGCACTCACAGAAGCATCATACATATGCAGACATACCAACATCCACTGCCTCCACTGTGTCCCCCTCCTCCTCGTCTCCCTCCTCCCTCCCTGTCTCATCTCCACTCACACTTGCATGCACTACATCGTCAGCCACTATCTCCATCACCAGCACACCCACCACCACACCCCGCTCACGTGCACTCACCACTCCCACTACCATTCACACATCCCCGTGTCCTCTCCCAGTGTGTCTGTGAGCCCACCTCCCAAGGTACACAAAACAGCCACACACACACCCAACAGCCATCCACCTCACGACAGCCTCCAGCCCATGCACCTTCACCCAAAGTCAGCAAACATACTCCTCCTACAACCCCTACCTCTTCCTCCACTCCCAAGCCCCCTCCATCTACCCATCCCAGTGTGCCCAAAAAACTTTTCCTTTCCAACCTTGACCTCTTCCCCTCACCTCCCCCACCCCTTCAGTCTCCTAGGGCCCGCCTCTCCAGGTCCCAACCCAGCGCCTCATCCACAACATCTGCGGGAACAGTGATGCCAGTAGTAACCGGCTTCTGGAGTGCGCCAGGCAGCAGGGCAGCCAGTGTGGCAAGGAGCCAGAGCATGGACAGTCCCGCACCTCAAACGCAGAAAAAGTTGGCCAGTGCCCGGCGGGAGAGAGGAAAATAATCTGCCACCAAAGCCGCTCCCAGGGGTACAGTTGGGAGTGTGGGGACAGCTGCGCCACCATCCAATGTGGGGAAGGGGCACAGTTAAACCAGCAAGTCTGGGAAAACCTGCACGGCGGACAAGACTGCAACAAGCACCACTGCCAAGGACATCCCCGCCACCAGCACCCCTGCCAAGGACACAGCTGCCACCAGCACCGCTGCCAAGGACACCGCCGCCACCAGCACCGCTGACAAGGACACCGCTGGCACCAGCACCGCTGAACAGGACACCGCCGCCACCAGCACCGCTGCCAAGGACACCGCCGCCACCAGCACTGCTGCCAAGGACACCGCCGCCACCAGCACCGCTGAACAGGACACCACCGCCACCAGCACCGCTGAACAGGACACCGCCGCCACCAGCACTGCTGCCAAGGACACCGCTGCCACCAGCACCGCTGCCAAGGACACCGCCGCCACCAGCACCGCTGACAAGGACACCGCCGGCACCAGCACCGCTGAACAGGACACCGCCGCCACCAGCACCGCTGCCAAGGACACCGCCGCCACCAACACCTCTGCCAAGGACACCGCCGCCACCAGCACCGCTGAACAGGACACCGCCGCACCAAGCACCGCAGGCCAGTGAGCGCCAAAGATTCTGACGCCTACTGAGGCCGCCACGAGCAGGATGAAGCACTCTGGGCACCAAGCTCCCTCCAGAACCAGTGGAGATTACCTCAGTCCTTGGCAGGATGAAGCACTCTGGGCACAAAGCCCCCTCCAGAACCAGTGGAGATTGACATCCACTACCTCAGTCCTTGGCAGGATGAAGCACTCTGGGCACAAAGCACCCTCCAGAACCAGTGGAGCCTGTTAACCACTTGAGAGACTGTGGCTTTGCACTACCCAGGATAAAGCAGTGGGCAAACCACCCGCAGGAGAGACTGTGGCTTTGCACTCCCCAGGATAAATCAGTGGGCAAACCGCCCACTGAAGAGACTTGAGAGACTGTGGCTTTGCACTCCCCAGGATAAATCTGTGGGCAACCCACCCACTGGAGAGACTTGAGAGACTGTGGCTTTGCACTCCCCAGGATAAAGCAGTGGGCAAACTGCCCACTGGAGAGACTGTGGCTTTGCACTCCCCAGGATAAATCAGTGGGCAACCCACCCACTGGAGAGACTTGAGAGACTGTGGCTTTGCACTCCCCAGGATAAAGCAGTGGGCAAACCGCCCACTGGAGAGACTTGAGAGACTGTGGCTTTGCACTCCCCAGGATACATCAATGGGCATGGAGCCCCCTCGTGGATCCGGCATTGTGCACTCATCCGGCTGAGGTGCCCCCCCTTCCCTTCCCCCTGAGGTGCCTGTTTTATTTCTATCTGATGCCCAGCAGTGTTCTCTCCGTCTTGTTCAGGTATCTTGTGTGGGCCTCGCCCATGCATTTTGGGCCCAGTGGTCCACGGACTATGATGGTGGAATCCCTTGGGCTTGTATTGTTGGTGTATATATTTGTTTATAGTGTGAATATCTTTATATATGTATGTATTTTTGATTTATGTATTTGAATATATTACAATCATTCGACTCATTTCCTTTTGTCCTTGCATTCTTCCAGGGGGGTTGCGGGTTGTAACTGTAATGTATCATGATGTATTAGTGTGTGTGTTGTCGTGGGTGTGGGTGGGGGTGAGGGTGTTGCGTGTGTGTGTCACTCTCTTTTCCATCCCCCCTCCCCTGTGCCATAGGTGCAGTACTCACTGTGGTCTTTACCGCCGTCTTTGTTGTTCCTGGTAGAGAAGCAGGAAGATAAAGGCTGGCAGTGTGTGGAGCTCGGGTTCCATGGTGTCCTGATTCCTCGAGGGGTGTGTAAAGGTGAGCGTTTTCCCTTCCAAGTCCTGTTTTTGTTTGCGGTGAATCCGCCCCAGAAAAGGTGGTGGATTGGACTGTTGTAATTCTGTGGCCGGTACATTTTCCTCCACCTGTCTGTTGCCAGTTACCACCGCAGTGTTTGTTTGTACCGCCTTGGTGGTCGGAGTGTTAAAGTGGCTGTCTATGTTGGTGGTGTCCGCCACGGTCGTGAGTCCAAATTTATTTCCGCTGGCCTGTTGGCAGTTTTACCGCCGCTTTAACACTGAATGTCAGGGTTGTAATGTCCCCCAAAGTCTTTTGCCATTCATACAGCAAAGTCTTTAAGCATAGGTTTGACACAGTGTAGGAAGTTGGCTCTGTATGCACTAGGGTTCCCCTTAGAGGTAAGATAGTGGTAAAAAGAGATAATTCTAATGCTCTGTTTTGTGGTAGTGTGGTCGAGCAGTAGGCTTATCAAAGGAGTAGTGTTAAGCATTTGTTGTACACACACAGGCAATACATGAGGAACACACACTCAGAGACAATTCCAGGCCAATAGGTTTTTGTATAGAAAAATATATTTTCTTAGTTTATTTTAAGAACCACAGGTTCAAGATTTACAAGTAATACTTCAAATGAAAGGTATTTCAGGTAGGTACATTAGGAACTTTGAATTAGCAAAATAGCATATACAGTTTTCACATAAATTACATATAGCTATTTTAAAAAGAGACAGTGCAATTTTCAACAGTTCCTAGGGGAGGTAAGTGTTTGTTAGTTTTTGCAGGTAAGTAAACCACCTACGGGGTTCAAGCTTGGGTCCAAGGTAGCCCACCGTTGGGGGTTCAGAGCAACCCCAAAGTTACCACACAAGCAGCTTAGGGCCGGTCAGGTGCAGAGGTCAAAGTGGTGCCCAAAACGCATATGCTTCAATGGAGAAGGGTGTGCCCCGGTTCCAGTCTGCCAGCAGGTAAGTACCCGCGTCTTCGGAGGGAAGACCAGGGGGGTTTTGTAGGGCACCAGGGGGGACACAAGTCAGCACAGAAAGTACACCTTTAGCGGCACGGGGGCGGCCGGGTGCAGTGTGCAAACAAGCGTCGGGTTCGCAATAGAAATCAATGGGAGACCAAGGGGTCTCTTCAGCGATGCAGGCAGGCAAGGGGTTGGGCTCCTCGGGGTAGCCACCACCTGGGCAAGGGAGAGGGCCACCTGGGGGTTGCTCCTGCACTGGAGGTCGGATTCTTCAGGGCCTGGGGGCTGCGGGTGCAGTGTCTTTACCAGGCGTCGGGTCTTTGAAACAGGCAGTCGCGGTCAGGGGGAGCCTCGGGATTCCCTCTGCAGGCGTCCCTGTGGGGGCTCAGGGAGGTCAACTCTGGCTACTCACGGTCTCATAGTCGCCGGGGAGTCCTCCCTGTGGTGTTTGTTCTCCACAAGTCAAGCCGGGGGCGTCGGGTGCAGAGTGCAAAGTCTCATACTTCCGGCGGGAAACGTGTGTTGTTTAAAAGTTGCTTCTTTGTTGCAAAATTGCAGTCTTTGGTGAACAGAGCCTCTGTCCTCGGGAGTTCTTGGTCCTTCTAGATGCAGGGTAGTCCTCTGAGGCTTCAGAGGTTGCTGGACCCTGGGAACGCATCACTGGAGCAGTGTCTTGAGAAGGGGGGAGACAGGCCGGTAGAGCTGGGGCCAAAGCAGTTGGTGTCTCCGTCTTCTCTGCAGGTTTTTCAGTTCAGCAGTCCTCTTCTTCTTAGGTTGCAGGAATCTATCTTGCTGGGTTCTGGGAGCCCCTAAATACTCGATTTAGGGGTGTGTTTAGGTCTGGGGGGTTAGTAGCCAATGGCTACTAGCCCTGAGGGTGGCTACACCCTCTTTGTGCTTCCTCCCTGAGGGGAGGGGGGCACATCCCTAATCCTATTGGGGGAATCCTCCATCTGCAAGATGGAGGATTTCTAAAAGTCAGAGTTACCTCAGCTCAGGACACCTTAGGGGCTGTCCTGACTGGCCAGTGACTCTTCCTTGTTTTTCTCATTATCTCTCCTGGACTTGCCGCCAAAAGTGGGGGCTGTGTCCAGGGGGCGGGCATCTCCACTAGCTGGAGTGCCCTGGGGCATTGTAACACGAAGCCTGAGCCTTTGAGGCTCACTGCTAGGTATTACAGTTCCTGCAGGGGGAGGTGTGAAGCACCTCCACCCAGAGCAGGCTTTTGTTTCTGTCCTCAGAGAGCACAAAGGCCCTCACCACATGGGGTCAGAAACTTGTCTCTCAGCAGCAGGCTGGCACAGACCAGTCAGTCCTGCACTGAACAATTGGGTAAAATACAGGGGGCATCTCTAAGATGCCCTCTGTGTTCATTTTTTAATAAATCCAACACTGGCATCAGTGTGGGTTTATTATTCTGAGAAGTTTGATACCAAACTTCCCAGTATTCAGTGTAGCCATTATGGAGCTGTGGAGTTCATTTTTGACAGACTCCCAGACCATATACACTTATGGCTACCCTGCACTTACATTGTCTAAGGTTTTGCTTAGACACTGTAGGGGCATAGTGTTCGTGCACCTATGCCCTCACCTGTGGTATAGTGCACCCTGCCTTAGGGCTGTAAGGCCTGTTAGAGGGGTGACTTATCTATACCTATAAGCAGTGTGAGGTTGGCATGGTACCCTGAGGGTAGTGCCATGTCGACTTAGTCATTTTCTCCCCACCAGCACACACAAGCTGGCAAGCAGTGTGTCTGTGCTGAGTGATGGGTCCCTAGGATGGCATAAGACATGCTGCAGCCTTTAGAGACCTTCCCTGGCATCAGGACCCTTGGTACCAGGGGTACCAGTTACAAGGGACTTACCTGGTTGCCAGGGTTTTGCCAATTGTGGAGACAATGGTACATTTAAGGTGAAAGAACACTGGTGCTGGGGCCTGGTTAGCAGGGTCCCAGCACACTTCTCAGTAAAGTCAGTATCAGTATCAGGCAAAAAGTGGGGGGTTAATTGCAACAGGGAGCCATTTCCTTACACAAGCCCCTCCCCACCCCACAGGCCAGGAGACTCAGCCAAAGCTGGGAGAGTCTTCCTAGTCTGTCAGGCGAGGAAGAGTAGAGAAAATAGGCTGGTTTGTTGCAGGGCCTACTCTGCCTTAGATCCTTCTGTTCAGGTCATTCCCTCTGGGGAACTGACCCACTTCCACAGTGATAGGACCTAGTCTGAATTGCCTCTTGTCTGTGCTTTTAATGTCTTCACCCATTCTCTCTATTTTGGGGTTAGAGGTATCCACCTCTGCTAATCTTATCTTAGCCAGGGTCACCCCTAGCTTACCCAAAGAGGTTACCCAGAGCTGGAGTAACCCCACCATGACCAACAGGGTCAGGGGGCCTAACTTGCTATTTGGCATGGGGTCAGATCACCATGCCAAGGATAGTGCAGCCATAAAGGATAACACCCAGCAGTGTAGTGTGGTCATTTTTATGTGTCTTTTGCGCGTTAGCTTCAGGCGCTAGGCCTTTGTGCACTTTGCCCTGGATGTATTTTATTCCTTTGCTCGTAGCATAGAGCCTCTGTGCACTTTGCTCTAAATGCATTTTATTCAGCTTCGTACTGTTATTTTTCACATATCCAGTTCTACGGTCTTGTTTTATTTTTTATATCACACTGTTTAGCCTACTTCAGCACTGGAGTTCTCAATAACACATTCTTGTTCACTCTGTGCTTCAGTCAAGGATACAGTCTGGTACATTGCCGATAGACGTGGTAGGAGTTTAGTCTTTGGATTGCAGATATACATTCTTGCCGAGGGACATTTTGTGATCACACTGACATGTAAGTTATAAAAACACTTCTTTGTCCTAATACAAGCAAGAGGGGGCTTCCGACCAGGGAACCACAACTAGACGCTGACTGCCCTGTTGCAGATGCTGATCCAGATCACAGGCCTTTGCTCAGGTATTAGGGTTGATGTCTTCCCAGGGAATCTGAAAGGCAAGCTTAGAGCTTAACATGCTGTGGTCGAAATAGAACTTACTTAGAGAGAACGTAATCTATTAACACTATGATAGCGTTATTCTTATGTTTCACTCTCCTCGTGACTATTTCAATTCTACTGTATTGTATGGTTCTGGTTATTGCGGCTCACGCCTTATTAACTAAAATGCAGTCGTTTTATTAAAATCAATCTATAAAACCTAAACTGCCTTTGTCCTTTGTATATGAGATCATACTGTAAATGAGAGAGCTGGTTGGGATCTGAGCGACCACGACTTCCCTGAGAAGTTCTAAAGATGTCATGTGCTCGGCTGCCCAATCATCCCTTCCCCTTGGAAGAGATGAGGCACTGCTAGTTAGCCGGAGCAAAACCGGATTGAAGGTAACAGAGGTCCTTCTTAGTGGGTCAGACTCAGTCCCCCACACCAGGAACGACCCTGCTACCTAGAAATCCAGTAGTCTCATTTAGGATAATGAGAGCCAACGCGATAGGGCGCCGCCAACGTTAGGTCTGGCTCTAATTTTCGGGTCCGGCTGACTCTCTCAGTCTCAGATATATATTGACTCCTCGGTTCCGTTAACAGAGACGTCCGTGGCACTGAGGACTTCCGCCACCGCGATATAGGTAGATCCTAAATATAGCGGTTGGTTGTTCAAGCTTGAACTCTGAAAGGAAAACCCCGATATTGGTGTGCCTTCTCTGAACTGGTGCTGTTGTTATAATGGCGAATCCTCAAGTAATGAACATAGCAGTTAATATGCGACACCCGCTCACGGTACATCTGCTAGCACATGGTCTAACGAACCAGGGGGGTCCAGTCACGTTTGTGGTGGACGCCCATGCAGCCTATAGAACAGAACTTTTTTATTCTTGGGTCGTATTTCCGGCAGTTGATGGGAATTCACACACATTTCACGATTACACTCTTGCAAATGTCCCTGGACAATACAGGGCATATGCATATTTAGAAACACCTCTATCTTATCAAGAACATAATAATTGGCTTGATGGCACCCTACCCCACACCACAGCATCAGTTAGGTTAGGTCCACTAAGTAATGATGGTCCTACCTGGCCTTTATTGGCTACATATACACCACATCCAGCGGTTGCTCAGTTGGCGGTGGTTGAAGTTCGCCGTTTATATACAGAATTAATGGCTACATATAGACACTTAGTTCAATTTGTGATGCAGACTCTAAACACAAAACCAGCGTGTGCTGCTCCGGCACAACCACATGCAGTTGTTCTGGGTATCAATCAGGCCACTGTGCACTCTGTTATGGGCAAAGTACCGGCTAAACGAAAGGAGACTCCATTTTGGCTGGCGCAAAAAATTAATACGCTGGAAGCAGTATTTCCCTATACGGGACCTCATGATAAACATAGAATATTGACAATGTGTTTACCGTTTGGTATGGTTCCTACAGTGGACCATTGTAATACATGGGGCACGGTATTTGCCGCGCTCTACACTACAGCACACGGTACACCGACATTGGCTAATTTACCAGAAGTGCTCAAACAAATTCAAGATGAATATGGGGCTGCCCCGGCCTTAGATTTAGGGATGCAGCTGATAGGCAATTTTGCCACGGTTTCTTCCATCATATTGAGTAATCTAAAAGGGGAGGCAGTGGCACTGGCGGTGCGTATGCATCTTCGTGATGTCTCGCAACTCGATCAGGAGCGGGAGCTGCCGAGAATTATAGTGGAAACATATTCCAGTATTGGTCGTGATAGCCTGGGGGCTAGACCACAGAAACCACAGTTTCAGGGCAAGGGTAGTAAAGAGGCTACTAAACAACAGCAACCTGAGGGTACGAAAAAGCGCTGGGAGGAAAAACAGCAAACACCTAAGAAAGAAAGGGGAGAATCTCCGAGACCGGAGACCCCGCAGACTAGGTATAATCTCAGAAACAGGGATAATTTGAAGACGCCTGATAGATATCAATATACTGATACACGCCAATCTCGTTCCTTTCAGGACTCATCGGAAAAAAGAAATGAGAGAGGTGGGCGGTCAGAGCGGAGAACAGAGTACGTGAAACCGAGACAGGAATCACAACGCTCATCGGAGGTTTCTGTCAAGAAGGAGGAGAAACCAATACAACCAAAACAGCAGTTTAAAAAGAAAACGGTGGCAGCAGTCTCAGTAAGACATGCCACACAGGAAGAGAGTTCTCTTGAAGAACAAGACATGGGCACTAGCACTGTTAGACAGCGCGGCAGAGGTCACAATAGTTCGCCGGAATCTTCTAGAGCATCTGGAGGTGAAAGCAACTGATGACTTCATACAAGTCGAAACAGCAGATATGCGTGTCTCTGATCCCGATAGAGTTTATAAAGTAACTTTACAATTAGAAGGGGACATTGAGCGCACTATAAACGCCGTCTTTTGAGATCATGTTGTCAAGATATATGACATTCTGCTGGCCGAACAGGATTGGCCCCCTGACTTTGTACACGACTGTCCAGTTGGGGAGGAGGTTATTACACCTTCATTCTCACCACTTGTTCCGGGAGAGCTCGCAGAGTCCTATAGTATTTAATGGGCTCTGGCACAAGCACCCGCCTTATATAGAAATCATGTGGGGTGGGATAGGGATTCACCTTGTCATGTAATTCCGGTTATGGGCGAACCTCAGCCAGAACCGCAATATCCTATAAAATTTGAAGGAAGGGCATTGGTAAGGAAAATACTTACACAATTGGAGTACCAGGGAGTAATTGAACCCTGTGTCTCGCCGATGAATAATCCCTTATTCCCTGTAGCTAAACCGGACCATTCTTATAGGATAGTGGTGGACTACAGACATTTAAACCGACATATACGCACATATTCTATACAGAATTCACATAGCGCAGCACTCATGAATAATATTGTGCGTAAAAAATACAAAACCACTTTAGATATCTCGAATGGTTTCTTCTGCCAGAATATAGCGCCCGAAAGTAGGGATTTTACAAGCTTTAGTGCGTTTGGCTCTCAGAAAATTTGTTGTCGTTTGCCTCAGGGGTATAAGAATAGCCCGGGACTATTTTCGGCTCGTGTGACTGAAATTTTGCACCAGTTGGACCCTGAAGCTTTGTCATATGTTGATGATATATATATCACAGATGACGAGTTACTGCAACATTTAAGGCGGGTAGCCCGCATTGTTGTGGGATTTGTGGAAATAGGCTACAAATTTAACTTCAAAAAGTCGAAAATAGCATTCCTCAGCGTCATTTTCCTGGGATATGAGCTGTCGAATGAGGGTAAGAGCTTAGAGCCACACTTTTTGGAAAAATGTGCCCAGTTACAGTCTCCTAATACGATTAAGAAACTTCAGTCGTTGTTGGGATTTCTAAATTTTGGCAGAACTTACATTCCTGATTATGCTACAAGTATAAAACCATTATACGAGTTGATTCGCCCAGATTTTTCAAGCAGATTTTGGACGATTGAACATACACATACTCTTAGAGACTAGCAAACTAATCTCCTAGCTGCTAAGCATCTACATACACGGGACAATAAGACACATTTGGTCTTCACGGTTATAGCTGGGGCCGTTGGGTTTACATATGTCACCTTTAATGAGGGTGAGACAGTCCCGATAGGATACAAGTCCCACTTGTATTCTGCTGCAGAACAACGTTTTGCACAAACTGAGAAAATTCTCACTGCTGTACAGATGGCTGTGATTAAAGAACGACCTCTTGCCCAGGGCCAACGCATCATTGTCGTTTCCCCGATTCCGGCCTTAGAGGCTGTTACAAAAGCGAGTGTTCCTAATGCGAAAGCTTTACACCCGTGCTGGATACAATGGGCTACGTCTTTGACAGCCACTGATGTAGATTACATTTTTGACCCAAAGCTGCAGACACAAGAATTTCTCGAATATGAGATGGAATACCCGGTTCCCGCTGGCACATTGCCTATTGATCAATATCAGGTGGTCATGTACACCGATGGCTCTGCGCAACCTGCGGTGGGAACTAAACAACAGTATTCTGCTGCATGTGCGGTAGTGAGCGGCTATATGGAGGGGGAGAAGTTCTGCCCCCAACATACTTATACACAGACCTTGGGAGACTGTACGGCACAGTTGGCTGAGCTGAAAGCTCTGTTGTTAGCCTTGGAACATGCGGATCCAGCGAAGTTTACACTGCTTGTTTGTGATTCCTATTACTGTGTTCAGTCTTTCAATGAATATTTGCATTACTGGAGGTTGAATGGGTTCAGAGATTCCAAGGGTAACACCATAAAACACAGGTTACTGTGGGGGAAGGTTGCGATCTGAAGGAGACGCTTCCTAAAGTACATGTTGTACATACACTTGTACACCAGCGCGTTGGAATACACGTTGCTGGAAATACTTTGGCTGATGAAGCCGCAAAGTCAGCAGTGGCAGTCGCCACTGTGGCCGCACTAACTTGTTCTAGTTCCAAACCAGACACAGAGATTTTGGCAGCCATAATAGCTACGGCTGATGGCACGCCATATCCTAAAGGATTTCCGTCTAAATATCATTACTCAATGGGTGGTATGCTGAACGCTGAAGTTAAGATTCCAGGCGTTGGTGTACGCGACATGTCCAATAAAATTGTGCGACCTCAATTGATTACTGCAGCACATGAGGGGGCGGCATCTGCACATGCTGGCGAGGCTGCCACAATTTCACTGTTGCAGGCCCGTTACTGGTGGCCTGGTCTCTATAAAGAGACGAAGCAGTATGCCCTTTGTTGTGACATATGTCAACAAATTAAAGTTTCAACAGCTAAACGCCCGCAGCAGACGCCCCTTCTAATATCAAATGAACCATTATAGTGTGTGCACTTGGATCATTGTGGTCCCCTGACACCAGATAGTGCATACAAATATATTTGGTAGCTGTAGATTCGTGCTCCAGATTTGTGTGGGTGTGGCCACAGCGCTCGGCTGACGCTCGAACTGTTATTAAAGATTTGCGCATCTTTGTCGATGTATATGCAGTTGCGGCTTTCCATTCGGACCAGGGCCCTGCTTTTGCCTCTAAGGCATTCAGGGACGCCATGGCTTCGTTGGGGGTCCAGCTCCAGTTCTCATCTCCATTTCATCCCGAGGGAAATTCTGTTGTGGAGCATTTAAATCGCGATTTAAAGCAATCCTTAACGGCCAGAGATATAGGTACGGGTCGTAGTTGGCTAACCCACCTGTATGGAGTATGGAGAGCACTGAATAACTTGCCTAGAAGGACCCTGGGGGGTCGTACTTCATATGAGTGCCTGTTCGGAACACAAATGTTTGTTCCAGATCTAGATGGTCCTGGTGTGGAGGCGGCGGAAACACCGTTTGACATAAATGATCGTGTCACTGTTTTGCAGGATTTACAACAATTCTGTGAAGATAACTCTTCTGCAAATGCTGCCTCCACGGGAATTAAGGATGAACCAGTAACGCCTACTGGTTGGATTCCCAGAGTTGGGGATCTTGTGCGTGAAAAGGTCGCAGTGAAGAAAGAATTTGGCCCTTCGTATCGAGCGCCAGTCCCTGTATTGGGGATCCACGGCACAAGAACTGTGATTTTGCCGCCATTGCAAGGGGCCAAAGGTAATCGCTTTGCATCCATCGACAATGTCAAGTTACAACATGTGTCCGATTCTGCACAGCAGACCAAGAGGAACGCCCAGTAGTTCCCGAATCCCTCTCACTACTGGGGAAGATGTTCCGCTGCAGGTGATTTGCACCGACGCTGTTTCCTCTCCGAGCTTGGGGAGGGTGGAAGCTGATCTTTCGATTGTTCCACTAACGGCAAATAATTTGGAAACTTTTGATCAAGTTGCTGTGACTACTGATATTGCTGACGGTGTTATCTACAGTGTGTCACGGCGAGAGACACAACCTGCTCCTTTGTTTACGGTGGCACCTTTTTGCGAGAACTGCTTCCGGCTGCTTTAATAACAATGATTATGTGTCGGACTCTTCGTCCTCTTCCACACCAGACCTGGGTCCACGTATGCTGATATGTTGGCTTAAACATACGCATTTTGTTTTTCCTTGGAACTATCTGTGGCTTTTCATGACTGTGATGGCTTTTTTCCTGTGGCTAGGGTTTGTTGTTACCTTTTTTCTGGTAATACATGGTCATTTTCTTCCTGAATGATCGGAGATTGAGCAGGTGGAGAAGGTGTTGAAACCACATTTTTCATCTCATATGGTTCGAAGAGATTTGTCCTTTGTGAACATTTCTGCTGTACCTATTCCAGATGGGATTGTGTGGGATAAAGTAATGTTTGATATATATGGTCCCACTGAAATAATTAAAATACTGTATGTTCTAAAGTTATCGATGAATGATATAGTTATACCAGGCATTGTATCTGATGATTGGGATGTGAAGACAGTTGATTCCATGTTGACAGAATTGCAGTGTTATACTGTCTATGAAAATGAAGATGCTTACCAGTTTAGAGACAATTATGGTGACATGTTTTGTTATAATTATTATGGACACCACTTTATTCATAAAGCCAGTAGCCCTAAATCGATATTTGAGTATATGCAATGGGAACATTGTCCTACTCCTCCGCAGGGGAGTTCTAAAACTTATTCTGATAAATTTGCATATTTTTCTGGGCATCGTCAACAAAGTGCTAAGTCATATTATTTTAAAGTTACTCTGCATGCTAACAAGCAAATGTTGTTGACTGATACTAAATTACTGTATTCAAATTCGTTTGTTTCCCAACTATCTATTGAAGGGTATGAATACTGTTCCAAAACTGTTGATTTGAAAAGTGTTTGGGGAACAAAACATTGGCAAATGCGGAGTAGGGAAACATTGTTTAGGGCGTGTATCATTCCTGTCCAAATGATTTTCTTAAATGACACTGTGCAACAGACTAGTTGTTTGGGGTCAGAGACGATTAGAGATTTGAATATGCCTGGCATACCTGTCCCTTCCAAGATGAAAGATTGGCAGCAATATATTAATGCCACATTTAGTGAGCTTACAGAGTGGGTCCAGAATGGTATGCTTAACACTTCATTGACACGTCCCGGCGGGTGGTTATTGTGGCCCATAGACACTAATGGGTGTCATCAACGTTTTGTCACCTCCTCTGAGGGTTTCAGGACCAGTAGGGCAGACCCTCGTTACATATCACCAGAACATGCTGATATCATTACAACATATAGCGTGGGGAAACTTTGTCAACAATGGTTAAAGTCCTCCACGCTGGATGCAGTTAAGACACATCTCACGTTGCTGTCTAATTATACTGACTTGCAAGATTTTTTGTCAGGTCCAAGAGTGCCCCGGAGGAAACGTTTTTTGTATGAAGTGTATAATGAGATATGGAAACTTTCACAACAGGAGGCAGCGGCCCGGTTGAGGCAGATAGATCAGGAAAATTTGAAACAAGCATTGTCTGTTGTGGATAATGGAATGCATACCCTGTCCGACCGAGTTTATACGGTTGACAACATTGTTTCCTCTGCTATAGACATTATTAGGTCAGATATGTCTTCTTTATATCACGGACAGAGTCAAACGCGATCCATTATGCAGTTGGGTTGGACAATACAGACATTGAAGGCGGGTCGCGTTCCGTGGCAGCACATCAGAGCCAGGGAGATATTTTTTTCCTTTAATTTGACACGTCAACAACAGCTGATGGCAAAAAAGGAGGCGACATATGTTATGTTGAATATTGAAAAGTTGAAGAAGTTGCCTTTTACTGTGGCTGAGATTCCGTCAGCTGAATGGTTGATACACGGGGTTATCAATTTGCCTATTTCCACTCTGCAATTCACTTCTTGTTTGAAGCATATTCCGGTCAGCAGATATGAGAAATTGGGAGACAGTTACATACATGAGGTGTGGGAGCTTCCCTTTCTATACAGATGTCTTAATGGTATGAGGGAGGTTTTTCTTAGCGGCAGCGAATGCGAAACTTCTGTCAGCCATTTGATGGTTTGTAAGCAGCTGTCCTTGCATGGGGCGTGTAATGCTTTGGTTGCGAATTTGGCTTGCTATCTGAAGGGAGTTCCAGTCCCCATGATTAAGAACACATTCCAGGTGCTTTCAAACGGCAGCTACGTCCTTCTTAACAGTGAAGCCTGTTGTGGGATGCGGGCCGGAATAGTTTACGTGGTCGTGGTCACCAAGGCTGTTACGTGCTGCGGGAATGTGTTATTTCCCCCCACTAAATTAAGGGAGGTTGCAGACATCTGGCCTCACTTTGCTACTTCCAAGGTGAATTTCGACAAGTTGAGTGGACTAAACGCTCTGTTGTTTCAAAAGCATGTGGCCCTTACATCTGCGCGCGAGACCTACGCACTTCAGGTGGCGAGGTCATCTGCGGAAATACAGTCTCTGTTAAATACTATCTTTCCGAACCACTTTGGTGAACTCGTGGGACGTATATTTAATGCGTCCAGCACTGCTGGAATTGCACATTTTTTCAAAGCCGTTGGTGTTGGTTTTGCTCATGTCTTCTCTTCCATTTTCGGTTTGATACCTTCGGCTATTCATTCTATTTTCGGAAGCATTTTTGGAGGATTTCCGATAACTTTGGCTTTATTGGCTGGTGTTTTGCTGTTGCTGTTGTTCTTTTGCATTGGCTGTCCCGCCACAACAAGATCCAATGTGGGCACTCCTGTCAGCGCAGCTGTGTCGTTAGCGCATGATGCAGCATTTTGGAGCAACACTCCTGGAACATTTGGAGTGTGGCTGGTCTTTGTCATTCCGACCAGTTTTGGATTGTGTGCAACCCGTATTTCGGTGCCTTTGTTGCTCGTTTGAACATGCAATGGTTCTCTGTCTCTCACTGCAGCGCCCCCCAGTGGTTGATGCTAATCTGTTGATGTTCCCGATTAGGGCTCATTCCCAGACATGTGCACTGCAGTTGCGTTTGCTTCGTGAGGCGGTTTACGAGATTCCCTTCCTGAAGGAAGATGGTGTTATCTCGTTCATAGGCCCTGCATGAGTTGCCGCCTTGGATGGTTCTGGGGCTTTGGAACACACCTGCTCCATGATAGTATTTGGTGTGGACTTTCCGGAGTTGACATCTGCCGAAGTGGAGGATATCCTGCTTTCCGTGGCTTCCATTTGAAATTGGGTTTCTTCTAAATTGACATTGTAACGATTTGTTTTTTTCCGTCACATACTTGCAAATTTAAATTTAGATTTGTGCTTTGGTGTCCTATGGACTTGTCGAAATATAACTTGAATATTTTTTGATCTAGGGCATATTTTAGTTTTTTTTGTTTTGGTTAGAACCACTGACTACCGGCAAGGGGAGGGTGTAGTGTGGTCATTTTTATGTGTCTTTTGAGTGTGAGCTTCAGGCGCTAGGCCTTTGTGCACTTTGCCCAGGATGTATTTTATTCCTTTGCTCACAGCATAGAGCCTCTGTGCACTTTCCTCTAAATGCATTTTATTCAGCTTCATACTGTTATTTTTCACATAGCCAGTTCTACTGTCCTGTTTTATTTTTTATATCACACTGTTTAGCCTACTTCAGCACTGGAGTTCTCAATAACACATTCTTGTTCACTCTGTGCTTCAGTCAAGGATACAGTCTGGTACATTGCCGATAGACGTGGTAGGAGTTTAGTCTTTGGATTGCAGATATACATTCTTGCGTAGGGACATTTTGTGATCACACTGACATGTTAGTTATAAAAACACTTCTTTGTCCTAATACAAGCAAGAGGGAGATTCCGACCAGGGAACCACAACTAGACGCTGACTGCCCTGTTGCAGATGCTGATCCAGATCACAGGCTTTTGCTCAGGTATGAGGGTTGATGTCTTCCCAGGGAATCTGAAAGGCAAGCTTAGAGCTCAACATGCTGTGCTCGAAATAGAACTTACTTAGAGAGAACGTAATCTATTAACACTATGATAGCGTTATTCTTATGTTTCACTCTCCTCGTGACTATTTCAATCCTACTGTGTGGTATGGTTCTGGTTATTGCGGCTCACGCCTTATTAAATAAAATGCAGTCGTTTTATTAAAATCAATCTATAAAACCTAAACTGCCTTTGTCCTTTGTATATGAGATCATACCATAAATGAGAGAGCTGGTTGGGATCTGAGCGACCACGACTTCCCTGAGAAGTTCTAAAGATGTCATGCGCTCGGCTGCTCAATCATCCCTTCCCCTTGGAAGAGATGAGGCACTGCTAGTTAGCTGGAGCAAAACCGGATTGAAGGTAACAGAGGTCCTTCTTAGTGGGTCAGACTCAGTCCCCCGCACCAGGAACGACCCTGCTACCTAGAAATCCAGTAGTCTAATTTAGGATAATGAGAGCCAACGCGACAGCAGAGGCCACTGACAGTTGTCAGTGCGCAGAACCACACCTTTAGCTCTTCACCTACAAGGGAAGGGGCTAAGTTACAGGCTTCTTTGGGTTCAGGGTGCCTGTCTGCTGTATTAGAGTGGGGGGTTACTACATCTTGTAGTAAACACTCTTCTTCCACTCTTTCTTCTGTTAGCTGAGGAGCCACCCACTCAGGCTTAACAGCTGCCTGACTAGCCAGGACTTCTTGTGGGTCAGGTTGGACTTTACCAGTGCCACTTTTGGAGTTCTCCCCTACTGGAGCAGAATCTCCTTGGCTTGCTGGAACCTTGGTTAAAGGTTGTCCACCCTTCCTACACTCTTTTCCTTTCTTTTTCTTCTGGGGCCTACTTGCAGTTACTGCAGGGTAGCACCTCCAGAGTCCTTGGGAGATGACTGGCACTGGACCAGTTCCTCTCTTGGGCTCTGACTAACCTCTGGCCAGTCATTTCCAAGGAGACAATCAAGGGGGAGGTCTGTACTGACTACCACCCTTCTCCAGCTAAAAGTCCCACCCAATTCTATGGGCACAAAAGCCACAGGCCTATCAGTGACCCTGTCTGGGCTAACTCTTACTCTGGCAGTCTCACCTGGGATGTACTGGTTTGAGAACACCAACTTGTCATGCACAATACTGTGACTGGCACAAGTTTCTCTCAGGGCAGTGGCTGGGATTCCATTCACCAGTAGGTGGTGGAAGTGTCTACTTCCCTCTGGAATCTCCAACTCACCTGTTGGGCCCTTTTTCCAGTTGAAGGCTATGAAGTCCTCCTCATCTGAGGAGTCATCCCCAATGGCTACACTGGTCACCCCTGGGATTTTGCTAGGGGGTTTGTTTTTGGGACAAGACGTGTCCTTGGTGTGGTGCCCTGTCTGTCTACAGTTTTGGCACCATGCCTTAGTGGCATCCCAGTTCTTACCCTGGTACCCACCTTTGTTTTGGGTTGTGTCTTGGGGCCCACCCACCTGGTCTGGTTTTTGGGGGCCTACAGAGGACTCTTTTTCTTTATTTCTAGTGTCACCCACTTTCTCCTGGGGAGGCTTTGTAACCCCTTTCTTTTGGTCACCCCCAGTGGAAGTTTTAGTTACCCTAGTCTTGACCCAGTGGTCTGCCTTCTTTCCTAATTCTTGGGGAGAAATTGGACCTAGGTCTACCAGATACTGATGCAACTTTTCATTGAAGCAGTTACTTAAAATGTGTTCTTTCATAAACAAATTATAAAGCCCAACATAGTCATGCACTTCATTTCCAGTTACCCAACCATCCAGTGTTTTCACTGAGTAGTCTACAAAATCAACCCAGGTCTGGCTCGAGGATTTTTGAGCCCCCCTGAACCTAATCCTGTACTCCTCAGTTGAGAATCCAAAGCCCTCAATCAGGGTAGCCTTCATGAGGTCATAGGATTCTGCATCTTTTCCAGAGAGTGTGAGGAGTCTATCCCTACACGTTCCAGTGAACATTTCCCAAAGGAGAGCACCCCAGTGAGATCTGTTTACTTTTCTGGTTGCACAAGCCCTCTCAAAAGCTGTGAACCATTTGGTGATGTCATCACCATCTTCATATTTAGTTACAATCCCTTTTGGGATTTTCAACATGTCAGTAGAATCTCTGACCCTATTTATGTTGCTGCAACCATTGATGGGACCAAACCCCATCTCTTGTCTTTCCCTTTCTATGGCTAGGAGCTGTCTCTCTAAAGCCAATCTTTTGACCATCCTGGCTAACAGTAGGTCATCTTCACTGAGGCTATCCTCAGTGATTCCAGAGGTGCTGGACCCTCCTGTGAGAGAAGCAGCATCTCTGACTATCACATTTGGAGTCAGGATTTGAGGGACCCTGTTCTCCCTAACTAGGACTGGAGGGGGGAAATTCTCCTCCACATCACTAGCTTCCCCCTCTGTGAGGGCATCATCAGAGGGGTTGTTTTTAGCAAACTCTGCCAAGAGCTCCTGGAGCTGTTCTTAGGTAGGGTTTGATCCAGTTTTTATTTTTTTTGATTCTGCAGAGAGTCCTTAACTCTGACATCCTAAGACGCAGGTAAGGTGTGAGGTTGAGCTCCCCCACTGTCTCTTCTGCAGTAGACATTATGGGCCTCATTATGACCCTGGCGGTACAGAACCGCCAGGGTCAACGGGGGCGGGAGCACCGCCGACAGGCCGGCGGTGCTCCCTTGGGCTTTCCGACCACGGCGGTAACGCCGCGGTCGGACCGGGACAACTGGCGGTCTCCCGCCAGTTTCCCGCTGCCCAAATGAATCCTCCAAGGCGGCGCAGCATGCTGCGCCGCCTTGGGGATTCTGACACCCCCTACCGCCATCCTGTTCCTGGTGGTTCGCCCGCCAGGAACAGGATGGCGGTAGGGGGTGTCGCGGGGCCCCTGGGGGCCCCTGCAGTGCCCATGCCAATGGCATGGGCACTGCAGGGGCCCCCGTAAGAGGGCGCGCTAGTATTTCACTGTCTGCATAGCAGACAGTGAAATACGCGACGGGTGCAGGAGCACCCGTCGCACCTTCCCACTCCGCCGGCTCGATTACGAGCCGGCTTCATCGTGGGAAGGTTGTTTTCCCCTGGGCTGGCGGGCGGCCTTTTGGCGGCCGCCCGCCAGCCCAGGGGAAAACTTGGAATACCCTCCGCGGTCCCTGGACCGCGGAGCGGTATTTTGGAGGGGGGAAGTCTGGCGGGCGGCCTTCGCCGCCCGCCAGACTTAGAATGAGGGCCTATGTTTCTAAAAGTTGGAATACTTTTTAAGAATCTAAACTTATCTCTAGAACTTAATTCAAACTTTTACAAAACTTTTAAACTCTAAAAGAAATGCTAACAGGGACTAATACAAGGCCCTAGCAGGACTTTTAAAAATTTCTAAAAATAGCGCAAATTTCAAAAATCAGTTTCTAATGACAATTTTTGGAATTTAGTCGTGTGATCTGGTATTGGCTGAGTAGTCCATCAAATGCAAAGTCTTGTACCCCACCGCTGATCCACCAATGTAGGAAGTTGGCTCTGTATGCACTATTTCAAAGTAAGGAATAGTTTGCACAGAGTCCAAGGGTTCCCCTTAGATGTAAGATAGTGGCAAAAAGAGATAATTCGAATGCTCTATTTTGTGGTAGTGTGGTCGAGCAGTAGGCTTATCAAAGGAGTAGTGTTAAGCATCTGTTGTACACACACAGGCAATAAATGAGGAACACACACTCAGAGACAATTCCAGGCCAACAGGTTTTTGTATAGAAAAATATATTTTCTTAGTTTATTTTAAGAACCACAGGTTCAAGATTTACAAGTAATACTTCAAATGAAAGGTATTTCAGGTAGGTACTTTAGGAACTTTGAATTAGCAAAATAGCATATACAGTTTTCACATAAATGACATATAGCTATTTTAAAACTAGACAGTGCAATTTTCAACAGTTCCTGGGGGAGGTAAGTGTTTGTTAGTTTTTGCAGGTAAGTAAACCACCTACGGGGTTCAAGCTTTGGTCCAAGATAGCCCAGCGTTGAGGGTTCAGAGCAACCCCAAAGTTACCACACCAGCAGCTCAGGGCGGGTCAGGTGCAGAGGTCAAAGTGGTGCCCAAAACGCATATGCTTCAATGGAGAAAGGGGTGCCCCGGTTCCAGTCTGCCAGCAGGTAAGTACCCGCGTCTTTGGAGGGCAGACCAGGGGGGTTTTGTAGGGCACCGGGGGGGACACAAGTCAGCACAGAAAGTACACCCTCAGCGGCACGGGGCGGCCGGGTGCAGTGTGCAAACAAGCATCGGGTTCGCAATAGAAATCAATGGGAGACCAAGGGGTCTCTTCAGCGATGCAGGCAGGCAAGGGGGGGCTCCTCAGGGTAGCCACCACCTGGGCAAGGGAGAGGGCCACCTGGGGGTCGCTCCTGCACTGGAGGTCCAATCCTTCAGGTCCTGGTGGCTACGGGTGCAGTGTCTTTACCAGGCGTCGGGTCTTTGAAACAGGCAGTCGCGGTCAGGGGGAGCCTCGGGATTCCCTCTGCAGGCATCGCTGTCGGGGGCTCAGGGGGGGTCAACTCAGGCTACTCACGGTCTCGTAGTCGCTGGGGAGTCCTCCCTGTGGTGTTTGTTCTCCACAAGTTGAGCCGGGGGCGTCGGGTGCAGAGTGCAAAGTCTCAAGCTTCCGGCGGGAAACGTGTGTTGTTTCAAAGTTGCTTCTTTGTTGCAAAGTTGCAGTCTTTGGTGAACAGAGCCGCTGTCCTCAGGAGTTCTTGGTCCTTCTAGATGCAGGGTAGTCCTCTGAGGCTTCAGAGGTTGCTGGACCCTGGGAACGAGTCGCTGGAGCAGTGTCTTTAGAAGTGGGGAGACAGGCCGGTAGACCTGTAGCCAAAGCAGTTGGTGTCTCCGTCTTCTCTGCAGGTTTTTCAGTTCAGCAGTCTTCTTCTTCTTAGGTTGCAGGAATCTATCTTGCTGGGTTCAGGGAGCCCCTATATACTCGATTTAGGGGGGTGTTTAGGTCTGGGGGGTTAGTAGCCAATGGCTACTAGCCCTGAGTGTGGCTACACCCTCTTTGTGCCTCCTCCCTGTGGGGAGGGGGGCACATCCCTAATCCTATTGGGGAATCCTCCATCTGCAAGATGGAGGATTTCTAAAAGTCAGAGTTACCTCAGCTCAGGATACCTTAGGGGCTGTCCTGACTGGCCAGTGACTCCTCCTTGTTTTTCTCATTATCTCTCCTGGACTTGCCGCCAAAAGTGGGGGCTGTGTCCAGAGGGCGGGCATCTCCACTAGCTGGAGTGCCCTGGGGCATTGTAAC
Source organism: Pleurodeles waltl (assembly GCF_031143425.1). NCBI lineage: Eukaryota > Metazoa > Chordata > Amphibia > Caudata > Salamandridae > Pleurodeles > Pleurodeles waltl. The sequence continues at coordinate 689,050,849 of NC_090438.1, forward strand.
ACGAAGCCTGAGCCTTTGAGGCTCACTGCTAGGTGTTACAGTTCCTGCAGGGGGGAGGTGTGAAGCACCTCAACCCAGAGCAGGCTTTTGTTTCTGTCCTCAGAGAGCACAAAGGCCCTCACCACATGGGGTCAGAAACTCGTCTCTCAGCAACAGGCAGGCACAGACCAGTCAGTCCTGCACTGAACAATTGGGTAAAATACAGAGGGAATCTCTAAGATGCCCTCTGTGTGCATTTTTTTATAAATCCAACACTGGCATCAGTGTGGGTTTATTATTCTGAGAAGTTTGATACCAAACTTCCCAGTATTCAGTGTAGCCATTATGGAGCCGTGGAGTTCGTTTTTGACAGACTCCCAGACCATATACTCTTATGGCTACCCTGCACTTACAATGTCTAAGGTTTTGCTTAGACACTGTAGGGGCATAGTGCTCATGCACCTATGCCCTCACCAGTGGTATAGTGCACCCTGCCTTAGGGCTATAAGGCCTGTTAGAGGGATGACTTATCTATACCTATAGGTAGTGTGAGGTTGGCATGGCACCCTGAGGGGAGTGCCATGTCGACTTAGTCACTTTCTCCTCACCAGCACACACAAGCTGGCAAGCAGTGTGTCTGTGCTGAATGAGGGGTCCCTAGGGTGGCATAAGACATGCTGCAGCCCTTAGAGACCTTCCCTGGCATCAGGGCCCTTGGTACCAGGGGTACCAGTTACAAGGGACTTACCTGGTTGCCAGGGTTGTGCCAATTGTGGAGACACTGGTACATTTTAAGTGAAAGAACACTGGTGCTGGGGCCTGGTTAGCAGGGTCCCAGCACACTTCTCAGTCAAGTCAGCATCAGTATCAAGCAAAAAGTGGGGGGGTAATTGCAACAGGGAGCCATTTCCTTACACAGTGTCAACCTTGTCAAGCTGTAAAATGACAAAAGCCATTTACCACTCCAGGCACAGTATTACAGCTTTGGACTGGTAAAATACCGTCCAAGCCAACCTGAAATGAGTAAAAGCAACCCCTGACGTGTGTTTCGCTCTCATTAGAGCTCATCAGAGAGGTTTAGCTTTGTCCAGACACAAGGGAGCACCCAGTGTATGTCAAAACAAATTCCTTTCAGGGTTAGAGTGATGCATAAATTATGCAAAAAAGAATAGAGAACTCTGGGTAGTTCCCAAGTGTAGGTGGAGAGCAACTCTAGTAAGGAGCACTCTGCAACACCAGCGACACTCTAGATATGCACACCTCAAATGTCTGTTTATCTACCAAAGTTTTTAACCATTGGATCAGCACAGTGCTATCCAAGCTGAGCTAGATAGTGACAAAGTATTTTGCCATTTATACAGCAAAGTCTTTAAGCATAGGTTTGACACAGTGTCAACCTTGCCGAGCTGTAAAATGACAAAATCCATTTACCACTCCAGGCACAGTATTACAGCTTTGGACTGGTAAAATACAGTCCAAGCCAACCTGGAATGAGTAAAAGCAACCCCTGACACGTGTTTCGCTCTCATTAGAGCTCATCAGGGAGGTTTAGCTTTGTCCAGACACAAGGGAGCTGATCCACTGCTTAAAAACTTTGCTAGATAAACAGACATTTGAGGTGAGCAAATCTAAAGTGTCCCTGGTGTTGCAGAGTGCTCCTTACTAGAGCTGCTCTCCACCTAAACTTGGGAACTACCTAGAGTTCTCTATTCTTTTTGCATAATTTATGCGTCACTCTAACCCTGAAAGGGATTTGTTTTGACTTATACTGGGTGCTCCCTTGTGTCTGGACAAAGCTAAATCTCTCTGATGAACTCTAATGAGAGAGAAACATATTTACCAGTTCAAAGCTGTAATACTGTGCCTGGAGTGGTAAATAGCTTTTGTCATTTTACAGCTCGGCAAGGTTGACACTGTGTCAAACCTATGCTTAAAGACTTTGCTGTATAAATGGCAAAATATATTGGGCCATATTTGTACTTTTTGACGCAAAACTGCACCAGTGCAGTTTTGCGTCAAAAATGTTATAGCCTTTTCGGTGCGCCATGTGGGTGTCAAATTTATACTTTCACGCACGGCGGCACAAACCCCAGGTGTAAGTCATTTTTATTGATGCACACCGCAGCGTCAAGTTGTAATGCAAAACTACGTTAACGCGGGGGAAATGACTGTAGGTCGATTTACAACACCACAAACCAGATATGCACCGTTTTTTTACGCAATAGCGTAAAAATTCCCCGCAAACACAGCCATTTCAGCAGAGGAGAGCCAAAATGGATCCCAGATACCTGTACAGACCCCGGGAAGATGACAACAGACCAGGAACCAGCCAGGAGGACCCACACAAAACCCAGGACAGTTTTAAGAAGAAAAGAAAGTGTCGCTTCAGTGCACAGGAACAGGAAATTCTGGTGAAAGAGGTGACGGAACACCAGCATCAACTGTTTGTCACCTCAATGTTGCCAATCAGTAGGAGAGAGGCAATATGGCAACAAATTGTTGACAAGATTAACAGTGTGGCAGAAGTACGCAGAACAGTCATCGAGTGCAAGAAACGCTGGCATGACTGCAAGAGCAGGACCAAGGAAAAGATTGCCAGGAACAGGAAGGCAGCACTGCAGACTGGAGGGGGAGTCCAGCACACCAGGAGGCCCTGGACCACATAGAGGAGATGGTCGCAGCCATCATCCCTGAGGAGATCATCACAGGGATTCAAGGACAGGACAGCGCAGACTACCAGGAGACAACACACATGCAGGATAAGATGCATGGGGAATTAAAATGCGCTAATGTCAACTACAACCGGGGGAGGATACCGACCACAAAATGCATTGAAGTCATGATATACATGGAGTGGCATGGGAAAAGGGGTATGGCATGGGGGCATGGCCTGTACAGAGAGAAGCTGGGGCACACCATAACACAATACCAACAACAGTTCCATGGGGGTATGCTGCCATGCCAACGATGGAGCAAAGGTAAAGCCACGCAGGAGGGAAGGGCATAATGTCAAACTGACATCCTTTCACACGTCAGCCACTATACCCCCTACATTAACTAGGGCCCAATTAACAAGCTCTAGCCATACCGACAACTGGAATGTAACAGTGACAACAGTTGCCACTACCACCTCCGCTGTGTGTGCTGATCAAGTAGCCAATGGCAGTAACGTCCCCATGGATCATAAACACCTAAATTAGTGGGTTGAGGATAAAACTGTAAACTTTGCACTTGTATAGCGCACTACTCACCCGTTAGGATCTCAAGGTGCTGTTTACATACCGCTCTGGAACCCCTCCTGGCTTTTCCCTGTGAAGCACCAACTCCTGGACAGCCCCAGGATGAAGCCAAGAATCCAAGCGCTGTTATGGAGATTAAGCAAGCTATTGCCCAGAGTGAGACCCATTAATTAGATTAGGCACCAAGGCGAGAATTATCTGGTCCAAGGGAATTGAGCCCAAGACCTGCTGAGGTGGGAATTAAACCCTGGTCCCAGGCCAGATCTCTGCATCAAGGTCTGCCTCGCTAACCATTATGCCACACTTCTCCACTCTCCCCTCTGACAATTTTAACAATCCCCTGAAACAAGACAAATGTTCCAGTCCTGTCAATTGTGAATGCCCATAGTTCCCGCAAACATCAGCCAATGTCATTAACAGTATGAGCTACACAGCACTAAGGTCACACCCATCCTGCATATGCTAGGGTCCATCCTGTGCCTGGGTCACAATGCAACATCCCAAATGTCATACTGCTCAGGCAACAGCATTGAGGGGAGGACACATGTAATTGGTCACTGAAATACACCTGCACAGTCAGAGGAGGAAATAGGACACTGCAACAGCTATCAGGGCAATCAAATGTCCACACATTCCCCAACATCAGCTGTACACATTACCAATGCTAACATCCATATTGTGTCATAACAATGCAACGCATAGGATACGCTACATTTCAACTACATATAAGTGGATGTGAAAGATCAGAGACTGGAGAAGGTCCAGATTGTTAAGTGTGCTGCTAGTGCCATCAGAGCACCCACAGCCAGTGAAAGGTCTCACCATGAGAATGGATGTAGACGGAGGGTTGAGTAGGACAAGAAGGTGGCAAATCAATATTTGGCCTAAACCAACACCTAGAGGAGATGATGCCGACAAGTCTTATAACTGACCCCAATACATGTGACGTGCAGGTGGGGCATAGGCCTGGGAGAATGCCCATCTGAAAGACTGGATCAATGAACAGGAAACAAGATCACAATGTGAAATCATCTCAAGGCAGGCATGTCACATCACCAATGCCACAACACAGATACACTAATTGAACCCTATTTCATTGCAGAGGGTGATGGATCTCCTGCGGATATGCCTGTCCAGGACTACCCTGATGACATGGATGACGAGCTGACAAACATCAGCCTCCAGACCCTCCAAGATGTCCTTGGACCCCTCCAGACCCCACCTTCTGTCACAAGGAGGAGCACAGAACAAGCAGCCATCACAGAGGACCCACCCACAACCCCAATTGTAAGACCTGCCAGCTCCAATACAGCTGAGGACTCAGATGACACAGGCACCAGCTTTGAGAGAACTGTAGTCGGAGTACAGCGAGAGCTGGCCAAGGAGGTGCGGGTGGGGATGCAAACTATGGCAGCCAGCCTAGAGGGGGTGCGTTCGTGCATGATGTCAACTGAAGAACGGGCAGCAGCTATGCAAGGGCGAACAACTATCTTGCAGGAAGTAGAAAAACGGCTGAAGGAAATCAGCACAGCTGTAATACAGTTGACCCAACACCTACAACAGCAATCCTGTCAACGTATGCACAAATGCAAAATTGAACCCCTCAGGGCCGACCTGGCTGCCTACCATCGTGATGTGGCTGCTATTCTCAAGAACCAGCAGATCCTCCTTGCAGCAGTACTGCCCTTAAGACCTTCACAGGTAGCAGCGGCCGGGATGTCTGACTCCACCTCTTCAAATACTGAGGTGTGTGTTGCCCCTTCCCAACCACCACCACCAAGGACAGAGGAGGAAACAAACACATCAGAAGAAGAAGACATGGAACAGATCACCTTCACACGTAAAAGTACCCAGAAGCACTAGTCCCTGCCACATGGCCACGTATTACCAAGGTCCAGCGCTTTGTAACATGCCAGTCTTACAACAACTGTACTCAATGACTGTTCTGCAAACCACTGTATATCTTGTCAGCCTGCCCAGTAATTGTCTCTCACTTACTCATTGGCAAATCCTGTCCCTCTGCACTGTCTGACACATCACCCCAGCATGTCAAATGCATTTTCCTTTAGCACTTGTGTAGGGTCACAATGGAAGATGTCACTATAATGGACTCACAATCATGGACAATGTACATATAGCACTACAGCACTTTTCAAAAAATCGCACTTCCACAACCACTTTGTCTCTGTGTAATGTGACACATCAGCCGTGCAGTAGATCACTGAAATTTGCCTCCTGTCAAATTACATAGCTTGTCAATACAACTGTCCTGAAATAATGTAGTCTGCTAACTATGCACAGTGGCCAGGATTGCACCATACTCTGCTCCTTCCTGAGGGTAATATCTGATGAAAAGAGAAACCATACACCATAATGCTGTGTTGGACAGAATAATGCTTCCTCAAGGGATATCAAAGCCATTAAATAGTGGCAGCAAAATGTTGTCACCATGCAATACTAACACATATAACATTGCCCACAAATCTAAGCAAACAGTCAACAAACTGCATGAATGAAGGTGTCTGAGTGTACATCCAAATAAGTAATCATGCTGAACAGTGTCATAAATGATCTAGGTGAGTCATGACCACGATACTACAAGAGTGTTTACTACCACTAAGCTAATAAGGGTTTCCTTGAACATCACACTGCAGCCAGACACAACACAGTATCCCCAATACCAAATCTGGAAGCACAGTATGTGACATTGAAAACATACTTCATGAAAAAAGCACGTTGGGATCCATAGTAACTGTGATTGGTGGTTGCAATGAATGGTCAAATCTTTGCAAGGTAGCTCTGGGGTAGCTGCCAATGTTACAGCTCAGTTGGGATTTGTTTGTAGCATAGGACACAAATGTAATACAACAGAATTTATGTACACTTATACCAAGCCCTGATCTACAAGCATTTCACACATACTGTAAAGGGTTCATTACATATTTATTAAACGGTAATAACAGAAGAGAAAACTCGGGGAAAAGCCTTACCTACCCAAATCTACCCCAACTACTCGTTACCCACAACTGTCCCTAACTAACCAAAGCTAAACTTACTTATCACATGTAACGAAACGTTCTAAACATCAGCCCCTCCCCACCCCCCTTATGAGACGGGACACATGGAGGACAACAGATAGTAACCTAAACACATACTATCCTATACTAAACAAATATATATTCAGTTGCAACAATTGGCACAAGGCACAAGGCGTACATGTGTGCAGTCGATAGCACCAAGGACATGTGGGAATCCATTAATGAGGTAAAACCCCTGTTTTGTTTGCTGCTGCTTCTGCTGTGTGTTTGGGAAGCAGATGTGGCGGGGTGTGAGTCCAATGATGGCATCCAGTACTTTGAGCAAGAAGGCAGAGGATGATGGCTGTGATATTCCGGCAACCAGGGCACCAGTGCTTTGAAAGGAGCCACTTGCCAACATGTGAAGTACAGCTAGCAGCTTGGTTTCTGTTGGGATGGTGCGGGGTGTCAGCAAGGTGGGTGCCAACTGTGGCTCTATGTTGCTCAGCAGCTGCTGAATGGCCTGCCAGTTCAAACTGTACCTCTGGATGATGTCATGTTCCCTGAGGCCATGAAGGGTTGTCCTGGTGTGGAATATCCTCTCCTGCCTTCTGCGCTGCCTTTGGGTTCCCTGCTGGTGTTGTGGTAGCTGCTGTTGTTGTTGCTGGGCTCTGCGTCTGCGTGCACGCTGGATGAGAAGCACCTCCATGTCTCCCTTTTGCTGCTCTGCTGTTGCTTCTGTGTGTTCTGATTAAATACAGGTGTGTTTGCCCCATTTTAACGCCTACCCTGACCCAGGCGTTAATTTTTTACGCAAATCGGGCTGTGCGTCATTTTCCATCTCCGCCTTACGGCCGAGCTGGATTTTTGCCCGGAAGCATAAATATGACGCACAGCAGTTTTAGTTATTTTTTGGATGGGAACGCCTACCTTGCATATGATTAACTCAAGGCGGTTTCCCGCATCCAGAAAATGACACACACGGCGGAATTTTGACGTCCGTGGGCTCGGGCGTCAAAGTTTAAATATGGGGCAAGGTTTGCGCTGAATGTGGGTCCAAATTTTTGATGCACATTCGGCGCAGAAATAATTTATGCATCACTCTTACCCTGAAAGGGATTTGTTTTGACTTATACTGGGTGCTCCCTTGTGTCTGGATGAAGCTAAACCTCTCTGATGAGCTCTAATGGGAGCGAAACACGTGTCAGGGTTGCTTTTACTCATTCCAGGTTGGCCTGGACAGTATTTTACCAGTCCAAAGCTGTAATACTGTGCCTGGAGTGGTAAATGGCTATTGTCATTTTACAGCTCGGCAAGGTTGATACTGTGTCAAACCTATGCTTAAAGACTTTGCTGTATAAATGGCAAAAGACTTTGTCACTATCTAGCTCGGCATGGATAGCACTGTGCTGATCCAAAGCTTAAAAACTTTGCTAGATAAACAGACGTTTGAGGTGAGCAAATCTAGCTGCTCTCCACCTAAACTTGGGAACTACCCAGAGTTCTCTATTCTTTTTTGCATATATATATATATATATATATATATATATATATATATATATATATATGGAAAAAAGAATAGAGAACTCTGGGTAGTTCCCAAGTCTCCACCTAGTTCTATTCTTTTTTGCATATATATATACAGGCCAGACCATGCAATCAACCCACACCTGCGGCAATTCTCCTCTGTGCATTGTTGCAGGCCGTGCGCAGTGCGGGGTTGGATGGTTGGCCGTACACAGTGGTAGTTGGATTAACGTATAGTAATGAAAATTAGTATAGTAACTACGTTAAAAAAACATAGAAATTCAATAAAAACAAGGGTTCACGGATGTTGTAGTTGGGAAATAGAATTGATAAAAACCATAGAAATTCACTTAAAAAAACAAAGGTTACAGGGAATTGTTAGAATTTAGGTTTCTAGTTGGCTAGAGTATGCAACTAAGCTAGGCAGAACCCACTCTACTCAGGGGGAGGGAGTTACACACCAAGATAACCTCTGCTCATCCCGTTGGTAGTTTGGCACAAGCAGTCAGGCTTATCCCAGAGGCAATGTGTAAAGTGATTGCACAACACACACAACACATGTGATACAATAAATACACCACAAAGTGAACACAACACCAAATTATGTAAGAATAAATTGTATTGCACAAAACATCATTAGACCAAACACAACATGTCAGTAATACCCTGCTACACAAGCAGTTGTCAGAACATCACACAGTTACTAATGCTCTGTGAAAGGCAGCAGTAATTATATAAAACACATATGTTCCTGATTATTCGGCAACACAAGCAGTGGTCATATAAAACACATATTCTACTGGTTATTCTGCAACACAATCAGTAGTCAGGTTATCATTGTTACCAATATGCACATGTCATCATGATCACCTACCATAAGAAATGCCAGGACATTACCATGAATGCACTATAACCAATGCACATGTTATAATAAACAAATCCCTAAAATGCCAGGACCGTATCATGAATGCACCATCACCTATGTTATACCCTATGTAAACCCAAGCCCCATAGATGATCTACTAGTGAGAGGGTGATAAGGAGATGAACCTGCACGCTGTCTACCATGAAGCTCACACACTCCTATTAGCAGGAAAACAGTATTTTCACAAATAACCCTAACAGGATTGGGGTCCTCCGTCGGGGTTCTGTACCATCCCGCTAGGGCTAGCAAGCCAAGAATGCCCCATGGAAAGGTAAGTTGATACGGGGAAGCCCTCATTGGGCCTCCCAATGCAACAGCCCTGAAACAGGAGGGCTGGGGGTGCTGCCAGTAAGTATGCAGCCCAACTTCATTTATGGCAGCCGCGCGCCTCCTCACAGGATGGCCTCCGGGTTGGCAGGGATCTTCTCCCTCCTACAACACACTATGAAGGGGTGAGAGGAAAAACTTTCTGCTGGACCTCCCTACAACGGTATAAACCACACGAGAGGACAGAAAAAAGGAATACTGAGTGTGAGAATCCCATAGGGTTATACACTCATAAGTAAAAACAGCCCTCACCCACAATTTGTGGTATGCTTCATCATAGGGCCCTGCTAACACACTCCAGCATATGTCCAATAGGGAGTGGAGCAGTAAGGGTAGGGGAACATGAAACACATCAGACATAAATAACAAAATTGCACAGGGACTGAAGACGAACAACAGAAAAATTTATAAAACTGTCTCAGGCTGATCACTTATCTAATTTATTCCTGTGTAGCCTGGGCAGGATTAAAAGTATATCAGAGGTGGTGCTACCAGGGACTAACTACCTGTACACCCCAATGTCTGTGAAGAGTCAACATGTTTCGGCCATTTGGATCTGCCAACTAGGGTCATAAGGCCTGCTTCAGGACCTTCATCCTGTCCCTTTATTAATGTGTATCCCTACCTGTCCTTTATTCAGGAAATCTTCTCCCTCCTGCCTGACTGGCTGGCGTCCTCCTGCACAGTGGTTCCTGGCCATGGGCAGCCCCTCCGGGCAGTCCGGGCCTCTGGCGGCAGGGTCCGTCACACCCGCCTCAGCAGTGATTTCTTTTTGGGAAGCAGTTCCTGCTTGTGCGCCAGGGGCACCTTTGTGAGCATGCCTCGGCCACGGAACCTCCACGGCTCCTGATTGGGGGGGTGCGCAGCCGCCATGACACAGGGCACTCTCCTGGCCTTCGGGGACAGAGTCCCAGGCAGCGCATCTCATGCACTGGGGCTGCAGAAAATCAAGCATCTGGGGGCAGATGCACACAAAGAGCCTCTCCCGAAAGACAAAGTACTCCTTAGCAATGCCTCCAGCACCTCCCTCGTGCTGGGAAAAGGCAGAATGGCAATGTGCTCTTTCCACACCAAGGAAATGAGTCAGGTGCAGTGCTCTCCATCACTGTGAGACAAGAGGAGCTGCAGGGGGCACACCACTTAGACCCTGGAGACAGCAAAATGGGTCAGGGGGTGGCAGGGCCCAAGCAAACAGGCCAGCACAAGGGTTTGCAGGCATTGGCAGTTCCTCTTAGTGACCCAACAGGCCACAGATCAGCACAACAGCAGCAGTCCAAAGGCGGTTCCTGGCGAGTCCATCCAGCAGCATCATGTGCCCAGTTCAGTAATCCATTAGTGTCTCAAAAACATGGGAAAAAACCCTCTACTTATACTCATTTTGCATAGTGTCCACAAAAGGGGGGGAGAAGGGGTTTCATCAAGTACTAACTGGTTCCAGGAGTGTCCCCCTCTCTCCTCCAGCACAGGCTCCAGACATCAATAGGGGGTAAATGTGAGAGAAGGGCACAGCCTTTACATATGCAGGTGTGCCCTGCCTGTACCTCTCCCTGCCCAGGAAGACCATTCAATATGCAGATGCACCTCTGTGACACCCCCCTCCCTGTGTACAGGCTGTCTGAAGATTATGTACAAAGCCCAGCTGTCACCTGCCCCAGACGTGGATTGGAGTCAAGCTGCAAAACACCAGAGTCATAAGGACAGAGAAATGCCCACTCTCTCAAAGTGGCATTTCTATAATGGTAATAAAAATCCACCTATATCAGTAAGCAGCATTTCTCACTACCATTACAACAACACTAAACATGCCTACGCTACCCCTCATAGATCAGACAATACCACCTAGATATAAAGTATGGCATTTCCAATGTAATCCTATGAGCAAGGCAGCACTCACAGTAGTGAGAAATCAAATAGGCTGTTTGTAACTACAAGGACAGGCCACAGAACCAGGCACATGTCCTGCCTTCTGCTTTTATAGCACCCTGCCCATAGGGCTAACTAGGGCCTACCTTAGGGGTGACTTTTACTTAGTAAAAGTTGGTTTAGCAAGTAAATTTATATGCCAGGTCCCTTTGGCAGTAAACTACGCATTCAGGCCCTGCTACAGCAGGCCTGAAACAGGTTTCAAAGGCTACTTCTGTGGATGGTGCAAGCAGCGCTGCAGGCCCACTAGTAACATTTAATTTACAGGCCCTGGGTATAGGGATACCACTGCTCAAAGGACTGATAGGTAAATTAAATGTGCCAATTAGGTGTAAGCCAATCATTCCAACTTTAGAAGGAAGAGCACATGCACTTTAGCAGTGATCAGTCGTGATAAAGCGCTCTGAGACCTTGAGCCAACAAAAGAGGTCAGAAAAAACAGGAGGAGGAAGGCGAAAGATTTTGGGATGACCCTGTAAAAAGGGCCAGATTCAACAGACATTATAGTTAGGCTCACATTTTAGACACACCAAACGATAAGCCCTAAGGTTACTATAACTTGTGCCCTCGCCACAAATGACGGCGCATCTTTGATAACATCAATGATAATATCAATGTATTATTTGCAGTAAAAGTTTTGATGAAAAAACTGTGCATGGTGATGGTGCAAGTTATAGTTACCTTAGGGCATGAGTTATACTTACTTGAAGCAACTCTAACTATAACTGGTGAATTTCTATGGTTTTGTACGTTCAAAATGTGAGCCTAACCATAACTTTCTATAGTTTTTTTAACGTATAGTAATTTTAATCACTATTCGTTATCCAACCACCACCTTCGTCATAAGCGGCGGTGGTTGGGACCAACCCCTCCAAGCACCCAACCGTGCATGTCCCACCCCCTGGGTCTCACCACTAGTGATCGCGCCCAAGCCCAAACAGCCAGGAGCAATCCGCCTCTGCGTGGACATGCGTCTACCCAATCGCACCCACGATGGATTACGTAATTGCAGACCTGAACAGAGCCCAGTAGTTCTCGAAGCTGGACCTGAACTCCGGCTACCATCAGCTAGAGCTGGACCCCGATACCAGGAATATCACCACGTTCTCAACCCATGTGGGGTTGATGAGATACAAGCGGCTGAGTTTTGGAGTGTCATCAAAATGTGATAAGAGAAACACTCTCGGGCCTGAAGAGAGTGATTAACCTGAGTGATCACATCCTGATATTCTCTGAGACACAGGAGGAGCATCACTGCCGCCTGAGGGCCACGTTGCAGAGAATCACTGATGCGGGCCTCAAACAGAAAGTGTGCATTTTATGAAACGTCCATCGACTTCTTTGGATACACTTTCTCGAGGGAGGGGCTTTAAGTTGACCCACGAAAAGTTTACGACATTCGCCAGGCTCCGATCCCTCGGAGTGCGATGGAAGTCATGAGCTTCCTGGGGATGGCGACATATTGTGGTCGGTTCATTCCCCAGCTAGCCACAATGACAGAACCACTTTGGCAGCTCACAAAGATGAATCACAAGTGCGAATGGAGCCCCGAAGCAGACAAAGCGTTTCACAATGTGAAGGAGGCACTGCTGGAGAAGGTAACCATGGCGTACGTCCACCCAAAGAAATGGACAGAAGTAGCGGTGGATGCGAGCCCTGTGGGACTGGGAGCCCGTCCTATTGCAAGAACAGTGTCATCAGGAATGGGCTGCAGTGGCATATATAAGCTCGGCATTGTCTGCCGTGGAAAAACAGGGTATGCCCAGGTAAAAAGAGAGGCATTGGTGATTCGGTGGGAATGCAAACATATCCAGCTGTACCTCTATGGCCATGAATTCCAAGTAGTTACAGATCACAAGCCCCTGGTCTCACTATTTGCTGGAACCATGCATCTGGCTCCCCCAAGGATTGAACGCTGGGCTGTCCTGCTGAAACCCTACCAATTCAAAGTTGTCTACAGGCCAGGTGTGAACAATCCAGCGGACTACCTGTCCCGGCACCCTTTGTCAAATCCACCCGTTGCCTCCCAAGAAGGGGAAGAAGAAAACACCGAGAACTTTGTAATCATGGTCATCCAGTCTGCCTGTCCTGTGGCCTTAATGGTGATGGACATTGCTAATGCTGTGGAAAGGGACCCCAGAAGCGCTAAGCAGGAAATAATGGAAACACTTCATAGAGGGGGTGAGAACATATGACACAGAGGAGAGGGCCGCCATGCAAGGGATGTGGAAGGTGAAAGATGAGTTGTCCGTAGGGGGCGATGGTCTTGTCCTACGAGGGCAAAAGATAGTGCTTCCACACTGACCAGAAAACCGAGTGGTGGAGCTTGCCCATCAGGGTCACCAGGGAGCTGCCAGGACAAAATCCCCGCTCAGAGCCATGGTGTGGTTCCCAGGCATGGACATGAAGGTGGACACCCACGTTAGAAGCTACCACTCATGTATTATAACCTCCATTGAACAGTCTGTTTGCCCAATAGTCACCGAACCTCACAGTCGGAAGCCATGGTCAAAACTAAGCATGGATTTCGGAAGCTTTCCTGACCAAGGCTGATGGCAGTTATGATCAACTCATACACAAAATTCCCTGTGGTAGAAGTGGTGTCTTCCACTTCCTTTGAAAGCGTGAGACCAGTACTGGACAATACCTTCGCAGTGTTTGGGTTTCCTGATAAAATCCGAACAGACAGTGGTCCTCCTTTTCAGGGACAGGAGTTCAAAATCTACCTCGAAAGGTTTGCAATACATCACCGCAAGATTACGCCGTACTGGCCGCAGGCCATTGGTGATGTAGAACGGTTTATGAGAACACTTAACCGAGCTTTAAGGATTTGGGTGGAACAAAGCGAGAATGCAGAACACTGTTTGCACCAGTTCCTGAGAGCATATTGACAAACGCCTCACAGCACGACTGCCTGTGCCCCAGCTGCATTGATGTTCAAGGTGGCTCCACGGGATTGCAGGTATTAAATAAAGGCGGGGATGCTGACCCGGCAGTCCCCGAGCCAGTACTCCACGTGTGTAGTCTGGTCTTTGGTAGGGAGCCACGTGAGAGCACTCTACACAGATGAACAGCCTAAACGCGTCAGGAAATGAAATGCTGCCACTTGAATGCTCGAAGTAAAAGCTGAGTTTGTCGGTGAATCAGGCTTCAGTCTTTTCTCTGGATGGTTGGATATGCACGGGATGTTCCATCCCCCTTGATTTGAGGCCGCCCTGCAGGGTTGGGGCTCCCAGAGGATGGAAATTGGTGTCATGGATGTAATTCATGAAGCATGACCCACTTGCTCTCACGTTATGAAATGGATTGAGCCAGTTATTTAAACGCATGGAGGTGAGCAAGGGAGACGACATGGGAACTGGTCCCCGTCGATGATTCTGCTTTGCTGAAGCTTGGGAGTTATAATTGTGGTGGCAAATAAGAGCAAGGATTATCAAGAATAACTGAAATATTTTTCACGCTATGCTATTGGAATATAAAGATTTACACATGCATCTGAGGACATTACATGACTGAAATAAGGAATGCCACTTGGCAGAATAATAAGAAAAAATTGTTACATTTCAGATGCATTGTGGGACTTGTATACTATACTAAGTCTTGTGTTGAAATGAGAACATTGATATGATAATCTGGCTCACCTGTGAACAAGGCTGCAGATGAACAGCTGAAACGCATCAAATGCTGCCACTTCAGTGCTAGAAATAAAAGCTAAGGCTGTTGGTGAATCAAGTTTCAGTCTTTTCTTTGGATGGTTGGATATATATGTATATATATAAATATATATATATATATACACACTTTTTTTTCCACTGCAGATTAGCTCAAAATTGCAAAAAAGTAGTAATCAGATACATGATGGGAATACATTTTGAGACATCCCAAATAGTAGAATTTAAGAATATAGTTAATTACTACAAAGTGATAATTGAGAGCAGTGCTAATATAATTCCATGAGTTAAGTAACTACTGGAGCAATCTTAACATTCCCTGTCAATGGCATGAAACCTGACTCGGATGAGTTGCAAAGTGGCCCCTTCTAGTATGGTCACATGCTGTTTAAAATATTTTGGGGGCATTTCTGCAGGTCATTTTAAACTCTGATACTGAAACAGTGTTATTCAGTGACCAGTGTATATACTGTGACCCCTAAACCAAAGTCAAAATTGGCTCAAAAAACCCACTTGGCACAGTTAATCTTATTGTAAGGTCATTGTACATGGTGTAAAAACTACACCTATAGCATGAAAAACTAAATGTGTATGCAGACTGAAACACTATGGCCCTCACTTCAACCTCTGCAGTCTTTTTCCAAGACTGCCGAGGTACCGCTGTGCTGAAGACCGCCAGTGCAGGCGGTTTTCCGCGCAGCAAATCATGACTGCTGGCAGCCCTCCGTCCTTTTTGGGACGGAGAGCCACCAGCAGCCATACTGGCGGTCGGTGGGGAAGTGGAGGCTGCTCCACCTCCACCGCCCCGTCATCAGAACACCGCCCACCGAATCCCAGCCGAGGATTCAGTGTGGCGGTGTTCTGGTGACAGGGAGCTGGCGGCGGAGCAGCCCCCATGGATCCCGTGCCCTCCCGGAGGATCACTGGAAAAGGTAAGGTGATCGTCCTTTAGGGGAGGGGGGTGGGGGGGGTGTTGTGTGTTGTGTGCGTGCATGGGGGTGTGCGTGTGAGTATGTAGAGGGTGTGTGTGAGTGCGTGTATGCATGCAGGGGGTGTGTTGTGTGTCTGGTAAATGTGTGCTGGTTGGTCTGTTTGCATGTCTGTTTGTATGGGTGCGGGTATGTGTTGTTGTAGTGTATGTGTGCTGTTGGGGGTGGGGGTGTGGAGGGGGGTCCTGCCACCTTTGGGGGGTGGTAGGGGGATCGGGGATGTGGGGGGAGGACTCAGGGCGGGGGAGGGAGTGGTTGAGGGGGTGGAGGAGACCCCTATCAGTGCAAGGGAAGGAATTCCCTGGCACTGATAGTGTCTACCACCATGGATTTTGTGGCGGTTACAAACCACCCGAAATCCATGGCGGTATGCAGGGTCCTGATAACGCTGGCGGTCTGGTGACGGCCACCGGGCTGGAGACCGAAGTCTCCAGCCCAGCGGTCATCACCGCCCTGGCGGTCGGAGTGGAGAAGTGGCGGATGACCATGGCGGTAACCACCATGGTCATAATTCCATTTTTTTTTCGCCGGCCTGTTGGTGGTATTACAGCCACTTCTCCCCCACCCGTCAGGGTCGTAATGAGGGCCTATATTGTGCCATCCACTTTGTGTCCCTAAAAACATGACACAGGCCTCCACTGAGGCCTAGTCCCCAGCAGCCTGCAAGCTCTCATTGTTGCAGATTGACTTGTAAAAATAAATTCATACAGTTGTAAAAAAAAACTTTACGGAGCACTATAATTACCATCATAAGTTAGGGTGCATAGTGCTTAGACATGGTACATACTGAAATTAATGTTAGCAAGCACTTATAGTGACTAAGGGCCAAATGAATAAAGCAGTTTGGCCGTTTGCAACCGGTAAAAAGCTTCTGGCCATATACCATCCCTATTTTGCAAATCAGTAACTTGTTAATGACTCGCAAAATAGGGTTTGACAGTCACTATTAGGAAGGGCCATGCGAAGGCTGTCCCTTCCTAATAGTGAGTCGCAGGGCCATGTAAGAATGTTTTGCAGTCAAGAATGCAGTTGCAAAACATTCTCAGTTATCACCAACTTTAAGTTGGTGGTAATCCCTTTGCAAAAGGTAAGGGGTACCCAGGGGACCCCTTCCCCTTTGCGAGTTGGGATGTGTTAGAAATGGGGTCTTTGGTTGGCAGTCAGGTTACCCCCTGTCCAAGCAAGGACCCTCACTCTAGTCAGGGTAAAAGAGAATCACCCTCAGCTAAACCCTGCTTGCCCCGTTGGTAGCTTGGCACAAGCAGTAGGCTTAACTTCAGAGTGCTAGGTGCAAAGTATTTGTACCAACACACACAGTAACTTAATGAAATCACAACAAAATGTCACAACACAAGTTTAGAAAAATAGAAAATATTTATCTAAACAAAACAAGACAAAATCGACAAGAATCCACAAAACACAAGTCAAGTTATCAATTTAAAAAGCTAAAAGAGTCTTCATGTAGTGTTAAATACACACTAACAATGTTAGCGTGAAAATGTACCTTGGGTGCGTCAAAAATAACCCCGCGCGGGCGAGACTGCGTCAAAAAGGGCTTGCGCTGCGTCTATTTTACTAACGAGCAAGACCTTGCGTTGTTTATCCTTTTGTCTGGTCGGGCATGTTGTTTCTTCTCTCTGCAGGAGAGCGATGTGTCGATCAGGTCAGCACTCTCGGGTCCAGGCAGGCATTGCGTTGATTTTGCACGCCCAGCGGTACTTGCGTCGGAAACCCAGCGCACGATGATCCAAAAACCACGCAGCGCAATCCACCAGCCTCCGTCAGCGATGCTGTGCATCATTTCTCCAGCTATGTGCGTCGATTCTTCGGTCGCGTTGCAGGTGAGTGTCGATTTTCAGCCACGAAGCTGGCGATGCCGTGACTTTTCAGCCTCAGATCAGAGTCACGCCGATCTTTTCCCCGCACAGCATTCTGTGCGTGGATTTCTTCCACTTAGGCTGCCAGCTTCTCCTTTCAGGGTCCCAGGAGCTGGATGGGCACCATAGGGCAGAGTAGGAGTCTCTCCAGAGACTCCAGGTGCTGGCAGAGAGAAGTCTTTGCTGTCCCTGAGACTTCAAACAACAGGAGGCAAGCTCTAAATCAAGCCCTTGGAGATCTTCACAAGATGGAAGGCACACAAAGG
The DNA here is from genome assembly GCF_031143425.1 of Pleurodeles waltl. Classification (NCBI taxonomy): domain Eukaryota; kingdom Metazoa; phylum Chordata; class Amphibia; order Caudata; family Salamandridae; genus Pleurodeles; species Pleurodeles waltl. The sequence goes on from NC_090438.1 coordinate 689,068,589, forward strand.
ACAGTCTTTGCCCTCTTGCTCTAGCATAAGCAGCACCTGCAGGATAGCTCCACAAAGCACAGTCACAGGCAGGGCAGCTCTTCTTCCTCAGCTCCTCAGATCTTCTCCAGGCAGAGGTTCCTCTTGGTTTTCAGAAGTGTTCTAAAGTTTGTGGTTTTGGGTGGCCTTCTTATACCCAATTTCTCCTTTGAAGTAGGCCTACTTCAAAGCAAAGTCTCTCTTGAAATCCATCCTTGCCCAGGCCAGGCCCCAGACACTCACCAGGGGGTTGGAGACTGCATTGTGTGAGGGCAGGCACAGCCCTTTCAGGTGTGAGTGACCACTCCTCCCCTCCCTCCTAACACGGATGGCTCATCAGGACATGCAGACTACACCCCAGCTCCCTTTGTGTCACTGTCTAGTGTGAGGTGCAACCAGCCCAACTGTCAAAATGACCCGGACAGGGAATCCACAAACAGTCAGAGTCACAGAAATGGTATAAGCAAGAAAATGCTCACTTTCTAAAAGTGGCATTTTCAAACGCACAATCTTAAAATCAACTTTACTAAAAGATGTATTTTTAAATTGTGAGCTCAGAGACCCCAAACTCCACAAGTCCATCCACTCCCAAAGGGAATCTACACTTTAATCATATTTAAAGGTAGCCCCCATGTTAACCTATGAGAGGGACAGGCCTTGCAACAGTGAAAAACAGAATTTAGCAATATTTCACTTTCAGGGCATACAAAACACTTTACTATATGTCCTACCTTAACCTTACACTGCACCCTGCCCTTGGGGCTACCTAGGGCTTACCTGAGGAGTGCCTTACATGTAAGAAAAGGGAAGGTTTAGGCCTGGCAAGTGGGTACACTTGCCAAGTGGAATTTACAGTTAAAAACTGCACACTCAAACACTGCAGTGGCTGGTCTGAGACATGATTACAGAGCTACTTATGTGGGTGGCACATCCAGTGCTGCAGGCCCACAAGTAGCATTTAATTTAAAGGCTCCGGGCACCTCTAGTGCACTGTACTAGGGACTTACTAATAAATCAAATATGCCAATCGTGGATAAGCCAATGACATACCCATTTTGTAAAGGAGCACTTGCACTTTAGCACTGGTTAGCAGTGGTAAAGTGCCCAGAGTAACAAAAACAGCAAAATCAGAGTCCAGCACACATCAACAACCTAGATTCTAAATGGGGAAGTTGGTCCCCTATTTAGAATCGATTTTTACCACGAAGTTGCTGGCTAGTAATGTGGAACCCAGAGGGGCTGGGAGAACCAGTGGCCAGCAGCTGCACAACCATTTTAGTTTGGAGTGACAGGACAGCAGAATTATTGTTTCATTCACTTTGCATAACTGATAGTTCTTTCTCTCCCAGGCAGTGCAGGATGGCAGAGGAGCAGATTTTGAATGCCTCAGCAATATTAGAGGAGAAGAGGTCGACTGTGAGGAGAAGCTTTGTACCATCAGCATAGGAGATAGTGTTGATGCCAAAAGAGTCTCTTGGCATCAAACTTAGCAAGGGGAGCCAAATAGATGTTAAACAAAGTAGGGCTCAATGCGGAGCCCTAAGGTACTCCAAAGACAAGATTCCTTGCAAATGACACATGAGGAGCCAACCACACTTCTTATACCCTCTCCTCAAGGATTTGAGCCAACCCTGTCTGTCAAATCAATACCAACCTCTGCAAACCTTTGTACTAAAGTAGGGTGAGCGACAACATTAAACGATACTGAGAAATCCAGTAGAGTACGAGCAATACATTCCCCTATATCCAGTGTGATTGTTATGGTCTCTACAACCTCCAGGAGGGCTTTTTCCATGATATGACCTTGGCAAAAGCCTAACTGAGTTTAGTGCAAGAGGACCTTATCTTCCAGATATGAGGTCATTTGAGTGTTGACTAGATATTCCAAAAGTTGAGAAGGCACATGAAAAAGAGAGATCAGCCAAAAGTTAGCCAACAATCTGGATTAGCAGATGTTTTTCTTAACAAAGGGATCGATCCCTTTCTCCCTTTTTCAGCCAAGAGGACCTGTCACTGATATCAAAAAGCTGCTGAAATGCCAAACCCATAGCATCCCTAGTCATGTAGAGGAAAGCTGGCAGACAAGGATTACCAGGGGACCCTGATTTACAGAGTAAGAGGCCACGTAAAATCTGTTCCAGTGAGAAAGGTCTGAATTAATTCAAATTCAAGGCAATAACATTAGGTGGTTGAATCAGGCTGCCCATGTTCAAGGCTGCTGCGGTAGACAAGGGCATGACAGAAAGCTCTGATAAAGGTACAGACACAGTAGCGTGGATTTTCAGGATTTTATCCTCAAAGAGGATTGAGAGCCTGTTGCAGAGGTTGAACAAGAGAGAAATGGTAGAACTGCAAGCTTTAGGGTTTGAAAGATATTTTAAAAAACAATCTCGTCAGACTTTAATAGGAGGTTTAATTTGTGCTGCAAGAAACACATTCTGAGATGTTTTAATTGCCTTGTAGTAATGTTTCCGTGCAGTTTTTATGAGTTTTTGGTCCTTAAATCATTACCTGCTTGTCATAGATGCTCCAATGTTTTACAACGCTTCTCAGGGCCAGACGTTCTAGAAAGAACCATGAGTCAGATGGATCTCTAATTGTATTTGTAAGGGCTTTGATGGGTGTCAAACAGCCTTTCTGATCCATGGCTCTATAGTGTCCAAATCAGAGAAGTGGCCAGCACTTCCTCATGCTCCAAGGGATTGGTCTTTTCCTAAGCCTGATATTCTGACATGCGCCTTCCGCCGGGTTTCAGAGTGGCAGTCCCCAGGCCCCAACTAAACGCAATCGAAAAATGATTATACAAGCTTAGTTCCAATAGGGGGCTGACTGAGAGAGGAAGTTTAGAGCGAATAATGACTAGGGTGTGCCCGGCTTAGTGGGTAACCATTGAAATCAAATGATTCAAATTAAGACCAAGCGCATGAACCCATTAGTGACTGATGATCCCTATCTGTTGGTACAGCCACAGGAAGATTGAAATCCCGCAAAGCTGTAGAGTTGGAATATCTCAATGTCATATCCGGTGCAACCTCCTGCCAGGAGTCTAAAATATTAGGAAGACAGTATGGTAGTATACTGGGGAAAAACATTTGGTGAATTGGTAGTAAAAAATCCAAGATTCTCCACCCGCATGCCTTAACCACTCTATCTTGTTGATACAATTGGTGAAAATAGCCGAGGGGCTGCTTTCACTATTTCTGGGTTTGAACCTAACTGCAGCTAGATTTCCGTTAAAAAGAAGGAGTCAAACTTGCCATCTGACAATAGACTGAATATATAAAGGGCATTCTTAGGCAGGTATCGGACTTTTAACAGTCAAGCCTTAAAACTCTGTATTACACCAGTGATAGGTTGTGAGATGAGAGGAGACTTGGTAGAACATTGGTGCTGTGACTTTTTGGCAGGAGAAGGGATGAAAAGAGAAGAAATGCTCAAGGGAGAGGCAGCACTGTTTAACGGGGGGAGGTATTTCTCTCAGAAGTCAGGTAAGGGTGATTCAGTGAGCAAAAGTCCTTCACAGTTCACAACAGATGCTATAAGGGCTAGCACAGGCTCTCCTGAATAAGTAATTGAGTCCTTCATGATTGCCTCCAAATGGGCGGCATGGTTGAGCTGGCCACGGAAGGATATGGACAGGTGCAGATAGACTCACCCATCCCCCGTTTGGTTACAGAAGGATCCTGCTTTGTCTTACTAGACTTCTTTTTCATTTTATGTTGTGGGTCCAGGGCCTACTTCAAACTGGACTTTGTTGTTAGATGTGAAAGGACACATGTACCTTCCAAAGTACACTCCCCTAAGCACCTCACCTTACAGAGCCCATGTTTAGTGTGGCTGAAGACTTTGCCCATCTTGGATTTCCCCTGAAACATTGTTTTTTGGGTCAGTTTGCTGGAACGCAAACAGGAACTACTGAAAATGTAGGAAGGCCAGTGCCTGGGAACATTTGCTCCACTGGCTAGAGAGGGACTGGGAGTCTCTTAGGGTGTCCCCTACAAACTGGCTGGTGAGCCCTAAAAGCAAGACCCTCACCCAGCCTTCCTCAGATCACAGCTGGGCTTGTGAAAGGATGCCAGGTGGACTGAACCTGCTGCACTTGTGAGAAGGACCTGAAGAGATTGGACCCCCTTCCATTTGAAACATTAATACAGAAAAGTGTCAAGGATCATATGGCTGATCTCCTGGGTGGGGCTAGCAACATGAAAAAGCTGAAGACAGCAGCAGAAGCAAGTTTTGAAACTTTAGAAAACGTTCCCTTCAAAGCTCCAGAGCTTCAACATTAACCATCGGAAAAAGTATCCAGTCAACCGTTCCACAGCGTCGTATTGGATTTCAGCTTTGTACTACAAGGTGATTTTTGCACTCTGAAAAGAAAACGACTAAGTCCCATTTTGAGTTAGGGACCTTTTTCAACGAGAAGCCTATAATGCTCCAGAATGCCAGCAAGACCCAGCTGCTTCGAGTGTCTAGCCTTCAGTTCCACAGCAGCAGCGGCAGTTTCAGCAAAGTCCAGTGCTGAAAGGATTTTTCATCTCCCCAAACGTGACAAAATCCTATTCTGCTTGCTTTGCGTCTTATAAGAAATGTCAACATTTTTCTTCTAAGTGCCAAAATCCCTTTCTGAAGTGCTTTATCCAACGCAGGCTCTATCACTGTCAGTCTATAATTGCACCTTGGTCCAGAGTTCCTGCGATCATTGGCTTACATTGGGCACTTTACTTTTCTTGATATTTGTTCACTTTATTTCTTTAAAATTCATATCTCCAGTTTCCTTGGTTGGATTTTTGCTGTTTTGGGCCGATTAAGCCTATATTTTTTGTCATTATTTTAAATTGGTTTTGGAGATTTATTGTGTTTTGTGTGACGTTTTCTACAGTTTATGCAATGATTAAATAGTTTACACATTGGCTTTGAATTAAACCTGACTGCTTTCTGTCACTTTCCCAGGGATCGAGCAAAAGGTTATTTTATTTCATTTGTGTGACATCTAGCATGCCCTGGCCTTATCTTACTTCTATCCTCCAAAAACCCATAAGTAGACTAGAAGATAAACATAACCGAACTCGAACAGCACACACATTGCCCATACAGTGTGAATGTGCACTAAGAAACTGCCACTCAGGAGAACACTATAGGATTATTGTTTGGGAAAGGCACTTTGCTGTGAATGTAATCATAAGTACACCATATTTTGTTTTATGAGGACTGATTCTTAGAAATATTTTAAATAATAGTTGATTAAACTATTGTTAAACTGATATAGATCAATGATCAGTCTATAGTTGTAGTTTGCGTGATAGAAATACCAATAACCAGTTTCCTTTCATATCCCTTGTTGATGTTGTACTTATCTTTGACCCTATATAGTGTTCTGCCACCCATATACATACATACATACGTAAATACATGCATACATATATGCATCAAGTGAAGAAAGGGGGCGACGAGGGAAAGCAATGATATTTAGCTTAAAGAGCACAAAATAATCCCAAGGTGAAAAGCCTTTCTAAATGTAAAGCAGGGTGGTCAAGCATACTTGAACAACAAATTTTGTGCATTTCTGTAGATGAGGAAAACATGGTCTGCTGCAGTCTTTCAGAATTTTCCCTGTGGTTTTGAGAACTCTTGGCTGCTTCTGTTCATTCTGCATCTGTTCTGTGTGCATAAGGGAAACTTGAACTGTTCCTCCTCCTGTTATGTTATGTGTTTTTGTAAATTGCATTATCACCTGTGAGGGTATCCTGGCACTGAGCACGTGGGTGTGGTAGGTTGGTTAATAGAAAGCCAGGTCTCCAGATTCTTGTGGAATTCAAAAAGATAGGCAGAGACTCTAATGTAAAGTGCAAGACTATTCCACACTTTGGGAACACCTTAAGAGAATGCTTGTCCTGTTGATCTAGTTCTGTGTATGTGTGGGATGTGTGTCAGTAGGTAGGAGTCCTGTCGAACTGAGGCGTCTGGATGGTTGGTGGAAGAAGATGTGACTGTTTAGGGAGGTGGGGTGTGAGCTGTGTAGTCCTATGAATGTGTGTGTAAGGAGTCTGAATTGAGTGCGGTTGTGTGTCAGGAGCAAGTGGAGTTCCCTAGGGTGTGGTGTGATGTAGGTTCTGTGTGGGAGGTTGAGGATGAGTCTGGCTCTCAAGTTCTGGATGGTTTGTAGCCCTCTACTGAGATGCTTGGTGATCCCAGCATCCAACATGCCAATATTCACACAGTCCAACTTCCTGGTGTTCCTTTAGTCCAATGTGCATTTAGTCCAATGTGCTGTGTGTACCAGGAAAATGTGCACTACTGCTGCTTCTACCTTTCTTGTTCTACAAGTGGAGGGAAGATTGCAGCACTGCATTCTGTGCTGTAGTTGCTCTGTGTTAGAGGAAAGCTTATGGCGCTGCTATCAGAAGTGTAACTTTTCTGTGTGTGAGAGATGCTTGCACTGCTGCTTCTCCTTATGCTGTCCCTCTGGTGTGTCTGTGTGTGTGGATGAGAGAGATTGTTCTGTTGTTGATCAGGGTCTGTCTGCTTTTTGTGTGTTTGAGGGAAGCATGCCCTTCAGTGATATATGTTGTATAAGCAATGTAAATGTATGTAGAAGGTTTGCACTGCTATTGGCTTTCTTTTTTATTTCAGGGTGCTACATTTGTTCTGTGTTTGTGAGAGAGCTGTGCACTGCTACTTATCATACAGTAGATGTTCTTTGTGTGAAAGATTATCTGGCACCACTGATGACTCTGCTGTAACTGGGTTATGCTCTTATTGGTTGAGGTGAGTCAGAATAATGCACTGTGCTTGTTTGTGCACTTGTTAGAGGAAAGTCTGCACTGCTGTTGCATTGCTGTACCTGCTCTGCTTGTGAGGAAATAATGCATTGTTGTGTCTGTGCTCTACCCGTTCTGCGTTTAAAGGAGGCTTGTGTTGATTGTGCTGTTCTTACACTGCTGCTGCCTCTGTTGTATCTGCTCTATGTGTGTGAGAAAGTACTACCCTGGTCCTTTGGATATTGTTTTTGAGTGTGTATGTTCTGTGTTTGTGAGAGAATTGTGCACTGGTACGTATCGTACAGTAGATGTTCCATGTGTGAAAGATTATCTGGCACCACTGCTGACTGTGCTGTAACTGTGTTGTGCTCGTATTGGACTATGTGAGTCAGAATAATGTCCTGTGCTTGTTTGTGCACATGTTAAGGAAACCTACACTGCTGCTGCATTGCTGTTCCTGCTCTGCATGTGAGAAAATAATGCACTGTTTTGTCTGTGCTCAACCTTTTCTACCTTTAAGAGAGGCTTACACTGCCACTGCCTGTGCTGTGCTTACACTGCTGCTGCCTCTGTTGTATCTGCTCTATGTGTGTGAGAAAGTACTACCCTGGTGCTTTGTGTCTTGTCTCTGGGTGTGTATGTTTTTGGGGTTGCTTTGCTTGATACCTTTCTTCACATCACTGTCTTTCAGTGCTTAATTTGAATCAGTGTTTTCCGGTGCTGGGCACCAGCACTAAATTGTTAACACCAGCACTTATGACAGTCTGTCTCATGGTGGCGGTGCTTCTCTAAATTAGGGATTATCACATCTACAGTTATTTCTTAGTTCAGTATATACTAAAAAGAACTCATATTTTCCACCCAAACCGCTCTTATAGCTTTGAGGCTGTGGAACAGTCTGAACTGGCACACTTGTAGGAGTGTGATAGTAGCTGTGTTGGTACTGCCATTGGCAGCACTGAGGAAGGCTCTGGCACTTATGTTTTTTACAAATTAAGTACTGCTGCCTTTGTTGTATCCTTTCTGTGTGTGAAGGAAGCACACTACAGAAATGTTTTCTGGGTTTAAATGAAGCTTGAAACAATTGTCTCACTACATAAAACCAAACAATCAGAAAAGGAAGATCCCGAGACGGTGACGCTTTGCCTACATTTCACTTTTGAAAGCAAGAAGTTCTTTAATTTTGTTTATACACATCCTAAAATACGCAAAGTTCCAGAAAACTGTAGAAAATATAGACACCACAGCAGAGTGTGGAAATAGTGGTATTCAAAGGAAGCATGTCTCTAACTGCAAAGGAAATTAGGCAAGCAGTTTAGGAGAAGCTGAAGCAAGGGGAAAGCTGGCAGGGCTGTTTTTCTTCCTTTTTTTCTCCAAAATAATTGCTGTGATCCTGCAAGAACGCGAAGGCCTGGCATCAAACCCCATCCCCCTTTAGACATAGCTCCAGAAATATCATGTGCTTCTCCTTACTCAGTAAATATTTTCTGCAAAGTTTGGGGCATATTTATGAGCCCCTGGCGCCATTCTAATGGCACATTAGCGTAATTTTTTTTATGTTAAAGTGGCGTTAGAAGGCAAAAAATGCTGCACAATATTTACAAAGTGGCTCAATGCATGCATTGTGCCACTTTGTAACCCTTTGAGCTACATTATGCCTGAGCCAAGATAATGTATGCAAAGGGGTCGTTCCCCCATTGGGTGGGCCAAAAAAATGGTGCAAAGAAATCTCAGAGGTTTCTTTACATACTTTTTTTCAGCAGTTTTAACACCTGCTCAGAGCAGGCATTAAAAGGAGACTTCCATTGGTTACAATGGGCCTCTGGGTGCTTTGCAGGATTAGCGTCCACATATTTTACGCTAATCCTTGTAGGAGGCTGGCCTGGTTTGTAGTGGGTACTTTGGGTACTTACACCTTATACCAGGTCCAGTTATTCCTTATTAGTGAAATGTAGTAGTGTTCTATCAGCTTAGGCTGATAGAGGTAGCTATAGCAGAGCAGCTTAGGCTGAACTAGGAGACATGGAAAGCTCATGCAATACCACTTATAGTAACACAGTACTTATACACAAGGAAGGACAATACTCAGTGTTACCAAAAATAAAGGTATTTATTTGGGTGACACAGTACCAAAAATGTCTTAGAGACAATACTCCTTCTGGAGGTAAGTATTATACACAATATATACACTAGACACCAACATTAGACAAGTAAATAGTCATAGAACAATGCAAACAATAGGAAATGCTTCAGAATGCAATGGGAGAAAATAGGTCTAGGGGCAACACAAACCATATACTAAGAAAGTGGAATGCAAATCACGAATTCGCCCCTAGACAAGTGCAGTGTATGCAGAATGGCTGGGAGAGTAAAGGTAAGTAAATTACCCCACCCCAGAGCCCAGAAAAGCAGGAGTAAAGTACTGCAAGTTTCCTTAGGACACACTACACCTCATGATTGGGATTTTGCAGCAACCAACCAAGTCTGCGAAGAACAGCTGCTGGATTTCTGGACCTGAAGACCTGCCAAGGAAGGGGACCAAGTTCAGAAGTCGAAAGAAGTTCCAGGAAGGACAGGAGCCCCTGCCAACTCAGAAGAGGGTGCACAAGAAGAGTCCACGGTTAGTCGAAGCCTGCAGAAATGCAACCTAGGAAGATGCCAGTGGGTTCCTGCATAATGCAAAGGATGTCCCACGACGTGAAGATCGTTGCAGATGTGATTTCGTGTTGGAAGTCTCCACCAAGCCTTGGCTACGACAAAAGTGTGTGTTTGCGTCGAAATGGCTCTGGATGGATCCAGGAGGGATCTGGGGGCCTCACCACTGTGTGAGGAGGAAGAGGGGGCTTTCAGCACTTTAGAGAGCCCTCAGGATGCCAACCAGCGACACCAGAGGTCCCAGGACATGGGGACAAAGGAGGTGCAAAATGCAGTTGATGCAGCACAACAAAGAAAGGTTCCACGCTGCCGGAGAACAACTCAGCAAGTTGAGCGTCGCAGGATGGAGTGCTGGGGACCTAGGCCAGGACGTGCATGAAGGAATTTGGCAAATAGTGCACAGAGGCCTCAGTAAGTGAAGAAGATGCAGTACACAGGGGTACTGTCACTCTCCGGGAAGACAAGGTCTTACCTCATCCAAATTGCGTCAGCAGGACGTCAGGACAGTCTATGTCGATGATGTTTGCCCTCTGTGTCCTTAGGAGCACCCTCGTCACTGTGAGAGGAGTCCAAGGGTACCGGTTGTCGTCTTGGAAGGTGCCTGATGGAGCAGGGGAGTGACTCTGTCACCCCACAGGAGATTTATTTGGTCCTTCTGGTGCAGGATGAAGACAGGGAGTCCTCAGGGCATGCACACCATGGAAACTGTTGCAGTTGCTGACTTTGAGCCTAGGTTGTGGATACTTTGTTGCAGTTACAGCGTTTCTTGAGCAGGCTGCGGTTGATCCGAGGTCAGAGGAGGCTGAAGTTGTTGCAGAGGATTCCTGAAGGAAACTTGCAAGCAGAATATGAAGATAACCCACAGGAGAGACCCTAAATAGCCCTGAGATGGGGATTGTCTACCTTATCAGATATGGACCTATCAGGAGGGGTCTCTGACATCACCTGCTGGCACAGGCCACTCAGAGGTCTCCAGAGTAAACCCACACCTTGCAAAGCAAGATGGCTGAAGTCTGGGAAACAATGGAGGAGCTCTGGGCACCACCCCTAGGGTGGTGATTGTATGAGGCTGGCCTGTCTTATAGTGGGTACCTGAGGGTACATACACCTTGTGCCAAGTCCAGTTATCCCTTATTAGTAGATTAGTAGTGTTCTAGCAGCTTAGGCTGATAGGGGTAGCTATAGCAGAGCAGCTTAGGCTGAACTAGGAGACATGCAAAGCTCCTACTATACCACTTATATCACATAGTACTATATCATAAGAATCACAATACTCAGAGTTACTAAAAATAAAGGTACTTAATTTTAGTGACAATGTGCCAAAAATATCTCAGAGGATATACTCCCTTAGGAGGTAAGTAAAATACACAAAATATACACACAAACCAAAATCAGGTAAGTAAACAGTTGAAAAGTAGTGCAAACACTGTAGAATACAATAGGATGCAATAGGCCTGGGGCAACACAAACCATATACTAAGAAAGTGGAATGCGAACCACTTAGGGTCCCCAGGCACAGTGTAGTGTGTAGAGGGTCGCTGGGAGTGTAAGAAAACAGTAAGGGTGTCCAAGATACCCCACCCTAAGACCCTGAAAAGTAGGAATAAAGTTACCCTACTTCCCCAGAAACACACTAAAGTCGTAATAGGAGATTCTGCAAAGACCACAACTGACTGCAAAACACTGAAGACGGATTCCTGGACCTGAGGACCTACAAAGGAAGGGGACCAAGTCCAAGAGTCACGAAAGTGTCCAGGCGGGCAGGAGCTCACTAAACCCCGGAAGAAGGTGCAAAATGACTGCCTCTGGGCGGAAGAAGCTGAAGATTCTGTAACAACGGAAGATGCCAGGAAATTCTCTTTTGCACAGAAGATGTCCCACAGCGTGCTGAAGGATGCAGAGTTGTTTCCACGCAGAAAGACAGCAAACAAGCCTTGCTAGCTGCAAAGGTCACAGGTGTAGAAAATGGGTGCTGCCTGGACCCAGGAAGTACCAGGAGGCGACCTCCTTGGAGGAGGAGACATAGGGGGCACTCAGCAATACCGAGAGCCCACACAGAAGCAGGCATCACCCACAAAAGTACTTGAACATGGTTCAAGAAAACTGAGCACAGCGGTCACCTCAACACTACAAAGGATAGTCCCATGAAGCCGGTGGTGAACTTAGCGAGTTGAGCAATGCAGGACGGAGTGCAGGGGACCTGGGCTGTGCTGTACATGAAGGATTCCTTGCAAAAGTGCACCCGAAGCCCTAGCAGCTGCAGTTCACGCAGTACAGAGGATTACTGTCTGGCGTGAGGAGGCAAGGACTTACCTCCACCAAATTTGGATAGATGGACCACTGGACTGTTGGGGTCACTTGGATCCAGCTCCTGTGTTCCAGGGACCACGCTCGTCATGATGAGAGGGGACCCAGAGGACCAGTGAAGCAGAAGTTTGGTGTCTGCGTTAGCAGGGGGAAGATTCAGTCGACCCACAGGAGATTTCTTCTTGGCTTCCAGTTCAGGGTGAAAGCAGACAACCCCCAGCACATGTACCACCAGGAAACAGTCGAGAAAGCCGGCAGGATTAGGCGCTACAATGTCGCTGGTAGTCTTCTTGCTAATTTGGTGCAGCTTTGCAGGCGTCCTGGAGCAGTCAGCGGTCGATCCTTGGCAGAAGTCGAAGAGAGAGATGCAGAGGAACTCTGGTGAGCTCTTGCATTCGTTATCTGAAGAGAAGCCCACAGGAGAGACCCTAAATAGCCCTCAGAGGAGGATTGGCCACCTAGTCAGGTAAGCACCTCTCAGGAGTGGTCTCTGACGTCACCTGCCTGCACTGGCCACTCAGAGGACTCCATTGTGCCCTCACACCTCGGCTTTCAAGATGGCAGAGGTCTGGGACACACTGGAGGAGCTCTGGGCACCACCCCTGGGGTGGTGATGGACAGGGGAGTGGTCACTCCACTTTCCTTTGTCCAGTTTTGCGCCAGAGCAGGGGCTTGGAGATCCCTGAACCAGTGTAGACTGCTTATGCAAGGAGGGCACCATCTCTGCCCTTTCCAGAGGGTGGGGGAGGCTACTTCTCCCCAGCCCTTAACACCTATTTCCAAAGGGAGAGGGTGTAACACCCTCTCTCAGAGGAAATTCTTTGTTCTGCCTTCCTGAGACTGGACTGCCCAGACCCCAGGAGGGCAGAAGCCTGTCTGTGGGTTTGCAGCAGCGGTAGCTGCAGTGAAAACCCCAGAGGGCTGGTTTGGCAGTACCCTGTGTCCATCCTGTGTCCATGCTGGAGCCCCAGGGATGCATGGGATTGGCACCCCAATAGCAGATTTGGCATTGGGGGACAATTTCATGATCTTAGACATGTTACATGGCCATATTTGGAGTTACCATTGTGAAGCTACATATAGCTATTGGCCTATATGTAGTGCACGCGTGTAATGGTGTCCCCGCACTCACAAAGTCTGGGGAAATTGCCCTGAACTATGTGGGGGCACCTTGGCTAGTGTCAGGGTGCCCTCGCACTTAGTAACTTTGCACCTAACCTTCACCAAGTGAGGGTTAGACATATAGGTGACTTATAAGTTACTTAAGTGCAGTGTAAATTGGCTGCGAAATAATTTGGACGTTATTTCACTCAGGCTGCAGTGGCAGTCCTGTGTAAGAAGTGTCTGAGCTCCCTATGGGTGGCAAAAGAAATGCTGCAGCCCATAGGGATCTTCTGGAACCCAAATACCCTGGGTACCTAGGTACCATATACTAGGAAATTATAAGGGTGTTCCAGTATGACAATTAGAATTGGTAAAAATGGTCACTAGCCTGCAGTGACAATTTTAAAGGCAGAGAGAGCATAAGCACTGAGGTTCTGATTAGCAGAGCCTCAGTGACACAGTTAGGCACTACACAGGGATACACATTCAGGCCACAAACTGTGAGCACTGGGGCCCTGGTTAGCAGGGTCCCAGTGAGACATATAGAACACATTGACATATAGGGGTTTCACCATGAGCACTGGGGCCCTGGCTAGCAGGATCCCAGTGAGACAGTAAAAACACACTGACATCTACTCACAAACAGGCCACAAGTGGGGGTAACAATGCTAGAAAGAGGCTACCTGGCTACCTTCCTACAGTGATGGACAGGGGAGTGGTCACTCCCCTTTCCTTTGTCCAGTTTGATGCCAGAGCAGGGGAGAAGGAGTCCCTGAACCGGTGTAGACTGGCTTATGCAAGGAGGACACAATCTGTGCCCTTCAAAGCATTTCCAGAGACTCAGGGAGGCTACCCCTCCCGAGCCTGTAACACCTATTTCCAAAGGGAGAGGGTGTAACACCCTGCTGTCAGAGGAAATGCCTTGTTCTGCCTTCCTGGGACTGGGCTGCCCAGAACCCAGGTGGTCAGAACCCTGTCTGTGAGGTAGCAGCAGCTGTAGCTGCAGTGCAAGCCTCAGAGAGCTGGTTTGGCAGTACTGGGGGTCCATGGTGGAGCCCCCAGGATGCATGGAATTGGCTCCTCAATACCAGATTTGGAATGGGGGACAATTCCATGATCTTAGACATGTTACATGGCCATATTCTAAGTTACCATTGTGAAGCTATATAAAGGTATTGACCTATATGTAGTCCATGCGTTTAATGGCGTCCCCGCACTCATAAAGTCCGGGGAAATGGCCCTGAACTATGTGGGGGCACCTTTGCTAGTGCAAGGCTGCCCTCACACTTAGTAACTTTACACCTAACCTTCAGTAAGTAAAGGTTAGACATATAGGTGATTTATAAGTTACTTAAGTGCAGTGAAAATGGCTGTGAAATAACGTGTGCGTTATTTCACGCAGGCTGCAATGGCAGGCCTGTGCAAGGGTTTGTCTGAAATCTCTATGGGTGGCAAAGGAAATGCTGGAGCCCATATGGATCTTCTGGAACCCCAATGCCCTGGGTACCTATGTACCATATACTAGGGACTTATAAGGGGGGGGGGTCCAGTGTGCCAATTGAAATTGGTAAATGAAGTCACTAGCCTACAGTGACACATTTAAAAGCAGAGAGAGCATAAGCACTGAGGTTCTGGTTAGCAGAGCCTCAGTGACACAGTTAAGCACTATACAGACACACACATTAGGCCATAAACTATGAGTACTGGGGTCCTGACCAGCAGGATCCCAGTGAGACAGGCAAAAACATACTGACATACAGGTAAAAATAGGGATAACATGCCAAGGAAATGGTACTTTCCTACACAACCCCCCCCCCCAAACGAGGGACAAAAAGGCCTACCTTGCCGAGATGAGTCTTCATTGTCTAAGTAGAAATATCTGGAGAGTCCATTTGCATTGGAGTGGGTACTCCCAGGTCTATGTTCCACTGTATAGTCCATCCCCTGTAGGGAAATGGACCACCTCAACAATTTAGAGTTTTCACCTTTCATTTGTTTAAGCCATAATAGAGGTTTGTGGTCTGACTGAACAATGAAGTGAGTCCCAAACAAGTAGGGTCCCAGCTTCTTCAGTGCCCAGACCACAGCGAAGGCCTCTTTCTCTATGGCAGACCAACACTTTTCTCTAGGGGTCAACCTCCTGCTAATGAAAGCAACAGGTTGATCCTGGCCATCTGAGTTCAGTTGTGATAGTACAGCCCCTACCCTTAATTCAGAAGCATCCGTTTGAACAATGAATTTTGTGGAGTAGTTTGGGCTCTTTGAGACAGCTGCAGCTTTCTGATAGCTAGCTGTCCACAATTCCCTTTTAGGCATTTTCTTACTGGTGAGGTCATTAAGAGGTGCTGCAATGGAGCCATAATTCTTAATGAACCTCTTGTAATACCTAGTGAGACCTAAGAAGGCTCTGACCTGGGTCTGAGTTGTAGGGGGAGCCCAGTCCATAATGGTCTGAATCTTCCCCTGAAGTGGTGCAATCTGTTCCACACCTACCAGGTAGCAAAGATAAACCACTTTCCTCTGTCCTATTTGGCACTCTGAACCCTTGATAGTGAGGCCTGCCTTTTGCAGGGCCTCCAAATCTTTCCAGAGGTGGACCAGGTGATCATCCCAAATATGCTGCACTAAAAGCTTCCAAACCTTGGAGAACTGTATTCACCAGCCTCTGAAAAGAAGCAGGTGCATTTTTCAAACCAAAGGGCATCACTGTGAAGTGATAATGCCCTCCCATGATAGAAAATGCAGTTTTTGCTTTAGCATCTTCTGACATTTTGATCTAATAATACCCTGCAGTCAAGTCAAAAGTGCTTAGATACTTGCCAGATGCCAGTGTATCTATCAGCTCATCTGCCCTGAGTATAGGGTGTGCATCAGTTTTGGTTACTGTATTGAGACCCCTATCATCCACACAAAACCGCATTTCTCTCTTTCCTTCTTTGTTATGAGGTTTGGGGACAAGCACCACTGGGCTAGCCCAGGGGCTAATAGAAGGCTCAATAACCCCAAGGTCTAACATGTTCTGAACTTCAGCTTTTATGCAATCTCTGACATGGTGAGGTTGCCTGTACATTTTACTTTTGACAGGTAAACTGTCTCCAGTGTCAATTGTATCTTCACACCAAGTATGTGTACTAGGTGTGAGTGAAAAGAGTTCAGAAAATTGATCAAGGAGATTTTTAGTCTTCCTTCTGCTCAGCAGTAAGGAAGTCTGCCAGAACCACTCCCTCCAGTAACCCATCAGTTTCAGTGGTGGAGAAGAGATCAGGGAGAGGGTCACTCTCTTCTTCCTGTCCCTCATCTGTAGCTATGAGCAGGGTTAAGCCAGCCCTTTAGGCAATTGACATGAAGCACCCTAAGGGGGCTTCTGTCAATGACCAGGTCCACCAGGTAGGTGACCTCACCTTTTTTCTTTACAATTAGATGGGGTCCACTCCATTTTTCCTGGAGTGCTCTTGGGGCCACAGGCTCCAATACCCACACCTTCTTTCCTGGGTGGTACTCTTTCAGGACAGCCTTCTGGCCAAACGATTGCTTTTGGAGCTCCTGGCTGGCCGGAAGGTTTTTGCTGGCCTTTTTCATGTACTCAGCCATCCTACTTCTCAGGCCAAATAATATAGTCCACTATGTCTTGTTTTGGAGCTTTTAAAGGTTGTTCCCAACCCTCCTTAACAAGAGCAAGGGGACCCCTAACAGGGTGATGAAATAGGAGTTCAAAGGGGCTATAGCCCACTCCTTTTTGGGGTACCTCCCTGTAGGCGAAATGGAGGCCTGGTAATAGGACATCCCATCTCCTCTTGATTTTTTCAGAGAGTCCCATAATCATACATTTGAGAGTTTTATTAAACGTCTCAACCAGCCTATTAGTTTGTGGATTATAAAGGATGGTAACTTGTAGATAACACCACACTCCTTCCACATTGCTTTTAGGTATACACACATGAAGTTACTATCTCTGTCTGACACCACTTCCTTAGGGAAGCCCTCCCTGGAAAAGATTCCCAGGAGGGCCTTTGCCACTGCAGGATCTGTAGTGGTCCTTAAGGGGATATCTTCTGGCTACCTTGTGGCATGGTCCACCACCACAAGGATAAACCTATTGCCAGAAGCTGTTGGAGGGACAAGGGGGCCAACAATATCAACCCCTACCCTTTCAAAGGGCACCCCAACCACTGGTAGTGGCATTAAGGGGGCCTTTGGGGGGCCACCAGTCTTGCCACTGGCTTGGCAGGTGACACAGGAGCGACAAAACTCCTTTGTGTCTTCTGACATATGGGGCCAGTGAAAATGTGGAACAAATCTGCCCCATGTTTTACTCTGGACTAAATGCCCCGCTAAAGGGATGTCATGAGCCAGAATTAGGAGGAATTCCCTGTACTGAAGGGGGATGGCCAGTCTCCTGGTGGCACCAGGGTTAGGGTCTTGAAGATTATTCTCCCAGTAAACTCTGTGCGTGTCAGTGACATCACCATTTTGCTGCTTGACAGCTTCCTGTCTGAGGCCCTCCAATGTGGGACAGGATTGCTGTGCCACACTCAGCACTTCCCTGGCTGTCCCCCCTGCACCCAAAAGCTCAGCTGTATCAGCTTCCAGCTCCTCTGGTGTAGGTTCTGCACAGGAAGAGAATTCCTCTTCCTCAAAAGGGGAATCATCTGTGGAGGGAGAGATAGTGGACAAGGATTTGCCCTTCCTACCCCTAGTTTTTGGGAGCACTTGGTCCATTGTTCCAGGATCAAAGTTTCCCTGTCCTATTTGCTTCTTGGCGTGAGCCCTGGTAAGAGCAAAGATATGCCTAGGAATGCCCAGCATTGCTGCATGGGCCTCCAACTCCACTTCAGCCCAAGCTGAAGTCTCCAAATCATTGTCTAGCAGACATTCTACGGGTAAGTCAGTGGCTACCACAACTTTGGGCCAGTACCCCCCCCCCAGTTAAGATTCACAACAGCCATGGGGTGGCTTACATTGTTGCTATGGGCGTCTGTAACTTGGTACTGGTGACCAAGTAGGTGTTGCTCAGGGGCAACCAGTTTGTCCATCACCATGGTGACACTGGCATCTGTGTCCTTGTAGGCCTCAACCTGAACACCCTTCACACAGGCTGCAATGGCAGGCCTACGCAAGGGTTTGTCTGAGCTCCATATGGGTAGCAAAAGAAATGCTGCAGCCCATATGGACCTCCTGGAACCCCAATGCCCTGACTACCTAGGTACTATATACTAGGGACTTATAAGGGGTTTCCAGTGTGCCAATTGAAATTGGTAAATGAAGTCACTAGCCTACAGTGACAAGTTTAAAAGCAGAGAGATAGCATAAGCACTGAGGTTCTGGTTAGCAGAGCCTCAGTGACACAGTTAAGCACTATGCAGGCACACACATTAGGCCATAAACTTTGAGCACTGGGGTCCTGACCAGCAGGATCCCAGTGTGACAGGCAAAAACATACTGGCATACAGGTATAAATGGGGGTAACATGCCAAGGAAGATGGTACTTTCCTACAATCCTCCAAAGCACCGGACTAGAGTAAAAGATTCTGACACTAGTCCCCTAACTACCACCATGGTGCGCCATATTTTAAATACAGCGCACACATGGTGGCATTAGGGGGGCGCTAAGGGGTGCAAGAAAAGTGGTGCTGCACTGTGTGCAGCGCCATGTTTTGTAAATATACCCCTTTTTCCTTTGTGAAAGTTGACAGATACCAGGAACCTGCCAGGAATGCCATCCACGTTTGTGACTCATCCTCCAAGCTCTGAATCAGGCCCTTCAATTTTAATAAATATTATTATTTGTCTTTAAACATCCTCATCAGTTGACTATTTCCTGGAAATACATAAATTTTGCGATAGCCTTTTTTGTAGAGACCAGTTAAATTCCACATGTTCTGAAGAGAGACTCATATTAGAACCAAATCTAAAAGTTTTATTTTTGGAGACTCAGGCCTTATAACAAGCGGTCTGGTTAATTGCAAAATGTGCAGTAAGTCTTCTTACCACACATACCACAATTATGAGTTTTGTGATAAATGTCGGCAGGCCAATCTGCATATATGTATCGAGGGCAAAATGGCCAGAATTTACTGGAACATGCAGATACTTAGCGCACCAAAATCAGCATGTCAGTTCACATGAATGTGCAATTGGGTGGTATTTATTGCTAGCGGAAGCTCCTCCGCTAAAGCGGAAGAGCTTTGCCCCACTGCTTTATGCAATGGACGAAAGGGAAAAATAAAATGACAATACAGTAAAGTTATAATCATTTTATTTTTCCTTTGGAGCAGGGTTAGGGTGGGTCAGGGCTGGGCTGGGCTTGAGAAGGTCTATGTGCACATAAGTGAGCACAACGCTTTGGCTGGCCATGTTGGGCCGGCCAAACAGTAATGCGCACTTTGCATTTCTCCACCCGGCTGTATTGAACATCTGGGAGGAGAAAGTGCACAGGACCCTACTCCCTGTCTGAGTGCTCAAGCAGGGTCCTCAGACCAATCACAACGCTGCTGTAATGCTGTTGACAGCAGCGTCGTGATTGGAGGGGGGTCTTGAAGCCTTGTGCTTACAAGATTCCGAGGAGGAAGGAGAGACAGAACTGTCTCTCCCAACATAAAGGTATTTTTATTTTTTTAATAACCTTGTGCCCTGCCACCACCCATTGACAAGTGGTCACCACTGATACATTTCAACTCAGCTGTTATCAAGTGACCTAATTAGAACACCAAATAATCAATTCCAATTTTTCATAATGAGGACCTAATTCAATTTTTTCCCCCAACAAAACAACCCACTTACAAAGAGATACCAGCTATTTGGCAAATAGTATTAATCGTCCTCAAACAACAGCTGTTCTTTTTTGAAAATACACTAATTTTGCACTTAACACTCAATTTTTCATCTTGTATAAACATGCCTTCCTAATGCAAAAGGTTGTAATTTTCCAAACAAGGCAATATTGCTTCACTTTCATAAAGCCTGTATACTTCCAATAGGAATGGCTTATCATGACCAGACTCGGTTTCACAAACCCAGGTTGCTTCTTCACATGCCCACATGCAGCCTCAGTTGCCCAGGTGCACCCATCACATGCCAGAGATGGCTATCATGAGCATGTATGGCCTCTACTTTTTATTTAGGGTCACTGGATGCAACAGATAGTCACAACACAAGCCTGAAAGGACCACTAGATGCCAGATAGTATCATCAAAGACAGATAATTATCATGTAATAGAGAAAATCACTGTTAGAGACAGCAATGGCTGCCATATTCCAGCCGGGGATGCACAAAATAAGCCAAGAATGACCACCATGCCAGTGCTGCGTTGGACATCATCTTTTTTCCAGGAGAAAGTATTGAATGTAAGAGAAAGCTGCAGTGGACAATGATGATCATGAAATGCAAGGGATGCCACCAAATGTCAGAGTCAGCTAAGATATGCATTGTCTCGTCCCCTTATTCCATGAGGGGCTGCCATACATCAGTGGTTCCACCAAATACATGGAATGTTTGTCAGATGATAGAGATTGTCACTATGTGACTATACACCACGGGTGCTGATATGTCAAAGTTGCCCCTCATATAACAGAAAGGGCCATCATAAAATGACATGCCATATGACTGGAAAGACACACACATACACACAAATGCTCAAAAAAAAAATCTTTCCACAAAAGGGAACATGAAATGTATTTAGTACAAACTAAATTAACTTCAGCAGCCAAAGCTCTACTGAAAACATTAGGCAAATAATAACTTAGCTAGGAACCGCTGTACCAATGAGATTGTGGTACTGTATTACAGCAATAGCATTAGAACGACCACTTCCTGTTTCTTTGAGCTCTTTTTGTTGTGTAAGTGGATTAAAAGAAACTCATATGAACATGTAAAAGTCCAGTGATCCGGGTTCAAATGCAGTGAAAATTTGCCTTGTATGGTGCTAAGTGAATTCAAAATACAAAAAGCTAATTTCTTTTTTTTTTGTTCAAGTAATTTTTATTGGTATATTTAGGCAAAAACCAACAACTAAGTAACATAGAGACCAGGGGATCACTTAGATGGATAATATCATGGGAAACACATGTTATCCGTGTACATATACTGTATAAAATATCCAGAGAACTAACCTGGTTGATCTAAAGAAAGTTCACATATACATATAGGTCGTAGAGCAGCCATTGATAACATTTTTAATCGTCCACATTTCAGAGTGGTTATTGCACAGACAAATGTGTATCCGCTAGTCATACAGGGGATGATATCAACTTGGGAGAGGAATAGAAAGGAGAGAAGATGGGGTAATAAAGGGAGGGCGATGGTATGTATGTGTAACTAGGTATGACTAGTGTTGTTGTCCTAATAAAGTGTGGTTGTAAAGAAGCAGTGAGAAATGTATTAAGTGGGATTCTCTTCTTTTTCCATAAAGTGGACTAATGTTCACCATATATTATTCTGTGTCTTTTGAAAGCATGAGGGCAATTTGAATAGCTGATTAGCCCCTCTTAGATATGTTACCCATGCCCACCATGTGTGAGGGGAAACATGTTTGAGGGATTTCCAATCTGCTAATATAACCTTATTTGCAATGGTTAGAAGGAGATCTAATAAGACAAAGTCACTCTCATCAAGATTGGATGTAGTTGAGATACTCCAAGGGCCCAGTGTGATTAGTGGGAAATTTGGGGTAATTGATGTCTCAAACATGTCATTGATTTGGTTAGAGATATATGACCAATAGAAAGCTAGTTGGGGACATTGGAAAAACATATGTTCGTGGGATCCTGGAGCAGCTCCACAGTTCCAACATTTGTTGTTTTCTCTGAGACCCAACTTGTGCAGTTCAATGTAGGAAATGCAGGGTGAAGAATTTAGATTTAAACAGCGGAGGGGCAACTTTATGTTGAAGTACATGTGAGCCTATATTAACCATTTCTCCTCAGAAATCTGTATTAAATCTGACCCTCCTAGATGTTTAGACCATGTAGAAATAAGAGGTGACCTGCCCCATGAGGTAAGTGATTCAAGAGCTTTACATATCTTGGAGCAGATATGTCCTGAATAGTGCTATAGTTGTAATCGTTGGCATATGGTTGCGTGTATAGCCCAGTCTAGCTTAGAGAGTTTAGCTTTAATTCTTAGAAAGCCATAAAAGTCAATCGGGGGGAGCTTGTGTTTCACAGCCATAAAAGCGAAAGACATAGGTTCTCCTTTGTCATCATATAGGTTGCAAATAGCATAGATGTTTTTTGAGGCCCATGAGCGGTGTAGTTCATCTGTAGTGTCCAGTTTTATTCTGGGAAATTCAGGCCTCAAATGGCAACCTAATAAACTTAAATATCTAGGTATCTGGTTTGCTAAAGACATCCTAGGTACATTCCAAATAAATGAAGAGAAGACTATCAACAAGGTAAAAAATCTTTTGGATGCCTGGTCATCCAAACATATATCCTGGTGGGGTAGACTTCAGACACTTAAAATGCTTGGTGTCCTTACAAGGTCACTTTCTTGAAGACAGAGCTGGCAGTCACCTTCTTGGATTTTACCTTCTGCATCCTAAGGGACCTGGGAAACACCAGAATTCCTTGAGTACCTCAAACACAGACGTGCAATGTGGCAGAACAGTGGCATAATGAAACTTGAGCCCCCCTCCGCAAAGTACCCAGAGGGGGCCATCTGCCCCCTGGACTCACTCAGGGGCCTGCCACCCGTGCACAGTGTACTGTGCTGAGGGGACCCTTGAGGACCCCCGACCTGCATTGTGGGGGATCTAGGTGCCTTTGTTATGCCACTGTGGCAGAATCCTGGCTATTCTGCAGTGTACGTCACCTCAGCAATCTAGGATGGCTTTTTCAGGAAAAAGACAAACACCCCAGGATTTCCTAATTCCTGGGAAGGTAATCCAAGTTGTGGCTGAGGGAGCTACGAAGTACAAGCCCCTCCCTTGTAGGATAAAAAGCCCCTCAGATGCCTATGTTGTCCTGCTGCTAATGCATAGCAAGCTGGTGAAAACTGATGAGACTTTGTGTGCTCCTGAACTGTGAAACTAGACCATACCCATGCTACCATTCTCCCTCATGGTCCATTGATGTTGAAGTCAGACACTGGTATGATGCATGTTTAGCAGAATACTGGCATGGGCGATGATGAAATTACACCACTAAATTAGAGAAATCCTGGCCTCCAACCTGGTATTGTAATTAATCAGTCAGGAACAGATGTTGAGACCTAAGTCTAAATTTAGACATCATTCACCTCTGCATGCTGTTAAAACAAATGTTGTGTTTGTGTTTACCAGAGATGTAAATAAGGGTGCTTTAGAAGGGGTAAATGCACCCAATTGGCTTTGTGGGCAATGTAACAAGACAGTGATAAAGATCCTTCATCCTGACATCTGTTTGTTACTCAATTTGTTTTCAACTCATTTCAGTTTCCACTATATGCCCATTTTTCCCTTTAAAAAAGTGCCCACTGAACATCTACAGGACTTTGGACAATCATGATGCTTTTGGCATCCTCAATGTGCTTTCTATACAATCTCTACATTAAAAAAGGCGCACTGAAAGATGTTCAGTCTTGATTTTTGCTAAATGTTTTTAGATTCAATTTAGGGACATCAATGTACATCACAGATAATGAGTCAAGCAGAGAATAAGAGGTAATAATCCATTAAAGGGTTCATTTAATGCAGTGGTTTCAGTCTATACATACTAGATTTAAATTAGTTTTGGTCATTGTTGGACATGGCACTTCTTGGCAAATGTTTCTAACACGTTTTGCTTTTCCCCATAGTCTTTGCTGGGTCCCTGTGTGTGACTTGAGGACTATGGGCACTTCACTGTATTGCAGTGGGAAAGTGCACGTGCCCTTCCGACCTATGTTAGGAAGGGGGCAGCTATGGGTATGGTTGAGGTTCTGTACCCAGGAGGACCCTGTAAAAAAGGTACCCCACTGGTAGGGGGGTGTTGCTCTGTGTATGCCACGGCCTAGAAGGCCCCATTAACCAGGTTGTAGGTTTCATTGGATGGGTCGGCGGGGGTTGGGGGTTCCAGCGCTTAGGCTGGCTGCCCCTATGCGGTGTCTAACACTTAGCCAGCCTTATGCCTCACGGGGGCCCGAAGATGGGACTGGTAATAGATGTAGGGCCTGACAGGTATACAAAGGGTACTCTGCTCTGGTAGGGAAGACCCCTAAGTGGGTCTGTGCCCATGGGATGGGCCAGTCTCCAAGTAGTGGCCTTCGAGCCCTGAGCACTATCCCCCTTTAGGTGCAGGTTGGAAGTGCGTGCATGTCCTCTACTGGGTAAGGGGTGGCGCTGACCAACATGGGTGAAAAAAGCCATGGCAGGCTCCGGGGTGTGAACGTGCACCAGAGGACCTCCAGTGGTGTAGTGGATGACCCAATAGGCAAGGTTATGCCCACCTACACAACGGTGGTTTTATATACAGTGAGTCTGGCATAGCTAGACTGAGATGCCTACCAGTACCACCATCATACCTATAGTGAGTCTGGCACTAGCCCCTGTGCACACACAAGTGATTTTCTATGTAGACATTGCTTCTGGCATCACCTGCCAGGGTGTTCACATTTGCATGTGGGTATCTAAGTGGTGGCAGTGGACTAAGTGTCCAGAAAGCCTCTGCAGGCTTGTATGTGCACCAGGGCACATGTGCCCAGGGGATGCAAAACACCCATCCGTGTTCGCACTGCCCATGAGAGCTGCTCTGCCCATAAGGTAACATGGGAGAAAATTGTCTTATTAGGTCTAGCTGCACTAAGGGACTGCAGAGGAGCAGGCTCATAATGTTTGGTACCATTGGACTCAGAGTGACAAACTCCCTCTGATGGTAAAGGTGGTTTATTAGTAATGCACTAGAAATGGCACTTCTATGAAGTGGACATTTCTAGGTTCTAAATGCTTCGTGTGTCTTCGAAATTCGACTCCTCTTCTGCACCAGCATCACCTGCTGGACTGTACCGGGCAACAGTCGCATGAGCGTGGACAAAGTATTGCGTCTAGAGACTGGAGTTACCTGGTGCGGAGCTAGCAAGTACTGCCCGCACTTTCAGTGAGTGGCCCTTCATCATGAGGACCACTGCACAACGAGACGTCTTGGGTGTGAGCGGGATCACCCATTGTGGAACTCCGCATGGCCCGCTGTTGTTGAGTGAGTTGCATTTCTTTCACATATTTATTAAACATTCATGCAACATAGGGTAGCAAGCAATGTTACTGTGCTGCATTGCATGAACAGTAGAGAGAGGACGCTCTTCACCTCTCTACCTGCACTGGTAAACTTGAGACTCTCTCACACCAATGCAAGCATCCTTGCACCATGGTGCAAGGATGACTGCATTATGGGCACATTTTTTTTCATGCAGGAAGGGATGTCTACTAGGAAATTTCCTTTCCATGCATTATGCAGAATGCATCACACATAGAACGAGGAAGTAACAAGAAGAAAAAAACAGATTTCTCCTTGTTACGCTATGGTGGCATACCATTTTGGTGAAATCCTGCATTTCCTGATTTCAGTAAATCTGGGATTCTGTCAAATTCCATGGCTGGATGCACAGGAATGCCCATGCTCCACCCATGGAATACCTTCCAAAACAAGATTTAACGCAATGCAGTGCTGTGCTACATTTCTTTACATAGTCACACAAGGCGGTGCAACCCACACCCCCTTTTTAAATATTACTTAACCCTTTGTGTTGCTTTGCATCACCTTGTGCAATATTCAGGACAATGCAAAGGCTTGGTAAATCTCTAATCGCAGCTCTACCAATATGCTTGAAGTAAACACTGTAATAAAAAATCTGGTCTGTGCCTCCAATGTAGTGTAATTTCAGTGGCAAGGGTAATACTTGGACCTCAACATTCGAACTATCCCACTTGTTGAAGTTAACTGAGCAAGTTGGAAACAAAGGAAGCAGAGCTTACGAGTGTTCATCTGGTAAGAGGGCTCCATGAGTTGAACACTTGCTCCTAATGAATGTTGTCTTCAGAATACTAGCCTTTCTTCTGTCTGGAGTCAGAAAATTTATTACCATAAATCCCTTAGTAGTATCATGTGTTGTTTACAGTGCTTAGAATTGATTTTTCATACTTTATGAAAATATTATTAGCATTTTGTCTAAAATTCTGTTTATGCTCCATTACGAGCAGGATATAACTGTGTGCAGTTATTAAACTTCCAACATACCTGCGTCTTAAACTAGGGATCTAGAGATCTAGGGAACTAAAAATAGTGCTTGCAAAAATGATCTAAATTTGCAACAGGTATTTTTGTGACCTGTAAAGAACATTAAGGACCAACCTCTGTTCTAATAGGTCAGTTCATAAAATTCTGATTTCTGGTGGGCCATAATTCAACCTATTTCATGAATAGTAATGAGGTATGTCACAAATTGCAACTCATTCCAGGTTGTGGCCTGCTATAGCCTCGAAATAAAGTACTTAGGGCCATATTTATACTCTGTTTGCGCCGGAATTGCGTCGGTTTTTTTGACGCAATTCCGACGCAAAACTAACTCCATATTTATACTTTGGCGTTAGACGCGTCTAGCGCCAAAGTCCATGGAGTTTGTGTCATTTTTTAGCGTGGACACCTACTTTGCGTTAATGATATGCAAGGTAGGCGTTCCCGTCTAAAAAATTGACTCCGAGGCATGTGCGCCGTATTTACACTCCCGGGCAAAATTCACGCCGGGAGTGGGCGGGTAAAAAAAAATGACGTCCAGCCGCTTTTGCGCCGTTTTTTAGCGCCTGGACAAGGCAGGCGTTAAGGGACCTGTGGGCTCGGAAGGAGCCAAGAGGTGCCCTCCCATGCCCCCAGGGACCCCCCCTGCCACCCTTGCCCACCCCAGGAGGACACCATCCCAGGGACATTAAGGTAAGTTCAGGTAAGTATATTTGTTTTTATTTTTTTGTGGCATAGGGGGGCCTGATTTGTGCCCCCCTACATGCCACTATGCCCAATGACCATTGCCATTGGGCAAGGGGGCATGACTCCTGTCTTTGCTAAGACAGGAGTCATTTCAAGGGGGGTTGGGAGTCAAAAAAAATGGCGCAAATCGGGTTGAGGCGAAAAATTTGCCTCAGCCTGACTTGCCCCATTTTTTGGCGCCCAAGCTCCATTTTCCCCTACGCCGGCGCTGCCTGGTGTACGTCATTTTTTTTCACGCACACCAGGCAGCGCCGGCGGCTAACGCCGGCTAACGTCATTGAATAAATACGGCGCCTGCATGGCGCTTCAGAATGGCGTTAGCCGGCGCTAATTTATTTTGGCGCAAAACTGCGTTAGCGCAGTTTTGCGTCAAAAAGTATAAATATGGCCCTTATTTTTCAAATGCAGCCTGTAGAAAGAAAGGTCTCCCTTTTTTACAAGGGTGATTTATGAGTTGGCAGTCTTGTGGACCACTGCCTACTCTCCTCCAAACACTTTTTTTTTAATTCTCAAAGTAGAAAGGGTCCCAAGTGGACCTCTTCCCTTTGGTTAATGGTTTATCAGTCCTTTGGTGTCAGTACTTTTTTCAAGGTTTTGCAACCAAATTTCTTTAAAAAACAATGACACATCTTGTACAGGTTCAGTATTTGGCAAGGGTGTCTATGTCACCCCTTGCACACAGCAAATTGCTATGGGATCATAATCTCCTTTTAGGAGTCAGTAAAAGTTTATTTACGCCTAAAATGTGACTTTTGGGTAGAAAACCCCTATTTTCTGGTCACAAATACCATATCAGAGTGTTTGTAACTGTAAAATATGTTTGTACATCTGGCCCCAGATTCCTGAAGTCAAACAGTTGTTGTTTCATATTTTTACTGACAGTAAATTAGTTAAATTCAGTCTTTAGCACTGACCATTAACTCAATTAGAATAGTGTAAATGTGTAAGTCTAATGGCTTCTCATTTTGAACTACTTTGCAGTAGCTGTTCTCATTCTTTTTAGTATTTTTGAAGATAAACATACTTACTGGTGCTGGGCAGTGCATTTCAAAACTTGGAATACTTTAATTGAATTACATTTGTAAATATAGTCTGGCACCTCAAAGGCACCTCTCTGCAGCTGTTGTTCCAGTGTGGTGGAGCATTTTACAGGTATGCTCTAAACGAGGCTGACAGATCTTTTCACTCCAGCAAAATGGTTAGAGAAAATCCAACAATTGCTAATTAAAATCAGCATTTAAATATACAGTATGACCAATTTGGCTAGTCAAGGAAAACCCAAGTCCAAATAAAGTTAAAGGATTTTATTCCAAGCACAGACTCAGGGTAAAGTAAATTACTCTCAGTACAAGGCTGTAAAGATAAAAAAATTCCATCGGGTGTCCAAGACGTTGGGCAACCGGAACTTAATTAACATTCAACAGACTAAGCATTCAATTAATGCGATTCAGAACAAAAGCATTAGAACATGGTGTTCTGAGTATAAGTGTTGACCATTTCTCCTAAGCATGAAGACAACCTAAAAGAATCCAATTTAATTGATTAAGCAAAGGAAAAGTGACAAGTCACAAACTGGCATGTGCTGGGCTACAAGGCATGGATCCAAAACGTAAAACAGAAATAAAGGACAAAAGAATTTGGGAAAATTACATCTGGGGCAGGATAAAACTAACTAAAGTTGGCAAAAAATGTAAGGAAAAGGGAACGTGTCAGCATTTCAAAAGTTTGGTCAAG
The DNA here is from genome assembly GCF_031143425.1 of Pleurodeles waltl. Lineage (NCBI taxonomy): Eukaryota > Metazoa > Chordata > Amphibia > Caudata > Salamandridae > Pleurodeles > Pleurodeles waltl. The sequence continues at coordinate 689,097,094 of NC_090438.1, forward strand.
TGTCTTCTTGAGTTAGGAAAAATTATATTTCGGTAGATGGTGGATGAGTTACTCCGTCACAATGGTGATGAATGTCCCTTCCGCTGAAATATAAATGCCACAGGATAAAATTGAATTTATAATTTCAGTGAACAGGATTTCTGTCACTGTTGTGACAGAGAAACCTATATGCCAAAATATTAATAAGGCCCTAAGTCTTCTTTCATCAGATATTAGGAAGGTGCAGGGCAAGGAAAAGAGGTCTGTACCTTTCAAAGTCCATAGGAAATAACTAATGTCCAAGTGGGGTCTGCCACAAATCCATCTGTGGAATGGTAAATTAAAGTCCAAAGTGAACGGTGATTTGTCCATCACTCATACCACATGGATCGAAAGGTTTAATTGTCCAATCAAAGCATATCATGTGACATGTATTTATATTATCAGGAAATATTCCCACTACCGTTGTTGTGTAGCCCTTTTAGTTATAGCTTCATGCATGTTATTTTAACATACTAGGCCTGCGGCCGTGCACTTTAACCTAGATATATTTTATTAGGCTTTGCTTTACTATTGTTAGAGTAGTCACTTTTATGGTATTGCTTTATTTTCTCTGACTGTTTATGCCTAGGCCAGCACTCTGTTCTCAAACAAGACATTCTAGCTTACTCTGTGATTCCTTCAAGGCTGCAGTAGTATAGATTGCCAGTGAACGTGGTATAAGTTTAGTCATTGACATTCATAGTAAATATACATCCTTACGTAGAGACATTTTCTCAGAACATCAGCTGTTTTATTATAAAAACACTTCCCTGTGCCTTAAACGTTAGAGGGAGATTCCAGCCAGAGAACCACAACTGTATGCTAATTGCCGAATGCTTCGCTACAGCTGTTTTGCAGACTTCAGGCCTTTTCTCAGGTATGGGGGATGATGTCTTCCCATGGGAACCTGAAGGGCAGATTTAGAGCTTAACATGCTGTGCTCTATCATAGCTTAGGAATGAATTAGTCTGTTGACTCTAGAGACAATATGGTAGCATTATTTTTATGTTTTACACTCCTTGTCACAATCTTAATCTTGTCATTCTATATCGTCCTGGTTATTGCAATCCATGCTTTGCTATCTAAGATGCAGTTGCTTTATTAATGCATTATTGAAATATATACTACCTCTGTTTGTCATTGTGTATGTGAGACTAATGTAACTGAGAGAAACGGATGGGACCTGAGTGACCACGGCTTCCCTGAGAAACCAGTTATGTCATACGCTCGGCTGCCCAATCATCCCTGCCCCGGGGTAGAGATGAGGCACTGCTAGTTAGCCAGAGCAGAACCCGGATTGGAGCGACATGTGTCACCTGTAGAGGGTTAGACTCAGTCTCCCACACCGCAGGCGATTCTGCCACTCGAAATCCAGTAGTCTAAATAGAATAATGAGAGCCTACGCGACATCGTCATGGAGAGGCATCCATCTTTTACTCTCCTGTATGACTTTGCAATAAATAACTAAGTGAGTCGATCTTTACATTCCTTGATGTACCAGTTTCAAGGTTACTTTAATAGATTCTATACATAAGACAATAGCACATCTATTTCCAAACTAACATTACATGTGAACTACTTCTGTAAAGAAATGACATGTTGGCAAAAGAAAACAGCTTTTTCACGTTCTGAAAGACTGAGGCCTAATAAATCAATGTGGCTAAACTCAAGCAGAATCAAATTAAGATGACACACTTCATTCTTGTCAAGTAAAACACATTTAAATATTAAAATCCAAAATCCATCATTAATAATTCTTGTTATAATTCATGTTATAATAAATGGCCAGGTGAAATAACTTTGTTAAACGGGGAAGTACAATTTCCAACCTTAGTCTATTACATTTTAAGATCAAATCTGTTTATTGTTTTATAGAAATATAAACATACAAAACACAACTCATCGCGGGTCATAAATGAAGTATATCAGCACAGTAGCAATGTCGTATCTTCATACAAAGGTCCCTCTCGTAAATCCCAAGACCATGCCCAGAGGAACCACCCATTCAGCCCTCTCCTTGCTGAGCCATGTGCCCACTGGCAGTGTCCAATAGTCATCCAAGGTGCCAGTCCCGCGGGGGAAAACCACATAAACATATAAATGAAAACACATCAACAATGCTTCCCTCTGAGAGACCATGTCATCCTTCTGTCTCTCCACTCCTCTACCCCTTGCATCATCCAAGCTCAGCTCCCCCTCCAGCAACCTCCCCCACAGCACTCTAACCAAGAATTCAAATCAGACTCAAAACTCTCAGGTCGGACATGTCAGCTCAGTAAATTCTGCAGAAAGAAGCCGAAGGAACGGCTTCCACAACGCACCCAGGTCTCCTATCCGCTGTTGGAAGGCTATTGTAAGTTTCTCTATAGCAAGGATAAACCACAGCTTCTGGAGCCATGAGACACGCATCGGGACCCTATCTGTACCCCAGAGAGCTAGAATAAGCTGCATCGCTGCGTTAAGTACTATGGCCATCAGCCTCAATAAAATGTATAATGGGAGTCTCTGGATCCTAACCTGGAACACTGCATCGATATCATCTATAATGTTTTCCCAGTAACAATGTAGCTTGGGGCAGTGCCAAAGCAAGTGCACAAGTGTACCTGTAGCTCCGCACCCTCTCCAGCAAAGGTCTGACTTATCATGATCCCATGCATGCAACCGCGCTGGAGTGTAGTACCAGTATGAGGCGACTTTATATGATGTCTCTGTCCCTGCTGCATTATATGCTGTGTGGTGTATTCTATAGAATATGCTGTCCCATTCCTCATCCGAGAGTTCTCTCTCCAGCTCTTTCTCCCATCTCAGCTGACCCTTTGACTTAGGCGGGCGGCTTTCCCCTTGCAGAAGCCAATAGAGCTCTGAGATAATTCTCCTATCATCCTTCTTTAGGAACAGTCATTTCTCAAATGGCGTAAGAGGCCTATCTATTAGAGCTCTGTTCGCCGGCAAGAGAGCCCAGTGCCGAACCTGATAATACATCAGCCTATCCGCCTCCACTAGGCCATAGGCCTCTCTCATCTGGTCAAAGGACAACACCCCTTGTTCATCGAAAAGGCTTCCCACCCTCCTACAGCCCCACGGGTACCAACGTCTCAGGCCTTCCAGACGGAGCCCAGGCTCGAAGTCAGGGTTCGCACCTATCGGGGTCATCGGGGACGGGAAAGAAGTCAGCCCTAAACGGCAAGCCACTGCGTCCCATACGCATAACGTTGTTCCGGTAATCGGGGAAGAATAAAGACCTCCAGCCCTATGCCGGCGCCGGAGCCAAGGCTCCTTCCATATATTAGAGCCCGCTACCGCCTGGTCCATAAAACATCAGTGTTTCTCCGTGAGTGGGCGACTCCACTCCACAAGAAAGCGCAGCTATGCTGCCTGGAAATATCTCAGAAGACACGGAATCATCAGTCACCCACTGCTCTTGGGGCGGTATAAAACCTGCCGCAGTAGACGCGCCGGTCGACCCTCCCATATAAATCTCAGGACCGCCGATTGTAGAGTGGCAATCGTCCGGGGAGGTAGGGTCAATGGGAGCACCTGAAACATGTACAGTATTCGCAGCAGGACTGTCATCTTAACCGCAGCCACCCTACCCAGCCAAGACAGCTTATGTCTCCCCCACAACTCCAGGTCCCGCTGTATATCACGTACCAGCTTCGTATAGTTCAGGCTCGCCGTTTTTGCGGCAGACGTCGCTAACTCAACCCCAAGATAGGAAAGTCGCGAGGACGACCAAGTAAAGGAATATCGAGCTCTCAAGTCCTTCTTGTGATCAGAGCTCAAAGACAGACTAAGGACCTGAGACTTCTACATGTTCACCTTAAATCCCGAAACCTGGCTAAACTCAACTAGTAGCTCCATAAGCGCAGGCAAAGAGGTCGCGGGCTCCGCAAGTGTAAGAATCATGTAATCTGCATACAGGGTAATAAGATGGTGGTCTCTGCCAAATTTCACACCAGAAACCAAGGGGCTGTCTCGCAAGCGCTGTGCGAGGGGCTCCATATATAGCGCAAACAAAAGGGGGTAAAGCGGGCATCCCTGTCTGGTCCCGCGCCCAACCGGAAACGGCGTAGAGAGCACACCATTAACTCAAACCGCCACTCTAGGGGACCGATAGGCACATTGGATCCAAGATCTAAAGCCCGGGCCCAGACTGAAGCGCTTTAGGACCCGGAAGAGGTATGGCCAGTGAACCCTATCAAACGCCTTTTCGGCGTCGATAGAGAGGAAAAGAACCTCTCTACGAGATCTATCAATTTTATCTAGCAGATGCAAAAGTCGCTTTGTGTTATCGCCACATTGTCGATTTGGAATAAAACCTGACTGATCCGGATCAATAAGACCCGGCATTTAAGAATTAAGGCGGTAGGCAAATATCCCCGTGAATAGTTTGGCATCTATATTCAGAAGCGAAATCGGCCTATACGAAGCACACTCCTCTGGGTCCTTGCCCGATTTATGTATAACAGCAATGGTAGCGTCCAGCATACTCGGCGTCAGGGTCCCCGTTGTCTGAAAGGAATTAAAAAGCCACACGAGAAGCGGGGCGAGCTCCACACAAAAGATTTTATAAAACAATGCCGTGAACCCGTCAGGGCCGGGGGACTTCCCACTCTTTAGGTGGGAAATAGCCTATATAACTTCTTCTGGCCTTATCTGCTGGTCTAGCAGCAACGCCTCCCTCTCACCAAGAGGAGTGATTTCTATGCCCTCTAAATAAGAATCCAGGGCCGCATCGTCCCACTCATCCACCGCGTATAAACCCCGGTAAAACCCTGCAAAAACCTCAGCAATCTGATCACTCGTGCAGGCCACGTCACCGGAAGGAGAACGAATCAGTTTGACTGCCGACGCCACACGCTATGCTCGCAACCGCTGCGCCAGTAGCTTTCCCCATCTATTGCTCCCAATATAGTATTTGTGCTTAAGTCGTACTACTGCGTACTCCGCCCTATCCCAGTCCAGTCGCTTCAGCTGTTGCCTTGCCTTCTCTAACTCTCGCCAGATTCTAGGTGCGCCAGTGGATTTATGGGAACGCTACAGGACAGCTACTCTCTGCTCTAACTTCTCCCTCACCTCTCTCCTCGCTCTATTATCCCTCGCAGACAATGCCATCACATCGCCCCGCACTACTACCTTCAACGCCTCCCACACAGTCTCCCTGGAAGTGCTGTTGTCGTCATTAATGCCAATATAATCCGTAATCGCATGCCTGAGCGACTCCACCGCTATCTCACTCTGAAGCAAGGAGTCCCTAAAGCGCCAGCTCGGGGTACCAACGCGACCTATCTCAATGGCAAGTTCAACAGTAATAGGGGCATGATCAGTCAAGGCTCTGGGCTCAATCGTAGCATCTCTGACCCAGGGCATAAACTTGGTTGAGGTCAAAAAAAGATCGAGCCGTGCATAAGTCTTGGTCGCTGCTGAATAGAAGGAATAATCTCGGAGTTTGGGATGCGACTTCCTCCACACATCGTCCAACCCACACTCAGCTAGCCATTGACGCCCCATCTCCGACAATGCCCCAGTCTGCCCAAAGCATTGTCCCGAGCGGTCAAGCTCGTTGTCCATCACCAGATTAAAATCTCCCCTTACCAAAATGGCGCTATCTGACGAACTAAGTATAGGGGAAATTGACTGTCTCAGGAAAGTCTCCTGCTGGGAATTCAGTGCATGAAGGGAAGCAATGGTGAAAGAGAAGGCCCCAAGCCTTATTCTAATAGCCAGGAACCTGCCTGGGACTTCGTGTACCTTCCCAACTACCTCGCCAGCAAAAGTCCTCGAGAGCAATATTGCCACCCCCGCATGTTTCGTAGTTGCTGAGGACCAAAGCTGCCTAGGGAACCATCTTGAGCGCATGCGAAACGTGTCTTTGTGTAACAAATGGGTCTCTTGTAATAGACAGATATGACTCCCAGATTTCTCTAGACCTGACAGAATCGCTAACCGCTTGGTTGGGTTGTTAAGCCCACGAACATTCAAACTTAAACACTTAACTGTCATACCATTGCAGGGAGAAAGTCGCTCAGGGGGGGAGAGGATCCACAGAGGGGCCGAGACTCAGAACAGCACCTCAGCCGCACCAAGTCACATGACCAACCCGTTATGGCCCATAGTGACCGAACCCGGAGGGAAGCCTGGAAACATATATCTATAACGCACAACAGGTGCTCATTACAAAAAAGTCCTCTCACACACATCCCAAAGAGGAAAAGTCTCAACAGGGTCGTAGAACCACACCAGTTCACCCGTAAGTCCATCGGCTCCACCGCCCAGGCCCGCTCAGATGGGCAAAGGCGACCCCTTGCTGACCAACAACACTCCGTCGTTCCTCGCCTAGGCACTTCCGCTACACTGCTCAATGCCGACTGTCGTTCCGAGATCTGATTCGACTCAGTAGGGCGCTGCTGCTTCCTCCTTCTCTCCTTCCTCCTCCAGCGTGGGCGATCTCCTCCCACCGGGCCCAGATTCAGGTCCGAACCCCGAGTGTCCCCCTCCAGGCCCAGGATCCAGTGAGCCTCAGACACCGACCTCACCTGGCGAAGTTGGTCCTCCCAGCGGAAGACAAGGCGGAACGGGTGGCCCCATGTGTACGACACGGCATGCGCATGAAAGTGCTCTGTGATAGGTTTGAACTCCCGCCGTCGTTGTAAGGTCCGAACTGACAGGTCCTGGTATAATTGCAATTGATGGCCTCTAAAGTGGACCTGTGGGAGATTGCGTGACCGCTGCAAGATGTTTTCTTTCAGCCCATAATTGTGAACACATGCCAGAATATCCGGCGGGCGGTCCCTGTCTCCGCCCGATCGGCCCACACAATGCACTCTGTCCAGGACGATCTCCTGGGATGACTCCAGGTCTAGGACTGAGCGGAACAACGCCACCACAAAGTCTCTAATGTCGTCCTTCTCCGCTCCGATCAGCGCTCCTCTAATGCGGATATTGTTCCTGCGTGAGTGGTTCTCCAGGTCCTCCACTGTCATCTGAAGGAGGTCCTGCTGCTCCCGCAAGCGTATGACCTCCTGCTGCAGAACGCCACCTCCTCGCCGCGGGCCGCTTCCCCATCCTCAACCTGGGTTATCCGCTCACCCAGGGACGTAAGCTCCAACCGCAACTCCTTCACCTCATGCGATATATCTTTGCGGAGTTCCTGCAGGTCACTGCAGAGCGATTCAAAGAAGGAGGTGAGGAAGTCCTATGTGACTGGGGCCGCCTCCTCCTCCGTTATCTCCCTCCTTGCCTCAGGGGACCTTGCGGCCGGCGGTTTTTCAGGGGCCCCCCCGGCACCGGGCGTCCCCCCGTCAACATGTCTCTTACCGTCCGGTCCCGCTTGGGCTTGGAGGTTGCCATCTCCTCTGCCCACTGGCAGCTACAGCTCGGTTATATCAGCCGGACCTCTGTGCGTCAGCACCGGGAGCTGTATTCTCTAGAACGGGCCCCTCACCAACGGCTGTCGGTCTCTCCTCTGTAGGGCACTCCATGGGGCCACTCCTAAAGACCGTTCTTTTCTCTGCGCCAGACAAAGGCCGCCGTGGGCCGCCCGCACTGCCGACTGGCGACCGAGTCCCACCGCCTCCACTGACTTCTCCGCCGCAGAACACAGCTGCTCAAGGGGGTCCTCGCCTCTCCACCGTACTCCCCGGGGTCTCACCTCGCGGGGCCCAGCAGGAGGGCCCCGCTGTCCCTCCACTCTGGCGCCAAGCCCGCCGGCGAGCCCCCGTCACAGGCCCGTCTCACCAGGGAGCCTCAGCCCCCGCTAAGGGCGCCACTGCACCCCCGCTGCCTCCCAGCAGGTCTCCAGGCTCAGGCCCTCTGCCCGGCACGGGCCGCGGGCCGCCATGCACGCCAGCCGCCAACGCCGGCCCAACACACGCGGCCCCGTGCGCACAGCCGGTCGGCTGCGGGCGTCTTCAAGGCTCGGGCCCCCGGTGCCCAATAGCCCCAGGCATCCGATCCGGGCCTTGCGGGCCCTCCCGATCGGGGTCGGGAAGCAAATCCAGGGCCTAGGCGGTGGAGCTCGGACCAACACGTTCGCTCACGCCGCCATCTTGGCCACCGCCGTCTATTACATTTTAGTCACATTAATTAAGAAATCCATTATTGTTTCAATTAAAATTATTCTCTATAAGGAAAAATACAAAATCAAAGCAAATGATGGTACTTAGATTAAAGTAGCTCTAAAGCATCACATTAGACTACTACCCTATAGTGAATGCACCTTAACATGGTCCCTCAGTACAGTTAACTTGTTAGAGCTTCACACAGTATAGTGCAAACATGTCACATGCAGATCATCATTGTGACAAAAAAGGTAATGGACAAATCTCAGTTGCACCAGTGGGACGTGCACAGTAACAGTGAACCTGATGCTTTACAGTCTTGGCTCACATTTCTTGAATGTAGGTGTCTGCTTGATAAAGAGCAGCAGAGAGCTACTTTTTACTACAAGGGCGCCTGAAATGGTTTATGGGGCCATAAACAACATGAGGGCTGTACATTCAGGGGGTCATTCTGACCCCAGCCGGCGGCGGATGCCGCCGGCCTGGCTGGGACCGCCAGAATACCGATGCGCGGTCAAAAGAAGGCCGCCCGCCAGCCCAGCGGGAAACACCCTTCCTTGAGGATGAGCCGGCGGAGTGGAAGGGGTGCGACGGGTGCAGTTGCACCCGTCGTGATTTTCAGTGTCTGCATGGCAGACACTGAAAATCTTGGTGGGGCCCTGTTACGGGGGCCCCTGCAGTGCCCATGCCATTGGCATGGGGCCCCACGACACCCCACATCGCCATCCTGTGCCTGGCGGCCAAAACCGCCAGGAACAGGATGGCGGTATGGGGGTCGGAATCCCCATGGCGGCGCAGCAAGCTGCACCGCCATGGAGGATTCCCCAGGGCAGCGGAAAACCGGCCTGTTGGCGGTGCTCCCGCGGTCGTTGGCCCTGGCGGATTTTACCGCCAGGGTCAGAATGACCCCCTGAGTGTCTTTGCTCTAACCAATGACTATTGGAAAACAACACATTAATTCACTGCTTTACTAGCATACTCACAGAAGCCAATTTAAACGTGCTATCTGCTTTCTTTAAAAAAAAACTTTTATGACCATGTTTTCATCATAATAGATATCATGATTTTGCTCCTTCTCCCCCGGTGAAATTTATGCCTGACCTCACTAAAAGTGATCTCACTACTTGATCTGACACATTCAAAATTTAACTAGGTCCCCATTCATGATTTGAGATATTTGAACAACTATGAAATATTTAACCAGTTCTGAAAGCCAAAGTAGTGATGGCTTACTTACTTAATACTGTGCTGCATATTTAGACTCTTTTGGCCTGTATCACCTCCCTTGAATGGTGTGAAGAATACATTCATGGAGCAATGCCACAAATAATGCTAGAAGATATAAAAAGCACTGGCAAAACCAATCAGGCTCCTCACTTTCAAAGCTTGTGAATTGCTCCCTTTGGCCTTGCAAATGTTTTTGAGATTGCAGCGTGAACTGATAAAGCCAGTAGTAGTGGTCAGCCATCTTGAAAGTCTGTTTTCTTTACTTCCATGATAGGGGTTACACTGCAGAAGCAATGTGTTGGTCATTTTGAAAGAACAGAAACTAATGTTTGACCATCATGAAACATTATTTTTTAGCACTTTGAAGATGACCTGTAGCTTGAAAGTCTGTTTTCTGTACATGATAGAGGTCATTTTGCCAAACCAATGTGATGGTCATTTTGAAAGAACGGAAACTGTTGTTTGGCCACCCAGAAAGTTATTTTCTAGCACTTTGAAGATGACACCCATGTTGCAATATTCCACATTACATGACGCAACGAGGCAGCTATACTGAAAGAATAAAAAAGCTCCAACATGGTCAAATGTTACTTGCTATACTTTCAAGATGGTCGCCACATCTCATCTACATGCCTTTAGACAGCCATCATAAAAGTAGAGAAAATATGCTCCCAACAGAGCTGGTTGCCACTAGCAGCTGTGCCAATGCAGGAGGTATTTTGAAAGCGTTTGGAATTGACCAAACTAATAATGGAGAGCTTGCAGGAGAAGACCAGGAAGAAAAGGTTGGAGAGGAGTGAGAGGTTGTAAAGTGGAGTGTGAGTAGAAGGGAGGATAGAGAGCGCAACACTGAGACACAGCAGTCCATGGAGTCAGAGAGATGGGGCAACAGAGGAAGACTGGAGTGGTGGGGCGAAAGACAATGGTATGCAGGAGTGACAGAAAGAGCAAAAGAGCAAGAGAGTGCTAGAAAATCTAGAGAGGGAGAAAGAAACATAGAGAGACAAGAAAGAGAGAGAGGAAGGAACATGACATGTTCTTTCATGAAGGTTAAAGTCACAAATATGTTTTTTTTAAACTAAGAAAAAGTAGTTCTGTGAAATTAACAGTGGAAGGACACATGGGTCCAATCACTAGGATGAAATCTAAATGCTTCAGGGTTGGGACAAGCCCAAGATTGGAGAAGAAAAACATGGACTCAAGAAAGAGGAAATGGGACAAGAAAGCCTTCCAATCATGATCAAAAGGCAAACCCGAAGCCACTTTCAGTCAGGTCTGCTACAGACAGCTAAAAAACTGAGCTACCCAAACCAAGGCAAGAGAACATTTTGAATTCCTTTTATGGTCCAGCTTCACTATTAAATAGAGATGTTAAAATCTGCATTATAAAAGCAAGAAGATTTCACCATGCGGCAATTCATGTAGGTTTTTTCCTTTCAACAGGGGCCTACCTTCCATTGGTGCAGCAGGTGCAGTGGCACCAGACACAGAGGTCTGAGGGGCCCACTGAACCCTGATTATTGCAATACTTCACAGTTCAAACAGGAAAGAATTCCTTTCTTGCACTGGGACGCATGACACACTGCCTCTGCTTTGCCTGTGAGTAAAATACTAAATACATTATTTGAAATATTCCCCATTAACGAAGCAGGTATAGAGAAGTAGCAGCCTCAGCAATAGTGGGTCTTGCATAAGGTTGTGCAGGGCTTTATAATGAAAGCAAAATCTTGCGTAGATCTTGGCTATTGGACTTCTCATAGATCGCAGAGATTACCTAAGCTCTTTCAGAGAATGTTCAAGAAAACTCAATGTATGTGTGAGTTTTAACCGGTCCTGAAAACTGGTGTGGCATTTTTACATGAGTTAAGATTAAAACTGTGTTCTGTGTGACTTTTAAAGTGGATGTATATTGGCGGTGATCTCTTTTTTCTCAAAACAACCTAAAAGGAGTATGAAAGTCCAGACTTTACTGTACAAACCCCATGCAGGTAACTTGGTGAACTACAGGTACCAATCACAGTATTTGATACAATTAGGAGAAGTCCTCCATCGCAATTCTTGTTTCCGGAAAAGCCACTGGCATGGGCAGTGCAGGGGCCCCCTGACAGGGCCCCATGCAACTTTTCACTGTCTGCTATGCAGAAAGTGAAAAGCGCGACAGGTGCAACTGCACCCGTCGCACGGCCGCAACACCGCCAGCTCCATTTGGAGCCGGCTCCTATGTTGCGGCTGTGATCCCCGCTGGGCCGGCGGGTGGAAACCAGATTTCCGCCCGCCGGCCCAGCGGGGATCTCCAAATGGCTGTGGCGGGGATGCAGCCGCATTGGCGGCCGCACGGCGGTCAGATCTTGGCGGGCGGCTGATGCCGCCCGCCAAGGTCGTAATGACCCCCTATGTGACCATAGATTTAAGACATGTGTATTGTGTGGGATAGCACAATATATGAGGTACTTTCGAGACTGGGGAGAGACAACAGCTTCACATCATGGGTTCCCCTCCTTGGCAAACTTGCAGTTCCAGTGATCCATGTAGAGTGGGGGAACAACTAATTGACTACTAGTAGTCATGTCACCTGATGTCTTTATACTGAATCTCAGGTTAGAGACAATAGGGCAAATGCTTTAGTTATACAGACAGAATGAAAACGGGGCAAGGATATGTGGCCTGGAGCATTCACCTTCAAGACCAGCCTCACTGGTCTTATCCAAGTTAAAGTTCAACCTCAGAAGGTATGCGATAGTCTCTGATTTTCTATTACTATAATTCCATTCTTTATTCCTTATTTTGAGATTAATTCTCATTGCAATATCTGTGTAGTTTCATACAAATCCATTGTTGTTTGAAATTAATATGCAGCCATCCAACAAGAGTTTCAAGGGGGAAACCCCTCTTCTTTGCGGCTGATAATTGGTATGAGTTGCTGATGCCTAAATGGGGAAATCAATGGTTTCAGAAACTTTTCTTTAGAAAATGAATTGTGACATCAAAATTCTGTAGATTTAACAACTTTAGCATCATGCAGAGCCTTACATTGTGGCACAAAGGAGACTGCAATGTCCAGCCTGGGATTTGGTCTGGAAGGTCCTCCAGTACAGATTCCTAGACATCACCAGGTTTATAAAAGCTTTGCACTAGTGCAGTGTCACAATCAAATTGATCTAAACTAGTACAAAGTCTTGATTTGTTGTTTACTTTGCAGTGAAAATCTTGATTTACATTGAAAGGTAGCCCTAAAGACATGCAAAGTAGCTATTTGCTCTACTTTGCTTTCAGGGGGCATCCAGGCAACCACCCATGTGTTTTGGCGCAAAGCCTTAGCTATTAGGCGAACGTTGACAGGGCTTTCACCTAAAAATGTGATCTCCTCGAGGATGGGTAGCGTTTGATGATAGTTTTCTTAAAACCTTTCAAACTTTGCATGTGTGCTGTAATACAAAGTTAGAAAAGCTGTCAATTATGTCTAAGCGTTGTATTTTGTACTGAAAAGATATCTTTTCAGTAAAAAGCCTATGTCAGCCATCACACATCCTTGCACTAAACAGTAAGGGCGTGTACGTTGCATGAGCCAAGCTAAAGTGCACCATGACGGGGATTACAGATGCAGCGCTATATCTTTGTATATATGGCACTGTTCTGCTGCCCCCCTTTCACGCACTGCAGAGCAGCAGCTGGCTGTGCAGCGTTGAGTCCTTCCTAAGTAAATCTGGCCCCTTGGGTCAGTCGTGTAAGATGTGTGCTTTAGTGTAACAAATGCACTTTACAGGTAGCTATATCAGGCAATGTACGGCTTGATTTATTGTTCACATTTGCTTTTTTTGGCGTTAGGATGTGGGGCAAAACTAGATCTCACTATTTCAATAAATTGGGCTTTTCAACAAAAGCTAAGGTGTTTTTTCTAACTCCCTCCTTCTCCTACATATACCCCTTGAATACAGTAACAGGTGGATGGTGTAGAGAGGTTTAGACAGTGCAAGGGTCAACTTTCAGCGTAAACAGCTTTTGCATGTAAAAGTTGATTCATCACTATTGTTAGCGGCAGTCTGCAATGCTTGCTATTGCTTTGTGTTGCTTGGTGGTGCTTGAGGGCCAGAGCAAACCCATAGTAAATCTGGTCTTCGGTGTTTTATTAACAGGTGCAATCATTATGGATGTCTTGTTACCCAAGATCTGTGCAGCCAATCCACCTTAATATACACATTTGACTGGTAATTAGCTTGCTCATAACCAGGGCTGTAGGTAGAGAATTCCAAGGTTACATCCAAGCAACACACTGCATCACCCATCAACAACCTCTGACTGCTTCGTACACCCATCGTAATGCTTATTTGCTTTTGGTGCTTTAGAAATCTGTGCACTGATTAACGGTGGGTCACAGTCAAAGTTTGCTAGTGGTGTGTTGTGGCCCTTCAGCAGAGTTAGAAAATGCTGGCAAATGCTGGTGCAATTCCTTCCTAGTGCTAACATTGGGTCCCTCTTTAATGTACATTCTTCACACTTTCCTATGTAGATGCAGGTAGGCCGCCGGCTGCACACGGTTCATTGTAATGTAAAAGGGACATGACTGAGGCCATTTTTATGGGAGCCTGTTGTGGGGCTCCATTTACCCAACTGACTCATCTGGCTCTGAAATGTTCAAAGAATTTACATCTCTAACAGGCAACATTATGAGAGTATCTCATCAGACAGAGGAAACCAGCATTTGTTTTCTGAAATCCTTACTATTAGTGAAGCTTACTTAGCCTGGAACAATTTTACCCAATATCACATGCTTTGCTCTTCCTGACTTCATCAGTCATGGATGTGAAGACCCTATAACTGCATTATAACAAATTGAAATATTAGATGGACAGGGGGAAGAACCCACCGCAAGTAATATTTGCAGTCCTTGTCAGGGTCAGCCACAAACATCACTAGCTAAACCCGTGCTTAACCCCTAGGTAGGTTGGCACAAAGCATTCAGGCTTACCTTAGAGGCAATGTGTAAAGTATTTATGCAATTCTCAATAAGTAAAAAAGTGAAAACACAACAAAGGAAACATCCCATACCAATTTAAACATTTACAAATTTTAATAAATATAGATGGCACTAAAACGACACAAATTCAATATATAGAACTGGACACATGAATTGATATACTTGAAATGCAAATAACACCAAAGAGCATAATAGACCAACCACAGTTATCTGGTTGCTCTAGACCGGGTCAAAGTCAAATGTTAAGGCTGATGACAATGGACCCTGGTTTGTATACAAGCACCATGTTTGTCCCTGAGAAAAGATTACTTAATGACTGAAATTTTTATGGAGGTAAAGTAGTCATCCGCGAATCTTGGTGAGGCAAGATGCAAGCTAGATCTAAAATACGGCTCGATGATAGTGAGTTCCTGAAGAGTGGGGTCCTGTGGCAGTCATCGGCGAAGGCTGAAAAGCTCTGAAAGGGCAAGGCCCATGCCCTAGAAGGCCTCAACTTCAACTGGATTGTGCTCGGTGTCTGTCCCAATGAAGTTCTCAACATTCAGGGTTAGAACCATTTCTGGAAGTCAGAGCTCCTTCAGTGGGGCAACCTAGCAAGCTGAGGCCAGCCAACAATTCAACGTCGACAGCTGCAACTTAAACAGTGATCCCAGTCTCCGTCAACTCTCCTGGCAGAAAGTTGGCAAAATTTTTCTAGGTCCCACTGCTTGCAGTCTGGGGACACTTGGAGTACACTCTAATACCAGCCAAGAGTCCAGGACCGGTTGGGGGGCACAACTCAGGGGTTAGGGCACACTAAAACAGAGATTTCAGCAGTAGGGTCCAGGGCTGGTCCTGTTGGTACTGGTCAGCTGGCCCGTTGCAGGGAAAGGGCCTCTAGAAGTGTGTTGCGTCCCTGAAAGTTTAAACAGGAGACCAGCCATCTGACCCTTGGAGTCACTCTGGGGTCCTGGGTTCAAGGCAAACAAGTCTATTCTTCCTTTAGGTTCTCCAGACAGCAGGGAAGTCCCTCTTCTGATTATTCAAAGGTCTGGGAGTGCTCTGAGGAGTGTACTGGGAATGTCATATTTATTCCAAGTGTCCAGAAATAAACTTCCTCACACCAAAACCCTTTGTCGTCTACTGTCTGGGAGCAATACACATCTCACCACAGCACTCAGGGGCGACTGGACTTTAGCAGAAAGGCCCTTTTGGCTTTAGGCAGGAAAATGGCAATGTTCTATATGTGTAATTTCCAAAAGGGTAATATAAAATCCAACTGGACCATTAAGTTGGATTTTGAATGACTATTACAATAAGTCCTTGAATCATTTTTCTAGCTGTTCCCAAACTGAAATCAGGCACTATACATTCTTGTAGTGTAACACAGCGTTTACCTATGGGGGAGCTACCCTTGCTACAGTGAAAAATTACTTTGACAGCTTTTCACTGCCAGGACTTGTGAATAATTAAATATACTTGTCCTGTTTACTCAGTAGCATGCCTCCTGCTCTGTAGGCATTTGTGGCCTACCTTAGGGGTGACTTATAAGTATTAAAAAGAGGATTTAGGACTGGCAAAAGGTTAGTTCTGCCAGGTTGAAATGGCAGACTAAAACTGCACACACATGTTGCAGTGGTAAGCCTGGCAACATGTATTACAGTGCTACTTTTGTGGGTGGCACAATGAGTGCTGCAGCCCACTAGCAGCATTTAGTTTAAAGGCCCTTGTTACATGAGGTACCATTTACTAGGGACCGATTAGGGGTATGCCAATTATAACATGTTATAGAAGAGAACACAACCACTTTACCACTGGTTAGCTGGAGTAAAATGTGCAGGACCTTATGGCCAGCACAAATGGGTTCAGCAAAAGAAGGCAAAAGATCTGGGGGAATACCATGCAAAGATGCCTGTTTCCAACATATATTGTCAGAAGGGCAGCGGAGGTCATAAGCAAGAAATTTGAAGCAATAGTTAGGAAGGTCAAGGCTGTTTCGTATGTTTGCGTAGGACGGCTCAGTGAGCTGAATGTTCGCTGCTGACAAATGCAGTGGTCTGAAGATCATGACGTTGAATTCTGGCAGGACTGACGCAACCTTCTGAAGTGTATAAGTTGAATAGCAGTACCATATGTCCCCGACAGTGCTTAGATGTCACAGAGATGCAGTGTTTGGTGTTATACAGTATTGTTATTATACCACAAAACTGAATGTCAAAACGTCAAGAGTATTGCTGTCACAAAGTGTTCCATAGTAACACTACACTTATATTCCCCAGGTAGGGATGCTTACAAGTCTTTAAAAACATGTAACAAGTTTAAGTGATCTGTAAGGAAAATGTGTGGGTGGATACGAAAACAGAGAATACTGAAGCTAAAAATGCCCAGATAAAAAAAAGCTTTGGGGAAGAGGGGAAACAAGAAGTGAAAATATGTAACAAGACGATCCAGTGAGAACATTTCAAAGGGCAGTTTTGATACCAAATTATCCCTGCTATGCAAATTTCCTCTTCAACTGGCTGGTTCCCAGCTATGCATGGGGAGAAGCCGTGGCCACATCTGCTTCCCGTTTTGTCTACATGGGCGCTCGCCACCTGCTTGGCCGTGTCTTCCCAGCAGTCTTCAGATTCTTCATTAGCATTCTTGCCCAGACAGCCGAAGAACCTTTCTGTAAAGTGAGGAGGCTTGTCTCGCAGTTGACAAAGCAGTGTACTTTACACTCACGAGTGACAGCAAGCCTTGGTTTGTGTGATTTGCAGTTAGTCGGCAAGAGGCCTCGTCCCCGCCTCTTAGAAACACATCTGAAGCCTGGTTGAGAGAGATAAGGCTGGCATTGTGGCCACCACCGGGCTCCACGCAGACTGTGTTTGCAATGGCTTTAATGTCACACAGCACTGACAAAACTTTTACAAATAATAACTTTCAAAAATGTATTTTTCTCCTTTCACTTTTTTTTGAGTTTGAGAATGCTTTATTAAATGAATGAATGAACAAAGAGGTAAAACAACTTTTACAAAATTATTCAAAATTACTCCAAAAAGTGATACAGGAAAATGTGATTTATACAAGGTTAAAGGACAAAGCATAGATATATTTCAAACCATAAATAATAAATAATGAATAAAAAATGTACCACTATTAAAATTGCTATTTAGATTTTGTATGTTCAGAAAAAAAAAGAGGGAAGATAGATGCGGCAAAGAAAGTTGAGAGAGAAAGAGAGTTAAGAAGAGAATCAATGAGAAGGAGAGAGATAAATACACATAAGATAAAAAATCCTTAACCAGAAACAGTAATTACTCAGATAATAAACAAATAAATGAGAACAATTGTCATAATGTCAAACAATAAAAACAACCATTAAGTAATACCATGAACATTTTCAGGGAGTATAATTTCATGGTGGCTGGAAGACAAAAGTTTTATTATGAAATTGAGTTGATTGATGACATAAATAAGTCGTAAGAGGTGACCAAAATGAGTTTTTTTGAAGAAGTTGTCTCGTGGAATTGGCAGACGCTCTGTCTAATCTATGATGATGACAAAGTAAGTTCCACCATCCGTTAAAAGTAATCTTAGTAGCATCCTTCCAGTTTGAAGTGATAACTTGTAATGCTAAAGCAATAAGCAAACCAACAAAACTGCCTACTTTACGGGCGCCAATCCAAATAGGAGAAGAACTTCCCCAAAAAATATTGGTGATGTCAAAATGAAAATTAATATTGCATATTTGTGCAATTTTATTGCATATTTTCCCCAAAAAAGAAGCAATAGTTGGGCCATGAAAGAAGGACTTAAGTAAGTGCCTGACGAATTAGAACATCTTCTGCAAAAATCCAAAATGTTTGGGTTATATTTGGAGAGAGAGAGGAGATAAAAAAAAGTCTATGATAGAAGTAATAGGTGGTATGTGTAGTGCTGGCATTACAGGAGGTATGATGTATTTTTGACCAAATACAATTCCATGTTTGAAAAGAGAAGGAGAATGGAGATCCGATTCCCATGTAAGTTCTATTTTATCTTTGGCACGATTCGGGAGCTGATAGTGTAGATATTTGTATATGTAAGAGGCTTTTGCAGGGGTCGAGGGAGAAGACTGCATAGGAGTTAAGGTTGGAGTGGAGGGGTGGAGCAATAAGATATTTATTTGTTGTACAAGAAAGGTTCTTAAGCTTTGGTATTTTGGCATGTGGGTGGCTGAAAGATTAAATTTAGATAGGATTTCGTAAGCAGAAAGAGGTTGCAGATTCTCAAATAATTGTTTGACTTGCAAAATTCCTTTAATTACCCACTCTCTCCAGAGCAGAGTACAATTAGATAATTTGATATTTTTACTATGCCAAATGGAGGAGTCCAAAAATGTATGTAAGGATGATTACAGTTTGGTGAAAAATGGATAAATACTTGAGATGGAGTGCGTGATTGTGGGAGATGAGAACCCTCTGGGAGAGTGCAAAAATGTGATAGTGACTGAAATGGAAAAGGGAAAATAATAGCATCTTCTAATTTATACCAAATTGATGGGGAAGCGTCTTTAGGGGGGTTGGTATAAGGTAAACATTGTTTCAAAATAAATGAGATAGGATATTGACAAAGATTAGGAAATTTGACTCCAACTATTTCTTTCGGTTTGCACAGTAAGAATAGAGCTATGCCTGCTTTCTGTCCATTCCATAGGAATTTTATCAGTATGCTATTTAGCAACTTAAAGAATTTCAAAGGTATTTTGACCAGTAACACAGGCAAATAAAAATGAATCACGGGGGACATCCTCATTTTAATGGATTCCAACCTACCCCACCAAGATAGATATAGGGGAGGCCATTTATCCGACATATTACAATTTGTTTGTACAAGATCATCCAAATTAATCTGAATAGTTGCCGAATTTGAACAAGTTTATTTGATTCCTAGGCATTTATATATGTGGGGGTCCATTTAAAATCAGTTACAGCAAACATATATTTGAAACAGAATTTATTCAAAGGAAGATTTACTTAAGTTTAATTTATATCCTGAGAGGCTAGAGTATGAATTCAAGAGATCAGTAAATGTAGGTAACGATGTCTGTGGATTAGAATCATACAAGATGACATCATCAACATAGGCAGTGAATTTAATATGCAGATCCTTATGCACAAAGCGGGTAAATGACGTAGATTTCCTCAAGGAATATAGAAAGGGTTCCAGAGATAATATGAATAGTACAGAATATAATGGACACCCCTGCCTAGTACCTGGGTGAAGGGAAATGTAAGAGGATTAAACTCCATTTAAAAAGATAGATGTAGATGGGGAAGAATAAAGGGCCAGATGTAGGAAGCCGTTTGCATGGTAATCGCAGTTTGCACCATGCAAACAGCCTTCTGCGATGCACATTCACAATTTGCGAATCGGTACCGACTCGCAAATTGTGAATGCGACTCGCAAATAAGAAGGGGTGTTCCCTTCCTATTTGCGACTCACATCGCAATTTGCAGTTACCACCAGTGTCACACTGATGGTAACTCATTCGCAAAAGGGAAGGGGTCCCCATGGGACCCCTTCCCCTTTGTGAATATTGCTAAAAAGGTTTTTTCAGAGCAGGCAGTGGTCCAATGGACCACTGCCTACACTGAAAAAACAAAACCAAATGGTTTTGTTATTTTTTTTATTTTGCAACTCGCTTTCCTTTGAGGAAAACGGGCTGCAAAATACAAAATAAAAAAAACTGCTTTATTGAAAAAGCAGTCACAGACATGGAGGTCTGCTGACTTCAGCAGGCCACCATCCCTGTGAGTGCAGGGACTCGCTATGGGGTCGCAAAATGCGACCCACCTCATTAATATTTATGAGGTAGGTCTTTGCGACCCCATAGTCTGAGACACCGTTCTGCATCAGGATTTGCGATTCTGAAATTGCGAGTCGCACCGACTCGCAAATTCAGAATCGCAAATTCTGACCTTGCTACATCTGGCCCAAAGTATATTAATGTATTTTAAGATTACAGGTCCAAATCTATGCCATTTCAGGGCTCGCATCATAAAAAGCCAGTTGATACGGTCAAAACCTTTTTCTGCATCCAATGTAATGGCTACCAGTAGGATAGAACATTTAGAGGCAAGATGCTAAATATTTAATAAGGCTCTGGAATTTTCAGTGATATATCTACCTTTAACAAAGCCAGTTTGTTCAATGCCAACTACATCCTGTACAATCTGATTAACTTAAAGTGCCAATATCTTTGGAAACATTTTGCAATCTAAATTAATGAGAGAGAAAGGCCGATAGTTGGCACAGAGGGAAAGGTCTTTGTCTTTTAAGAATGAGGCAAAGCATTGCCTGAGAAAATGTAGCTTGAGCTTTATCATTCTGAAGAAATTGATAGTTAATAGTAAAGTGAAGGTAAGTGTGGAAGTAGAATATTTTAGAAACAGAGGTAGAATTCAACTTTAAATCCATCCGGGCCTGGAGCTTTGTCTTTTGGTAGTTGTTTGCTTAAGCAGTCTTAATATCTTGCAAAGATATTTCCTTATATAAGAAAGAGAGGTCTTGAGATTGATGAGGGCGAGATGGGAGAGATTAAAAAAAAGAATCAAGAGCTACCTCCGAAGGAGATGATTCTGGCGTATAAAGAGTTTGATAAAAATCTGAGAAACATTGCAAAATATGCTAATTTCTGAAATTATTAATACCCTTCTCAGCTATAATATTTGAAATTTTAGATTTTTGGGATTTAACTTCAAGATAATTTGCAAGCAGTTTTCCAGCTTTATTACGCCCTCCATAATATTTAGAATTTATTCTTAATAGCGTTCCTGAGGCTTGTTCAGTTGACTTCTTATTAAAATCCAATTTGGATTGAATTAGTAGTTTAAGAGTGCCATTATCGCTTGAGGTATAGTATTTATGTTACAGAATTTTAATAGATGACAAAAGAAGAGGCAAATCTGTGCAAACCTTTTTTTTCTTTGTGGCCACGTAGTCGATAATGAAGCATTTTGCTGTGGCTTTGAAAGCATCCCATATAACATGGAACTGCAGAGATGACGTGAGATTAAGTTCAAAGTATTCCTTAAGAAATACTTCAAATTTATCTACAAAAATCTGATCCTTCAGCACACAGTTGTTAAAACGCCATCTCCTTGACCTACCAGATTCAGATGTTGTTTCAATATCTATGAACATAGGAGCATGATCAGATATTAATATAGAGGCTATATCAGTGCGCACTAGACATGTGAGCAAGTGAGGTGTCAAAAAAATATAATCAATCCTAGATTTGTGGTTATGCACTGGAGAAGAGAAGGTGAATTCTAAACTATCTGGATTGTATAATCTCCAAGCATCTGTTAAACCTCTAGAGTGATTTGCGTTTTTAAATGCTTTTTACATTTTGTTATGGACATATCTGGAGAGGGATTGCCTATCTGTAAAAGGGTCCATAACTGGATTACAATCTGGACCCAATATGAGATTGTCAGTCGGACAAGAACGTAAAAGATTTGAAATGCTTTCCCTGAACTTTATATCTATACCTGTAGGACCATAAATATTGAGTAAGGTGCATGGGATATTGTTAATAGTAAGGTGAATAAGAAGCCACCTCCCTTCATCATCAATCAATCAATCAGGGATTTGTAAAGTGTGGATCTCACCCTTGAGGGTTTTAGGGCGCTGGTAGAGAAAGGAGGGGTGTTGAGGATCAGTCAAAGAGCCAGGTCTTGAGGTCCTTCCTGAACTGTGACAGGGTGGGGGTTGCCTGAGGTGGATGGTGAGGGTGTTCCAGGTCTTGGCAGCAATGTGGGAGAAGGATCTTCCTCTGGCTGTGGTTTTCCGGATGTGGGGGACATTGGCGAGGGCCTGGTTGGTGGAGCAGGGTTGTCTGGCGGGAGTGTAGAAGGAGAGTCTGTGGTTGGGGTAGGCTGGTCCAGCGTCGTGTAGGGCCTTGCAGGCGTGGGTCAGGAGCTTGAAGGTGATTCTTTAGTCAATAGGCAGCCAGTGTAGGTCTCTTAGAAGGGTGGAGGTGTGACTGTGTCATTAGGTGTTCTTGATGAGACGGGCAGAGGCTTTCTGGATGCGTTGTAGTTTTTTCCGGGTCTTGGCAGTGGTTCCGGTGTAGACTGCATTGCTGTAGTCAAGGCGGCTGCTGAAAGGGCCTGGGTGACTGTCCTTCTGGCTTTGGTGGGGATCCACTTGTAGATTTTCCAAAGCATGCGTACGGGGTGTAAGCAACACGATGAGACTGCGCTCACCTGTCTGTCCATTGAGAGCGATGAGTTTAAGATGACGCCGAGGTTGTGGGTGTGGTCTGTGGGGGCGGTGGGCCACCAGGACTCGTTCCAGGCAGAGGGTGTGGAGCTGAGAATAAGGACTTCTGTTTTATTCAAGTTCAGTTTGAGGCGACTATCTTTCATCCAGGCGGCGACTGTTTTCATTTCTTCATGGAAATTGTTCTTGGCAGTGGTCGGGTTGTCGGTGAGGGAGACTATCAGTTGGGTGTCATCAGCGTGGGAGACGATGTTGAGTGCATGGCTTCTGACGATGGTGGCCAGCGGGACCATGCAGAGGTTGAAGAGGGTGGGACTCAGCGAGGATCCTTGGGGGAACATCACAGCTGATCTTGGGGGGTTCCGAATGAAAGTGGGGAGTCGAACCTTCTGTGTTCTGTCAGTGAGGAATGAGGAAAGCCATTGCATCGCTGAGTCTTGGATGCCGGCGTCGTGGAGACGGGTGTGTAGTGTGTCGTGTGAGACTGAGTCGAAGACGGCAGAAAGATCCAGGAGGATGGGGGCAATGGTCTCGCCTCGGTCGAGGAGGGTGTGGATGTCGTCTGTAGTGACGAGGAGGGTGGTCTCGTGCTATGGTTGCTTCTGAATCCTGACTGAGAGGGGCCCAGGATATTTTTGACTTCCAGGAAGGCGGTGAGTTGTTTGTTGACTGCCTTCTCAATGACTTTGGATGGAAAGGGGAGCAGGGAGATGGGCCGGTAGTTCTGGAGGTCTGTCGGATTGGCGGTGGGTTTCTTCAGTAGAGGTTTGATCTCGGCGTGTTTCCAACACTTTGGGAAGTTGGCAGTTTCAAAGGAGCGGTTGATGGTATTTCCGGAGTTTGGGTGCGATTATGTCGCTGGCTTTGTAGAAGATGTGGTTAGGGCAGGGGTCCTGTGGGTGCTTCAGAGTGGATGGTTGCCATGATGTTGCTGGTCTCATTGTCGGTGATGTTGTTCCAGTGGAGTAGGGTGGGGGGGGTTGTGACACTTCAGTCGACGGGCTGGTGGTGAGAGTTTTGGGGGGGCCCTGGGTGGTGAAGCTGTCGTAAGTGTCTGCAATTTTACGATGGAAGTAGTTGGCAAGGTTTTCGCAGAGTTCTTGCAATGGTGGGATGTCAGTGGAATTGGAGTTGGGGTTGGTGAACTCTTCAATGATGGTGAAAATGTTCCTTGCTGTTGTGGGCATTTTTAATAAAGCATTGTTGCAGGGTGGGTTTTTTGGTGGTCCTAATGAGCTGGTGATGATGTTTGATGGTGTTTTTGAATGTTTTGTGATTTGCGGGGATCTTGTTGGTGCACCATTTCCTCTCTAGCTGTCTGCAGACCTGCTTCGATTCTTTGAGTGCGGCGGTGAACCAGTTTGCTTTCTTGGCTGTGCTTCTGTAGTGAGGTGTCTTGAGGGGGACAAGGGTGTTGGCGCAGTCAGTGATCCATTCGTGGAGATTGTGGGCGGCAGTGTTGACGTCGTCATTGGCTTAAGGTGGTCTTTTGCTGAGGCTGGTGTTGAGCTGGGCTTCAGTGACCTTCTTACAATTTCTGTGGGAAAGTTAGGGAGTGTGGTGGCGAGCGATGGGTTTGTTGAAGGTGAACTGACTGCAGCGGTGGTCGGTCCATTGGAGTTCGGTGGTGTGGCTGACAGAGACGTGGTTGCAGGTGGAGAAAATGGGGTCCAGTGTGCTAGCGGCTGAGTGAGTGGGTGCGGTGACGAGTTGCTTGAGTCTGAGGTTGGTGAGGTTTTCGCTCAGTGCGGTGGAGTTGTTGTTGTTTGGGTTTTCCAGATGGAAGCTGATGTCCCCCAGTAGGATGTAGTCCTTGGATGTAAGAGCGTCGGTGGCAGCTAGGTCAGCAATGGTGTCGCAGAATGGAAGGCAGGGGCCCGGTGGCCTGTAGATGAGGATGCCCCACAGAGTGGTGTTAGGGTTGGTTCCCATCTGGAAGTGAAGGAGTTCCATGTTGGTTGTGGAGTATTTGGTGCTGGTGAATAGGCATAGGGAATCTTTGTGGATGATGGCAATTCCTCCCCCGGGGCGGATCGCATGGTCTTTGCGGATGATCTTGTAGCCGTCTGGGATGGCGATATCTGGAGCCGAGGTGGGGTTAAGCCATGTTTCTGTGAGGAAGGCGACGTCCCGGAATGTGGTGTGGATGAGGTTCCAGATTTCAATGGTGTGCCTGTGGAAGGAGCGAGTGTTGATCAGGATACATCTGAGGCTGTGTTCTGCTTTGTGGGTCCTCAGGGGTGAGCTTGAGTGACGGAGGCTGGTGAATTTGCAGTGGCGACAGATGAATGGTCCTTTGGTGTTACTTGGAGATGCCTGTTTACAGTTGTTTTGTGTCCTGGGTTGAGCGTGATGAGTGCAGCTGGTGTGTAGCGGTGGTGGGTGAGAGGTCCAGGGGTCCTGGCACTGGGCCCGGTTGGGTTGCGGATGGACGCAGATGGGCTTACCTTAGGCGTGCCTTTGGCACACCAGCAGCCGCCATTAAGTAGCGGAGGGGGAGGAGAGGACAGCTGGGAGGCGGGAGTGGGAATGGCGTAAAAAAGGTGGGTGGGGCCCCGGTGTTGTAACTTAATAGCGATTAGATTAAGCATTAGCAGAAGACATCTTGTATTTAGCAACTATTGTGAACATTTCGCGGAATCAATTTTGTATTCATGGCAGCCATTTTCTCTGGCACATGCTGCCATGTGCTCGCCATGTGCTCTGTCCTACCTTTCTGTTAACTACTCTTGAAAATCTGTCTAGTGACAAGTTATATTTAGCATCTCCCACTTTCGCACATGCCCAGTAAGATCTGCAGCTGTTAGTAATCAGTAACAGACAGTAATGTGTCAACTAGTCCTTGAAACTGTTAGCCCCTCCTACCTGTCGACTGTGCATTTCCATATGACCTTACATGTATGTAAGTCTTGCTTCTATAACTGTACCACCTTCTTTTAGCCCCTGTGTGGGTATAAAAGGAGCATGCTCTCTCAGTTCAGTGTGCTACTTCAAACATTACCGAAGGGTGCTGTTTGAACTGCAGTACCACCTCATGAGGTTTAATAAACTTTGGGGGTCATTCAACCTTGGCGGTAAAAGCCGCTTACCGCTGTCAGAAGACCTCCAACATACCGCCGCGATAAACCGCCACGGTCATTCTGACCCACAACAGGCAAACCGCCAAAATGCAGACATCCACAAAAGTCCGCCACACCAAAGGCCAGCGAGAAACTGGCGATGACCAAACCTCCACCGTCACGCCAACAGAAATACGCCCACACTATCACGACCCACGAATCCACGCGGCGGTCTTTCAACCGCGGTAATCCATTGGCGGTACACACCGCCGCGCTCAAAATACACACACATTTACAAAACACATCCACATTGGACAAATCGAAAAACACACACCTGATACACATACACACACCACTCCCACACACCCAACACAATATAAAACACACACCCACATCACCCACAAACCCCCACTTCTAAAGAATCGGGACCACGCACTGAGAAAAAGAGAACTGAGCACCCAGACGCGCATTTTACTTTCACCCAGCAATATTTCCACGCACTTCACACAACACACCAATACACATCTTCACACAACACACCAATACACATCACCACACAATCCACCCCACACATCACCCACACCACCCCATGGCACCGCAAAGACACCCCAGGTTCTCCGAGGATGAACTCAGGGTCATGGTGGAGGAAATTGTACGGGTAGAGCCACAGCTCTTCGAGACACAGGTGCAGCACACCACCATTGCCAGGAAGATGGAGCTATGGAGCAGAATAGTTGATAGGGTCAACGCTGTGGGACAGCACCCAAGAAATAGGGACGACATCAGGAAGCGGTGGAACGACCTACGGGGGAAGGTGCGTTCAATGGTATCCAGGCACAACATCGCGGTGCAGCGGACTGGCGGCGGACCACCACCTCCTCCCCCAGAATTTACAACATGGGAGGAGCAAGTCTTGGCGATCCTGCATCCTGAGGGCCTCGCAGGAGTAGGCCGAGGAATGGACTCTGGTAAGTCTCATCTTCACTACTTCATCCCCCCCACCCCACCAGCATGCCAACTCATACCCCCACCCTCACCCTCACCCACATCACATCCTGCTCCTTGCAAATGTCTCCACATCACAGCCCACCCATCCAAACACCAAGCCCTGCATGCGACCACAAAGCATGGACACCCATCACCAAAGCATGCCCACTGCACATACCCATCCCCCACCAAATCACTGTCACAAAAGCCCCCACACGGGAATGCCAGCACTGGGGTACAAGGGCACCCACCCATTACACGCTATGGCACACACAAATGCAATAACCATACTTTTATACCCCTGTAGGACCTGAATGCCACGTCACCGCGCAGGAGGGTCCACAAATGTCCACTCCACCCCCAGAAGAGGCCCACAGTGAGGACAGCACCTCTGTCGACCTGGATCTAGATGACCAGCCCGGCCCATCGGGGACCTCGGGACAGTTGGTTCCCCTCAGACAGCCACAGCCCATAGCAGACCTTCCCCCCTCTGGCAACACCAGCACAGCACCCATCCAGCGGGCCCATCCCTCAGTCCCCAGGAAACGTCAATCAGCGGTGTGTCCACCACTACAGGGCACCCAGGTTACCCCCCCACCTCAACAACAACAGGGACCTGCGGGCAGTGGTAGTGGGCACACGGTCCAGGGGATAGAGGCACAGGGAAACGGGAACTGGGAGGGCTGCTGTGCGACAGGGGGGGGACAGGCCCAGGGAACCCACTCTCCACGAGGCCCTGTCCTCCATCATGGGAGCCTACCACCACTCCCAGGAGACGATGGCGACGGTCCTGGCCAGGTTTCAGGAGATCCAGCTTCTGGAGGAGGAACAGTATTTGGGGTTCAGGGAGGAACTACGAAACATCAGTTCTGCCCTGGCCACCATTGTAGGGGCTCTGAATCAGGTAGTCACCACATTGCGGGACACTGTGGCAGGACAAAGGGCCCCTGACACTAGCATGGACCAAGAACTGCCTACCACCTCCGCCGGCACTAGTGGACAGGAGGCCCCGCCACAGGACCAACAGGCCACAAGCACCCCCTGCAGAAGGAGAACCACCCCGCAAGCGGGCCCTGAGATCCAGGAAGAAGTCAGAGTAAGATGCCAAGACTCCTGCCAGGAAAGGATACCTCCCTGATTGTCAACCCACTGTCCCACATTGACACCCTGTCCATTCTTATACTGCCCATGCTCCACTTTCCACAGGCATTTGGACATTGCACCTGTGAGACTAATAGTCTGGACTCTGCCATGGACAATCCTCCACCATCACCCCTCACCGACTTGCAACCACCCACCAATATAGGACACTGAAATAGACTCTGAAATAAACAAATCAGGAGTCTGGCTATGATTTTGTACTAATGTATTAGACATTACCGTCCCAAAATGCATATTTACATTGTGCTGCCAACATACCACTGTCACACAGCTGTAGTCCATGGGGAAATAAAGCAGATGTCACGCAGTATGGCCCACATCTCTGAAATTGGAAGGGAAAGTCACAACTCAGTTACCATACACTGGGGGAAAAGGTCAGACAGTAGAGAGGTAGTAGGGGTTAAGTATATGTAATATGACGGGTTGGACTCTTACCTGTGTGTCATTGAAAATACTGCTGTATTACTGTGTTCCTGTTGTCTATGTCGTCCTCTTCGGCTTCCTCTTCTTCACTTTCCACAGGCTCCACAGCTGCTACAACACCACCATCTGGACCATCCTCCTGCAGAAAAGGCACCTGGCGTCGCAAAGCCAGGTTGTGAAGCATACAGCAGGCCACGATGATCTGGCACACCTTCTTTGGTGAGTACAATAGGGATCCACCTGTCATGTGGAGGCAGCGGAACCTGGCCTTCAGAAGGCCGAAGGTCCGCTCGATCACCCTCCTAGTTCTCCCATGGGCCTCATTGTACCGTTCCTCTGCCCTTGTCCGGGGATTCCTCACTGGGGTCAGTAGCCAGGACAGGTTGGGGTAACCAGAGTCACCAATTAGCCACACACAGTGCCTCTGGAGTTGACCCATCATGTAAGGGATGCTGCTATTCCGCATGATGTAGGCGTCATGCACAGAGCCAGGGAACTTGGCATTAACATGGGAGATGTACTGGTCTGCCAAACACACCATCTGTACATTCATCGAATGATAACTCTTTCTGTTTCTGTACACGTGTTCACTCCTGCTGGGGGGTACTAAAGCCACATGTGTCCCATCAATGGCACCTATGATGTTGGGGATATGTCCAAGGGCATAGAAATCACCTTTCACTGTAGGCAAATCCTCCACCTCAGGGAAAACAATGTAGCTCTGCATGTATTTCAGAAGGGCAGACAACACTCTGGACAACACCTTGGAAAACATAGGCTGGGACATCCCTGATGATATGGCCACTGTTGTTTGAAATGACCCACTTGCAAAGAAATGGAGTACTGACAGCACCTGCACTAGAGGTGGGATCCCTGTGGGTTGGCGGATGGGTGACATCAGGTCTGGCTCCAGCTGGGCACACAGTTCCTGAATAGTGGCTCGGTCAAGCCTGTATGTCAGTATGACATGTCTTTCCTCCATTGTCGACAGGTCTACCGGCGGTCTGTACACGGGAAGATTCCTCCATCTCCTCGCATGTCCCAGCGGACGGTGCCTATGTAGGACAACAGCGAGCACAGAGTCAATCAGCCCACAGGTACGTAACCACAGTTTGCACAAAACACAATTCCCAATGCATTGAATGGTTTGTAGGAGTGTTGATGCAAGGCCTAGGTATGTGTGACGCAGTTAAAAGTAAGCCATGTGGGCCCTTGAAATGGCGGCTGCCTGACCTGTGAAGTGTGACAATGGGATGTGAGGTCAATGTGCTGGCGTGGCACACCGTGGCGGTAGGCGGTCAAAGACCGCGACGCAAAGCAGCATTGGTTAACATTGAACCCTATGGGTCTCAGGAGCCAATGACGATGTGCGCCGGCGGTCGCGGTGCGCACCGCCGCGGGCGTGACCGCCATTTTCTATCTGCTTAATCACTCGATACCTGATTTTCGACAGGAGAGGACCTACACTGCAAGTGCTGCTGTGACCTCGGTCTGGAAGAGACAATGGCTCATGCGACTGGAGAAAGGGCCCCTGCCTTCACTGCTCAGGAATTGGAGAAACTCATGGATGGGGTCCTCCCCCAGTATGCGCTACTCTACGGTCCTCCAGACCAACAGGTAAGTACACTGGGACCATGCTTTGTGGCCAATGCCTGTGTTTAGTCGGGTGGATGAAAGATGGTGGGGAGGGGAGCGAATGAGGCATGCATCAGACGACGGATGACAGGATGTGCCACATGGCAAGGGTAGGGATGGGGGGCCACTCACATTGAGGGTGCAGAAGGTGATGACTCTTTTTCTCCCCCTGTACATTTCACATAGGTCAGCGCCCACCAGAAGATAGACATTTGGCGTGCCATCGCCAAGGACGTCCGGGCCCTGGGGGTCCACCACAGACGGGGCACCCACTGCCGGAAGAGATGGGAGGACATCCGACGCTGGAGCAGGAAGACGGCGGAGGCTCAGCTGGGGATGGCCTCCCAACGTGGGAGGGGTGCCAGTCGTACTTTGACCCCCCTGATGTCCCGGATCCTGGCGGTGGCCTACCCCGATTTGGATGGGCGCGTGAGGACATCACAGCAGACACAAGGGGGTGAGTACAACCTCATTCTGCTGACTTTGCGCGCAGTGGAGGTGTCTGGGTGGGGGAGGAGGGCTGTGGGTATCCCTAGGCCAGGGTGATTTCTGTAGGCTAGGCCCCTCCGTAAGGCATGGCCCTGTGCCCCCGCCCCCCACCTCTGTAGGGTGCCAAGTACAGTTATCCATGGCCCTGTGTCATCTATGTGTGCAGTTGTCGTCCATAGGCTTGTAGGCCATGTCCCACGGATTGAGTAGTGGACCCCAAGTGCGCGGCGTAGTGCAGGGGGCTTCTGTGTCTGTCCACTCCGCCAACGGTGTCGCCAATGCATGCACTCAACATGTCTTTATTCCCCCCCCCCTTTTTTGTGGTCTTCCTGTTCATGTGTGCATTAGCATCATCAGGCGGAGGAGAAGTGGCATCGGAGCACGAGGGAGCTGCATCCCACATGGCCCTGTAGGGCCATGCAACGGATTCCGAATACACCAGTGGGACGGAGGGCGAGGGGAGCTCCACAGCGGTGACTCGTGCAGACATTAGTGACACGGACTCGTCCTCTGAAGGGAGCTCCCTTGTGGTGGCGGCAACATCCGTGCCCCCGGCACCAACATGTACAGCCTCCACCCAGAGCACCACCACCGCCCTCCCAGCAGCCCCTCAGCGTTTGGCCCGTGCCCGCTCACCCAGGAAGGTGGGCATCTCCTTCGCCCCAGTCACCTCAGGCCCTGCCCCTGTCACCCCTGCTGCCAGTGAGGAGGTCATTGACCTCCTGAGGACGCTCATTGTTGGGCAGTCTACCCTTTTGAATGCCATCCAGGGTGTAGAAAGGGAGGTGCACCAGAGTAATGCATACCTGGAGGGCATTCATTCTGGTCAGGCTGCCCATCAGCGATCGTTCAACATTCTGGCCTCAGCACTGATGGCAGCAATTGTCCCTGTCTCTAGCCTCCCCCCTCCAACTTCCTCCACCCATACCCTATCACCTGTACCTCTGCCTATCCCAGACACACCATCAGACCAGCCTGCACACACCTCAACACCCAAGGGAAGCTCATCCAGACATAAGCACCACACATCACACAAGCATTCACACAAGCAACATCCACATTCAGACATACCAACACCCACTGCCTCCACTGTGTCCCCCTCCTCCTCGTCTCCCTCCTCCCTCCCTGTCACGTCTCCACTCACACCTGCATGCACAACATCTTCAGCCACTACGTCCATCATCAGCACACCCACCAGAACCCCCCGCACACGTGCAGTCACCACCCCCACTACCATTTACACGTCCCCTGTGTCCTCTCCCACTGTGTCTGTGACCCCCTCTTCCAAGCTACACAAACGCAGGCAGCCACCCACCCAACAGCCATCCACCTCACGACAGCATCCAACCCAAGCAACTGCACCCAAAGACACCAGACTGAAGACTCCTACAACCACAACCTCTTCCTCCACTCCCATACCCACTACACCTACCCGTCCCTCTGTTCTTAAATTGCTTTTCCTTTCCAAACTTGACCTCTTTCCAACAACTCCCCCACCCCGTCCATCTCATAGGACTCCAGTCAGCACCTCAGCCACCACAAAAGCGGGACCTGTAATGACAGTGTGCCATGGACTGTGGAGTCCCCCACCCTCAAGGGCAGCCAGTTCAGTAAGGAGCCAAGGCACGGCCAGCCCACCCCCGGTAAAACATCCGAAGATTGTCAGTGGCCGGCGCGAGAAGACACCAGGGACCAAAATCCCTACCATGGCTCCGGCAGGAAGTGTGGTGCCACCTGGCACACCGCCAAAGGTGGGGAAGGGCCACAGGCTAACAGGGAAGGCTGGGAAGGGCAGCACGCCCGACAAGTCCGCCAGCAGCCCAGCTGGCCAGGAGGGCCCCGCCAGCCCCATCCCAGGTGGGCAGGAGGACACCCACAGGCCCGGTACTACAGCCCAGGAGGGGCCCGCAAGCCCCATCCCAGGTGGGCAGAAGGACACCCACAGGCCCGGTACTGCAGCCCAGGAGGGCCCCGCCAGCCACACAACAGATGGGCAGGAAGGCACCGCCAGCCACAGGTCAGGTGGCGAATGACCTCCATGCCATGGCCGGATCCGCTGAGCTGGACACTCATCCGATGCACCGCTGCACTGGGCACCGCCGTCTCAAGCACCGCTGAACTGGGCACCGCCGTCTCAAGCACCGCTGAACAGGGCACCGCCGTCTCAAGCACCGCTAAACAGGACACCGCCATCTCAAGCACCGCTGAACAGGGCACCGCCGTCTCAAGCACCGCTGAACTGGGCCCTTCATCTCAAGCACCGCTGAACTGGGCCCTTCATCTCAATCACCGCTGAACTGGGCCCTTCATCTCAAGCACCGCTGAACAGGGCACCGCCGCCTCAAGCACCGCTGAACTGGGCACCGCCGTCTCAAGCACCGCTGAACAGGGCACCGCCGTCTCAAGCACCGCTGAACAGGGCATCGCCGTCTCAAGCACCGCTGAACTGGGCCCTTCATCTCAAGCACTGCTGAACTGGGCACCGCCGTCCCAAGCACCGCTGAACTGGGCACCGCCGTCTCAAGCACCGCTGAACAGGGCACCGCCGTCTCAAGCACCGCTGAACAGGACACCGCCATCTCAAGCACCGCTGAACAGGGCACCGCCGTCTCAAGCACCGCTGAACTGGTCCCTTCATCTCAAGCACCGCTGAACTGGGCCCTTCATTTCAAGCACCGCTGAACTGGGCCCTTCATCTCAAGCACCGCTGAACTGGGCCCTTCATCTCAAGCACCGCTGAACAGGGCACCGCCGCCTCAAGCACCGGTGAACTGGGCACCGCCGTCTCAAGCACCGCTGAACAGGGCACCGCCGTCTCAAGCACCGCTGAACAGGGCATCGCCGTCTCAAGCACCGCTGAACTGGGCTCTTCGTCTCAAGCACTGCTGAACTGGGCACCGCCGTCTCAAGCACCGCTGAACTGGGCACCGCCGTCTCAAGCACCGCTGAACAGGGCACCGCCAACTCAAGCACTGCTGAACAGGGCACCGCCGTCTCAAGCACCGCTGAACTGGGCCCTTCATCTCAAGCACCGCTGAACTGGGCCCTTCATCTCAAGCACCGCTGAACTGGGCCCTTCATCTCAAGCACCGCTGAACAGGGCACTGCCGTCTCAAGCACCGCTGAACTGGGCACCGCCGTCTCAAGCACCGCTGAACAGGGCACCGCCGTCTCAAGAACCGCTGAACAGGGCACCGCCGTCTCAAGCACCGCTGAACTGGGCACCGCCGTCTCAAGCACCGCTGAACTGGGCCCTTCATCTCAAGCACCGCTAAACTGGGACCTTCATCTCAAGCACCGCTGAACTGGGCCCTTCATCTCAAGCACCGCTGAACAGGGCACCGTCGTCTCAAGCACCGCTGAAAAGGGCACCGCCGTCTCAAGCACCGATGAACTGGGCCCTTCATCTCAAGCACCGCTGAACAGGGCACCGCCGTCTCAAGCACCGCTGAACAGGGCACCGCCGTCTCAAGCACCGCTGAACTGGGCCCTTCATCTCAAGCACCGCTGAACTGGGCCCTTCATCTCAAGCACCGCTGAACAGGGCACCGCCGTCTCAAGCAGCGCTGAACTGGGCACCGCCGTCTCAAGCACCGCTGAACAGGGCACCGCCGTCTCAAGCACCGCTGAACAGGGCACCGCCGTCTCAAGCACCGCTGAACTGGGCACCGCCGTCTCAAGCACCGCTGAACAGGGCACCACCGTCTCAAGCACCGCTGAACTGGGCCCTTCATCTCAAGCACCGCTGAACTGGGCCCTTCATCTCAAGCACCGCTGAACTGGGCCCTTCATCTCAAGCACCGCTGAACTGGGCCCTTCATCTCAAGCACCGCTGAACAGGGCACCGCCGTCTCAAGCACCGCTGAACTGGGCACCGCCGTCTCAAGCACCGCTGAACAGGGCACCGCCGTCTCAAGCACCGCTGAACAGGGCACCGCCGTCTCAAGCACCGCTGAACTGGGCCCTTCATCTCAAGCACCGCTGAACAGGGCACCGCCGTCTCAAGCACCGCTGAACAGGGCACCGCCGTCTCAAGCACCGCTGGCCCATTGGCGGAAGGGGCAGTCCCACCTCTGTGTCGGGCAGGGCTGCACGAAGCACTCTGGGCACCAGTCCCCCTCCAGAACCAGTGGAGACTATTATCCACTTGTGAGACTGTGG
This sequence comes from Pleurodeles waltl, assembly GCF_031143425.1. Classification (NCBI taxonomy): domain Eukaryota; kingdom Metazoa; phylum Chordata; class Amphibia; order Caudata; family Salamandridae; genus Pleurodeles; species Pleurodeles waltl. The sequence goes on from NC_090438.1 coordinate 689,131,521, forward strand.
CTTTGCACTCCCCAGGATGTAACAGTGGGCAACCCACCCACTGGAGAGACTTGAGAGACTGTGGCTTTGCACTCCCCAGGATGTAACAGTGGGCAAACCACCCAATGTAGAGACTTGAGAGACTGTGGCTTTGCACTCCCCAGGATGGAACAGTGGCCATGGAGGCCCCTTGTGGATCTGGCGTCGTGGACTCATCTGGCTGAGGTGCCCTCCCTTCCCTTCCCCCCGAGGTGCCTGTAGTTTTGCTATCTGATGCCCCTGCAGTGTTCTCTCCGTTGGAGTCAGGTATCCTGTGTGGGCTTTGCCCATGTGATTTGGGCCCAGTGGTCCACGGACAATGCCTACTACAATGATCGGACTTTAAAATTTATGTATATAAAGGTTTTAGATGTGTGATATATTTTTAAGCCAGTGATACAATATATTACAATGTTTAGAATCATTTCCTTTTGTCTTTGCATTCTTCCGGGGGGCTTGGGGGGTGTAACTCTGAGTTGTTGCTATGCATTGATGTGTGTGTTGTAGTGGGTGAGGGTGGGGGTGGGTGTGTCGCGTATGTGTGTCCCCGTAATTTTTTCCCTCCCCCTCCCCTGTGTCGTAGGTGCAGTACTCTCCGTTGTCTTCTGCGCCGGCGTTCGTGCTCCTGGTAGAGGAGCAGGAAGACAATCGCTGGGAGGATGTGGAGTTCGGGTTCCATGCTGTCCAGATTCCTCGTGGGGTGTATGGAGGTGAGCGTTTTCCGTTAGAAATGGCTGTTTCCGCCGTATTTTTATCGGCGGGGCTACCGCCCCGGAAAAGGTGGCAGATTGGTAGGTTGTGATGGGGTGGGCGGTACATTGACTCTCGCCTGTCTGTTGGCGGTGACCGCTGCGCTGTTTGTTTGTCCCGCCATGGCGGGCGGTGTGTTGAAGTGGCGGTCTCTGTTGGCGGTTTCCGCCAGGGTCAGAATTCCATTTTTTTTACCGCCAGACTGTTGGCGGTTTAGCCGCCGCTTTAACACCGACCACCAAGGTTGGAATGACCCCCTTTGTCTTTTATTTCAGTTTCTGTGCCAACTTCTTTCTATATGGTCTGAGGACTTTGTGCAGAGAAGGGCGAACCCCTTGCACTAGTAGGCCTTGCTGAGGCTTACTTCAACAAATTGGCACCTGAACAGGGACTCATCGGCAACTCGGACGCCCAATGGATTGGTCGCGACAAAGGATTGGGATCTCGCTGCGGACGATCAATGCCTGAGGAGACCCGAGTCTTGGCAACCACGGCGTTTTTCCCTTCTTTCTGATTTGACCATCCAGGTGGCGCCGGTCCTTGACTGAGATCCTTTCTGTTCATTCGTTATGCAGTGACCATTTGGTCGATTTTAGAACTTGGCAGTTGGAACCTGGACACCCTGTGATTGGTAAGAGCCGTTTTACGGCACTTGCTGTGGGTTTTGATGCCTTTGTTTGGTAATGAAGGTTAGCACCACTTGCTGTGGCTCTCGTGTTTTGGGTGACTAGTCAATTTGTGTCCTTTGAATTTATATATAAATTGCAATTTATATAGGCAGGTAATGATGAGAATTTTCTCCAATTTAATTTTGATTTGAACAGCACCTTAAGTGCTACTTTGATTATAATATTGCATATTCTGCACTATTTTTGGCATGCCTGTTTTTAGCGCACTTCGTAGGATGTGTTGCTTTTGTAATGGTACCAATTTGAGACTGGAAGAATCGCAACCGGCACCCCCAGAGGGGGCGCCCAATAGAGATATGTATGTTAAACATGGTCTTTCTTCTATAATGTACAGCACATTATGGAATAAATACACTTGTGCAGATCCTGAGTTATGTTGGCCTAATTGGGTGTATACTCCTTGGAATAGGGCAGATGTAATGGCACTTAAAACAGCATTACCTGACCTGCGGAAAAATACAGCCGCCTTTTATGAGGAAGTTGAGGGAGCAATTAGTTCTTGTACTACGACTTTGGACAACTTGATTCTTTTGTTTTGCCTGAAGTTGTGGCTCTCATACAATATGTCGATGATTATTTTGTTGGCAGCTGATACCCCTGAGCCATGTGAAAAGTGCACTTTGTCCTTACTTTCTTTTCTTGCTTCACACCATCATAAAGTGTCACGAAAGAAATTGCAATATTGTAGAACAAAGGTAATCTATTTAGGTCACCTTTTGTCTAAGGAGGGCCGTGCACTTACATCAGATCGTATTCAAGCAATTTTAGACACACCAGTACCCTCTACTCAGAAAGATGTTCATGCATTCCTTGGTCTTACTTCTTTTTGCTAGCACTTTTGACTAAAGATACTCCAATGCCCCTCCCATGGACAGATGAATGTGAGACTGCTTTCCGGTAGCTACGACAAGCCCTTTGTTCAGCACCAGTGTTAGGTACTCCAGATTACATGAAGCCTTTTGCACTTTACGTACATGAGAAAGATGGATGTGCATTGTCAGTTTTAGAACAGACAAAGGGTCGTATTGATTTGCAAGATACGTCCCTTCCAGATGTAGACGAGGAATTGTGGGTTGATGGGTCTTGTTTGAAGTTGCCAGACGGTACGACCTCAGCTGCATATGCAATCACCACAATACACACGGTATTGTAGACAGCTCGTATACCACAGAAGTCAGCTCAAGCAGCTGAACTAATAGCTTTGACACGAGCATGTGAGCTTAGTACTGACTTATGTGTGAACATTTATACAGACAGCCGCTGTGCTTTTGGAGTGGCTCATGATTTTGGTTTGCTTTGGAAGGAGAGAGGCTTTCTCACATCCCACGGGATGCAGATAATGCACGGAGAATTAGTGCAGAACCTCTTGACTGCATTGACATATCCAAAGAAACTAGCTATTGTGAAATGTAGTGCACACAAGAAAGTGACCGATAAGATAGGGCAAGGTAATGCCCTTGCGGACCCCGTAGCACGTGAGACTGGGATGCAGCAAAGTACTACTTCTATGTATGTAGTGAAGGCACAAGCTGAATGTTGGCATAATGCTAGACAAGACATATTAGATATATAGAAATCTGCTTCTGTGAAAGAACGTGAGCAATGGTCTGGAGAAGGAGAATTGGATGATGAGGGCTGTTGGCGGAATAAGCAGATGAATAAATGGAAATTACCTATAGCTTTTGTACAACCTATGGTTCAGATGGCACATGGGCTGGCACATGTTGGAGCTTCAACAATAACGAAGTTGTTTACGCAAGTTTGGGAGCATCCAGAAATTTCCAGTACAGCTAAGAGAGTAGTACAGTCTTGTTTGATCTGTTTACAATACAATCCTGGAAAAGGGACACGTACTCCTGCGGGAGGGTTTGCTACACCAACTGCACCTTTTGAAGTTCTACAAATGGATTATATTCAGCTTGAACGCTGCAACAATTTAAAGTATGTCTTGGTGGTGGTATGCGCCTTCAGTAAATGGATAGAGGCGTACCCCACAAAGGATAATACTGCCATTACCACAGCGAAGGTGATTTTGAAATAATTTTTCCCTGGGTTTGGTGTTTACAGTCTTTTATGGAATGATAACGGACCTCATTTTGTTGGGGATGTTATTAAGTATGTCCTGAAAGGATTAGGGATCAAACAGAAGTTCCATGCGGTTTTTCACCCACAATCAGCAGGGTTGGTGGAAAGGTATAATGCTACTTTGAAGCTGAAGTTAGCGAAGCGAAGATCCTTAACTTGGCCGGATGCATTACCGTTGGCATTATTGTCTATTAGGTCGAATTGGCCTTACTCCCTAAGAAATAGTGTTTGGAAGGCCAATGAACATTTGGGGAGTTCCTAAGCCAAAGTCTGTATATGATGTACCTTGTGTCCTGATGAATGATTATTTGGCACAGTAGGCCTTGCTGAGGCTTACTTCAGCACCGGGGGCAGCAGCGGTGGGGAGAATGCGAGAGAGTATAGAGAAAGAATGAGAGGAGGGAGGAGAAAAATGAGGAAAAGAAGAGGGAAGCGCAGAAAGTGAAAAGGCACATAGACAGCACACTAAAGGGAAAAGGAGGAATAAAGGGAAAGAGGCAAAGAAAGAGGAAAGCGCTGAAGTGAAAGGCACAAAAACAGCACACTAAAGAAAAAAGAAGAGAAAAGAGAAAGGAGGCAGAGGGCAGCCCAGCAGAAGAGTAGAGCTCTCCCACTAGGCACCAGGGATGAGGCGCAGGCAGAAGCCTGCGGGCGGAGGAGTGCCTCGAACTTCTGACAGAGGTCAGTGTTCCAGTCAGGACGGGCTTCCACTTACTGGTGGAGCTATTCGGAGACAGAGCAGTTCACTGACCAGGTCATCCTTCTCTCTCTGTATCTGTATGGAGAGTGATTTGTGAAATAGAACAAGAACCCCATTTTTATTGTAATGTACAGGAGAACAAAAAACATCACCCACCCACTGCCTCCTCAAGGAGTTAAATTATTTATCAGATGGGATTCTTGTAACATAGAAAACTCACAATTTAGTTTGGAAAGATGTGAAAGGACACTCTGCTTCTTAATGGGATTACGTAAACCTTTCACATTCCAAAAAAGAACACGCATGACTTTGACCATTTTGCTGAACAATAAAAAGATATTCTTGTTACAGCATTTTCAATATAATATACAGGGAGTGCAGAATTATTAGGCAAATGAGTATTTTGACCACATCATCCTCTTTATGCATGTTGTCTTACTCCAAGCTGTATAGGCTCGAAAGCCTACTACCAATTAAGCATATTAGGTGATGTGCATCTCTGTAATGAGAAGGGGTGTGGTCTAATGACATCAACACCCTATATCAGGTGTGCATAATTATTAGGCAACTTCCTGTCCTTTGGCAAAATGGGTCAAAAGAAGGACTTGACAGGCTCCGAAAAGTCAAAAATAGTGAGATATCTTGCAGAGGGATGCAGCACTCTTAAAATTGCAAAGCTTCTGAAGCGTGATCATCGAACAATCAAGCGTTTCATTCAAAATAGTCAACAGGGTCGCAAGAAGCGTGTGGAAAAATCAAGGCGCAAAATAACTGCCCATGAACTGAGAAAAGTCAAGCGTGCAGCTGCCACGATGCCACTTGCCACCAGTTTGGCCATATTTCAGAGCTGCAACATCACTGGAGTGCCCAAAAGCACAAGGTGTGCAATACTCAGAGACATGGCCAAGGTAAGAAAGGCTGAAAGACGACCACCACTGAACAAGACACACAAGCTGAAACGTCAAGACTGGGCCAATAAATATCTCAAGACTGATTTTTCTAAGGTTTTATGGACTGATGAAATGAGAGTGAGTCTTGATGGGCCAGATGGATGGGCCCGTGGCTGGATTGGTAAAGGGCAGAGAGCTCCAGTCCGACTCAGACGCCAGCAAGGTGGAGGTGGAGTACTGGTTTGGGCTGGTATCATCAAAGATGAGCTTGTGGGGCCTTTTCGGGTTGAGGATGGAGTCAAGCTCAACTCCCAGTCCTACTGCCAGTTCCTGGAAGACACCTTCTTCAAGCAGTGGTACAGGAAGAAGTCTGCATCCTTCAAGAAAAACATGATTTTCATGCAGGACAATGCTCCATCACAAGCGTCCAAGTACTCCACAGCGTGGCTGGCAAGAAAGGGTATAAAAGAAGGAAATCTAATGACATGGCCTCCTTGTTCACCTGATCTGAACCCCATTGAGAACCTGTGGTCCATCATCAAATGTGAGATTTACAAGGAGGGAAAACAGTACACCTCTCTGAACAGTGTCTGGGAGGCTGTGGTTGCTGCTGCACGCCATGTTGATGGTGAACAGATCAAAACACTGACAGGATCCATGGATGGCAGGCTTTTGAGTGTCCTTGCAAAGAAAGGTGGCTATATTGGTCACTGATTTGTTTTTGATTTGTTTTTGAATGTCAGAAATGTATATTTGTGAATGTTGAGATGTTATATTGGTTTCACTGGTAATAATAAATAATTGAAATGGGTATATATTTTTTTTTTGTTAAGTTGCCTAATAATTATGCACAGTAATAGTCACCTGCACACACAGATATCCCCCTAACATAGCTAAAACTAAAAACAAACTAAAAACTACTTCCAAAAATATTCAGCTTTGATATTAATGAGTTTTTTGGGTTCATTGAGAACATGGTTGTTGTTCAATAATAAAATTAATCCTCAAAAATACAACTTGCCTAATAATTCTGCACTAAATTACATAACAATAAATTGAAAACCACTGGATCATATAGTAACAAAAGCTATGTAGGATGAGCAGACAAATCTCAATCAAGTAAGAGAGAAATAAGGAAGAAATAGGAATAGAAAAAAGGAAAGAAGCGTAAATGGTGATAAAAAACAAAGTAGACGGCTATAAGCCAAATGGCTTGAGCCATAATAAAACAAGGTAAGTACAATACGGTGACAATAAGAGAGGAGAGTGGGGAAGCACAAAAAGAGCCAAGATAAGCAACAACTGGAACTTCACAAGAGAGAATACAGGAGGTCACATGACACTAGATGAAGAAAGATATGGATAACGGCATGAAAATTGAAACCTTTGACTTATACATAACACTTACCGACAACTGAGAACAACTGAGAACATAATGTAGACAATGGGTCTGGAACATAAAACAGAGAAGGGACACATATCTGAGTTAGGGAAACAGATAAGGTGTGAAATACCTGTAAAGGAGAAAAATGAATGACTAGTAAAGTAGGACAATACTTTAGCATGAACAATTTTGCCGAAAAACTTGCAGCGCAACAATGAGCAATCAAGATTTGCCACATTCCATTTCTTCACCCTTGCATTGGCAAATAAACTTTTTCAAATCTACAGGAGAGGCAAATGAAAAGGTACAATCTTTATAAGTCACTTTGAAAAAGCAAGGATGCACCAGACCATATCGAGCATTTAGAGATCTTATCCCTGGATGTAGTGAAAGAAATTATTTGCGGCAAGCTTCTATAGCAAGTGCCATGTACTGTGAGAAGAGGACCCTATGGCCCAACCACAGCATTTGTTTCCTTTGTTTAGCTGCTGATAAGAACATGAGTAGCTCATTGTATTCTAAAAAAAGACGTATTATGCCTCTTGGTCGATCATGTGATGAGGTGCCCGAAGGTTTGGGCCCTACATGGAAAGCACGTTGTAGGTTAAGGGCAGTACCATCCTTGAACCCAACTATCTTCGGAATATGAATCTTTCGAAAATTGATTATGTCATTGTCTACCGCCTCCTTAGGTATGCCATAAATTTGAGGTTATTGCGCCGGTTACGATTTTCCAAGTCCTCAGTTTGCTGTTTCAGAAGCAAAATTTCCTTAGACATGACATCTATCTTGGTAACCGCATCCTGTATTTTAGTTATCCTTTGTTCAGCTTCCGAGACCCTGCATTCCAGATTCGACCATTTTTCGTCAATCCTTTGAAGAGTTGCATCAGTTTCTATCAAAAAGGGCTTCAAGTGCTTTATTTCATCCATGAGATCTTCAAGGGTCAGAGGCAAAGGAGATTTCGTTGGAGAAGAGGGATCCTTCTTATGTGGTTTAGAAGTGCATATAACAGCCTTTGGAGAGGAAGATGAGGAAGGCTCCATACGCAATAAATATTTCACACAAAAATGGTAAATTATAGTAGAATTATCCAACGGTAGCACAATAATCTAAAATGCACTCCATACAGTAAATCTTCTGGCCCGCAAAATTATAAGCGACACAGACAACTCCTGAGGCTGCGGAAGCTGACCATATCCCAATGGTATAGTAAATGCAATAGTCATGAACAAAACAACTAAAGATGATTAAAAAAATTATCTGGATAAGAGTAACTGATTGAGAAAAGGAGCCTCAAATAATGCCAGCGTCATACAGCAAGCAAAGCAAGCAGAGCTGTTCGTTTAAAGCCAAAATGGCAGCTGCAACCACCAAAGCTGAGGAGAAGCCCGATTAACCAAAATAAACAGCAGTATAGGCTCCAAAATTAGTTCAAGAATGGAATACCTCTCGGCCACGCCCTGCTTCTTTCACTTCTTATAGAGAAAAAAATTGTGAAATTAAGTAACAATTATAGATCTGACATTAGCCAAGACATTTTCATTTTACTAAACTGATTTGTATAATATACTTACCTAGAGGTGTTTTCAGCCAGCCATATCAATACATTAGTCTGTTAATGTGTCAGTCACATTTCTTTCTTTTTTACAGCATGGTGTAATGAGACAGACAACTTCAGCCACTGGCTGAATTTACTGTGAGTGACGGCACTCTGCCCTTTCACAAGGAGCACAATCAAAAACCAAGAAGCTCCCTTCAATGCTAGATGCTACTATAGCTATCTGTGTTCATTAAGACCAGTTTGTTTTTTTGTGATTTATATGCTGGGTTTTTTAACTGAGAGCCTGGCAGCTTTCCACCAATAATGTTTTTCAAAGACCATGACAAAATAAACAAGCATTGACAAAGCCAAATGTGTGGCAGCCAATGCTAGATCTATTGGCCTTGCCAGTGATTTTCAGGTCTGGTGCTAGCCGCACCTTAAGATTTTACTAAAATTATATATTATATACTTAACTTATAGGGTCTTTCAACCAGTCCTTGTCATCCATTTGTCTGTTGTGCCTTTAACATTATTCTTCCACCCAATACACCATTTAGCATGGGACTATGGGTCAGCTCACTTCATTCATTGGCTAACTTCACTGTAAGCAATAGCCTTCTGTTCTTACACAATATATATATATATTTACACAGAAAAGCAGTTTCTTTTCATGGTAGGTACTGCCATCCAGGTTTGTGATTTTCAGTGAAACAAAAAAATACAGGCCTGAGAAATATAAATGGATTCTGTGCAATGTTTTACAAAAACTTTACAAAACAACACAAGCATTGGCAAACCCAAATGGTATGATGTTGTCAACCAGACTTTTGTTTTGTTTTGTCATCCTTTTTGCAAAACATTATTGCTCAGGAAGATGCCAGGTGTTCATCAAAGAGCAGCAGGCCATACCTCATAATGATGTCAGCTAATGACTGATGTGTGCTGACCTACTGCTCCTTGTGTGATTGAATGGGTTGGAAAATGTGACTGACAACCACAGACGAATGGATGAAGAGTGACTAAAAGCCTCTATAGGTAACTACGTCATACGTCATAAACACATTTGTAGTAAAATTCAAAGTTCACAGCTAACACAGACCTAGAAAAGCCAATTATTGTGGCATTGGTGAAAGAAAGAAAGACAGAAAGACATCAAGAAGGAAAGAAAAAGGATTGAAAGAAACAAAGAAAAAAGACAAGGAAGAAAGAAAGAAAGAAAGAAAGGAAAAAAGACAAGAAAGGATGAAAGAATGAAGGAAAGAAAGAAGGAGAGATAGAAAAAGGGATATTTTCCATAAGCCTAAGAATGGCTAGAGAGGAGCTAAAAGTGTAATGAAAAGACTCAAATGAATGGTGATGATAATTCAAACAACTTGTTATATCTGAATTTATCATAACTGGCACAGAAAATAAGTTATAAGACTTTGTTTCCTGTTAACTAGGCTCTAGCCTGCTAGTGGTCTCTCCTGATTGGTCAGCCCTAACAGGATTAGCCAGGCTGTTTTGATGAGGTGATAAATTGCCTGCACTGAGCAGAGGCTATATGACAGGGGAGGTTAACAGATGCTGAGGCCAGGCGAGGAGGGGGACTGGTTAAATCAAGATGAGGCTTTTAAGGAAAGACATTCAGAAAGGAATGCAGCCAGGCCTGTCCCCTCAGCCCTCTATACCACAGATAGATAGTAGGCTTAAAGAAGTAATTTGTAGATGTGGAGAGGGGGAGTTAATAGAAATGAGCTACACAAGTGTATTGTCTTAGCCAGGTCTTGCTCCTTTGGAGGAAAATCATCCATCTTGGAATGTTAAAGTGCAGGGCTTTATGGGACAAGAGATGCCACACTATGAAAGAAGTTGTCATACTTCTGGGTGCTCATTGGACAGGATGCCCACGGACTGTCCCCCAAGATTATTGAAGAAAAGTTGCTTATCTGCATTGAAATTCATATCTGCTGCCTGAAACCACAAGAAGATGAAGGACTGCCCTGATGTAACCCTGCACACTTAAGGACTGCCTGTTGCACACTGGAACCATTGCCCAAAGGACCTTGACTTGCTTTAAAAAGGACTTAAGAGTGGACTCCCTGAAGGAGCAGGTTAAAAGAGCTTCCCTGTATTTACAAGTATTGGGCAACGTGCATTGTGGGAATTGTACTCCCAAGGAGCAACTCGGGGATTCTGGAACCTTTTATTGGGGTTGTGGATCACTTTCCTGCATCAAACTTCCACAAAATCCCCAGCCTGGAGTGCGTCCAGTGGGCTTGCAAGGATTAAGCAAGGTGCGTTATGGGGATTGCAGTCCCAACATTCCAAGAAGCAGCTCAGATATTCCGGAGCTTGGATTGGGGTTGTGGATCACATTCCTGCATCAAGAAACACCTCTGGAACTAAGTGTAAAAGTGTTACATTACGGATGGCTTGAACTCTTGACTGTGTTCCGGTCCTGTGCAACCTTTCCTATAAACACTATTGGCTTCTAAGTTCTTCTCTACTTTTAATCTTTAAAAATTCATATCTCTGGTTCCCTTTATTAAATTCTTGCTGTTTTTATGTCATTTTAAGGTAAAAATGTTCACTATTTCCATAATTTGGTGTAGGATTGTAATTGAGTTTTGTGCGTTGCTTGTTTACTATATTGGCATATTTAACTGTTTTACATACGTGTCTCCTGAGTTAAGCCTGAATGCTTACACTCAGACACTCAGTTAGAAAACAAGAAAGTGCAAGGCACCCACCTGCCATGTTGCATCTGTGTGAGACGAGATGCAATCAAGTTTTAAAACACTGCGGGTGTTTTCACAAAGCTAAGCATCCATGTGATTGAATGTACATGAGTTTACTTTTACACTTTGATATAAATGTACTACTTCAGGCTAATTAACATTTACAAGTGTACATTTACTACAAAGTGTAGGCACGTTGTACAGTTTCTACATCCTGAATTCACATAATTTACAAATGTATAGTAATTATTAGTAACTTTTTAAATGTAGGCAGAGATTGCCTAATAGTAAAATACAGAGACATTTTTAAGGTTTATTAAATATTTCATAAAGTTAACAATTTGTTAAGTTCATATTCTAAATTAATTGAAAATATGTATTTTACACAAAGAACATGATAAAACCATGCTACATCGTAATGAAGGGCCAAATGTATGAAACTTTTTTGCACTCGCAAACGGTGCGAATCGTAAAAATCAGCCGTTTGCGAGTGCAAAAAAGTGGTCTGCGATGCATGAAAGGCATTCGCAGACCAAAAATAAGAAATCGCAAAAATTGTGATTTTTTGCGTTGCGACCTGGTTTTGTGAGTCGCAATTTGCGATTCGGTATTTCCAGTAGGAAATTGCGAGGTGCAAATTGTGAGTCGCAAAATCCAAGTTGCAAAGAGATGCATAAAAAAATCGCAAATTGCGATTTTTCGCAGAATGCCATTTTGCACATGCAAAATACCACTAACTGAAAACAGGTGGTAACCAGGTGCAACCTATATAAAGAGGCCCAGAATGCCTCAGACTATTTTCCAAAATGGCTGCACTCTACATCATGGCGAGGAGGATGAGGATCTTGGCAGGTTTGAGGAGAGGGAGGAGGAGACAGGAGCGCATTTTCAGAGTGCGCATTACACTTTTTAGCCTGACAGAGGAGGAAATATATGAGAGGTATAGGTTGAACTCAGCCATGATACTTGATCTGATAGCTGAGCTACAACCCATACTGCAGCGCAGAACAGTAAGGACTCACAGCATACCCACCCATGTGCAGGTATTATGCTCCCTCCACCTACTCACCTCAGGGAGCTATCAAGGGGTCATAGCAGCAGCTGGAGGGGTATCACAGAGTACCCTCTCCAGATGATTTTTCAATTCATTTATCAACGCCATGCTGAGCAAACTACACCAGTACATCAGATTCCCCCACACCCCAGAGGAAATACAGCAGACAAAAATTGAATTTTACCAGATAGCATAGTTCCCCCACGTCCTAGGTGCCATAGATGGGACACATGTTGCAATATGTCCACCATCCGCCACAGAGTATGTGTACCGCAACAGGAAATACCAACATTCAATGAATATACAGGTGATATGCAATGCCTCCTACATCATTACTGATCTCGTGGCCAGGTACCCAGGGAGCACACATGATTCGTACATCTTTCGCCACAGCGGGATTCACACAAGACTGCTAGCTGGGGAGTTTGTTGAAGGATATCTACTAGGTATTGACCCTCTATACAATGGCGCATTGATAGAGTGCTGATGTCAGATGGCCAACTTCTTATCATACCCTCTGTCCCTTCCAGGAGACAGTGCTTACGCAGTGCACACCTACACGATGACGCCCTACCTCAATCCTGCAACACAAGTTGAACGGAGATACAATGCAGCACACAGGGCAACCTGCAATGTGGTGGAGCGCACCTTTGGACTGCTGAAGAGTCGCTTCCGGTGCCTCCACAAAAGTGGAGGGGCACTACAGTACAGTCCAGAGACGACATGTAGAATAGTGGCTACTTGTGCTATCTTGCACAATATAGCTACCACCATGGGCATACCTGTAGAAATATGTGATACTGAATCTGATGAGGATGATGATCCCATACCACCCCTACATCCAGCAGACAGGACCAGTGCAGCAGAGGGAAGGCAAAGGCGTGCCGATAGCACACACAACCATTTCAGACGTGAGTATAAATGACACAAATCCTCTGACGACTGTACCTGTATTGAAATAAATTTATTACCTTAAGTCAGGTAATGTTCGTGTGAGGAATAACACAAAAAGGTTAAGTGAGAAACTCAAAACAATGAAGGACCTGAGTAATGCACTATTACTTCATAGTGAAAACATAAGTCCACTGGCAGCTAAAGTCATTTTTTCCGGCCATGCACACCACTCGGGTGCCCAGTTACCTCACTGGCACCTCTATTGTCCGCCTCAGTGGCAGTGCTGTGCCTGGCACTGATGCTGGAACTGTCCTCAGTGTCCCCCAGTGCAAGCTCACTCGGAGTGGCTGACCTCGGTCCCATAATGTGTTCGATCACATTGGTGATCTGCACCAGTCCATTCACAACATCCCTGCTGCTGTGAGCTGCCTCCACTTGTGCAGCCACTGCACGACGGGCAATCAGTGCAGTTGAATTAGCCACCCTGTTAGACGAACGACAGAGGCTGCCAAACATGTTCCTAAATCTGCGCTCCTGTCTGCGCTGGCTCACCCTCTCATGGCGCAGCTCCTGGCAGAGTTCACGGACAGCACTTGTGAGGTCTCTGGTGTCCTGTGATGCCTGCACCTGTCCCTCATGCAGCTGTTCTATGTTGTTATTGAGGCAGTCAAGTTGGCGATGCAGGCCCACCATGTTGCGGTTATGTTTGTGCAAATTATTTTCTAATCCCAGGATCCTCTTATTTTATAGGCGCTGCTGCTGCAACATAGAAGCTTCCAGCCCACCAAAGAGGGAGGGACCCTCACCTGCCTCATGCTGCTGTGCCCCGGAATTTGTCGCCATCCTGCGTGGTGCTGTGGTCTGCTGACACCTGACCTCCTGCATCTGGCTGCGCCTGCCTATTGCTAATGGGGAAATTGGCCCTTCCTGCTGCTCATCTGAGTCGTTGCTGAGCTCTGGCAGTGGCAGTGCCCTGGGCCTGCGTCGGACAGTCACAATGTTGATAGACCCACTGGTGTTTCAATCGGAGGCCAGATGGGTGTCAGTCTCGCCTACCCGTGCTGATGCTGTGGCCGCTGGGCCTGGCCCACCTGCAACGACAATATGCAGCATGTCAGTTATGTATGTTACATTTACGGTCACACAATGGTAATAAAGGTACAGGTGCTTCTCTACACTGTGTTGTGTTCCTCTGGGTGTCACTCTACTTAAATACATTGTATGGGCTACTTTTAGCTCTGGGTTGTGGACCGCCACTCCCATAATGCATTGTTGTGCTGCTTCTTCGATGTGGACTGGACTACTTCTCACAATGTTTAACATTACTTGCTAATTCCTAAGGGGCTTTTGTGCATACACATAAGGGGTTACAAATCAATATTGCACTTACCTTGGCTGGTACTTGGTGTGCCGGAGGTGTCGATCTCTGTGACCCCTGTCACAGCTTCAGGTAGGAGTGTGGACTCAACTAGGTCCTCTAATGGTGTGGATGGTGCCTCTGTGGGTGGACCGCCTCACGTGCCTGTGGCCTCCTGCAGTCTCCTTGCCACCCTCTCCTTCGCACGGGACCGCAGGTCATACCACCTCTTCTTGATTTCTTCAACGGAGCGCTGTGCCACTCCAATTGCGCAGATTTTTTATTGTATATCCGCCCATAGTCTCCCTTTCTCACTCTCAGGCACCTGGAGTGAGCTTTTTCCAAAAAGGCGATCATGGCTCCTGACCACCTCCTCAGTCAGTACCTCAAGCTCCTGCTTGCTGAATTTTAGCTTGCGCTTTCTTTCTCCCTTCTCCTGTGCTGGGGTGTCCATCCTTGCTCAGGTGTGCTGGCTCCTTCTGAGTGCTGCTCTGTGTGGCTGGGCTGCTCTCTCTCAGGATGCTGGTTTGGGTGTTGCACCTAAACTGCCTGGGATGACTCATTTCCTGCTTGTGATGTCATCAGGCTCCTCCAGGTGTGCTTTCTCAAAATTTCTCGCAATTTGCGATTTTTTACCGAATCGCAAAAAAATCGCAATTTTTTTACATGGCCAAATGAGACTCGGAAATAGCGATTTCTTAAAGATTTGTGATTCTCAAGGCCATTTGTTCATACATATGGCCCTAAGTCATTTTGAATTAAATATATAAATGTTTTTAGTATATTAAATTACATTTAAATCACTTTTCTTCAGATGTCAAATAAAACAATTCCTACCTAAAGTATAACATCTGACTTAGTATACCTATGTATTTATCATGCAGTAAAACACATAAAAATGTGTTCGACCTGAACGTCGTTGCGGGGTCATCCCCAAACATTTTGCCTTCACCCCTCCTATTTTGCTGATTATATTTTTGTTGACATTAGGACTCTGTGCACTTTACCACTGCTAACCAGTGCTAAAGTGGTTGTGTTCTGTCCCCTCTAAATCATGTTAAAATTATCCTACATCTGACTGGCATATTTATTTTACTTGTAAGGCTCTAGTAGATGGTACTACATGCACACAAGAAGTGTAAATGAGATGCTGCCACTGGGCCTTCAGCACCCGTTGTGCCATCCAATAAAGTAGCACTTTAAAACAGGTCTCATGCCTGCCACTGCAGCCTGAAGTGCAGTTTTAAACTGCCAATAATGCGACATGGTAAAATAAACTTTTCCCATATAGTTTTAATGTTTACATGTCCTGGTAGGGAAAAACTCCTTAATTTGTTTTTCACTTTTGCAAGGCCTAGCTCTATTGACACTGGGTTATCAATTTAGATCTAATAAGTGCTAACTTTGGACTGAGAGCAGGTGGATATATGCTGTTTGGACTCAAATTAATTGTAATTTAAAATCCCTTTTAATGGTAAAGTTGAATTCGAAATCACAGTCCTGAAAATGCCACTTTTAGGAAGCTGGGATGTTCTTGTCCTAACCATTTGCACCTTCGGCTAATGTCCTCGGTCACATGACTGTGAATGCCTCAGTTACTGGGGTCTGTGTATACCTTCCAGACAGTCCGGACACCAACATTTTTCTCCTTGATAAAACTAACTTGCGATCAATCACTTGTGAATCACAACATTTTATCAAATAGAACACAACCAGTTACCACAGAAGTATGAAAACATATATATTTCTTTAACTCAAATACATACTCATAACATGTACAACACAAGAGGGAGAACTTCCAAGACAATCCAATTCATCCTTTCAATGGGTGCACTCCTATTTTTTGTGGTTTCTCCATGAATAGTGCTACAGTGCACTGGTAATGTCTATATGTTACTGGATGTATTCATGGAAACCCAGTGACATGAGAAGTAGGAGTGCACCCATTCAACAGAATAATTTGATTGTTTTGGAAGTTTGTGGCATGAACAGGCACAAGTGGGCTTGCCTTCGGTGCATCTGCACTGCAAAAACCACTAAGTAACTCTGAGAAGAGAGCAGGGGTGGTGAATGAGGCTTAGCAGGGGCACAGGAAAGGGGCAATGGCATGAGAGGAGGCAGGTAAAGAGTG
Organism: Pleurodeles waltl; assembly: GCF_031143425.1. Taxonomy (NCBI): domain Eukaryota; kingdom Metazoa; phylum Chordata; class Amphibia; order Caudata; family Salamandridae; genus Pleurodeles; species Pleurodeles waltl. The sequence continues at coordinate 689,147,739 of NC_090438.1, forward strand.
GGGAGGAGGGAGACAATGTGGCAGGTAGGGGGCTGGAAAACGGGCCACCAAGAGATGATAGAGCAAAAGGGCAGAAGGAATGCAAAAGAAAGACAACAGAAATCAAAGTATAGCAAAGAGCAAAAAAGAGCAAACAATGAGCAGGGTGCACAAAAAGGGCAAAGGCTGGAACAAACATGGGGGAGAAAAAGGGAAAGAGTGCAATGATGGGCAGAAGGTGCTAACAACATCAAATAGAGAGGAAAGGGGCGAAACAAGACAGTGTGCAACTATGAGCAAGGGTGCAAAGGGGAGTACAGAGTGAGCTAAAAGAGTCAAGAGTGCAAAGTAGAACAAATAGTGAATGGAAGAAGAGCAACAGAAAAGCTGGAGAGTGAGTGTGTAGCTAGGGAGGAGGCATGAGCAGAGGTGGTACGCGAGGGCCTAGATCAGTCAGAGGACTGGTTCAGGTAAGTTCAAGGAGAACAGGGCCTGGGAGATCTGCACTTTTGATCACAACAATGACAGCCCTGGTGACCACAAAGGCAAAGCTCCAACTGTCTGTGATGCCAGGCCTGCTCTTAGCACTACAGCAACAACTATCCGTGATGCTGCCCCTGCTTCTTGCAGCCTCCCTCCACAGCATGCTGGACTTTGAGAAGGTAATTTTTTCAGTGGGACTTACCTGGTTCCTGTATCTGGCCAACGCTCCATTGCAGTCGGTCTCAACTTGTGACTTTCACATGGTCTAGCACGATCACATGATTGCAAGCGTAGCTTTGTACTTTTAGGCATATATCTACCTAAAACTTTCAAATTCCATGTTTCAGATTCTACTAATTTACTTTTTGTCATTCTAGTATCAATTGTTTTATTAAAGTTTACTCTATTTCTCTAAATTTGTGTGGGATTTTTCTTGTGTGGTGTTTGAACTTTATTACTGTTTGAGTGCTGCATGCTTAACACATTGCCTATAAGGTTTAAGACTGACTGCTTTTGTGCCAAGCTACTATAAGTTTAAGCACAGGTTAATTCAGTGACTTTTCTAAAGGGGGTGCTACACAGTGTTAGTAAGATGTTCCTACCCTTCATTCCTAATCTACTGTGCTCAGCAAAGAAAGGTGTCTTGTGGGAAAATTAGAAATTTCTGCTGGTCACTCAATGTCTCACAAAAGTCTTATGTAGAGAATGGGTTATTAATTTGGGAAAGAGAAACATTACCAATCTAATAATCACACCCTGGTTAGGCATCAACATGTCCTAGTGAAAGCTATAACAAAAAAACAGGTACATTTTTGGTTAGCTTCAAGAAGTACCAACAATACTAAAGCCAAGAAAAAAACACAATAAAATTCAAGTGCATCAAATGTAAAAAAAAGGGGGAAAAATGAGCAAAATGATACTAAAAAGGTTTGAGGCACAATTTTCCTATAAAAAGTAAATCAGTAATGTACAGACTTAGTTCATGGTTGACTAGGGCATAGGTGTGACTTCATTCTACCTATGATGGAGTTAATTGTCTTGTTTAAAGCTTTTACCTTCTGGCTTAGTATACTTTTTAGAAAGTCACTTTCTTCCAAGGAGACAAGGTACAAGGCTGAAGCTGGCAATACATCATACTTGACCTCCAGCTAAAGCTGTCTGCTTGAGCAGAAAAATCTCAAAGTGGGACAAAGCTGGATGTCATAGCCACTGTGGTAGCATACCTGCTGCAATAGATTTTCTGGCTCACCCAGTCCAAGATTTTACCTATAAACTTAGTAACTTTTGATTTTCAGAATCCACCAGCTGGGCAATGCTGGAAGCTGCAACTAGGTAAGGCTCTTCAAGGCCACACCCCTGCACTGTGAAGTATGACTGAACCCTCTTTCATTACAGCAAAATACTGCAACTCGGACAAACCAGTGTTTTCTTGTCCACCTTGAGTATATATTTGCAGTGCAAAAATGACAATAATTACAAAGTCCCACTTTTCTCCAACTGTTGCAAAAGTTATTTTCTTTTTGGTAACTCCTGAAACCCCCATGTCCTCAGGGCATGCTTTTAGGCACCTGTCTTTCTCAAGTCTGTGGCCCTGCAATGTCCACTCCGCTGTGGCTTATGGGGCTTTTGCTTTTTGTGTCATAGGAAAAGACAAACAGGAGGTCAACCACTAGACCCTTGAAGAGTAGTTCTAGTCCTGTGATGTCAGCAGGAGTTACAAGTCATTAAGACTTCTTTCTCCCATTAGGGCCTTCTCCATCAGATGTAGTCTTTCCAGTTTCAAGAATATTCAAAGGACATGGTATTGGGGTTACAGTCTTATCCTGTGTGTTAGAAATTGCAGTTTCTAAGATGGTAGAGTAATGCACCCTTTCTAAGTAGGGACCACAGTCCTACCCAGGATAAGTCACAACACAACCTAAATTATCCTGTGCTCACCCTCAGGTAGCTTGGCACAGAGCAAGACTCAAATTTGAAGGCAATGTGTAAAGTATTTGTGCAATACCTCATAAAGTAGCAAAGTGTGACATCACAAAAAGGTTAGAAAGATAGAGAATATTTATCAGTGTGAGATAAGGCAAAAACAATACAAATCCCACTGATGCGTTTCCAGATATGAAGTATGCAGGTAACATATACTACTAGAGCAATCGTAGGGGAAAACTGCTGCCAATCCCACAGTGGATCATCAAATGTCTACAAACACTCCTCTGAAGTATTATGCCCAATTGATATTCATTTAGTGATCTGCCCAGGTCCTTTGGGGCTGGGGAGTGCACCACAGGTCAATCATCAGTGGGCATGTCGGGTTCATTTAAGGACCTCGCAGACTGAGGTCCGACTTACAGTACCCTAACTCTGGAGGCTCTCCTGTGTTGGGAGATGGTACAGTGGTGAGCCAAGCGGGGCTGTCTTCAAGGAGTCGTGGTCGGTCTGTGATTGGCACAGCACACAAGGTGGCAATCCTTCTCCTGGCATACAGTGAACAGCTGACAGCATCAGAAATCTCCTTGTTGTCACAGCAAACAATGAGCCCGTGCTGGAAGAGGTTTCCCTCTGCAAGAAATGCCTGACCACACAGCAGAGAGTTTGGTTTTTAGGTCAAGGGAACAGTGCTCAGAAATTGTTTTCACCCTGTTGATGATCAAGCACTCGCTGCCTGAGTGAAGTGTGAAGCAATCGATCCGCTCCTGAGTTGGAGCACTTGTCAGAAACAGGGGGCAAGCCAGCAAGACTGTGGAGATCACTTGTGGAGGGAAGGCAGAGTCCTTCCATCAGGGTCAGAGAACAACAGGCAGCAGGGAACAAGCAGAAAAGCAGTCCCTCTAGAAAAAAGTCAGTTTAAATCCTTTGAGCAGCACAGCAGTGCTTCTGACAGAGGTTCAGTTCCAGACCCAGAAGCATCTGAGTTTAGTAGGTCACAGCCCCAGTACTTATACCCAAAAAATCCTTTAAAGTATGGGGAGGTTTTAAAGGGTAGTTTTGGAGTACACAAGTATTTCTTGTAACCCAGCCCTTTCTGGCAGACCTTCTGTAATGGGTTATCAATCCTTTGTGTGGGATGAGGCCACTGCCTCTTTGAAGTGTAAGTGGGGCCCCTTCCTCTCTACTAACCCAGGACTGGCCATCAAAATGCAGATGTTTGGAGATGGGTGCTAAGCCACACCTAACCTTCCTGTGTTTGTGGTTGTCTGGGGGAATGCACAAAATGTAGCCGTCACTTATCCAAACGTGTATTGGAGACAGGCTAAGGCACACAGACCTGTAAGAACAGAGAAATGTCCACTTTCGAAAAGTGGCATTTCTAAAATAGTAATGTTAAACCTGGCCTGACCAGTAAAGAGGATTTATCATTACCATTCCAAAGATATGAAACATGAGGTAGTCACTCATTTATGATCAGGAATTACTGCTTAAAAGTATATTAAGGAATTCCTAATGCTGGCCTATGAGAGGAGTATGACTCACATTAGTGAAAAACTACTTTGGGAGTTTTTCACTACAAGGGAATGTAAAACTTAAAAGTACATGTGCTGCCTTTTAAATACCCTGCACCCTACCCTATGGGTTACCTAGGGCATACTTATGGGGTGACATAGGTATGCCAAAACAGGAGTTTAAGGCTTAGCAAAGGGTTTTAAATGCCAAGTTGAAGTGGCAGTAAAATTGCACCCACAGGCCCTGCAATTGCAGGCCTGAGACATGGTAAGGGTGCTACGTAGGTGAGTGCTGCAGGTCCACTAGTAGCATTTAATTTACAGGTCCTGGGCACAAGTGGTGTGCTTTACTAGGGACTTATAACTAAATTAGATGTGCAAATTGGGTATGAGCCAATATTGCCATGTTAGGGGAGAGTGCACCAGCACATTAGCCCTTGTCAGCAGTGGTAAAGTGCTCAGAGTCCTAAAACCAGCAAAAATGAGATCAATGAAATGGAGGGAGGCAGGCAAAAAGTTCGGGGAAGACCACCCGAAGGCTGTCAGGACTAACAAAATTGTTAGAAATGGGGTTTCTGGCTGGCTAGGGAATGAACCTAAGCCAGGTAGAACCCACACACTCTAGTAAAGGCAAGGGAGTTACACGTGCAAGATAACCCCTGCTCAGCCCCTTGGTAGCTTGGCACGAGCAGTCAGGCATAACCCGGACACAATGTGTAAAGTGTTTGCACAACACACACACCTGTGATGTACTCCACACACCACAAAGGAAACACAACACCAAGTTATATAAAAAGGGGGTTGCCCTGAATCTGGTTTTCCAACCTAGGGTCTGTACCCTTGGGCTGGTCATGAGTTAGGGGAGAGTCCTCCCTCTCCCTCAAACGCTTCCCCTCAGATGAGGTACCCTTAGAGTACAAAACAGTAGGGACGCTCGGGACAGCTGTCTCTACTTCCAGGTCAAGGGGGTTGCCCTGGACCTTGTTTCCTCACCAGGGTATGAACCCTTGGGTGGGATTGGAGTTAGGGGAGAGTTGTCCCCCTCCCACAAACCCCCCTGTATAAGCTTCAGCACCCCCCGCGGGGTGGTACTGCTGGTCAGCAGAGCTGGTGGGTCACTGGTTCCAGTCGTCCTTCCATTTTTTCCTGACACTAGGATCCCTTTCAGTGGATGACTCCTTGGCATAGAATATGTGCCCTCCCTTGGGCCCCCTCTGGGTGCCTTCCAGGAACTGCAGCGGGGAACAGGACCATCTAAAACTTGCACCCTCCCCACTCAAAACCTGTTCTGGGTTACTCTGAACCTTCCCCACCGGTTGGTGAGGTGCACCTGAGCCATTCCCTTTTGGGTCACTCCCCAGTGCCTTACCAGCCCCTCTAGCACTCAGCCAGAAGTCGGCCTTCTTTGCAAGTTCCCTGGGGTCAGAGAACTTACTCTGTGACAGGTGTTGGCATAGCCCTGGAAAAAAGCAACAGAACACGTGCTCCCTTACAATGAGACTGAACAGTCCTTCGTAAGTGTTTGCTGGGCTACCCTTCACCCATCCTTCTAGTGCTTTGCAACAATTCTCCACAAAATCCTCCCAAGACTGGTGAGACTGCTTTTTGCTGCTTCTGAAGCTCAACCTGTAGTCTTCACGGGTGAGATCATACCTTTTTATCAGGGCCTCTTTGATGAGGGGATACTCCTGCCTTTCACTTCCTTCTAGGGCCAGTAGGACATCTCTCCCCTCCTCAGAAACATAGCTCCCCAGGCCAGTCCCCCAGTCTTTCTCAGGGATCCTTCACGCAACCAGAGCTTCTTCATACTCCCTCAGCCACTGACGTATGTCATCTCCCTTCTTGAACACAGGCACCAGGTCTGTGGGTAGTAGGGATTGTGCCTCACACTACAATTAATTATGCTGCCAACACCGCACTCCACCTGCAGTGCTGGTGAGTCCAGACTTGTCAGACTGCGCTCTAGAGCGAGTCTTTCCCTGGCAAAGGCCCTTTCAGCCTCTGCCATCCTCTCCTGGACTGAGGCCTTCTCTACCTCAACCCTTCCCTCTTCTACAGCCATCTGGACTAGCTGAAGCCTCAGGTCCCTGCTGCTAGGCAAGAACCTAGTAAGGGAATCCCTATCTATGGGGTCCTCTCTCTCTAATGGTGTCCCTGGCCAGTCATCTTCTCCCTCAGTATCAAACTCTCTGGGGTCACTGTCCCCTGGGGTGCGGACTGGAGACCCTCCCACTCAGAGTCCTCAGTACTCTCATAGTTCTCTTTGGGTCACCCTCAGAACCAAGGCCCTCACAGCCCTCCTTTACTGTCACTACTGTCACTACCCCCTGCGCCTCCTCAAAATCAAACAGGGCTCTCATGGGGTAATTCTTTTCACATAGAGGTATACCTCTCTCACTGTAGAAGCTCTTTAACTCCTCTAGAGTGTATTCCTACAATTTGTCCATGTCAAAGGTAGATTCCATTTTGATGAGAGCGAACACAGGTGTAGAACAACAAGAGTCCCAAGTGCAAGTATATGACACAGGAGTAATAAATCAAAATGATTGGTTTGAGAGAACAGGAGAATAATTTGAAAAATAACCTCTCCTCACCCCCCTGGTAGCTTGGCACGAGCAGTCAGGCCTAACCCGGAGGCAATGTGTGAAGCGTTTGCACAATACAGACAATACCCGTGACACACACAACACACCACAAACGAAACACAACACAAGTTATATAAAAATAAAGTGTATTGTACACACTATCAGTAGACCAAACACAAGTTGTCAGTAATACCTTGCTACCTAAGCAGTTGTCAGAATGTTACACAGTACTATTACTCTGCAGAAATAAGCAATAGTCACACATAACACACAGGTTACTCATTATTCTGCAATGTAAGCAGTAGTCAGGAAAAACATTACTAAAGAAATGCACTTGTCATAACATCATCATAAAATGCCCATACTAGGAACATTAAGAAATACATGGCAAGTCTTAAACATACATCCCCAAAATGGGTGCATAAGCAAGGGAACATTCCCCTCTGTCACTCACCATGTACCAAGTATACACATGTCAAGGTAATTATACTAGAAAGGGGAGACCTTTCACTTAGCCTAGGTCGTGGCAAGAAAAACCCTTCCTTATGGGGGTTATAGCACGACTGCGCATTTCACGGTCATTACCCAGGAATTGGTGTATGCAGGGCGTCACGCTCTTGCATTACGTCTAGGCTTGGAGGGGAAAAAGGTATCCGCCCCCCCCTTCCAGCAAAGGAGCCCTTGTGTTTCTACTGATGATGAAGGCCTGACGGGCTGGACAGGAACAGGTCCTCTTATGAGGGTTGCCCCCTATCCTGCAAACCGCGATGAGGGTGGCCCTGAAGTCTCCTGCCCTGTTCCTGGGGGGGTTAACTACTCACTCCGGTGACCTCTCCTTGACACCTCTGGGCCCATAGCAGCTTGGGAAGGTGCCTGGGCCCTCAGTGACAAGGTGGCTCCTCGACTCAGGATGGCCACTACTTCAGAGGGAATCCTGGGCCCAGCGGGAAACATATATGGGAGTAGTTCCTACAGGTGTCCCGGGGGACTTTCCAACGGGCACGCTTTGGTCGTGCCTGTCTTTCTCCGGGGGAAGAATCCAAGAGCGCTTTTTCACGCACCAATACCGAATTCAGGCCAGCAATCCAGTGCTCGAAGAAAACAGCGCTCTATGGGCGTGCTCGTTCAGCAATAGAATTGCTCTCCCTGGCGCTTACAGAAAATCAATGACAAAGCACTCCGAGGCTGAGAAGCAAAATAGATGCAGGGGGCAGGGGTCACAGCACCCAGCCCCTGGAGACAGAAAGGGGGAGCACAGGGCTGCAAGGCCCCACAAACAGGCCAGCATAAGAGTTGCAGATAGTGGCAGATCCACCAAGTGACCCAGCAGGTTACAGGTTAGCACAACAGCAGCAGTCCAAGGCAGTTGCTGGCGAGTCCATCCAGCAGCGTTCTGTGTCCAGTTCCAAGTATGTTTCCTGTCTGTTTTAGTGTGGAAAAATCCCCTGTACTCAGTCTTGCAAAGCATTTCCAATGAGGGGGAGAGGAGTTTCCAACCAGTTACAACTGGTTGTAGGAGTGTCCCCTCTCTCCTCCTGCACAGGCTCCAGACATCAGTTGGGGTAAACTAACCCTTTGTGTGAGGCTAGGGCACAGCCTTTACAGATGCAAGTGTGCCCCGTCTCCCCTTCTCTCAGCCCAGGAAGACCATTCAATATGTAGATGCACCTCTTTGACACCTCCACCCTCCCTGTGTACAGGCTGTATGAAAAGTATGCACAAAGCCCAGCTGTCACTCTGCGCAGATGTGGATTGGAGTCAAGCTGCAAAACACCAGAGTCATAAGCACAGAGAAATGCTCCCTTTCTAGAAGTTGCATTTCTATACCAGTAATAAAAAATCCACCCACACCAGTAAGCAGCATTTCTCACTACCATTACAACCATACCAAACATGCCTACGCTACCCCTCAAGAATCAGACAATACCCCCAGATATAAGGCTGTTTGTCACTTCCAGGACAGGCCACACTACAATGCACATATTCTGCATTATACATACATAGCACCCAGCCCATAGGGCTAGCTAGGGCCTACCTTAAGGGTGACATACATGTAGTAAAAGGGGAGTTCTGGACGTGGCAAGTAAATTTAGATGCCAGATCCTTGTGGCAGTAAACGGCGCACACAGGTCCTGCGCTAGCAGGCCTCAGAAAGGTTTAAAAGGTTAATTCTGTGGGTGGTTCAAGTGGTTCAAGCTGTGCAGCAGGCCCACTAGTAGCATTTAATTTACAGGCCCTGGGTATCAGGATACCACTGTACAAGGGACTTACAGGTAAATTAAATGTGCCAATCAGCTGTGAGTCAATCATACCAAGTTTACAAGGGAGAACACATGCCCTTTAACAGTGATAAAGTGATAAAGTGACCAGAGTCATAACGTCAGCCAAAAAGGGTCAGAAAAAATAAGGAGGTGAAGGCAAAAACGTTTGGGGAATGACCTTGTAGAAAGTGCCAGATCTAATAACCATGCATTAGTATATGAATGGATAATTTTCTCTACCCATTCCTGTCCACATTTTTGCCCTATTCCCATCTCTTTTCGCAGCCTACCTCCTTGCTTGCTTTACAGTGAAAATCCCAGAAACGCTAAGTTGTCTTTCATCAGCAGGGGCTCTGGCTCTCCCTAGAGAAATCCCCTATTTAGATTAAGTTTTCTCCCTCTGTCAGGGTCAAGGAATATTTTCCCCCTGCTGTGACTTGAGTCAGAAAGTCTAGGAGGGCCCTGAGAATGAACACTATCAGCCCCTTTTGGCAACTACTCATCAAAATATTTAGGTTGAAGGGTTTATTTTGTTCTGGCAACCGTTTTATACCCACTCCCAGAAGGTTAATTTCTGTTAAATATTGAGTTTTCAACAACACCCTTGCCTTCCTATCCTCTGGATTGCCTATTGTCCTTTGGAGAACAGCATTATATGTTCAGCCAGAAATGTGGATTGGGCCTCAGAAGTTGATGTGGGTAGCAAATCTGGTTTATCAGTTTTGGCTTAGGTATAAAAAAGTAAATTTTTATAAATGTACTTTTCCACTAATGTTATCATAAGTCTACTTTTGCCATGAAATTAGATTTTTTAAACTAAGTAGAAAAAAGTCTGATAATTTTGCAAATATTTTCTAGGTGAATTCCTAAATTAAGGGTTTTAATTTTATACAGGCCTGTTCACTGACAATGTAGCTAGACCTACACTTGAAAATAACTTCTGGAAATTTAGTGACTGTGAGGACACATTATTTCCAAAATTTGATATGCTACTTTTTATATATTAACCCTTTTGCTGCTAGGCCTGTCCACACTTTCCCTTACCCCCAGAGCCAGGCCTTTTTTTTTAGCTATTTGGAGTAGTTTGTGCTTAGGCCTCCATACCTTTTTATCTGCGTAAGCTATCCATGCCAAATTTCGATCCTTTTTTTCAAACAACGTAGGAATTCTAAAGGTATATAGGGTTTGTTGATTCCCCTGGAGAGGACCACAAAATTTGCCAAAATGTAGCTACATTTTGTTTTTGGGGGAAAAATGCAAAAAAAGTGCGGCAGAAGAAAGTGTCTGTTTTTCCCACAAATGGCATCAATGAAAGGTTTGTGGTGCTAAAATCACCATCTTCCCAGCTTTCAGGAACAGTCATACTTAAAAAAATTCTAACACAGTTTGGCATTGTAAGGGGAGATAGCCCATTTTTCCTATTTTTGGTGCTTTCAACCTTATTTCACTTTGTGGTGGAAATAGGTGTGAAACCCATGGTAGTTCCCAGAAAGTTATACATTTCTGGAAACAAGACATAGGGGGTCATTTCGAGGGACCGCCGTGCTGAAGACCGCCAGTGGTGGCGGTTTTCCGCTCGGCGTATTATGACTGCTGGCAGCCCTCCGTCCTGAGCCGCCAGCAGCCATATTGGCGGGCGGGGGGGAAGTGGAGGTTGCTCCACCTCCACCGCCACGTCAACAGAACACCGCCCACCGAATCACGTTCTGTGATTCGGCGTGGCGGTGTTCTGTTGACGGTGTGGTGGCGGCGGAGCAGCCCCCATGGATCCCGTACCCTCCTAGAGGATCAATGGACCAGGTAAGTTGATTGTCTGTTAGGGGAGGGGGTGGGGGGTGTTGTGTGCGTGCATGGGTGTGTGTGTGTGTATGTAGAGGGTGTGTGTGAGTGCGTGTATGCATGTGGGTGTGTTGTGTGTTTGGAAATGAGTGCGTGTCTGTCTGTATGTATGTCTGTATGGATGTGTGCGTGTATGTCTGAATGTGGGTGTGTGCGTATGACTGTGTGTGTGGCTGTTGACATGTATGTTGGTGTGTGTGCGGTTATGTGTGTTGGTGGTGCCTGCGTGCGTGTCAGGTGTGAATGTGTAATGTAATGTTGGGGGTAGGGGTGGGGAGGGGGGTCCTGCCACCTTTGGGGATGGCAGGTGTGGTGGGGGTGAAGGGGAAAGACTCGGGTTGGGGGTGGGGGGCGGACCCCTATCAGTGCCAGGGAAGGAATTCCCTGGCACTGATAGTGCTCACCGCCATGGATTTCATGGTGGTTCCAAACCCCATGAAATCCATGGCGGTCAGCCGGGTCATGATACCGCCGGCGGTATTGTGACGACCGCCGGGGTGGAGACCCAGGTCTCCAGCCCAGCGGTCGTCTACGCCCTGGCAGTCAGATCGGAGAAGTGGCGGATGACCATGGCGGTAACCGCCTTGGTCATAATTCCTAAATTTTTACCGCCAGCCTGTTGGCGGTAGGACAGCCGCTTCTCCGCCAACCGCCAGGGTTGTAATGAGGGCCAAAATTCTGAATTCAGCAAGGGTGATTTATGTAGATACTTCAAGGTTTTTACAAAGAAACCTAGTGTTAAAATAAAAAAAAAATTGAAAATGAGTATGGAAAAAATGGGCATTTGTAAAAACATTTCATTTGTAACTTCTCATCATGATGGTCGATTCACAGAAGCTATACGCCATTACCTCTGGTAGACCCTTCTGGTTGTGAGGATATGTAGGGGCATATTTACAAACCCCTAGCGGCTCCTTGCTCCACATTAGCATAATTTTTTTATTAAGGAGGTATTTTTGCCACGCTGTATTAACAAAGTGGTGCAATGCATGCATTGTGCCACTTTGCATCCTCTCACACCACATTATGCCTGCATCAGGCATAATGTATGCAAGGGTAGCGTTCCGGCGCTAGGAGACTCACAAAATGATGCAGTGAAATTTACAATATTTCACTGTGCCATTTTTGATGCAATTTTTAACACCTGCTCTAAGCAGCCATTAAAATGACACACCCATAATAACTTATGGGCCTCCTTGCACTTTGCTACACTATCGCCAAAAATATTGACGCTCGTGCAGCAAAGCGCCACAATAGTGTAAAAAATTTTGACGCTATTGGCCTAACAACCAACATGGTGCGCCGTATTGTAAATACGGTGCAACCATGGTGCCGTTAAGTGGTGGTAGGGACATGCAAGAAAAATTGTATATTGGTCCTTGTACATATGCCCCATAGTGTTTGTGGGTTTTGTAAGAACTCAAGGTACCTAGAGCCAATAACTGAGCTGCACCCTGCAATGGTTTTTCTTTGTGCAAGGGTATAGATCAATTCATATGGTAAAATCTAAACAGTGAAAAATAGATATCAAGGAAACCTATGTATTTCCAAAATGGGCAAAAGGTATGGAGTGTAGAAGCAGGGATTATTTGCACATCTCCAAATTTGTGGGTATCCATAATATCATGTGAATTAGAGGGTATTCCTCAAGATTACTTCTTTCTTAAACATTGTCTCACATTTGGAAAGTGCAATTGCAGACAAATACAATTGGTAATAGCACTTGTTCTACTATTGTGTGTTCCCCTAAGACTCCAAATAAAAATGGTACCTCACTTGTGTGGGTAGGCCTAGTGCTCACAACAGGAAATCGCCCAAATGCAACATGGATACATCAAATATTTCCATGCAAAATTGTCTCATTTTTTGCAAAGTGGGCAGCTGTGATATTTGGGCTCTAGCTCAGTTGGTACCTAGGGAAACCTAGCAAACCTATAATTTTTTTAAAACTAGACATCTTTTGGAATGTAGAATGCTGTGCCATGTGTGGCTCCCAGCATGTATTACCCAGAAGCCCTTTCAAACCTCAAAGTTTGACTAAAAACACATTTTCCTCACGTTTCAGTGATGGAAAGTTTAGGAATCTGCACAGAGCCACACACTTCCTTCCACCCAGAGTTCTCCAAAGTCAGTCAACAAAATGGTACCTCAATTGTGTGGGTAGGTCTAGTGCCTACAACAGGCAATGGCCTAAAATGCAACATGGATACATCAAAATTTCCACGCAAAACAAACCTGTTTTTTGCAAAGGTGTTAGCTGTGGGTTTTAGGCCGTAGCTCTGCTGGCACCTAGGAAAACCTAGCAAACCTGTACACTTTTGAAACACCTAGGGGAATCCAGGATGGGATAACTTGTGTGGCTCTGCCCAGGTTGTTTTACCCAGGATATCTTGCAAACCTCAAACGTTGATTGAAAAACACATTTTCCTCACTTTTTTTGTGATGGAAAGCTCTGGAATCTGCACAGAGCCACACACTTCCTTCCATCCAGCATTCTCCCCAGTCTCCCAGTAAAAATGTTACCTCTCTTGTGTGGGTAGGCCTAGTGCTCGCAACATGAAATGACCCAAAATGCAACATTGATACATCAAATTCTTTCACTCAAAACCAACCTGTTTTTTGCAAAGTGGGTAGCTGGGGTTTTTGGGCTCCAGCTCGGTCTACTAGAAACCTAGCAAACCTGTACATATTTTAAAACTAGACATTTAGGGGAGTATAGGATGGGGTGACTGGGATGGATCGCATTCGTTTTTTTTTACCCAAAATGCCCTGCAAATCTCTAACTGTGCCTGAAATCACACATTTTCCTTACATGTATATGATGAAATCTTCTGGAATCCACAAAAATTCAACAAAATTCCCACCACCCAGCATTGCCCCATTTGTGCTGATAAATATCATGCAACACTTGTGTGTCTCCCTTGCTGCCTCCCCCCCAGCGCCTTGAGACCCTAGCAGGTGACTAGTCACGCTTTACAAATCTGTTGATTGATTGATTGGCTGGGTCTAGTGCCAGTGAAAGGAACTTATCAAAACAAGGGAAATGGGTGCCATTGCATCAAGACTCTAAATGGATCCGTTCCTGTTGCTGGCACTATGCCCAACCACACAAGTGGCACAGCATTGTTACTGGTACAAGTGGGGATATGCTGGGTGGTAGGAATTTTGTGGATTCTGAAGTTTCCATCACAGAAAGGTGAGGGAAAATGTGTGCTTTTAGTCAACATTTGAGGTTTGCAGGGCAGTGTGAGTAAGAAAATGGTATGGGATGGACGCAAAGAACATCACCCTGGACTCCCCCACATGTATAGTTTTCAGAACTGTCTGGGTCTGGTAGGTGTTTCCACGTGGCAGCATATCGAAGTCCAAAAAGTGGAGCTGTTCACCATTGCAAGTGGGCTGATACTGGGAGTTAGCCAAACTCTCCTGGCCCATTTGTAAAAACAGCACCCAAACTAATGAAATCTCCAATTGTTTGCCATTGAGATGAGATTCTTTAGTCTGCAGGGGAGCAGAAAGACTGCTTCTCCCTTTTTAAGGGTGTGGGGGCATGACTATGCCATGCTGGCCAGCCTTCACCCTTACAAACAAAAACAAAAAAAGTAATGCCTGATGTTTAGTCGGCTTTCCTCCTCCCTAGGTGCGGGGGGACAGATGGGGTAAATGGCCCATCTGCTCCCCAAGGAAGGTGGCGGGGCAGAACGCCTGTTTTCATGTGGGGGAGCATGGCCATGCCCAGGCTGTACAGCCCCACCCCTACAAAGAAAAAACATAATTAGTCCCTCATTTCAAGGGGAATTTCTGCTCTCCCTGGGGCAGAAAGACTGTTTCCTTTTTTGGTGGGTAAGAGCATGGCCATGCCCATAGTGGGCAGCACCCACAGATACAAAATACCTGGTATCTAGTGGGCTTTCTGCCCCCTGAGGGGAAAGATGGGGTAATTGCCCCACCGGCTCCACTGGGGAAGCAGAAAGACGGTTTTACTTTTTTTGGTGAGCTGTGGCCGTGCCTATGCTGGGCATCCCCCAGCACTACAAATAACAAACAAAAAAACCCTCATTTCTAGTGGTGGCCTAAAAATATGGTTGAAGTGACACTGGGGAGTAAGGGGGGCAGAAAATGGCCAGAATAATGCCCCCATAAGGCTGCTCCCCGACATGTTATATAAAAATCCCTGGTGTCTAGTGGTTTTTTGCCCCAACTGGGGTAGATTGGCCCTCGAGGGGGGCAGAAAATGGCTTCAGTAATTCCCCCATAATGGGGAATAACCCTTGTTCAAGGGTCCACTCCCTCACATACATATTTTATAGTCCTTATGTCTAGTGGTAGAAAATGGCCAAAGTTGATTCCCAAATATGAGGAGCCACCCTTGCCTAAGGTGACAAACAGATGTCAGGGCACTCATGAAGAAGAGTTCAGTCCTCCATGTGTGTCAAGATTTGGTAAGCCATCAAATGTGAGTCGGACCAGGATAGTAGGCAAAAACTCAGTTTAATCTTGAAATTTAAAGTCCATTACAGCAACAAAAAACGTCCTTGAAACCATTCTCCATAATGCAACAACAGCCAACACGTGTTTCGTCCTATGAGATAAGTATTCTCAAAGACTTCATCAGGGCTTGGCACTGGAAGCCTTGCTTCCCGAACCCCCATATGAAGTCGGTGCAGTGACTGCAGAAGGTGGGCTGCTTGAAGAAGCGCGCTATGAAGCGGTGGTCCTTCACCTGGTGCACGTTCTTCTGCCGCAGGGCCCCTTTGCGGGTGAAGCGGTTGGCCACGTCCTCGGAGGCAACCGAGTCGTTGGACTGGAAGAGGTCTGCCATGGCGGCTCCCGACCTTGTTTAGAACAATGCCTCATAGAACTCACTATGGTGTATCCATCATCCTCCTGTCTTAAGGCCCTAAAGTGTTCACTCGCTCTGATCCTGAGTGACCTAATGGTGCTGCCTACATAGTAACGACCACATTTGCAGGTGATCATGTAAATGACAAAATTACTGTCACATGTGATGTTGTATCTAATGTCAAAATGGTCACCAGTAGAACTCGTAAATGTCGAAATGCCTGATTTAGCCCATCTACACATACCGCAGTGACCACATTTATAAAAGCCTTTATTACGGCTCATAAGCCAATTGTCCTGTTGGTGTCTGGTGCGATAACTGGGGCATAACATGTTCTTCAGGGTCCTACCTCTACGAAATGTAAATGCCAGAGTATCAGGGATCATTCCCTTGAGAGTAGGATCTGCTGTTAGTACATTCCAATGTCTATTCATACACTTACGTAGTAGTGTAGCTGTTTTTGTGTAATTCACTATGCAACGGATATTACTGTCTCCCGGTCTAGATTTATGGTTGAGTGTGTCAGTCCTTTTTAGGTGTATAACTCTATCACGTGCTCAATCAATGATATGAGGAGGATAACGCCGTGATTTAAATCTTGTTCCCATGTCCTCTATGCATTGTACAAAATCCCTCTTTAAACTGCAGTTCCTTCTCGCCCGTACCATTTCCCCATATGGTATCGAGTTTATCTGATGTGTTGGATGTGCACTTTGCGTATATAGAATGGAATTACATGCCGTGCTCTTTCTATAGAGATGACTCTCAACTTTATAATCATGGATAAAAAGTTCCACATCTAGGAATGCAATACTGGTCGTGCTGTGTACAGAGGTAAATCGAATATTAAAGTCATTTGTGTTCAGATAGGTTATAAAGTCATTAAGTTTCTGTGTGTCACCCGTCCAAACCATCAAACAATCATCTATGTATCTGCCCCAAAAAAGTATATCAGTGTTCCATGTGTTTCCCTCTTTGCTCCAAATAACATTTTGTTTGAAAAATCCCATAAAGAGATTAGCATAGGCTGGTGAGAATCTGGATCCCATGGCCACGCCCTGTTTCTGACGGTACCAATCTTTCTTAAACAAAAAAACATTGTTATTTAGAATCAGCTCCACCATTTTCAGTAACATGTCAGTATGATCATACAGACTCGCTGGTCTCTTATGAAGGAAATGACGCGGGGACCAACCTAAGATGGCGGCCAGGATGGGAGCTTAGTTTTCGAGCTCCGGCCCGTGCCTACCACAAAACATCCTGAGGGCGGCCCCCTGGGCCGCCGAGTGGGGCGCGGAGGAGACGGGGGTCTGTCTGGGCACCCGGTGCCCACAAGGGGCCTCGGGGCTGCCGCAATCGCCGTGTCACGGCTGTGAGTCCCAGCGGGCGGGGACGAGCGGGCGGCCGCGACCGCGTGGCACGGAGCCGCGAGATCGGGGGGCCGCTACTAAAGAGGCGGCGCGCCCCCAAGTGCGGCACAGACCGGAGCGGGGAGAGGGAGCGAGGGGGTGCCACCCCTCTCCCCCCTAGAAGAGAGGAAAGGAGTGAGCGCTGCTCTGCATGAGGGCCGCCCCTCCCCCACAGCGACTGGATTGATTGCAGCAGGAACACGAGGGGACCAGTGGGCCCAACGACGAAGTCAGTGGAGAGAGAGTGAGCTGCAAAAGGCTGCAGAGTGAGTCCCCTGTTTGCGGACACCACCCCTGTCTGTGTGGAGGTGGGGGCGTTGGTGAAGGCAGCCTGCTTGAGGAGTGATATGTCCTGCGGGGTGCGCTTGGCATTGGACTGGGGGGGTGGTGTCTCCGTTCCCCCCCCACACTGTCAACATTGGATTATCACGACTCCCCTTTCCTCCCCCTCCCCCTGTGCCCACTGGGGGCGAGGGCACGAAACGCGGTGGCGCTGGAAGGGGGGAGCGGACCCGGGACCCCCCCCTCCCAAGTGGAACAGAGGGGGCATCCCAGAGGGCCACCAACAGCTGCTAAGCTCAGGACCCAGTGTGGCGCGGAACGCTCGATCTCCTGTGTTCAAACAGCAGCGACCAACTGGAGGAGGAGTGGGGCATCCGACAAAAGAACCGAGCAATAGGCTTGGCCGCAGTCCCTGGAAGAGGGGGACCAAACGGAGCCCAACCCCTGGGGGGACTGGATGGGGGCCCCCCACCCATCCACCTCGGTCGAGCGTCAGGAGAGGGAAGTCTGCGTGCTACCTGGAGCGGGAGCTACTAGCCGCCCCCCCACTTGACGTGCGTGGAGGACCTAGCGGTCAGCATCGCGGGGGACGACCGCCCAGCTGATCACAAAGGCCACGCCGGAACCCTGCACTAAATAGCAGCTGCACAAATATCCGACCCCGCTCAACTGCGAGCCGCTTGCCAGCCACCCATCATGGCCGCTAGAAACAAATCCACAAAGAACCAGGACCGGCACACAAAGGGGCAGTAAACGGGGGATCAACAGATAGCCCCAACCCTGCAAGCTCTGGAATCCACCCTGCAAACCCACTCAACCCAGTTTGAAAAAGTACTGCAAGCAATTATGGACACTAAAGCTTCTCTGGAGAACAGGATTGATTCAGTTTCACAAGATCTAAATCTGCTAAGAGTGGACCACTGCAACCTAACGGAAAGGGTAAAGTCGGCAGAGGCGGAGATAAAGGAAATGAACCCCTTGGTTCTGGCCAACCAAAAACAAATACAGCAACTGGATGCAGAGGTAAAAGCACTCTGGCGCTGTGCCGAAGAGGCGGAAGGCAGATCACGGAGAAACAACGTGCGCTTTATAGGATTTCCTGAAAAATTAGCAGAGCAGAGCACAGAAATAATCCTGGAGCAATGGCTGATCAAGGAGGTGCTGAATGGGTCTCCGTCGAAATTCTTCTCGGTAGAAAGAGTACATAGGATACCCGGGAGACCCCCAGTCCCGGGCCAGACATCGAGACCCCTGATAGCGAGATTTTTAAACTACAGGGACCGCGATCTAATTCTGCAGCTATTCTGCAGCAAAGGCCCATTCAGATACGAAGACTCAGAAATCAACGCTTACCCAGACTTCACACAGGAAGTACAAAAACAGCGCAATTCATTCGTGAGGGTCAAACAGCGCCTCCGAGAGCACAACATCAAATATGCACTGCTATTCCCTGCTAAGCTACGAGTCACAACGGATGAACGCGTCCACATGTTCACATCTCCGGAGGATGCCTGGACGTGGTTACACGCGAAGGGCCTGGTGCGACCCCAGTCCCGAACGGAGGACAGAGAGGAATGGCTAACTGCCCCACTGCGAAAGCATTCCAAAAGGAGGCCAAGAGGCCAGCCCTCAGAGGAGCAGGCGGCCGAGGAAAGGGCAAGAGTATTGAAGGCCACTCCACTGCACACGCAAAATACTTATGCGGCATTGAGGGAGACCCCGGCGGATAGCCCGGACTCTGATTCGCTCAGCTCGACATCCGGCCTCGCGGAATCGCCAGCGGGGCCGAAGCACACCCCCGAGCGGCGGACGAACTGTAAACATGGACGGCCTCTCGCTCTTCTCTTCCCTCCTCCTCTTCTCCGTCCTCGTTCCTCCCTTTGGGATCCCCTCCCCGCCCTTTCTCCCCCCCCTATCTCCTCCCTCCCTTCCTTCCCCCCCCAGCTGCAGAGGGTAACAACCTGGTCGAGGTGCCCGTGCCGAATCCACACCTATCCACGAGTAGGCTAATGCTGCCGCGGGCCCCGAACGGCCTAGACTGTGTCATGGACGGTATTGTTTGATCACAGCGGTTGGGGGGGGTGGCTGGGGCGGGGGGGTTTGGTAGGTGGGGGCCCAGGGGGGGCCCAGTACTATAGGCAGCCAACGGCTGCGGAAGGGTGTGGGCCACATACACAGGCCACACCTGGTTTTTTAATAGGGCCGCCCCATGGGAGTTCGAATGGACACCAAGTTTGTTGTTCGAGTGCGAGATTAGTAGTTTGTTATTAGTTAAAAGTTTTACGTTGATTGTGAGTGGTGGGTGTGCAGAGGGGTCCGTAGTTATGCTGATTTCAAAAGGTCAACACAAAACACAGGAAATATTGTTAGTGCAAACACACAGTTGGGCAAAAGTGACTGAGCAGGAGGGGACCCGTGCGGATATGGATGGGCTGGAGTGAGGGGAGGCAACCACACATAGGCCCTCATTCTGACCTTGGCGGGCGGCGGAGGCCGCCCGCCAAAGTCCCGCCGTCAGGTTACCGTACCGCGGTCGAAAGACCGCGGCGGTAATTCTGACATTCCCGCTGGGCTGGCGGGCGGCTGCCCGCCAGCCCAGCGGGAAAGAGGCTTCCACGATGAAGCCGGCTCGGAATCGAGCCGGCGGAGTGAAAGCTGTGCGACGGGTGCAGTTGCACCCGTCGTGTATTTCACTGTCTGCGCAGCAGACAGTGAAATACATTTAGGGGCCCTCTTACGGGGGCCCCTGCAGTGCCCATGCCAGTGGCATGGGCACTGCAGGGGCCCCCAGGGGCCCCGCAACCCCCCTACCGCCATCCGGTTCCCGGCGGGCGGACCGCCGGGAACTGGATGGCGGTAGGGGGGGTCGGAAACCCCTCGGCGGCGCAGCTAGCTGCGCCGCCTTGGAGGATTCCAATGGGCGGCGGTACACTGGCGGGTGACCGCCAGTGTTGCCGGTCCGACCGCGGCTTTACCGCCGCGGTCGGAATGCCCATTGGAGCACCGCCAGCCTGTCGGCGGTGCTCCCGCGGTCCTCCAACCCGGCGGTCATGGACCGCCAGGGTTGGAATGACCACCATAATGTAAAATAGCGCTAAGTGCACCCATCCACACACCAATATAATATAATCACGTGGATTGTAAGAGGGTTGGGGGCTACAGGCAAAAGGAACAGGGTTCACGACCGCCTTAAAAGACAGGGCACGCATATAGCCATCCTGCAGGAGACACACTGTCTGGAAGCTGACCTTTGAGGGCTGCGCGGAAGATGGGGCGGTCAACTGGTGGGTACTATATATTCGGCATACGCCAGGGGAGTGCTGATCTGGATAGCAAGTGGGGTTCCCTTTGTCATAACACACCAGACGATTGACAAAGGGGGCAGATATGTGGCACTAGAGGGTGCCCTCGATGGCAGACAGTTAACAATAGTTGGAGTCTATGCCCCTAACAGTGCTACAGCTGAATTCCTGGGCACTCTCACCCCAGCTTTATTGGATAACCCCGAATCTCCAGCCATATGGGGAGGCGACTTCAACAGCATCCCAAACATAGAGTTAGATAGGTCCACCAGGCCTTCAAAAACAAACCTAAATAAAACAGTCAGAAGCCCCCTACTTGAATGGGCAGCGGATGTGAGGCACATAAGGTCGTAGTAAAAGGGTACTGCATCTCAACTAGCTGGGGAGTCAGGCGCGCGCTGCACTCGGAAATAAATAAATTAGAGAAGGAAATGGGAGTATTGGAAAAAGCAGTGGCAAATAAAGCGGTTCCCTATTCAACACTGAAAGAGGCTCTTACAAAATACAATGAAGCAGACGACCGCCTCCGAAAACACGATCATAAATACCGCTTAATGCGACTCCATGCAGAAGGAGACAGGTTTGGCAGGATGCTAGCGTGGCTTCTCCGCGAGAACCAGCAACACACTCGGATTGGGTCCATAAAAGGGCACGCAGGTAAAACGCTCACCACGCAGGACGAAATTAATGGGGCTTTTGGGGAGTACTACACTAAGTTATACACCAAACGTACCACGTGCACTATTCAGCAACTGAGGTCCTTCTTGGAGGACTCTCCAATGACACAAATATCGTTAGCAGACAGGCAGCAACTAGATGCCCCACTTACAATGGAGGAAATAGATAGAGCAGTATCGCAGATGCCCAGGAATAAAGCCCCAGGCACAGATGGACTCCCAATAGAATACTACTCCACATGCTTGCCGCATCTGAAAACACACTTGAAAAGGGTGTTTGAAGAGGCATGGGCCAGCAAAATTGTACCACCCACACTGAGGGAGGCTATGGTGGTGGTTCTCCCTAAGGAGGGACGTGACCCCACCGATGTTAAATCCTACAGACCTTTATCACTCCTAAACCTAGACTGTAAAATATTAGGCAAGATCCTCGCTAACAGGCTCGTCCCGCTAATGCATACTGTGATACACGAAGACCAAAACGGCTTCATCTCAAAGCGCAATACTTTCTTAAATATCCGCAGACTCCTGGGAGTACTGGGGGACACCCCCCTGAGGCTCATGACGAGGTGGTACTATCGCTTGACATCGAGAAAGCATTTGATACTTTGGAGTGGGACTTCCTGTTTGCCACAATGCAATGCATGGGAATAGGGCCGAATTTTATACAGTGGGTGCAGACACTGTATACCAAACCACATGCCAGGGTGAAAACAGGCGGGGTCATATCAGATAGCTTCCCAATCACAAGGGGCACAAGACAGGGTTGCCCATTGTCCCCCCTGCTGTTTGCCATGGCAATGGAGCCGCTGGCCACTCGCATACGGGCTGCGCAGAAGAACTGGGGGGTAGTCAGGAGCGGTTTGCATCACGCCATATCGCTGTATGCAGATGATGCGTTAATATACGTGCGAAAAGGGCCTCAGACGATCCCCTCTGTAATATCTTTGCTAACCAAATTCGGGGAAATATCGGGGCTGGTCGTAAACTGGGACAAATCATGTATATTTCCATTAACTAAATGGTCCCTGGCAAGACAAGAGAATGCTACGTCTGAAGTGGTGCCTCAACACATTCAAATACTTGGGAGTACATATATTCCATAAAAAAGAAGACCTCAGAGATGGGAACCTAGGGAGGGCACTGAACTCCATGAAGGGGTCACCGAGTTTCTGGACTAAACTCCCACTGTCACCCCTGGGCAGGGTAGCGGTGGCGAATATGCTGCTGCTGCCTAGGTTACTATACTACGTCACAGCTTTGCCTATCTGGTTCCCCAGGAGCTTCTTCAAAGGCCTGAACACAGTATTACTGCAACTGATATGGGGAAGCGGTAGGACAAGGGTTGCACTCGCCACCCTGCAATGCCCGCTTGATGCGGGCGGACTGGGAGCCCCTAACTTCGAACTGTATTATGCAGCTGCACAACTACAATGGATTTTGAACTGGTTGCACAGGCCTACACAGGCGGAGTCCAAATGGCTTCTAGCGCGGCTGGAAGGGGCCCCGCTGACCACATGGTTAATGAATAAGACACCAAGGGGGACCCCCGGCAATCCGCTTACAGAGGTAGCGCAACTATGCTGGCAAAGATACATACAAAAAGACCACAAAACACTCCCATACTCACCACTCTTAGCACTAGAATCTATCCCAGTCTGCGGTGATATGGTGGGTTCACGTACGCTCAAGATCTGGACAGAGGCCGGGATAATGTCGGTGGGGGATTGCTTTGAAGACGGGAAACTGATGACATTTGAAGCCATTCAGGCCTTAACGGCAGTGAACCCCAGACAATTTCTATCTTACTATACAATCACCCACCTGATACAAAAGACGTGGGACTCGGGGGACGTGGAACCTAAGTGCTCTCCTGCAATTCACCATATGTTGCAACACGATAACCAAACAAAAATAGTGTTGAAATTGTAGAAAGCTTTGAGCAAGCCCCCCGAGAGCACCCAAGAGAGGCCAAGGGTCAGGTGGAATGCAGTCCTCAATGACCAGATCTCGCAAGAGGAGTGGCTGAAAGCCCTTTATCACATAAGGGGGGTGTCCAGAAACTCCAGGTTTCGCTACACACAATTCAACTATGTGCACCAAACATACCTAACCCCAGCCAAGATATGCCACATGTTCCCCGGGTCGACATCGAACTGCCCGCGGTGCGGCGCTTCAGGAGCGCATTTCTACCACATGGTATGGGAGTGCGCCCACATACACAGGGAATGGAGGGGCTTGACAGTAGAGGTAGCAGAAATAACAGGCTTGTCACTTGCAGCAGACCCCAAATCTTGCCTGCTAGGACTGAGAGCCAGAAAAAAGAAACACCGACACTTACATAAATTTGCAGACCTAGCATTCGTGCTATACAAAAGGCTAATAGCAATGAACTGGAAGGCCCCCAGGGCCCCTGATCTGAAGGCCTGGCGCTCCCTCCAGCTGTGCTGGACCAGGACGGAGGCCCTGGTGCTTGGTAAACTGGCACGCGCTGGACAAAACCACACGGGGAGGAAACCTGGGAAACACTGATCACCCGACTAGCTGCCAAAAATGATGAAAGACCGCCATGACACAGACAGGGAGGATGGGTGGGCAAGGAACCACCAGACACCCTTGGAGTACCACACTGAGCAACCAAACCAGGAGCACAACACATGGCAGAGTTGAAACCCCCTCCCCCTCAGTGAAACCAACATAGGAAATAACAGGGGTCTGGCGCGGAATGCACACATGCGCCAGCTACAGGCAAACAATGCTCACCACCGAGCCACACACAAGCCCTGAAATAAACACGGTCCTCCCCTCCTCTCAGCACAGTCAACAAGTACTATCAGAGTTAGACCCATTGGCGCCAATAAACACGCTTATCCAAGTTACGTGGCTATTAAATAGGACAGATTGGAGTAAGAATTGACCCTAGTTTGTTATGTGTAAGGTGGAGGGATTACAGTGTGTCAATTCAGTTGCGTGAGTACTGTTTGATCAATTATT
Source organism: Pleurodeles waltl (assembly GCF_031143425.1). NCBI lineage: Eukaryota > Metazoa > Chordata > Amphibia > Caudata > Salamandridae > Pleurodeles > Pleurodeles waltl. Next base: position 689,171,830 of record NC_090438.1, read on the forward strand.
GATTATCCTGTCGTGACCGCCCCTCCTCGGAAGCAGAAGAGATGCGGCTCAACAATGTGACTGTATAACGCTAATTGTGTAAACATCGAAAACTCAATAAATATATATATTTTTTTTTAATGAAGGAAATGACGCAAAGCTATAATTCCCAGCTCATGATTTATGCTTGTGTGGAGAGAAGTAACATCTAATGTCACTAAAGTCATACCTGGTTCCCAAGTAATGTCTGCCAGTATACTCAATATGTGCTTGGTATCCTTAATATAAGAGGGCAGGGTCACCACAAATGGCTGCAAGAAGATATCCACATACTCCGAGAGTCTCTCTGTGGGGCCACCTATACCTGAGACAATAGGCCTACAAGGTGGAGAAATAGGGTTTTTGCGTATTTTTGGTGATGTATAGATGCAAGGATTCCTAGGCTTGAGGACACGAAGGTACATGTATTCATCCTCTCTTAATAATGATTGACCCAAGCATTCCTGCAAAAATTTATTCATCCTATTTGCAAGTACAGGAATGGGGTCTACATCAATCTTCTCATAACATGTGGCATCATCAAGTTGTCTATAAATTTCTTGTTCGTAATCTGGGGTATTCATGATCACGATATTGCCACCTTTATCAGCCTCCCTGATCATTATGTCTGTACGTGTCTGCAATTGCCTTAAATTACTGCGTTCTTCATAGCTCAAATTGTCATAACCAATGTGTGGCTGCATATTTTTCTTAGATTCTAGAGCATTTAAATCACGCCAAACTAACTTAAAGAATGTGTCAGTGCAATTGCCACTAGCGAGGGTGGGTATCCACCTCGATTTGGACCTTAAACCACTATACTGTGTATCTGATGGGACATCAAGGTCTGCTAGAATTTGAGATATAGTGGTAGGATCTTGTTCGCAATCTGTAATTGACAATAAGGTGGCTGTGTCATAAATATCCTTAATGGACAGAGAGTAATGATCCTTATTGCTATCAGAGAGGATACTAGTCTCTCTACTATCAATATGGTGGGCAAAGTGCTTTTTAAGTTTTAAGCGTTTGATAAATTTAAAGAAGTCATATTTTGTCTTTTGAAAGTCACCGAAGTCACCTGGACAGAAAACAAGACCTCTGCTAAGTAATGTAAAGTCATGTGTTGTAAGTTCCATACTAGAAAGGTTGATAATGTTGATCGAATCATTGCTCTTATTACCTATTTCTCCTTGTTCCATGATCTGGTCTTCATTCCCTTTCTTCCCTCTGTGAGTTCCTCCTCTCCTGCCCCTCCTTGTTTTCCGGGGTCTATTTTGCGTCGGTTTGTTTCCCAATGACCTTGTCTTATACTTTGGACCGCCGATAAAAAAGAGAGAGTGCTATGTTGTGTTGTAACATCCTGTCTAGATATGTTAGATATCCCACTCATCTCACTGTTGCTAGTCGCAATGCTATTTAGGGAGGATGGGGAACTAACATCCTGAGTTTTTACATGCTCAGTCCTTTTCACTAGGTGATCATATTTGTGAGAGAATGTGATTACCCTACCGTTCTTATAGTCTAATTCATCACGTCTGAGCTTCCGCGTTTTTCTTTGTGTGATGTCATTCTGATGTTGATCAATAATCTCATTTAGTATCTTATAGTTTTTTGCAGTTGCTTCTTCTAGATTCATACTCTTAATTTCTGTCTCTAAAGCCGAGATCTCTGTTTGTAATCTAGTAACCTTTCTCTCTGAGTTCTCTATCAAAATATTCACTAGACTTATTGAGCTTGAAATCAGTTCCTGTTCCCAGCTATCTAATAAATCCGGATCCAGATCATCAAAAGTCGGGAAAATATGGGATCTTAGCCCCCTGGGTATCCTGTTCAACTTCACATATTGTTTTAACGTGGCTCCATCCCACCACTTGGAGACCTCCTGTTTTTTCAATTTTTCCAGTCTAAAGAATTTATCTCGTAAGCCTACTGTGGCTTGTTGAGCGCCAGATGTCTGGGGTTTCAGTACACACCCTGTGCGTTCCAGGTTGCCAAAAATATCCGCTGCCAATTTATCCCGGTCCATATTTAAGAGAAAGAATATCAGAGTAATATTATACAATAAAAGTGTCTGGAGCAGCCTTCCTATACACGGTATACGAGCACAAGATTAGCGAAAAGGAAGAAAACAGGAAACAGCGCTCACAGTCAGTTACTACATCAAACTTAATACATTCTTAGATGCACGGTGCTCCTGGCAGGAGGATCTTCCTCACTCCTCCAATGTTTCCAAAGGAAACCAAACTGTGACAAACAGATGTCAGGGCACTCATGAATAGGAGTTCAGTCCTCCATGTGTGTCAAGATTTGGTAAGCCATCAAATGTGAGTCGGACCAGGATAGTAGGCAAAAACTCAGTTTAATCTTGAAATTTAAAGTCCATTAAAGCAACAAAAAACGTCCTTGAAACCATTCTCCATAATGCAACAACAGCCAACACGTGTTTCGTCCTATGAGATGAGTATTCTCAAAGACTTCATCAGGGCTTGGCACTGGAAGCCTTGTTTCCTGAACCCCCATATGAAGTCGGTGCAGTGACTGCAGAAGGTGGGCTGCTTGAAGAAGCGTGCTATGAAGCGGTGGTCCTTCACCTCGTGCACGTTCTTCTGCCGCAGGGCCCCTTTGCGGGCGAAGCAGTTGGCCACGTCCTCGGAGGCAACCGAGTCGTTGGACTGGAAGAGGTCTGCCATGGCGGCTCCCGACCGTCTTTAGAACAATGCCTCATATGCCTCACTATGGGGTATCGATCATCCTCCTGTCTTAAGGCCCTAAAGTGTTCACTCGCTCTGATCCTGAGTGACCTAATGGTGCTGCCTACATAGTAACGACCACATTTGCAGGTGATCATGTAAATGACAAAATTACTGTCACATGTGATGTTGTATCTAATGTCAAAATGGTCACCGGTAGAACTCGTAAATGTCAAAATGCCTGATTTAGCCCATCTACACATACCGCAGTGACCACATTTATAAAAGCCTTTATTACGGCTCGTAAGCCAATTGTCCTGTTGGTGTCTGCTGCGATAACTGGGGCATAACATGTTCTTCAGGGTCCTACCTCTACGAAATGTAAATGCCGGAGTATCAGGGATCATTCCCTTGAGAGTAGGATTTGCTGTTAGTACATGCCAATGTCTATTCATACACTTACGTAGTAGTGTAGCTGTTTTCGTGTAATTCACTATGCAACGGATATTACTGTCTCCCAGTTTAGATTTATGGTTGAGTGTGTCAGTCCTTTTTAGGTGCATAACTCTATCACGTGCTCTATCAATGATATGAGGAGGATAACCCGTGATTTAAATCTAGTTCCCATGTCCTCTATGCATTGTGCAAAATCCCTCTCTAAACTGCAGTTCCTTCTCGCCCGTACCATTTCCTCATATGGTATTGAGTTTATCAGATGTGTTGGATGTGCACTTTGCGCATGTAGAATGGAATTACATGCTGTGCTCTTTCTATAGAGACGACTCTCAACTTTATTATCATGGATAAAAAGTTCCACATCTAGGAATGCAAGGACCTCTTCCAGTCCAACGACTCGGTTGCCTCAGAGGACGTGGCCAACCGCTTCGCCCGCAAAGGGGCCCTGCGCCAGAAGAACGTGCACGAGGTGAAGGACCACCGCTTCATTGCGCGCTTCTTCAAGCAGCCCACCTTCTGCAGTCACTGCACCGACTTCATATGGGGGTTCGGGAAACAAGGCTTCCAGTGCCAAGCCCTGATGAAGTCTTTGAGAATACTTATCTCATAGGACGAAACACTTGTTGGCTGTTGTTGCATTATGGAGAATGGTTTCAAGGACGTTTTTTGTTGCTTTAATGGACTTTAAATTTCAAGATTAAACTGAGTTTTTGCCTACTATCCTGGTCTGACTCACATTTGATGGCTTACCAAATCTTGACACACATGGAGGACTGAACTCCTATTCATGAGTGCCCTGACATCTGTTTGTCACAGTTTGTTTTCCTTTGGAAACATTGGAGGAGTGAGGAACATCCTCCTGCCAGGAGCACTGTGCATCTAAGAATGTATTAAGCTTGATGTAGTAACTGACTGTGAGCGCTGTTTCCTATGTTTTCTTCCTTTTCGCTAATCTTGTGCTCGTATACCCTTGCCTAAGGGGCCACTCCCTGCCTCCAAAAGAAATACCTGATGACTAGAGGCGTTGATCCCTGTTTTGTGATCACCTTCCTTTAGTGATCGCCAAGCAGGGATCCATTTGGGAAAGATACCAAAGATTCAACCCTTTCTAATAATACCTCTCCTGTGTGCTTAGGTGCTCAGGGGACTGAGATAGCCCCACAAGCACTGAAGTAGTGAAAGTGAAATTAGCTGGTCGGCTCATTTCACTTTCACTCAAATGACATCAGCATGCTATGCTCACGGATCGTTATTAGAGTGAAAACAAAAATGCCTCAGGCAGTAGGGGAAGCTCTTTCCCTGTTCCACAGGCTAAAAAATAAAAAAAGAAATTATATGCAGAGGGATTTCCCGGTTGTGTGCAGAGGACGGAACAGTTCTGTCCTCAGCACACGACCACCATGCTACAAGGGCCCCTGCATAGATTTTAGCATTTGCCCCTAGGAGGTGGGGGTCTCCCATACAGCAGTGGGGCCACACAGGTCCACCCCAATTACTTTACAACCATTTACCTGGGGAATGTGGCAGTCCCATTTCATCATTTTTAAACAAGCCCTGTGGAGGTGGTGGTCCCCAGGGCATGGAGAGGGACGTTCACCCTTCACATTTTTATTAGCACATAGCCAGGGGGACGTGGTGGTCCCTGGGGCTCCTATAAGCCCAGGGAGGGTGACCCCGTGAACGTCCTGGAGACCTGGCCCATCTGGGGGCATAATTAAAACCAAGTGCAGGAGGCCGTGCTTGTTTTTTTTTTTTAAATCCTGTCAAAATTCAGGAATATGTCGTGATTTTTGCTTTGAGTTTTAAAAAAAATAAGGGTTATCTGGGGGACCCCTGCACCAAGACTAGAGGGTTAAGGTAAACTTACCCTGCCCCCTTTTCTTTTTTTTTCTTTTTTCTTTTTGAGACTTGGCTGTAGCAAAGTCTCAGAATGGCTGCCAACACTTCCTGGTTGTAGTGTTGGCAGCCTATCAGATCTCTGCCCAAGATGGGGCATATTTGCGAAGCCTTCGCACCTCCAGATATACATTTTTTTTTTTATATTTCAAAAACTACAGAATGGATTTACACCAAATAACTAAAAGGCTTCTTTCTGGGCCAAAAGCTAGCTTTCTGCCAAATTTTATGTTATTCCATCCAGCAGTACGGGCTATAGTCATGTTCAAAATCCCTCTGGGAATTAAAATGGGAAAACAATTTTTTTGACCCCCCCCTTTTTCTTGGCCCCTGCTTGACGGATGACTCAGAAACTTTCCATGCACAGTAAGATTCTCATTCTCATTTTTTGGGAAACTTTCATGAAGATTCATCAAACTGTGCCAAACATATAGCCAAGTAACTATATATATATATATATGTATATTTGTTTATATATTGCCAAACCAAACAATCGTAAGCAATTGCAATCCGTTGTACTCTAGGAGAGTTATTCACTTTATTGTAATAATGAACAGCACCAAAACCACCACAGAGGTGTTTCAACCAAAAGGATTTGTTTACAGTTTGTAGGGGCACTCACTTTTATACTTTTTTTCAAACATAGCCATAGCAATGCATTATGGGAAACGTAGTGAAAAAGTAATAATTCAAAACAATTAATTCAATCCAAAGATTTCATTCATCCTCAGTATAAAAGCAGTATGTTTTTCAACATAAGATAGTGCAAATAATTGCTAATAATAGTATATTCAATAGACTTATTAATAATAGTATATTCAGTAACCCTTATTTGTGAGGCTGCTCATCAAATTAACCTTTTTCATTTGTACCCCCAATACAGCGCTTATGCAATCAGCCTGTCTAACAATTAATTACACTAGGTCACCTACAAACAAGTTTCTTCATATAATGTTCATCCCGGTCTAGTGACACTCTCCTTTTATTTTTTTCTGCTTGATCTGTTGCTCTCTACCTAGAGGATCCCACTATATCCTCAAACATATTTTCTCTATATTTCTTAATATTCTCCTTTTGAGTTCACTGATCTCTTTTGACCATTCAACTATCCAATATTTTAAATATTTCTTTGTGTTCTCTTTTTTCTCTCGATCATTTCAACACCTACTATATCACTAATCCAAGTTATATCTCGACCCTGTCTTCTTGGTAACTTAAATATCCCATGTATTTAAGTATGATGAGCAGATTCTCCTTTTATTAGTGACTGTAAAGTTCTTTGTCTCCATTTAGGCCCTTCGGAGTCTTAGTTTTTAACTGTATTATTAATCGTGATTCCATTCGCCTTAGTTTCAATTCCCGATCTTCTCCTCTTTCATCCTTGTCAATGCTTGCAATACCAAAAAATCTCATATTTGTCCAATCCTTTCCATCATGTGTTATCAAATGTCTTGCCATGGCATAATTCAAGTTTTTATTCTGTACAGCTCTAATATGCTCTAAAATTTGTTTCTTTAGGGGACATATTGTACTTCCCACATATCGTAATCCACGAAAGCATTCAATTATATACACTACATGAGTGGTATTACATGTAATCCTTTTGTTAATCACCATCTTGTTGCCTTTGGAATCTTTGTATTCTTTTGTGTTTGTCCCTATGCGACATGCTTTACATTTCCCACAGCATTTAAAGCCATTTCCCTGAATCATTAGCCAATTTAATGGTTTATTCATTTGAAAGTGGCTCCTTACCAGGACATCTTGCAGGGACGGTATCTTCTTGTATGTAATCATGGGCCTACCTCCAATCAGTTTTCCAACATCTGGGTCTTTCTTTATTATATCCCAATATTTGTTGAGAATGTTAAGAATTAAATCATTTTCATTCCTATACATCATCACCATTCTTATGTTAGACTCTTTATTCATTTTCTTTGTCACTCATTCTTCTGTTATACTATTTATTCATTTTCTTTGTCACTGACCTTTTAAATATTTCAGTTCTTGTTAAAGACCTTGCTTTTTGTTCACCAGACTTTATATCTTTATATTTGTATTATCTCTAGATAAATCTTTGTTTTGTTTCAGCAAATTTCACCTCCATTTCCTGTTCCTTAGAACAGTTGAGTTTCATCCTGATGAACTCACCATATGGTATACTTTTCTTTAATGATTTTGGATGAAATCTCCCTCCATGCAGTATACTGTTTGTTGTTGTTGTTTTTCGATATAGTGTGGTCTCGATCTTATTGTTTTCTACATATACTAATACATCCACAAATTGAACATTATGTGAATTGCATTCCCACCTCGCTGTTATTCAACTTTTCAAAGTATTGCATGAACTCTGTCTCTGTTCCATTCCAAACAATGAATAAATCATCTATATATCTCAACCAAATTATTGCTTTCTCTGCATATTTCTCATTCTCCTCCCCCCCAGGCTATGAGTTTTTCTCACAAACCCATGGTGAGGTTGGCGTACCTCGGTGAGAAGGAAACTACCATCGCTGTCCCACATCTTTGGGCATAAATTTGGTGATTGAAAAGAAAAATATTGTTACTCAAGCACAGTTCAATCATCTTCAATAGCATTTGTGAATGCTTTAATTCCTTCATATTTCTCTGTTGTAGAAAGTATTGTACTGCTGTTAAGCCTACCTTATGACTTATTGATGTATATAAGGATACTACATCAATAGTTACTAACTTGTATCCTTCTTCCCATCCTATTCCAGCTAGTATTCTCAAGAAGTCACTGGTGTCTTTATGTACGAGCTAAGATTCAATACCAGAGGGGCTGGGAAGAGATCCACGTATATTGAGACATTCTCATACAGGGATCCAGAACTTGATATGGTTTTGTACTTTTAAAATGTAAGCCAAAGTATAACACCTCCCTGTATCCTTTGATTTTTTAAGTGAATATATATATATCTATATAAATATATATATATATATATATAGATATGTATATATACATACACATATATTTATATGTGTGTATATATATATATATACACACACACACACACACACACATACACACATATATATTGGGGGTCTCCAACCATTTCTGTAGTGAGAGCTACTTCTTCTCAGTGAAAGTCACTGTGAGCTACTGATGGCTAAGCAACTGGATTGTTACTGGATAACCCCATGCCCAATTTAATTAACTTTAAACCTAGAGGCATATTTACAAGCCTCCTCCTTGTGTCACCTGAACATTGATTTTTGTTATGTTAAGGCGATGTCAAGGAGGCCTTTTCCCCGTGCCAAATTTAAATGCAAGCATTGCCTCACTTTGTAACCCCTTGCGCTCATTATGCCTGCAGCAAGCATAATGTATACAGGGGGGGGGTGTTCCCCTTTCAGGAGGCCCAGAAAAATGGCTCAGTGAAATTTAACAGATTTAACTGTGACATTTGTTTGTGATTTTTAACATCTGCATAAGGCAGGCACTAAAGTGATGCTCCCATTGTTTCCAATGGGCCTCCCAAAGCATTGCTGGACTAACGCCATAATTTCTGGTGCTGTGCTCTGGATCATAAATCTGTCTTCAGCGTTACTCATTATCAGAGCCTCCTAGCTGCAGCCTGAAGATAACAATGTAAAATAAACACAGCCTTCCCTTCAGTTTCAAAGGAAAATGTGACCCTGTGCTTCTTCAAAATGAACTCTGAAGGTGTCTAGGAGCTACTGGTAGCTTGCGATGCACTGGGAAGTCACCTACACTTGTGGTGGCTGTCGGACTGCCACACTTGTGGCAGTCCGACTGCCACATTACAGCCCCACCAACTTACTACTCTCTCCACTGGGATCTTTGATCCCAACAGGCTGACAGTGACGGAGGTCGGAATTAGCCAGGGTGGCGCTGAAGTCAGCACTGTCCTGCTGATTAGGATCCGGTTCTCTGCTAGCCTTTTCATGGCGGTTTCACTGCTATGAAAGGGCTGGCGGAGAGCAGGTTCAGGGGCCCCTGGCATGTGCATTGCAGGTGTCTTCGTGCCCAGCACCCTCGCAATGCTCACTGTCTGCTGTGCAGATAGTGAGCATTGTGAGGGTGCTGTTGCTACCTGCGGGTGGCAGCATTGCCGCCGGCTCAATTACGAAATGCTGCTGCCACTTTCTCGCTAGGCTGACAGTGTAAACCTTGGTTTTCACCTGTCAGCCCAGCAGAAAAGTAATAATGGGCCCGGCAGGGAGGTAGCAAGTGAGGCGACAACCTCCCCGTCAGAAGTTTGGCAGATGGGTCATCCTGTCCAACAAACTCATAATAAGGCCCCTAGTTTCTATGGAAAAAGTGTTTTCGTTTTGCTAATAATTTGGTGCCGTATGATAAATCTTCACTAAAGTTTCCAAAAAACAACTGTGATCACTTGAGATGCTCTCTGGAAAGAAAGTTTTGTGGTAATCCATCCAGTGGGAGGGGGGGTCGAGAAAAAGGGAGGGTCTCAAAACACATTTTCTCCATTAATTTTTCCATAGGGATTGTGAAGAGCAATAGTGCCAAAACCACTGGATGGGAAAAGCAAGAACCTGATTGGCGGGGCGCAAACTGACAGAAAAGTTGTGGCTGCTATTTTGTTTCGCGCATTTCCTGGGGGTGGGTGGAAAAAAAACAGTGGAAAAACATATAAGGGTTCAGGATTCAGGTATCCTGACCACATAGGACACATGGAGGGGTCCCCTAGGGACCCCCCATGGGCACAAAATTGCCATGTTTCAGCCAATCCTTGGACTCAAGGATCCTCCTCAGATCCTCCTTGGATCCTGGGTAAAAGCAAGGCCCTGAGTGGCGTGCCACAACCTGACACAAATATTAACATGTGCGTTAAAAAAAACATGAAATTCACTGAAAAAAACGTTATAATTAGGTTGGCCTTTTTACCCATACAAAACCATTGAGATTCAGCAGTTATAGTTATACTTATAGTTACACTTATCTGAAGAAACTATAACTCATGCTGGAAAATAACTTTAGGACAGGAGTTATAGGTTTTTAACACAAGTATAACTATAAGTATAAGAATATCTACTGAATTTCTATGTTTGTGTATGGGTAAAACTTCAACCTAACTATAAAGTCCCTGTAACCTCTGTTTTTTCAGTGAATTCATATATAACTCCAAATATGCCTAGATGATATAAAACAAAGAATTTTATTCATTTTTGTAAAACCACTTTTCAGCATTGTCTCCTGCTTTCCTCATATCAGTTCCATTGTCAGGCAACCCATTGCTTCCTACCTGTTTCTCCAAGATGTGTTTAATAATGTGCAGTTCATTCATATTTCAACTTGAAGGTTCAGTTATATGAACTATAATAGTCATAGGGCCCAATTCACAAAGGTAAACTTGGATCAAAAGTCTAGGTTTAGACCAAAAGTCTAAACTTGCACCAAAAGTCAAACGTTACTACAAGTAAAGTTAGACTTTTGATCTACGTTTACACTTTTGGTATAAACTTAGACATTTGGTCTAAGTTTACCTTTGTTAATCGGGCCCTTAGTTTGGTAGGATTGTGGTTGCAATTAATCAAACTCATGATATCATGCTCATAAAAAGTTATTTAGCTCCAACCAATGCTGGTTTTATTTTTGTTGTCTGTTGTGCAATCTACGTTTTGGAGTATGATTTTGTCATCTTTTTTTGACTTGATGAGTATTCCTGTTGCAGATCATATGATAAATACAACATTAATGGATAAAAGAATCGAAAACAAGTTACTTGTCCATCTGACTGCTAGCCCATTAGCTTCTGTTTGTTAGGGCAGTGTCAATGTGTAATTCTGCTGATTTTCCCATAAATTATTTACCAGATAAGTCACTACAATTTGTATAGTTTGCAGATTTCAATAAATAATGTGATTCTACCTCAAGTTGATTGATAGTTACTGATAAAGCCTTGGGCAGGGCAGCTATCATTATAATAATTTCCCTTCTTTGTGAATTTGACATTCATGTAATTTGTGAAACAGTTTTTTAAAAAGGATAGTGGGACTTCAGGACTTTTTTATGGGATAACAAAACATCCCATGTAGCTCTGTCCATCCTTTATAGAGGGAGTACAATGAGGTTAATGTACTCTCAAATGGCTTCCTAATACTGGGCTTTCTAATTTTTTGTGCTAAATGACTGGGTTTTCTCCACAGCTGAAGAACAGTTGGTCATGTTAAAAAGAATGAGGTAGAAATAGAGCAATGGGGAGAAGGCAGACTTTCATTTTAAATAAGGGGGGAGGAGGAACTAACATTCCATCGCCAACAGTGACAGTGCTGTGATAGAATGGTATAAAAATGAGGTAGTTTTTCTCAAGGGATCCAAGATTTTGGATGTCATTGGCATGTCCAAAATTTGAGACATAGCTAAAAAAGTAAACATTAAAATGGCTAACTTGGAGGTTTACAAGCTGTCCACAATCCAGGGCTACTGATACTCACACCCTCATCATCCTTTGCGACTTACACTCTTTTCTGGAATGCCTTGGAACATGTGGTCCTGACAGAATGATTAATAATGAGAGGGATACCTTCCATCTAATGAATGTTAGTAATAATACCAGACTGTCTGCATAACTTTAGATGCAAATGGGAGGCGGATAGTTCCTCCCTTGGGGCCATAGATTACGAAGTTACTTTAATGGGATTGCTATAAAATTAAATCTTTGCCTTATTGAGTTAGTTTAAAACACTCCAGAACACATATTGCAATAAAACCAGGCTACACAAACTGCTGTTTGGGGTTGTAATGTCATCCAATCATTTGAGGTGGAGGCCAGAGACAAGCTTTGCAGTCTGTTGCCTGTGGGTCCTGACTACTGCGGAAGGAATATCTAGGGTTCACAATAACGTGAGCAGAATATCAAGGACAATAATATTGACAGTTAAGTATGTATATATTTTCTGTACCTAACTCAACACCTATGTACCTTGATAATAGATGTCGGATAAAAGATATATAATATTAATTTACATTAATATTTAACATTAAAATATTTTTACTTTTTTTTAAAGTTTAATAAACTTTTAGAAATGTACCTCTACTTTGATATGAGGAGTTCTCTACTCCGGTTGTGGAGCTCTCTGCCACGTGTGCCAAACATAAAATACAATCATAAAGGTACTGCTAGTTTACATTTATGGTGATTTTGAATGTTTTTCAACACTGCACTCCCTGCTTTAGTGGTTGGAGACCCGTAAGTCTACTCTTTGTAGTAACTTTGAACTTGTGAATGGTGAATAGCTAAAAGTAGTATAGTTATTACAAAGTGTTAGAGTGAATTTAGACATGTAGATTTACTCATGTGTAAATACCCCCTCACTCTTTTGGTGTTTAATTAGTGAAGCCAATTGCACTTCAGCATAAAAATAACAAACACAATGCCAAAGCGCTAATTTTCACAAATTAAACCCATAGTGGCCTTTTGAGGTTCAGTCATAAAGGATCTGATTCATGAAAAGGGTAGTAAATCTGAGTCAATAGATTTAGATTTACGTTTGTGTGCAGATGCAGAAATACTACTTTTTTGGCTTTCACAAATATTTACAGATGTACACCTAGAAAGCTGCACTAGGCACAGTTTTCCAGGCATACCTCTAGTAATGTCATATGACTATCCTCGTGGACTCTGCTCCCACTATATTATTATTATTATTATTATTATTATTATTATTATTATTATTATTATTATTATTATTATCATTATTATTATTCTTAATATTATTATTATTGGCTTAAAAAGCTCCTGGCTACCTGTGGACTTCACAGTGCTAGGTAAGATTAAAAGTGTGTATGGATCCAAAACAACAGGGATTAGAGCTGTAAATTAAAGTGGATATAGCCAAGTGTTTAGTAATTACATGAACGGGGTCACACTGTTTTCGTTTCTCAACTGTGCTGGTAATGAATTCCATAGTTTATGGGGCAAATACAAACTGTCCAGATTTCTCCTTTTTTTTGGAGTAAATCTCAGATCATTTCCAGGATGAAAAGAGGTCAAAACTGAGTTTGAACACTGATATTTCCAGGCCTCTCTTCTTGCTTGAGCACACCTAAAGCACAGATGTTGCACACTTCAAATTAAATTGAATTTTCATTCTGAAAACCAAAATGTGCCTGGGAACAGTCATTGAGGAAAACATTTGAGAGTAGAAAATGGAGCAGATCTGGTTGCAGCTCTCAAAAGACACACTTGAAATGGAAAGAAGGAAGAAATCTGAGACACAGTGTCACAGAGAATGATCTCCAGGAGTGTTCAATAAGTATAAGCTGACTTAATTGGTGTTAGCCAAGTTAGCCATAAGAGAAAAGGTCAGGAAATTTGATTACCTAAAAGGCACAATGATCTAACATTTTAAATTGTGTTTGTTTTGAATAACTGAAATGAAGCTAAAACTACTGTTTTCTAAGGAGTCATCATTTCTCTCAATGAACTGCTAATAAACTTTATAAATATTTATATCCAAATTGATATGGAAAGGAAACACATGGAGCAAGTTTTTGAATTGCTGAAAAACTAATTGAATTGGATGTTACAGCTAAATTGTATATCTGTGTCAGTGCATATGTATAGCTTTACTTTAGGCATAATACAATTATGGCTTAGTGTACTTACCATTTAGAGACCTATCCATTTTAGAGGAGATATTATTTTACTTATTAGGTATGGTTAGTAAGCCAAGGGTTTGCATGTATGTTTATCATATGTGCTATGTATTTCAACCAGGCATGCGGTTTTGTTTAATGTTATTTGTCAATGCCATTTTAAAAGTAATTGACAGGTATTTTCAAACTGCTTACCAAAGTGTGTAAAATCAGTTTTTATATGGATGCAAGTACAAATATACTAAAGGTATAATTCCCTACACACAAACACACTTGTTCCTGAGAAAAGCCCATCTTCAAATTCCAATGTTTTGTATGTTACCAAACCCAAAGATACATCAAAGCTTGACCAAACTCCCCATGCCACTCATCTCATCTACAGATCACCTATCCTCTCATCTATAGATAGTCTACTGCAAAGACATCTGTATGCATTGACCATTACCTTTTTCCATTCAATGAAACCCAGTACCGATTCATTTGTGAACTTGAACGACATTCCTTGGAAATCATCTTACATAATGGTAATACTTGATGTCAGTTTGTTATATACTATCATTTATTGTCACAATGGTATGAAGGAGGTAGAATACTTTTTGAAGGTAAGACCACTGATATATTATGAACAAGCGTTGATCTTGCTACAAATGATAGACATATGTTTCAAAGAAAACACATTCTTGTTTGATAATATACTAGATAAACAAGTGGGAGGTACTGCAATGGACACCTGCTTTGCCCCGTGTATGAAAATTGGTTGTATGACAGAACCATGCATGGCAGAACCACGCATGGCTTAACATTGCAGTCAGAACAATGACCATGTCTTAACCACGAATGCCTTTACCACGCATGCCTTTACAACTAATTTCATTGTAAAAGCATTCATAGAAAAAGTACATTTGTGTGATACAAACCCCATCACCCTCACCCGTGCCCTAAACCCTACCCTGTCCTAAAAACTCCCCCACCCTGTCCTAAAAACTACCCTGATCCCCTGTCTCCACCCTAAACCTTAAAACCTACCCAGGCCTGTCCTACAAACTACTCCAACCCACACCCACCCTAAACCCTCAAACCTACCCTGTCCTAAAAACTCCCCCTGTCCTAATTACTACCTGAACCCCTCAGCCCTGCTCTAGACCTACCCTGCCCTGTCCTTAAAACTAACCTGCCCACACCCTAAACCCTAAAACCTACGCAGTCCAATCCTACCCTGCTCTGTCCTAAAAACTACTCCAACCGAAAACCTAAAGGCTACCCCGCCCTGTCCTAAAAATGACCCCATTCTAAAAACTACCCGACCCTTGCACCCACCCTAAACCCTAAAACCTGCTCTGCCCTGTCCTAAAAACTACCCAGACCCCGACCCTAAACCCAGCCCTGTCCTAAAAACTCCCCCACCCTGTCCTAAAACTACTCTGGCCCCTTGCCCCACCCTAAACCCTAATACCTAGCCTTCCCTGTCCTAAAAACAACCCTGCCCTGCCCTAAACTTTAAAACCTACTCTGTCCTGAAAACTCCCCTACCCTGTCCTAAAGATTATCCTGACCTCCCACCCTAAACTCTAAAACCTACCCCGCCCTGTCCTGAAAACTACCCCGTCCCACCCTAAAAACTATCCTAACCCCCTGCCCTGCCCTAAACCCTAAAACCTACCCTGCCTTGTCCCACAAGATACCCTCAGCCCCCCACCCTGCCCTAAACCCTAAAACCTACCCCACCCTGTCCTAAAAACTACCCCGACTCCCCGACCCCACCCTGAACCCTAAAACCTACCCCACCCTGTTCTAAAAACTACCCCAACTCCCTACCTTCCGCCCTGAGCCCTAAATTCTACCCCACCTTGTCCTAAAAGCTACACTGACATCCCCACCCTGAACTCTAAAATCTACCCCACACTGTTTCTAAAAATCACCCTGCTGCCTCGTTCCTCTTCCGGCTGTTCCTCCTCTGTGCCTGAATCACGCAAATGCATGGTGCGTGTTTCAGGGCAAGCGTGGTAACGCTTGCGTTCTTACGCCCTGCATGGCTCCAGCTGCGTTGTAAGTGCCGTTTCCCATGAAAATGTATGCATATATGCATGGGCTATTCATGGACTGGTGAGAGCATCAGGTGTCCTGTGATACTGGTTAAGATATATATGTATACAAGTATTGTATGGCTTTGTTACATAGACAGTGTGTTCTTGATTTGAAATAGTAATAACATGGAGCTAAAGAAATTCGGTGTACAACTAAACAATAACAATCTCAGTCCTAGATCTTCTGCATTTTCAGCACAATAGAGATGGATTTTCTAGACATCAATTTACAAGCAAGAGAGGGCGTATTAATGACATCACTATCTAGAAAGCACATGGCTGGCAATAGCATTTTACACATGAACAGTAACCACCTAGCTTGTATGAAATGGGGCATCTCCTTTGGGGAATTACTAAGGTTTATGATGAATTACTATACAAGATAGTGAAAGAGGAAGCATTGCAATGATTCAGAGAGAAGAGGTACTCTGAAAGGGTTTTACAGACTGCATTTAAAAAAGGCGAAGCCTTGCAAAGGGAGGAACTGTTATATAAAACACAGAGGGGGTCATTCTGACCCCCGCCGGTGGCGGTAGCCGCCGGCCTGGCTGGGACCGCCAGAAGACCGTCCCGCGGTCAGAAGACCGCGGCGGTCATTCTGGGTTTCCCACTGGGCTGGCGGGCGACCGCCAAAAGGCCGCCCGCCAGCCCAGTGGGAAACACCCTTCCACGAGGAAGCCGGCTCCGAATGGAGCCGGCGGAGTGGAAGGTGTGCGACGGGTGCAGTGGCACCCGTCGCGAATTTCAGTGTCTGCAAAGCAGACACTGAAATTCAAAGTGGGGCCCTCTTACGGGGGCCCATGGAGTGCCCATGCCATTGGCATGGGCACTGCAGAGGCCCCCAGGGGCCCCACGACGCCCCTCACCGCCATCCTGTTCCTGGCGGTCGGAACCGCCAGGAACAGGATGGCGGTGAGGGGGTCGGAAGCTGCGCCGCCATGGGGGATTCCCAGGGCAGCGGAAAACCGGCGGGACACCGCCGGTTTTCCTGTTCTGACCGCGGCCAAACCGCCGCGGTCAGAATGCCCTGCGGGGCACCGCCAGCCTGTTGGCGGTGCTCCCGCCGACCCCGGCCCCCGTCGGAATGACCCCCAGAGTGCTCAAGTAAAGTCCCTTTTTCCTCGGGCAACAGCTTAACCTCATAATTCTGATCATTATTTTCTCAAATCAATCTTATGTTATAAAAAATCCAAAAATAGTGGGATATCCTCAGAAATGACAAGGCAATTGGGCACTAATAAACAGTTCTCTGTCAGTCACAAGTACAATAAACAAGAATATTAAGAACATTATTGTTTCTAGGCCTCTAAATTTATATATTCTGGAAGCTTGTAGCTAGATTAAGTCCTAGGATTTTAAGTTTGTGGTAAACGTCAAGCACGTAAATACCAAGCCAATGTGACACATTACACTTTACCCTTGAAGTCCAAGGAAAGGAACATTGAGAAATGTACAACTTGTAAGTCTGATTATACGATCTATTGCATAATGTGTCCATGTGGGAATGAATATGTTAGAGGCACACTGTTTTTAGTTAAAAAAAAGAGAATTCTAGAACACCTGAAAACTATCTTGAACAAAAGCATGAAATATCTCTTAGTGCGACAATTCATAAGGTGCTGCTGCCCAGACACAGCCAGGCATACCTCCAGAGGAAGATGCTGGTGTTGAAAAAATTAGAGGCAGTATCTGCTGTGATGGGGCTGCATCTGATGTTAGATTTGCTGATAAATTGCAGGGAGTTCATTAGCTCATCCATTCCTCCCAGTGGTACTGGTTGTACTAAGAAAGGAGACCCACAGAACTGGGGATGCATTAATTTCTGACATCTCCAGACAATACATGCTTCCCCACCACATCTCTTTGCTTGGACTACTTATCAAGTAGGGTACCATCCTTGTTGCTTGTGCAAACACCCTCTTATGGGTGGTGTGCACAAATAGGGTATCATAGGCAACCTATCCAGTATATATTTAGGTTTATTGGGACTGGTTTGTACTTTTTGTCAACCCTGCAAGTGACTATGTTGACCTTTATGTTTTTTTTAAGATGTCTATGGCTGACCTAAGCATGCACTGTCTACTTTATTTTGGGAAGAATTTCAGTTAGGAAGGTGTCCACACCTTTACTTAGTTTTAGGCAACGTTCTGTATTACTACATGGTAGACATTACTTTCATTGGGTGGTACTGCATTAGTAGGGTAGGTTTAGAGATTGGCATCCTCTTGGGAGGTCAACTATGGAGGCCTCCCACAAATCTTTTCTTTCCTGAGGCTTGAAAGGCTCATCATAATGGGGGCAGTGGGGAACAAGGGCTTCTAGGATCGGAACCAGTGTTCTGTAAGTCAGGGGAGGGGAGTGTGGGGGTAGAGTTGTGGTGAAGATGGAGTTGTTGTAGGCAAAGATGTTACATGTTCTCTTCACAGACTCCTCAAGCATCATTCTACTACCCCAGCCTTAATTGCCCTGCACTGACTTTGTGTACAAAAAGGGATCTATTTTAAAGCTTTGTACATGGCCCATCAGGCACTACAAGGAAAAAATTCCTCCCTTTTTCAGCAATTTCTCATCCCCCACATTCCTAGGAGGCCTTTAAAATTTGTACATTTAAAGCTGCTGACAGTACCAAAGATCAGAAAGGTGAGATGTGGAGGACAATCCTTTGCATATCTTGCCTCCATATTATTGAATAATCTCCCCACCAACCTTAGATTGGATCAACCAGAAACCACCTTCAGGACACTCTTAAAGACACATATTTTTAAATATTAACACTGTTGCATCCTTTAAATGAGTCATGGAACCAGCATGTGTGTCTGTCTTACTGTTGGGAGGCCCCTATTGATAGCCTTGTGCTATACAAAAACATCTGAGCTGGTTCAGTTGCTGACCCTTTTGGGGCTAGGTGGCCTGAAGGCGGTGAGGGCCAGGTTCATCTCCAGAGACCGGCCTCCTTTCTTTGGAATTTGAGTAATTCTTGGAGTTGGGAGGTAAGGAAGAATATTACCAATTCATATCTGGACGCATAAACAGTCTCTTCCCGGTTTGCATTAAGAGCGTCAGATTGCTTTTTGAAGACAGACACTTTGTAGTGTCTGACCATAGTGTTAAGCAGAATTCAGCACTGGTTTTGATTCCGGTAGTAGAGCAGCATTCAATATATTTTTTTGCTCCAAATGCTGCTTTTTATAGTCTTAAGGTAGAGGCGGTGTTGAAGTGTGACATATTTTGGTGCTCTTGGGTGCTGATTTGCTGAAGTCGATCCAGTCGCTCAAGTATATGGCATCCCACTCTAGGGAGCTGGACCAGTTTCACCTCAAATTGAACTCAAAGCTCAACCCTCATGGGAGCAGTGCTCTGTTCTGTTGGAGGGTGTTTCAGGCCTTGAGATTGACCATGTGGGCCTGTGTCATTGTTGAGGTGGTGGGAGTCACCCTGGTTTTTGGACCATGGGTTTGTATTTGTTTCATGAGAGGCTCTAGGAACTACTCCTACGCAATATCCAAGCAGATGGGCTCTCCCTGGCCTGTTGGATTTCTGGAGGGCACAGCTTCTTCTTCCTTGATGCCGGCCAGGTCTTTGGCTCCCTGAGACATCTCCATCTACAGCTGTGGCTGAGGGTCATCTTGCAGCAGAAAGCATGACAGATGTCAAAGGAGGACACATCGTGATGTAACAAGAAGCACAGATTGCAGGCACCATGCTGGTTACTTCAGGAGTATTTGGTGTTATACCTAAAGCAGAATTGATAGGATGATAAGTACCATACACTAGCCCTAGCTTCATTCTCCAAAGCAAGACTGGGGAGACTCAAGGTTCATCATAGGCTGAACTCTGAAGGGATGGTGCTTTGAAGGCTAACGGTATGTGACCATTGGATTCAAAACTCAAGGCAACATGGGCAGAATCTCTTGATGGTGCAATAATGTTGTTTTTGTCATGAGGATTGAAGGGCAAGTAGCGAATATAAAGAAAACTGATGTGAATCATGTTGCTCTCGAAGCAGATTTACTTAACATCTGAGCATGATAGTGGAAGGAAACAATCTAAGTGGGAGATTGTATTGTGGGCTAAGGAGGGAGTACCAACAGGTCTCACAAACCTCCTTTTTATATAGTCTGGGCCCAACACTAAATGGCAGGAATATGCAGAGCATGTATATCTACAGCCACACATACTATGAACATATATGGTACTCATTATATGTGTTGAATGTGTCGATTAGTTCAGCTATATTTTTTGAAAAAGGACTCATATTGACTAACTTTTTGGCATAGTTGAGAAAGTGGGATCCCTCTCTCATGGTTTACACCTAAGGATGCCAAGTTACAATTAGAACGTGGGTTGCTGCAGTCAGTAAATGTACATGACAACATCTCACTGTTCATAAGCCCTGTGTCCTAAACAGATTTTACATTTCATTAATGGGGCTCAAACAGCAGACAGGTATAGAAATACCAATCCACAGGCGGTACATAATTACAAACTGCTTTGGAAATGGAAATGTTTCTCTAAGCACTTACACTGGAAAGTAAGGTTGATGATAAGCAAAAATGGATTGACCTTCTGGGATTAAGTCAGTGTACTTGAGATATAGATTGACTAGTGCATGTTAGAAGGTACATGTGGCGAGAATTGATGTGACAAATAGCAGTACTTCTACTTCCACAGAAATGTATTGCATCAAACATATTTTTATGAGGATAGTTTTGGGTTTCTAATAAGCTTGATCATGTGTCTATTAGTGGGGCAAGCAAACATTCTAAAAGATGGTTGAGGTACAAATGTAATTGCTGAATAGCCAGATTATTATTTTATTGTAGCCATGTTATTATTTTAAGTACAAAAACTAAGGCCCGTATTTATACTTTTTTAGCGCCGCATTTGCGTCATTTTTTGACGCAAAAGCAAAGCAAATACAATTGTATATTGTAAGTTGCTTCGGTTTTGCGTCAAAAAATGACGCAAATGCGGCGCTAAAAAAGTATAAATACGGGCCTAAGTGATTCAGAAATTTAAAACATTTTTATGAGAGTTTAAAGGACGGCCTTGAAAATTCTTGGTGTTGAAGCAAACTTAAAGTACTCAGAAGAAATCATAAAGAAGGCCCAAAAGAGAGATGAGACTCAGAAATATAGTAGGAGAACTTTGCTTCTTTTTTAGGGAGTGAATGTAGGATTGATCAGTACTAGTATATTGGAAATAGGCATAGTGGTTTTGGATGTCTTCATTTCCATTGTGCATTCATTTTGATTCCTGGATTTTTGTGGAATACATTAGATTACTATTGAGATGAACTTGTTGTAGTTTACAACAAGGAAATAGAAAGAGCTAGTGCTTCAGCATTTTTTAATTAAATCAACCAGTATCTTGCCCTAAGGCTAGACAAAAGTTTGGTCTTAAGTTTGTGAATGGTGTGATTTCAGTAAAGTATGTGATCCAGAAGTGAATTTGTAAGAGGAAACCAGTTTATATTTATTGGTGGTTTTAAATAGATTGAAAGTATGCGTGATGATTATTTTTATGGTGTAGATGTGGAAATGTAATGATATAAGTCCAGGGAGTCGGAATCTCCAGGAATATGTGTCTAGTGACTGAGTCAAACCAGATGATGATGTCTCTGAGAACATTAGTGTAGCATCCAGCATCAATGAAAGTAAGGAGAATTCTAAGACAGACTGGATGGCAGATGCTGAGGGATAATGATATATTCTGATGGTTAGGAATGCTTTTCGGTAGAATAACATCTTATGAATCATGACCTCTGTGAAAGGAGTGAGAATATGCGAGCCTGAGGATGGCCATGAGGGTAAAGAATGAGGGCATTAATGACACAGTAGATGGATGTGAGCTGTACCGGAGTGACCCCAATTTCAGGAAGGGTTGTTAGGTTAACATGTATAATATTGCTGAAGGGTGGGAGAAAGGAATGGAATTACCTACCTACAGATCAAGTGGAATGAGATTTCTGTTCCTATAATGAATGTGAGATCCAGGAAAGCCTGTTGGTGATAGCTCCCAAGCTTGAACAAACTCCTACACTGCTACATTTTTGCTTCTCTCTCCTTTTCTTTTTAGGCCATAAAAAGTGCACTGGAAATCGCTCTTTTGTTTATCAAAACCTAAAGAGTGTGTTGCATGAGCCTCGGCTCCTTCCCCAATAAAGGAGAGTAAAAAGTTGTGCCCGATTCACAAATGTAAATTTTGACCAAAATTCTAAGTTTACGACTTTTGGTATTCACAAAGGTAAGTTACAAGTAGTATGTTTACGTCTACACTAGATGTGTAATCACCACAATCGGAGTGGAATCTCCACACTCGAGGTGAAAACTCAGCCTCTAGTGTGGAGATTTAGCCCTGAGTGTGGAGATTCCGCCCCCGAGTTGAGTTCAGATGTAAAAATACTGCTCATAACTTATTTTGTCAGTACTGAAATGTAGTAAAGTTAGACTTTTGCTCTAAACGTATACTAAGGGGGTCATTCTGACCCTGGCGGCCGGTGACCGCCAGGGTCACCGACCACGGGAGCACCGCCAACAGGCTGGCGGTGCTCCCGAGGGCATTCTGACCGCGGCGGTTCAGCCGCGGTCAGAAAGGGTAAACCGGCGGTCTCCCGCCGGTTTACCGCTGCCCCAGTGAATCCTCCATGGCGGCGGAGCACGCTCCGCCGCCATGGGGATTCAGACACCCCCTACCGCCATCCTGTTCATGGCGGGAAACCCGCCATGAACAGGATGGCGGTAGGGGGTGCCGCGGGGCCCCTGGGGGCCCCAAAAAGTATTTCAGTGTCTGCTTTGCAGACACTGAAATACGCGACGGGTGCAACTGCACCCGTCGCACCCCTGCAACTACGCCGGCTCAATTTTGAGCCGGCGTCCTCGTTGCAGGGGCATTTCCTCTGGGCCGGCAGGCGCTCTTTTGGAGAGCGCCCGCCGGCCCAGAGGAAATGTTTGAATGGCCGCCGCGGTCTTTTGACCGCGGTGCGGTCATTTGGCGGCGGTACCTTGGCGGACGGCCTCCGCCGTCCGCCAAGGTTAAAATTACCCCCTAAATGTCTAACTTTACCTTTGTGAATCGGGCCCTAAGTGCATATCCTACAAAGTTTTTTATCTGAAAGTGGCTGTGGGCCAGATCACAAAACATTTTGACTGGTGCTATTACATGTACTTATTTGTAAGCAGTGCTTAATGCAAACACCTTTTACCACAGTATTATGAAAGCAGATCTGTGGAGATAGTATGTGTGACAAAAATATTTATGCTTATTTTTTGTGTTTTCATAGAGGTGATGTGCCATAGTTATGTTTTTTTGGGTTGTTGTATTTTTGACCTGCATTATTGCAGTATGGGGCAGATTTATAATCTGTTTGCACCGGATTTGCGTCATTTTTTTAATGCATATTTGGCTCAAACCTAACTCCATATTTATATTTGGACATTAAACATGTCTAACGTCAAAATATAGGAGTTATCACCATTTTTTGGATGTGTGCACCTACCTTGCATCAATGAGATGGAAGGTAGGGGTTCCCACACTTAAAAATGGTTCTATCCCCTTAGCCCCATTGTAACGGAGAATGGATGAGTGATAGTTCAGATGAGGAGACATGCGTGCTTGCAGCTTCATTAGAAGTAGAGCAGCAAGGTCCCTATATGAAGGGAAAAGTAATGGGCCACAAGGTTTTATTCTTAGTGGATACAGGAGCTACACACTCAACTGTCAGAAGTGCAGGACAATATTGTTTGCATCTCCCTGAACCTACCTTATATGTGACGAGGCTCAAATCTTCAGGCCTCTGTATTGAGCCATGGTACCCAGTAGTTAGGAAGAAACCTGAAATATATTATTCATAAATAACAGATGTTAATCAAAAGACACTATTAAATAGCTATTCAAACTTTAGTGCAGGTTAGTTCAAACCAAGCTTCAAAGGTCGCTCAGGGGACTTGGATTTGCAGAGTTCTTTGACCTGGGGATCACTCAGCTCATTAGTAGCTCTGCTCTCTATTGCTTGCTGGCCTGGTCTTCTCCCCACTAATCTGTCTGAGAACCCTGACTTCCCAAAGTTAACTGGCAAATGCTTTGACCTTTTTAAACTCTATTTTTTTAGTTTTGTTTTCTCTTACCCGTTTCGCTGGTTTATTGTAGTAGCAGAAAGATTGTTTAGTGAAGCATTGACTGGGTTTTAATTCTACTAGGTCTCTTTTAGTTCTGTGATTTTCTCTAGGTTCGAATAAAAGGCTGACTTTTTTCATCCCTGTTGCTTACATCTTCACCTGTGATCAATTAGAACCACTTAAATAATAAATATTAATAGTTCTGAACATAATGGTGTTTATTTCTTGGCTGTATTTCATTGTTTGTAGACTCCTGAACGTTACAGCGCCTGTTTGGGATTTAGCCTTGAGGTCAACCAAAAAATACCAATAGGAAAAAGGAAATAAAAGTACCTTAACAAGGGTTTGTCCCACTTCCATTGACAGGACCTGAGATTGAGTGTTGTAAAAGCTAAGTGTATACTGGAAATTCTCTTTATGTAACATGTGCATCTGGTATGGTTTTAAAACCTAAAGAGGCTCGGCTTTTGAAAAACGTAAAGAAATATTTCTGTGTCTGGATACACCCCTGACATGTTTTTTGTAAATCCAGATAAATGTATCTACTTGTATTTAACTAAGTACAGAAGCAGAGCTGTAGAAATCTATTGGCCTTAAAAATGTATCTATCAAGAGACCTCATGGTTTTCATGAAGTGACCTTAAATCATCTTTCTCCAGAAATTTACTTTAATGTACAACCTTCTGATAGCTGATTTGACCCCGGTTAGACAATACTGTCACTTTGTGCTGAACAGGGACAGTCCATTAAGCCTGCAACAATGATTCCCACTTTTCTGTCCCCGCTGTGGATACATTCTGTGTTTTCAGAGCCTGCTCAGGGTCGAGTAACAACTGTGATTCTCACTTTCTGCATTATTATCTACTGACCTGTAATACATTCATTTATAATGCCCTGGGGATTTGATGCACGTTTACAGACTTATAGTTATTCAAGATTTTACGGATCATTCAGGGGTTGCTAAATGTACACACATTTGAACTGTGGAGGATGCATCTCCACTGCATTGGTGGATGATGGCCCATCACAATTAGAGGTCCCTGGCGTAGAGGTGAGGCTTTTTTGCCCAGAATCGGTTCCTTCCACGTCTCCAACTGACATGGCAAGGCCGACCTGTGCAGCAAGTCAGTGACAATTTCACCATGTAGGTTCTAAAAATGTACCCTGAAACAGTGGGTGGACCTCCACATCTTACATTAGAACTGTATAACATTCTTGGATTTTTTTTCTGGTGCATATGGGGAATTTTAAATGTTCCTGCACAAGGCTGACAATGTCTACTTGGTCTTGTTGCACGGGGCTGTAACGCGTTCTATAGTAGTGTGGTAACCCTCTGATCTAGCCTGTCGGTCTGACAGTTTCTAGAAGCTTCACCACTGACCACTGGTCTTTCTGATGTCAGAGCTTTGGGTCTGTTCCACCATCATGAACATGGTCTTCTCATATCCATAAACTCATCATCAGATGGGGAAGTGCAGAGTTGAGCAGAAAGTACTGCTGTCATATTCTGATTGAGGTCCTGCTACCACCCACCTCTATATTGAAACTATTTCTAGTACGACGATTAGAGTAGGTTTCAATAATACAGAAATCATGTTGGTAGCAATTGAGGATGGTTTTCCTGAAAGGTCCAACAACTGTGCAGCGCATAGAATGAACTATACTTTGCTCTTTATTTGGTGAGGAATTAGTAATGGAAATCTTGCTTAAAATAATTCAAATTCTGGTGTGATTGCAGCAGTGGTGCAGGAGTCCTAGGATGCATCTCATGTCCTGTGCCTACCAGCTTCTTTGCTAAATTGAAGGTTCGAGGATCTACACATAACATATGCATTTTAAAATGTATGTATTTTTGATGCCGTCCACTTTTACACATTACGCTTTTTCATGGTTAACTTTGTGATTTTGCTTTTTGTGGCTTGTCAAAGGTAGGTTAGCACTATTAGCACTCTGAGACCTCACCTGCACTCCCAAAATCCAAACTATACCAATGAAGCAGTAACATGTCTGTGTTCTAGATGAAGATGTAATATACAATTAGTAGAAAATCAGTGACCACAGACCTCTTGCTGGATATTTTAATCAGTTGAAGCATATTAGGCCCTACCAAAGCTAACCGTGGAATTTTTTTGGGCGCTGTACTGTTTCATCAGATCCTGTGTCCAAAGCATTTGCAGGGAGGAAAACCACTTTGTCTTCAATCTGTGTATCAGGTCCAAGAATTCTATCTTAAGTGATATGGAGAGCACTTTTAAAACCCTTAAGTAGGCACAGGCACTGAAGAGAAATAGTGGTAGATTGAATTGATATATTGAATTTTCCACGACTTGCATTTTCACTCTACACCATCAATCAAGGCACGCAGATCCAAATAGCTTGCAGTAAGCAGCACATCACACATTAAGGATATCCCTAACTAACTCCATTCTAAAAACAAAAAAAGTGTGACCATAAATGGCGCACTAAGACTGCAAGTGTGCATGGAAGTGCATTTTTTTAATAAAAATGAATATTTTAATATAGATTTCAGTTAGGGTACAAAAGCTGTCAACACTTAATTTAATGTATACAAATCTAGCCTTTTTAAGCAAGAAAAAATGTGTGCGACCTCACAACATTCTGCTATTTCACACAAACAGTTTGGGATTGCCTTATTCTCCAATCCCACATTCATTTTTTTTAAACATCCGATAAGACAAAATACTGAATGCACAATATCGTGAGCATGAAGAAGAGAAGGGATCTGAAGACAGGGGTAGTTCGTGATAAACTGGGATGGGTAGCTCTGGGTAGCTCAGATGGTATGTACATCAGGCATAATCAGATCAGGCATAATCAGTGACTAGTTTGCATCATTTGGTTTGTTAAAGGTAGTTCAAACCCAAACCGTTTTTAAAAAACGATTTGTGAGAAGACAAATAGTAAAAAAGGAAATAGGTTTAAAAAACATCAAAGACGAGGGTGGGTAAGAACACGCTAGGGGTAGGGTCCGAGTGGGGCTTTTTGTAAGAGATTGAGTTAGGTGTAGGGTATAAATTAGATGGAAGGACATGCGCAAAATTGTGGCCAGGGGTGAAGGTGAAGATAGGATTAGGATTAAGGATGTGAAAAAGTGGTACAAAATATTCAAAATAAAAAAATATTGCAAACCAACATTTTTTTTTAAAGAAACAATTATTATGCCATAAAGGAATTGATCAGAAGTTGGGGCAGTATTACCTGTGGTGTACAGAATCCCATCCAGGCAAGGTGGACTCACAGGTTCAGTCAGTGGCTGTTTGTAAAATGTCGATAAAACTGCAGTTTGGCAACAATAAATCACTTTTTGGAATGTAGATTGGAAAATAAGGTAACAATGTGATCACCTGCATAAGTGCTGAATTATATTATAATATTAACTTTAGATTATATGTATGGGGGTCAAATAGCATTATTTAGAGTTGAGAGAAATGCAAAGTGGCGGAATGCGAGTGCGCAAAATTCCTTGTGAAAGGTCAGGATGGCGTGTCCAAGGTGGGGGCGACGTGAACAGCAGAGCTGATGGCATGAATATTGGGCGCCTCTTCAGTTCCCATCTGAGAACTTTAAATATAGACCGTATAAGTTGTCATTAAAAGCGCCATTGTACAGGAAACCGAGAGCAAAATCATGTAGCATATCGATCACATCATCTTACAACTGTTAGTAGAAACAGCGGGCTCTGGGTGTGAAAGTCTCATACTGGGATCTGTAGCTCTACTTAATGTGCAGTTTGAGCAGAAAAGCAAGTCTAATTTGGACAGCCACAGTTTCTCAAAATGGTTCTAAGTATCTCGTCCGTTTTTATATAAAAAAAAAAAAACATGGCGTTTGACTTTACACTGGTTATATTTACAAGGGTGCACTTTCGTTTTATAGACAAGGTGCATATTAAAAATAATTTTGTCAGGTTTCCACGGTAACACTTACATGTACATTTTCTGTATTACGGAGATTTTAGGGACCAGAGTTTTTAATGTATATTAGTTTTCTGTCAGAGGTAAGGTGAGTTGAGTGTGTATTGTCTAAAAAGCCACCAACCCACCTCTCAAAGTTTCTAGGCTGACAAAAGACTCTGTGAGTGACAAGTCAGTTGTACTGAGGGGACACATGATACTGTGGCAGAAGTCGGTAGTGAAGGGCTCTTTTCATCTTGGCCACCAAGTATCAACTTTGTGGCACAGACTTTCGACCTTTACAAAGTTGGGAAAAACCTGGTCATTTATTGCTGACCATTCCATCCTTGCGTGCTCCTGGCTGGAGGAAATCACAACTGAGTATTCAACATGTACCCACATTCAATGAAGGACCAAAGACCCAGTAGAAACCTGAATATTTTGATGTACAATTATGGGCAAATTACGTTCAAACAACAGGAAGAAACGGAAAGACAGTCAGGAACTATGGACTCTGCAACAAGAAGATTGGATGTGGGACAACAATCCCAAAAACTGAACGTCTGGTTGGCGACATTCTTTCTGCACATTGGCCAAGTAGCTGTTTTAGTACAATATGAAGTACCCAGCATGGCTAGCAAGTTAGGCGAAGGATACCTTGGAGGGCAGACAGTGTATTGCAGAAAGCACCGCAATAAGGGATGTATAACAAAACGTCTAGAAAAGCCTCCAGTTCTTGTGTTCTAAATCTTAAACTGTTAAGAAATGTGGCACAGTACATTTGTTACTAATTTACATAGACATGAGTCAATGCAAACATTGCATGCAAGCTGGTGGAAAGAGTAAAAACAATCGAAGAGACACTAAACAACGTGGGCATCCAAAAGGTTGAGGGAGATGCTGGTACAGTCCAACATAGTTGTGCTTAATTTTTCCTTCATGCAACTTCAATTATCTGACACTCCTACTGAGAAGGCTAAGGGCAAGGGGATCTTTAGCTCATGTGGAATCGGTGCTCCCCTCTGGTGATGTGAGAAGAGAATTCGTATCTGTCCTGGCACTGGTACCCGCACATGTTGCACTCGAAAGGGTCACGGAAGCCGTGACAGCCCATGTGGATGGTGTACATGACATGGTCCAGAAAGAGAACTTTACAGGGTTCACACTTGTAGATTCTCATGGGCTGTCCGCTGCTGCTCACCACTTTGAAGGGCTCCTGAGAATTGTCACCTCCTGCTCTCAGCATGTCATAGGGCCGGAGATCCTTGGATGAGAGACCATTTCTTGTGTGAGGAGCTATGTGGTTTGTCAGGTAAATCAGGCCTCCTCGCTCCTCATTATTACTCTCTGTGTCGGTTGAGTCTTGTAAGCTGTTGCTGGGGGAGGCATCACGCTCAGATGAAACTGATTTCGCCTTGGAAAGCAGAAGCAGGTTTTCCACTGCACCGTCATGAGCCATATGGTTGTTTCTTGCCTGACCATCGCCTTGAGGCTTTTGAAGCTGGTACATGGAACTGATGACGGGGACCACATCTGAGCTTCCAGGAGGGGTTTGCACAAGTGGACGCAATGCCTCTGCCCCAAGGTAGCTGATTGCATTGTTGATGGCCTGGTCAATGACCTGCGTCTGCATGATTTCGCTTTCCTTCTCGTAAGTTGCGTTACCATCAAAAGGAAGGCCTGATAGACGTTTCTCACCTGCATACAAAAATAATGTTCAAGGTCAGAGACATCTTGGTTGTGGATGTAGCATCTTTAGATACACATGTAACCAAATAATACAAAAGAAGGTTTTATAGCAATTTAGTAGCCCTTGTGACTACTGCAACACAAGTTATCTGACCAAATACAGGTGTGAATGTGCTTAAATCCATACTGGGTCAGAGACATTTTGGGGATGATTTTCAGAACATTGAGCTAGGCATGTGAATTATATTTTTGAATATGTAGATTACTTTTCTTCGGCATTTACATACATTCTGTAATGTAAGTGTGGATGTTTATGGTACCAACATGCAGTGGCAACATACACCTACTTCCCTAACCATCTATATGCATAAAGTACATTCCACTCACACTGTTTTGGAAAATGGTGATATTATGTTTTTGAAAATTGTATATTTTCTGTATTGACAATAATTTATATAAAATGGTGTCCTTTTCTACACAATATCATAAAAGCTCGTGCCTCTTATGTACTACCTAATATTTTCTGCTCCACTGAAATCTTGTCAATTTGGATTAAGTTAGGTACTGAGTTAGGTGTAATCCATCCTTAAATACTTGTGTGGTATCACAAGTCACTACTTTGTGGCAATCTGATTTGCTTTAGACGTTCTTTGCCACTTCACTGACACTCACCTGGGTGCATCCACTTTGAAATCCAAGTAAGAAATGACATGTGTAATGTACTCGTGCCTGATATGCGTCACGCCCACTCGCTCCCACTTCTTGGGGATTGCTTTCTGGCGTTCTCAACTTTAGTGAATTTATCTTGAGAAAAACCCTGATAACAGTAGGGAAGAACCTCAGGAACCATACAACATAGCTTTAGAACTGAAGGCATAGAGCAACAGAAGGCATTCTCACTGAGACAGGTGGTTCCCTCAGATTGAAAAGAAGAGGGGTCTCCTCTCACACCTTCCAGAATCGCAAGAGCCAGCTCTCATTAGTCACCTGAATGCCACCAAAGTCATTTAGCAACCTGAGTTTTCTGTAACAATTTACCTAATGTAAGGTCAGAAATACTGTGGGAAAAACATAAATAAATTCACTCCCCTGGAGAGAATTTAGAGGGGATTATAAGGGTGTTGATCTTTTTTCTGTCCAAGATATAAAGAGAAGACTATTTGCAACACTTTTTTTATGGAAAGGTATATTCTTGGATATCACCAATAGTCGAAAAGAACGGTCACCACACCACTGTACGACAATAGCTCAAGTGTGACATATGCAAGCCCTGGGGGTTCAAGAATCCAGCGTGATGAGTAGCAAAAATAAGGTGGCCCTGAGTTGCCGATTAAGAGGCACCTGATCACATATGGTCATGAACCTCTGAGCTGTGGAGGAGATATAAATTCTGATGTTATCTTAGTACAACTTTAAAAATTCGAATGCAAACTTCTGGAATCCAATCTTTTCAAGTCTTCTCTGCTAAATTAAAAATCCTAGGTTTAATAAATCCATTTATACACCAATGTACACCTGCCATCCCACAGTTTAATGTTTTACTCTTTATCTTTTTGTAAATTTACATTGATTTCCATTATTTCGAAAATACATTTTTACTTTGCAATGGTTGTCTGAGACGCCAGAGTTATTGCTTTGTATGCGGCTACCATTGTGTAATTTCAGTGGATGTTCTGCGGTTATAAATACTTACTGACGTCTTCTCTTTAATGTTACACACCACTGACTATATGTTTTACGGTCCTTTTGTGTTTGACAGGCTGTACATTCACTCCAACAAGCCCTCTGCTTTCGTGTAGAAAATAGTTCATCCCGTAATGCAGGAACTTTAGGGAGTAGCTCTCTTTGAAAGAAAAGTATTTACACTTCCGGAATACATTTAATTAAATATTTGATTATAGGACCGGTATCATCAACAGGTTGCTCTGCAGTTATGGATATATTTATAAATGATATATAGGACACATGCTGTAAATAAACTTGCCTCACAGCATTTTCCAAGTTCTGTGACTATTACTGATTGTCCAACTAAAGAGCTCTTATTTTTATCCGCAGGGATAAAAGGTTAAATCCCCCACAGGATTAGAACAGGTGTGTAAAATTGCTTAATTCCTCTCATCTGCCGAAATTACGTGAAATGTTGGAAAAGGTATGTGATAATGCATAAATCACAGAGAATGCATTGTGGGGCACTCGACTGAAACTTGAACATGGCGCGACTCGTTTCAGGAGAAAATGTCTCCGGTGACACATGTCCTGCTGTACTCTCCAGCAGGACATTTTCTGCTCGAAACTGAACACTGCAGAAAAATATTGCGTAAAACTACAAATGTGTAATTTCTGACATTTCCCGTAATTTACGCATGTTCGTACTTAGAACCTGTAACCTTTAGTTTACACTCTAATATCCACATTTACGCCTGAGCTTGCAGGGGACTTTTCAATGTTGGCTGTCGCTAGACAGAAGCTCCAAGAAGTAGACCATCATTTGACTCACTGAAGAAAGCAAATATGACCGTTAAGAAGGTTGAGGGAAAAATTCAAAATTTCAGAGAAATCAGGTATGACTGCAAGTGAGGGTGTCCTGAAAGTCCTGCTTGGGCACAGAGAGTCTTCCGCTCTTGCACCGTTCCCCTTTAGTTTCTCTTATGCCAGCAATGACTGCGTCCTCCCACTGCCGCTGCTTCAGGAGTGAGTCACAGCTCGCAGAGGACCAGGTTTTCCACTTTGGGCTGAAGTGATGAAAAAGAAATAAAGGCCTTAACAATGTACACACATTCAAAACAGAACATTTTGCTGACCAAGTAATTCCAATATTTTTAGTCTGACCAAATAATTTGTTAGACTTTCAGTAATAGTCGAAGGCACTCGAATGAGTAACGTTTTTAACTGTGTGTATTTTTACAAAGGGTAGTCAGTTTACAATGTGAATAGTTTATGCAAAATAACTACTAAATTCCCTTCCTTGAATGAAGTGTATGCCCATATTGGACCATTCTCATCCGATAGTGCGGTGTATTGCGTATCGATTGTTTCGGTGTCTGAGGTATATTGCAGTGTATGTGCATTAATAGAAGATGTGCTCTACTGTTTCTAAGGGATAAATGTCAGCACATAGATTCATTTGCGTGTTCCATTTGTAGTCCTGACAATAGAGAACATTATATTTCTCTCAGAGAAATGGGATCTCCAGAAAACAAGGTAGCACTACCTGATTTGTCTTGTCAGTGGATGTGAGGAGGGCTGTGTGTGGGTGCATCGGTATGTGTGCCCATGTGTGTGTTTCTATGTCTACCAGCATCTTTGTGAGTGTTTGGGAGGGGTAGAGTTCGAGGGTGATCTATAGCCATGGTTGTGATGGCTCGAGTTAGCATTACTCTGGGTACCAAGTTACCAGAGGATGCAGTTAAATTCATGGTCTCTAGAGCATTATATGAACAGCCCACCGTATTTTTGCAATGTTTTGCTAGCTAAATGTATCTTTTCTTTCAAACTTTTACAGAAGAAACAGCTACCTGGCTCCAGCGATATGTAGCTATTGCTCTGTGTTTGTGTGTGCGTTTTTTTAATACGCAATTAGATATCGGACTTACACAATGGTGGGTCCGTATCAATTGATGCCATTTGTGGGACAACAACACACAGGTGCAACTTGCAAAGGCAGAAGCTGTGAAACACAGATTGTTCGCATTGGGCTAAGCTTATGCAAAGCAGAATAGTTCTGCTTAATGCACCAGTACTGGAACTGTGAGCACATGTTACAAATCAGGAATACCATCTTTAGACTAGAAGTGTGTGTCATGCCAATTGTGGGGTTATTACTGGGCCGACACATATTGTCGTTATTGTACTTGTGATGGACGATGCCACCACGGCAAAAAGGCAGAACATCTATATTACTTGGAGGGTGCTCTGCTCTTACACAAGGCCCCAGGGTTAGCACTTTAGGAGGCAGCAATTAGCATGCACAGTCTTAATGAACTTCTGAGCCGTCCATTGGGGTTGGACTGAGTAGGAAGGCATTGTCTCCACCGGTGTGCTTACATAGGCCCTCTTAAATTTGGTTGATGTTTCCATTGCAGTGAGTTAGTTGGTATGGCCAGTGTTGCACAACATGACTTTGTATCGAGCAGTACAACCAGTAAATTCTGCTTCAGCCTCTTCAAAATCCACCTGGAGACCCCCAACAGGGTCGTTGCCGTGAGGGACTGCAGCCACCGTCGTGGCTGTTTTCAGCACTCTAGCTCCCTCCACTCTCCAAGGACCTGCATAATTTGAAGAGTGTCAAGTTTGACTCATGCACCATCAAAGTGTGCAGGGTAATTTGCTGTGCAGCAACCTCCGAACTGAGTTTTTATTATTCCACTAACACTGTTACCAATGCCACTGATGATTTAATGCTCCAAGATCGTTCTAAGACAAAACCACCACGTGCAGGACAATACTAGAGGTCAAAAGTGCCTCGTCGCCAGTATGCTGCTGTGAATGGAACCCAGTGGACGCAAAAATGTATTTAAGTATTGGTAAAAGGGACTGTCAAGTGAAATCTGAGTGTTTCGTGTTTCCTGCAGCTAAGTCTACCTACTTTGCTCCTCACCCCCTCCATGCAGAGTATATATTACGGTCCTGCCCATGAACTTCCGTTTCCACTTTCCCGGAAGCACGCACGAGCGCAGCAGACACAGCCTCCATGGAGACTCCCCATCCCCACAGTAAATATAATA
The DNA here is from genome assembly GCF_031143425.1 of Pleurodeles waltl. Lineage (NCBI taxonomy): Eukaryota > Metazoa > Chordata > Amphibia > Caudata > Salamandridae > Pleurodeles > Pleurodeles waltl. Next base: position 689,206,026 of record NC_090438.1, read on the forward strand.
ACTGTGAAAGTCACACCCATTTGCCCCTCATTCAATGCAGCTTCCCGATACAAGTGAATTTTGTTATAGTCATGTCGTGCACAGAGTATGATCACCTATTGTTTTCTAAATATATTTTGATTTGCAATGCCAATGACTTAATGGAGGAAGAGTTAGAGTTAGAGACATGTTGTGGAACATTAAGGTGATCTGTTTTACAGCGGTTCAAACCCCTTGTCTGTTATGCCTGCTGGAAAATAACCCGGTCTAGTAAATACCAACATAAAACAATAGGCGAGAATACACCATGAACCTAACGTGCAAACAGAAGAGAGATGCTCCATTAAACTCCCTATTTGAAAGACTGTTATGCATGAAATATCACATTGGAAAGGGGAGGATAACACGTTCGGATGTGTCTAAAATGCACAGTTGGAGTGCACCATCCAGGAAAGATTCTGCTAATAATCCCTTCAAGACCACATCAGTCTTGTTTGCACACACAGGCTCCCAAGACTCCGAATCTCTGCTTAATTTGGACAATTTGACCTAAAATATTTAGTAAGCGAACCGTGTGCCATTTGTTGACTCCTTAAAAATGCCAGTAGTTAAAGAAAATAATTCAGTGTACTTTCACGGTCCAGAAACGTGCAAATCGTGCATCTCGAGCTTCACTAATGAGGGATGCAGGCTCATAGCATCATGACAAGCAAAACTTGATTTTGATTTTGTGTTCTTAATTTTACGTTCTTAGTGGCTGTTTCATAGGCTTTCTTTTTAAACAGCACAATACACGTCCGTGTCTCTTGTATCACTTGCTGTGGAGACATTTTCAGTCAGCAGATTTTTTTTTTAATTTGTCCTCATTTTTGCAAACGCTTGCTAATTTTTCTCGAAATTCTACACGTGTACGTTTTTCCGTTCTACAAATAAAGAAGAGTTGTCTTGGCGGAATCAGATTTTCTCATCGTGCATTGGGTATTTTTGGTCACGGACTGATTTGTTGCTAAAGAGAGGAATGATGTGTTTTAAGGGGAGACGCAGTGTTTCATTTGAGCACGTGGTTGCAGGTGGGGCACACGAGTCCTCATTTTTTGCAATTGTCCTTATTTTTCGTCAATAAGCTTTGATTCAGAGCTACAGAGGCAACAACACAAGAGGGGGAAAGAAAGAGGAAGTGAAGAGCAGAAAAGCAGGGACAAGGGCAGAAAAGAACCTGTGCTCGTGAGATAGAGAGGCAGGGAGTGTCTGGTGATGGATTAAAGAGGTAGAATTAAGACTAACAACCTTGGTGCCCTGCAACCTGATCTGCCATAGCACTGGCCAGGGACTTTTGAACAGAACTCTAGGCCGTAGCACTTGGGGGCAGGCCACCATGTGTGCGCCGTATTTAAAATACGGTGCACCACGGTGCTGGGTAGGGGGCAATAGGGTCATCTTTCATGATGCTATTGATATACTCTGCAGGAGTAGCACCAGAATACTGGTGCTGCTCCTGCAGAGTACATGGGACCCAATTCTAAAGAATGGAAGGCCCCTTTTAACGCCTGTTCTATAGCAGGCGTTAAAAGTGGCGTAAAAAATGGCATAAGGAAATCTCATAGATTTCCTTGCGTCATTTTTCCTGCTCCCCTAACAGGGTAATGCCCCTTTTGTATACATTATGCCTGCCACAGGCATAATGTAGTGCAAAGGGTTACAGGGTGGCTCAATGCATGCATTGCGCCACCCTGTAATTACGGCGCAGGATTTTTGGCCTCATTAGGCCACATTAACATCAGAACAAATGACTTTAATGTGGTGCAAGGAGTCGTTAGGGGCCAATAAATATGCCCCTTAGACTTTTACAAATTAGGCACTGGAGAGAGGTCTGTTGCAGAATGTGTTGTGCAACAACAAATGAACTCTAACCCGTTACACTGACGCACACTAGAAGTAGAGGCACTAGAAAGAAATATTACATGGCACCGATAGATAGTATTCTGTCCTGTTAAATATCAACATCATGTGTCGGCTCATGCAGTGGCGTAGCGTGGGTTGTCAGCACCCGGGGCAAGGCAAGTAATTTGCGCCCCCTAACCTGTGGATTTTAGCACTCGCGAGTGCGAGCGCGCCCCCCCCCCCCAGATGTTTCGCCCGGTGCGGCCGGCCCCCCCTGCACACCCCACGCTACGCCACTGGGCTCATGACTATATTTCATACGATTGTTTGAATATGTGTGGTCATCTGAGAAACAATATTTTATGGTAGCAGTGAACAAATGTGTGTGGTGGTTGTTAGAACAGTTTTACTTCTGCAGACGAGCCCCAAAACATCAGAATTTAAAGTAGTTTGGACTTTTATTTTATTGGGAAAAGTTCTACCTGGAGTTTAAAAAAAAAATGTTATTTCTGAAAATACCATGAATTACATACCCTTCCTACTTATCACAGATAAACTGACAGAAGCAGCACACTCGCCCACATTGTGCTTTCCATAATATAAGGGCCATCTTTACATTTGCAAGAGACAGTCTTTTTATTATGTGTATAGTGCTATAGACATAATAAAAGTAATATCTTGTTTTGCACAAGCTATCCTCTCTATTATATCACTAGCTCTCTCTAAAATGACCATTATTCGTAACTGTAAAGTAAACCTAATTTGTGATATGGATAGTTAAGCAGGTTCTTTGAGCTGTTGACTGTGAGTTGTGGACACTGAAGTGGGCGGGAGAGCTCCTGCACAGCTCCATGATTTCTGATTTTTTCCTGGGGCATTCACAAAAATAATTAATATAGAATGCGATCGTATGGTCAGGGACACGCACACTCAGAGAAAATATTGACCCTTGAATATTCTAGTGTCACACTCTAATTTGAAGTACTCATCACTGACTATTTTCAGCCCATTTTTAAAAAAATCCCCGGTCTAGTAGTGATGGCAATATATATGGTGGCTCTGAGGAACAATAATGGAGTCACTGTAGCACAGCTGGAAAGTACTCGATGGCACATTAAGTGTTAAAATCTTTGATTTCAGGGAAGGTCATCGATATAAAGTCAGTTTCTGTTTTGAATAATAAACTATGAAAGGAGCGCTTTAATGTGTTTAGTATGACTTTTCTATTAATCTAAAAAACTGTGAGAGGGTATTAGTTGTGAACTCACCTCAATGCAGTTAGACGGCATTTTTTTAAATGCACAGTCATATTTAACAGTAAAGTTGTTTTTGAATTACAATTTTTTTTACATTTAGTCTTTCGCACGTTACCAATAATGATGAAAGACTGTAGAACACATGCGTATTCAAACAAAACAATACATTCCGAAATAAAATTTGCTTTCTAAGAATGTATTGTATTAAAAAAAAAATCTAGACATTTACAAACTACTGCTCAGATTTACAAAACCATCACGCAACACAGTGCAGAAGCCAAAAATGCTGCCCGGCATTGCATGACATGGAGAGAGAACGAGCACCATATCTACAGGGATATGGCACTCTTCTCCCCTCACCTTAGCGCCGACGCAGAATTTTGCTACCAAGCACCACACACACACCTTTGCACTATAGTGCAAGGGTATGTATGTGAGTCTAGCATCAGTTTTGTACTGGAATAGAGCCCTTCCAGTACAAAATACTATGCTTACACTTCATTTAAAACTTTTCCTACTTTGTATGCAGGCTGTACAGCGCAGCAAACACGCCAGGCCAGAAAAGAAAGTAGCAATAAAAGTGTTTATCCTTTTAACACCTGCTATTGAATGGCACAAAGCCCTACTACTGTTACTAGATAGGGTTTTGCATCAAAAAGCATGAGTGGTTGCATGGGAACGCCAATGTACCACCCATGTAACGCCACCTTGGCACTAAGTAACATAACACTTTTAGGCTACCTTCGAGTGCAAAACAAGTTTGGTGCTGGAAAGTAAATTAGGGAAAAAAAACATTTTGTGCTGGTTTGCATCACATTTGTGGCTCAAACCCAGCGCAAAATGTTTGTAAATCAGTCCCCCAGGTCTTAAAATCATGAGCCGCAAAGTTCCACACGTTATTTCACCAATATTTACATCGCTGCATCAGCTTATAACATATTTTCACTTTCATGCAATTTACATATTGTGTGCAAATCCATTTTGCTCATAAACAATCATGGTTTGCATTATTATTGTTCAAAGGCTGCCCTCTTTCTTACTTTTTCTAAGATAATATTTATCCAGGTTTAAGACATATGCACCATGCTTCAAGCCATTCTACATTTTCTAAAGATTTTTTAAGGTTTAAGTAAATTCCTCTGATTACATAGAGAACAACATCGCTCCGCATCATTGAAAGTTAAGGCCATTACTGAAGATGCACTATAGTGAACATAATTTGGTAAGCAACAACTGACAATGTCCAATCTCAGTATCTGTCTTCGTACTGGTCCAGAACAAAGTTTCAATCTGACCGCCTTAATCCATTACTAAATGAAAACTATCTAAAATTCTTGTCGGATTACTACATTCTCACTCTTCCAAATTTCAGCAATATGAACAAATAAGACCTTCATTAGGACTTTTTGGGACTGCTCCCAAACCGGAATATATTACCACCGTTCCATTGCTAGCAAAGTATTCTAAAGTAGTCCAGTACTAAATGCACAAATAATAATTTGTATTTTTTTTTTAACAATTCTTGTTAATATATCAACTTCCAGTTCTACAGATGTTTAAAATTCTAAGCAAGATTGTTTTCAGATAGGGTTTGAATTGCCATTCATCATCCGAAGAGATTCAGAGCGCTGTTGTTATTTCAGTAAGAAACAACGTTTACTGTAGATACCGTTTTGAGAATTCAATTCATTACCTTTTAATGTCACAGGATTCTAATAGTGTGTGATTTGACTTTGCCTTATGCCATGAAATATGTTGTAGCATGAGAAAGTGTGTGTTGGTCAGACCATAGTAAGGCTCTGCACCTGTCCACGACCATGACTCTCAATTCTTGAGGGAATTCTGTATTGAGAGTTTACAGTTTAGCTTTTTTATGAAGCTTCTTTTGAAGAAAACCTCAGGTTGCAATCAGATTCTTTGAAAGTTTTTCCTTTTTTCCCAGTACAGGGCATGACTGTATTTTGAACGTACTTTTATAATTTTTTACAAACATTTATCAAAACACTCTTTCAGTCACAGGCCTCTTGACCTAAAGTGTATTTTATTTCTCAGCAGGGGCTTTAATGACAGTAAAAGACATTGGGCCTCAATTACGAAGAAATGATGCTGCGTGGAGCTGCAATCCAGCTTGTGGCACTTTAACACCACCCCTGAGGTGGAGTAAAAATCTGACGCATTCCCAGCTTTGTAAATCTAATCTGGGAATACATCAGATTCCATCAGGTTCCATGGGTGTTGCATTGCAACACCCATGGGGCACCACTTTTACGCAGAGTTATGCACAAAAGGGTTCCATAGTTACAAGGCCATGAAAAGCCATGCAAGATGGGTCTGCGTGGCTTTGTAAATATGGGCCGGCTCAATGCACTACAGGAGCGTCAAAAAAATGGTGATCCATTGGCGCAGTGTGCTAATAGGGCCTTGTAAATGAGGCCCTGTGTTTTAAACATCTCCTTGGTATTTAGGTAGTCAGTAGTGGTTATGTGGATAGCATTGTAAAAGAAAGATCATCAAGGCAAGCATGAAAATATTCAGAAATTAAATATGCCTTGTATGAAAATATCTTAGGGGGCATATCAGCACTTGTCTGTGGCTTACTTAAAATGAGGTAACATAGTTATTCAAAATGCAAAAGGCAGCCCACAGTATTGGGAATTACATCAATTGTGTAATAAACGGCGTTAAAGTTTCAGAAACATCAGAGTGGTCTTTCTTGTTTGTCCGTATAAGGTTTATGTTTCACTAGTGTGGTCTTTCTTTTTTATCTGCATATATTTTTTATGTTTAACACTTTGAAATGCTTGTAGTACAGACCCTATGATATGTCCATGAATAGGACAAAAATAATCGTATAAAAAGAAAGGTTCCTATAAGTGAGAAAATTGAATACAAAACTGAGATTTCCATCTTTTCAACAGGCAGGCCATACCTCAGTGGGGGATGTCTTGACATGATCTATGTTAGAAGTGTAAAAATACAATCAAAAGCTCAGTATTGGAGAGGTTGAGTTATAGATATTTCTCACCCACCCAATATCAAGTGTCACATTACTCTGAGGTATTTGATATTTCTCAATTTCTCAATATTTAGAGTAATGCGACATGTCCAAAATATGTGCTGATGAAACATACAGACAAAAATCAGACACTACACACTCCTGCAGAATGCTCTGTGTTCAGACTTCTGAATGCCACTATTGCACATACACTGACAACTTCAGCCAATCCAATATGCCAAAGCCGCAATTGATCAAGTTAGCTGAACAGCTGAACAATCAAAGAAGGGAGAAATTGATGGTGGAGGCACAAATTCTACCCGTGGGTGGCCCCAAGAAGACAAAAATTAGCTGCGTTCAGCAACTCCACCTAGTAGGGCAAATATGCTGTGGATTAACCTGTCTTACATAAAAGGTCTCTATGACATTTTCCATCACTTTGCATCTTATCATGTTATGACCAAAGACCTGCAACCATACAATCGAGGTCACTAACACTACAATACAAAGGTTGTTGCAGTAGTTTTAAGAACAGACAATAAGCAGTATGCAAAGACACAAAAGTGCAATGAAGACAATCGGTTTTGGAAAGAATAGGGCCTTAAACATTCTGAGAGTTCTAATAACATCTTCTTGAAGCTCTTTGGAACAGACCAGCATCTCTCTCACTCATTTGTTTTGAGCCATATGATAAACGTCACCTTCTTGTCCCATGCACAGCTAGTTTAGGGGCATATTTATACTCCGTTTGCGCCGAATTTGCGTCGTTTTTTTCGACGCAAATTCGACGCAAAACTAACTCCATATTTATACTTTGGCGTTAGACGCGTCTAGCGCCAAAGTTCATGGAGTTAACGTCATTTTTTTGCGTGAACACCTTCCTTGCGTTAATGATATGCAAGGTAGGCGTTCCCGTCTTAAAAAATGCCTCCGATGCTATTGCGTCGGATTTATACTCCCGGGCAAAAATGACGCCCGGGAGTGGGCGGGTCTAAAAAACCCGCATTTGCGCCGGATTTTAGCGCCTGGGTCAGGGCAGGCGTTAAGGGACCTGTGGGCTCAGAATGAGCCCAGAGGTGCCCTCCCCTGCCCCCAGGGACACCCCCTGCCACCCTTGCCCACCCCAGGAGGACACCCAAGGCTGGAGGGACCCACCCCAGGGACATTAAGGTAAGTCCAGGTAGGTATTTTTTTTAAAAAAGAATTGTGGCATAGTGGGGCCTGATTTGTGCCCCCCTACATGCCACTATGCCCAATGACCATGCCCAGGGGACAGAAGTCCCCTGGGCATGGCCATTGGGCAAGGGGGCATGACTCCTGTCTTTGCTAAGACAGGAGTCATTTCAATGGGGGATGGGCGTCGTAAAAAAATGGCGCAAATCGGGTTGAGGCGATTTTTTTACCTCAGCCTGACTTGCACCATTTGTGGACGTCCATACGCCATTTTCCCCCTACGCCGGCGCTGCCTGGTGTACGTCGTTTTTTTTAACGCACACCAGACAGCGCCGGCGGCTAACGTCATTCAATAAATACGGCGCCCGCATGGCGCTTCAGAATGGCGTTAGCCGGCGTTAATTTTTTTGACGCAAAACTGCGTTGGCGCAGTTTTGCGTCAAAAAGTATAAATATGGGCCTTAATGTTTTAGCACCTAGTTTGTGTGCCATATCGAAGTTACTTGCACCAGTAAACAAACTTTTGTTTACTAACAAGTGGATAGTGCCTGATTTATACATTAATCCGAAGCATACTTCTAGCACAAGTGTGGCTTGAAAAGTTGAGATTACATATCGCTAGCTCAAAAATCACTCCAATGGTTGACCTTCAAACTAAGGATTGGTTATAAAGTTGTCTGCCTAGTAAAGCTTCATGTGGATCTGGTCCTATATACCTGTCTAATTTATTCACTGTACTACCTGATGACTAAAATCAGCCTCTCAAAACTGGCTAACAGTGCTAACAGTGCTCTCTACAAGACTAAAAAGGTTTAGGAAAAGTGTCTGCACAGTGCAATGTCACCTACAACATATATTTCTGAAAGCATCTGAAGGCCCTCCTTTCCCTACAAGCATTTAGATCCTAAATGACCTCCCATTCCTTCAATTTTCACCTCCAAGCATTTGCTCTTGAGCGACCTTCCCTGCAATTTGTCTATTTCAGCATCTCCTTAATGTACCCCTTTTCTGTCAAGTCCTTTAGTCACCTTAACACAGTGTGCCTGACTCACAAAGGGCCCCAGCACTTATAGCGGAGGCCCTGCAGTTTTGAGAGTCTCTACACTTGGAGCAGAATATCTGCAATGAGTGTTCTTATTGCGGACATTCTGCCACAAGTATGGAGACTCCCCCTCGACTGTGGGGCCCACGCCATGAGTGCGGAGGCCCTTTGCGAATCCGGACCATATTATCAACCCTTAAATAAAGAAAATAATGTATAAGACAATGATCCAACTTTGAGAAACTGGGTAAGGGCACACTCTATAAGGTCATCTTTTAAGAAAAGAAATGGCAATATCCAAATCTTTAGTATCTTCAATACTGTTGTGAAGAACACCTGATAAGAATTAGGGGTGATGAAGGGTACTACTGCATTTGTAAATATTTCCTACTTTATCACACCAAAAGGCTGGGAAGGACTGTACACGTCTCAGTTGTGACTGATGTCATGCAAGCTCATACACATTAAATGGTGTGAATATACAATTTTATTAGTTAAGAAAAAGGTTAAAAGGACCTTACATACTTGAAGCTCTTTGGAAATAGTATTGCAGTGCATCAAACTCCAGTTCTGTTCTGAGAGATACATTTTGAGGGTTCTCTAATTTCTACACTCAAGAAATATATAGGGCATCTGGTAGAAGCAATCATTTGCATAAGGCCAAAGTCTACATGTGTGGTACTGGCCCAAACTGTGAAGGATAGCTTGTGCTGAAACATAGAAATATCCCAGCTAAGCCTCCATCTTCGAAGTTAATTTCCATCCTCAGTGTTCATTTGCAATTCTATACTACCCCCTACTTTCCTGTAACCTCTCAGGCACAAATGAGAGAATTACTTCATAACTTTCCAGTAAAAGAACGTGGCAGCATCATGAAATGTAAACCTAAATAGGCTGGCCTTTATTCATGAAAACCCAAAAAGAAATGTTGCGTTAACTGGATTAATTCTCAAAACACCAAAAATAACTTCCCAAATATGAGTGCAGCTCCCTGAGCAGATATATTAAATAAACTTCTCTCTTTACCATTCATCAACTTAGGAGAGCAGGCAGAGTATAAAGCAAAAGATAACAACACCTGCAAGGCATGTGTTAGGAGGCAGTAAACTCTTACCAACAAATTTCTGAGGCATAGAGCTCTTACGTTTGGCGACGTTGCTTGCTAGTCTATCCAACACAAGGGATCTTTCTGACCCTATCTTGCACAGGTCTTCTGGCATCTCGCTGGGGTTAGATTCCTCTTTTACTACTGAAATCAAATGAAATCAGAGAGGTTATTCACACACCTGTGGATCTGTAGCACCTTTTATAAGATCCAAAGTCCTTATTTTACAATTAGAGTAGAATAGCAGTGAGAGAGCGTAGATTATATAGTCTATATTAACATGAAATGTTTATGAATTAATGTGTGATAATGCCACATAGAAACTGTAGTAATGAATTTTTGCTTAAACGTGCACCTAAAAAGTGACCACGGGGATTGGCCGCCAATGTATACGTAGACTAATAAATGACTGATGTTTATGAGTTATTATAATTGAATAAGTTTATACTAATTATTAATGATTGCGTTATTGAAATTGTGTTAATAAACTTTGTAGGCCTTAAGTTAGCATGAGCCGAAGCTTAGCTGCCTGGCTCTCATATTAAATGTATTTTTCCTAACTTGCAGTGTGCTGACTCGCAAAAGGACATGAACCCTTGTTTTATTCAAACTAGAAGCTGAATGTAACCATAGTAGATCCGTTATCATGAAATTCACATTGCTTGTAGAAAATGTTAGACAAAATGCAACAGTGTAGATTAATGTAATGTACAAGGTTGTTCAAACCGGTGAAGACAATGGAGCTACTGACCAAAAGATGTGCAAAGAATTACAGAAGGATGAAATCATACCGGATGTGCTACCTCTGAAGACGTCAATCATATGGACCAATAAAATGTCTGTTAACTAATATGGGGTGAAAGATTAAAGACGTAATCTGTTTTCTAACTGGATAAAGATAGTGGGGTATAACCACGAACCAATGAAATTTTTAGGGGAATGTACAACGAAAAAGGGATAAAAACTCATGTCACAGAGAACCATTAGAGGTGGGTTGGGGAATGCTATTGAATTTATCCAGAAATGTTGTCACTTTGTTTGGTGACATACTTTGGTTTTACTTAAACCATCCTTTTCTTAGATTGTCCATTTTACACTTTACCTCCTTATGAGGGAAGTGCCCCCCTTTTTGCCCCAGAGCTGAATTCTGACTGATGGCGATTTGACTGATGTCCTGAAAACGAAGACTGAACCTGAGTGCTGACCTAAACCTTGGAGGGTAACTATGACAATGAAATTGTGATTTGTCTGTTTGCTTTTCCTTTCTAGGTACTAACTGCTTACTTTTGACAGGGACCCTAGTTTAGAGGTCTTCCAAATTGGTGTTCTAAATTGTTTTGCATGAAGCCCAACATGCTAATGCTAATCAGAGGTTAGGACAGGGGTTCACTACACTGACGCAAATAGACAAATGACTGAATCTATGTTTTGTTGAACTGACGCGTTAATGACACTCTGCTAAAATTGACTTATGTTGATGCTGTGTTATGTTCTAATAATTGCGTTCCTCGCGTTGTTTAAGTCTTATTCGAGTTGCCTAATTATGACAACGCTATTGAGTGTATTGGTTTTGAGTTTAACACACATGCTGTCACGCCGCGGCCGCGGGCTCGGGTCGCCGCAGCGTGGCATTCCCTTCATGCCGCGGCCTGTGTGCGAGCCTCGGGAGAGGCCGCGGCTGGCACACAGGCCGCGGGAGAAGCCGCGGCTTGCGCGCAAGCCGCGGGGAGTTCAAGAGGCCTGGTCAGGGGTCGCGGCACTCACCGCGCCCCTTTCTTTAAGTTCTGCCGCAAAGGCAGACGCGGCAGGGCTTGAGACCCCGAGTGGGTTTCAGGCCTGACCGCGCATAGCGCATTTAGTGCGCTTTACATCAAGTCTTCCTGTACCAATGAATTAATCATCTGCTCACCACTTACCAATGTCTCCAGGCAAAAACCGAACCCTTGCACATGGTGGTGTTTTTATGCCTGCCTTTTCCTTTCTCAGCATGCTGCCCACTTCCTCTCTTCCCAGCATGCATTGTTTTTCTTTGTTTGGACGCATGTACCTGATTCACTATTATACTCTTTTCCCCAATCCAAGATGGTGGTGTTTCTACTTCCTGTTTCCTACTTCCTGCCTAGAGGTATATAAGGGGAATTCAGCTGCTTGTTCATTGAGTTGCAACACTCCTTGGTGGTAGTCACGCTCTGACTGGTTTCTTCCTGTGAACCCAGTATTTCCTGACCTGTCTTCGTTTCCAGTCTTCCTGTACTCCGGATCTTCAACTCTAACGCCTTGGTGTCCTCCTTTTGTTTCAGGGAGTTCCTGTTGGAGGTTTTTACCCTACTGGGGTTTTCCTCTGGGACTCCTTCTGGAGGGCACGGACTGTAGTGGCTTGCTAGTGTCAAACAGCACCGTGGCTACCGGAAGGGGTCGCCCCTACCTCGGCCAGAGCAGAACCTGCCGGAACCGGGGTCGTTCCCCAACTCTTCTCAACTTCGACGGTAAGCCCATTGAAAACCGTGACAGATTGCAACGCCCACAAATCCAGTTGCAGTCCGGAACCATGGATAATCCAGTGGCAAATACGGAACCTACGAGCCAGACCCTATGTATGAGCCCATACAACAACAGGCTCAAGAACTCCAACAGCTACGTACTGAAAATACCGTCTATCGACAAGCCTTTGCATCCAGGACCACAGATGTACCCTCAGTAGCTGCCACTACACCTCGTTTCTCCAGGGATCCTAAAAGATTAAAAGAATTCCTGGATGCCTTGACGGTTTATTGTGCCTTTCGCCCCTCGCAATTTGTACAAGACAAGACCAAGGTGGGGTATTTGATTAGCGCCTTATCGGGGCCAGCATTGGCTTGGGCCACTCCTTTAGTGACAAGAAATGATCCTTGCCTATCTAATTATTCCACCTTTATCACTACTTTTAAACAGATGTTTGAACGCCCTGGACTCGAGGCACCTGCAGAAGAAGCTCTTTGCGAAATCCAACAAGGGAATCAAGATGTATTACAATACATCACCCGTTTCAGACAATTAGCAGCAGAAACATCCTGGGTGGAACGTACCTTGGTGACACTGTTCCGTAGAGGTCTCAGAGAGGACATTAAGGACGAACTGGTGCACTCTGCTAGAATAGAGAACCTTAAAGGATTGATGGATCAGACTCTGATGATAGAATATCGGTTGAACGAACGAAGAATGGAGAAAAAGAAGAGTCATTTGCCATCTCACTCAGTGACGTCTTGCACCTTCTCTCATCGTACCGAGGAAGTCCGTCCTGAACCTAAGGGGAATACCGAGGAAGAGCCAATGCAAATTGACACGGCTCGAGGACCTTTATCAGCTAGTGAAAGAGAACATAGACGAAGGAAGGGGCTTTGTCTATATTGTGGTACAGCTGGTCACCTAATTCGCACCTGCCCCATTCGTCCAACCAAACCCTTGGGAAACGCCAACTCCCGTCCTCAGTGAGAAGGGTGAGGACGGGATATCGTGAAATACCTTCCATTTGTTCTTCCAGGGAGGAAGGAACTGCTCTTTTTCTTTTACCAGTTATCCTTCATTTAACTGATGGCCGGGAAGAAAGAACCTTGGCCTTATTGGACTGCGGAGCCAGTGGCATCTATTTAGATGAAGCCTGGGCCAAAGAACGACAGATAGCACAAATACCTAAGGAAGTACCAGAACAGGTACACACAGTGGATGGATCACTCTTGGCCTCAGGACCCGTACAATATACCACCCCTACCTTCTGTCTACAGTTTGGGAAACACCAAGAAAATCTTTCGTTTGATTAATTTCATCATCACACCACGTCATGATCCTGGGAATTCCATGGCTCACACGGCACAACCCTTACATCAACTGGGAAACAAGAACTATTTCCTTATCCTCTCACTTTTGCCAACACCACTGCTATCCCGCAGGGGATTATTGGTCTCCAAAAAGTCTCTTAGCAGCACCCCCTAAGGTGGGATGCTCTATTAACGTCCTACAGGGAGTTCCCTGGCATTATCAGGAATATGCCGATGTATTCCAGAAGCCAGAAAAACCTGAACTGCCACCCCATAGAGAATACGATTGCGCCATCCCTTTAGAACCAGATACAGTGGTTCCTTTCGGGCGAATGTACTCTCTCACAGAACCGGAGAAGCAGATCCTTAAAGAATACCTTGATGAGAACCTACAAAGCGGGTTGATTGCTCCCTCTTCTTCACCTGCAGGGGCTCCTCTTTTCTTTGTGCCGAAGAAAACTAAAGATTTGCGTCCCTGTATTGATTTCAGAGGATTAAACAAGATCACTATTAAAGATTGGTACCCGTTACCCCTCATAAAGGACATCCTAGAAGCAGTCAGAGGGGCAAAGAGATTCACCAAGCTGGATCTCCGAGGAGCCTACCATCTTCTAAGAATCAAAAAGGGTGATGAGTGGAAGACTGCTTTTAGAACACCCTTTGGTCACTTCGAATATAGAGTAATGCCATTCGGATTCACCAATGCCCCTTCCATTTTTCAAAGTCTCATGGATTCTATCTTCTCTGATCTTTTGCAACAAACAGTGGTGGTGTATCTTGACGACATTTTAATCTTTTCTGTTCATCCAGAGGAACACTCTACGCATGTTCGCCAAGTTTTAGAGAGACTCCGACAACACCATTTATTCTGCAAACCTGAAAAGTGCGAGTTTGATCAGACGGAAGTAAAATACTTGGGATATTGCATTAACCAAACTGGAGTCGCCATGGATTCAGACAAGGTGCAAGCTATATTGAATTGGCCATCTCCTTCTTCCATCAAGGAGACTCACTGTTTTTTGGGATTAACCAACTTCTATCGACAATTCATAGCAGACTTTGCCCAGAGAACCAGCTACATTACACAAACCCTTAAAAAAGAACATCTAAAGAAGGGCTTTTGTTGGACACAAGACGCAGAGTTAGCCTTTCAGGATTTAAAGAAAGCCTTTATTCAAGCCCCTATTCTATGACACCCAGACACCAGCAAACAATTCATTGTTGTCGCAGACGCCTCAGAAAGAGCCATTGGGGCTGCCTTATTGCAAAGACAAGACGATGATGATTTAGAACACCCTGTATTCTACCTGTCACACATTTTATCCGATTCCGAGCGGAACTATTCCGTATTAGAACGTGAATTACTCGCCTTAAAAACCGCTTGCACAGAATGGAGACACTTTTTGATGGGCTCAAAGGAACCTTTTGAAGCCCGGATAGACCACAGGAATCTACAGTGCTTAAGAAACTTTCAGTGTCAAAATAGCCGGCAGGCTCGATGGGCTTTCTTTTTCAGCCAATATGACTTCTATATCACTTACATCCCTGGTTCTCAGAACATCCTGGCGGATGCCTTGTCCCGACGTTACCCTGAGTGCAGCGATTCTACTGTACAGAACCTATTTGACGATAACAAGATCATTGGGGTAGTACAGACTTTTTTAGACCAAGTCTAGTCCGAATATGCCCGTCTAGAAGAGACAGAGCTGAATAAGTTGCGTCCGCAACTGCATATAGATCAAGGCTATTATTATCATGATAAGGCCCTGTTCTTACCCACTAAAATAGTACAGACTGAAGCCTTACGTATGTGCCATGATTCCCCTATTGCGGGTCATCGAGGAATGAAAGCTACTCAAGAACTTCTGCTTCGCTCCTTCTGGTGGCCAACACTCAAGACAGATACTGAGGAATATGTATCATCTTGTCCTATATGTGCTCAAGCCAAGACACCCCGTACCAAACCAGTAGGATTACTCCGCCCACTACCAGTTCCCCCAGGCCCATGGCACACTATCTCCACAGATTTCATGTGCGCATTACCCTCTTCAATGGGAAATCACATAATAATGGTAACCGTGGACTCCTTCACCAAGATGGCTCACTTCACGGCCTTAAGAAAGTTACCAACGGCAAAAGAATTGGGTCAAGTCTTTACACAAGAAATCTTTCGGCTTCATGGATTACCTCAGGTCATTATATCGGATAGGGGTCCTCAATATATCTCCCGATTCTGGAATCAATTCTGTAAGACATTGGGAATCAAAGTGGCCTTATCATCTGGGTTCCACCCTCAAACCAATGGACAGACGGAACGACTCAATCAAGGTCTCGAACAATATTTATGTAGCTTCTGCAATGCTACGCAGAGTAATTGGGCTACCTATTTACCGCTTGCAGAATTCTCCTATAACAACTCCATACACAGCGCCTCGAAGGTCTCTCCCTTCTATGGCTCCTACGGTTTCCATCCCAAGGCCTTTCCAACTCCCCTGAGAGATAATTCCAATCTTCCTGCCATCTCCTCCTATGTTCGACAGCTACGGGGTATCCAACGTGTTATCCAGTCCAACCTTGTGGTCACTAAGTCCTGCATGAAAAAGATAGCAGATAGGAGACGCTGTGCAGCTCCTCAATATCAGGTCCAGGATAAAGTCTGGCTCTCCTCTAGATTCCTACCTCTCCGACTCACTCAGAACAAATTCAAACCCCGCTTTTATGGTCCCTTCCTAATTCTAAAAAAGATGAATCCAGTGTCTGTGCGTCTTCGCCTGCCTCGGACGTGGAAGATTCACCCTGTATTCCATGTCTCTCAACTTAAACCTTACCTTCCTGATCCTTTTCACAGACAATTTTCCTGTCCCCCTCCTCTGTTGGTTGATAATGTGCCGGAGTACGAGGTCCAGGAAATCTGTGACTCTCGGCTTTTCCTTGGGCGCCTCCAATATCTTATACATTGGAAAGGTTACCCTATGAGTGAGTGTTCCTGGGAGGATGCCCCTTCAGTTCATGCCCCTCTTTTGGTCCGTCGCTTTTTTCGACTCTTCCCTCACAAACCTGGGGCCTCGGGGGGGGGACATAATGTCACGCCGCGGCCGCCGCGGCTTCTACAGCGGCCGCGGCCTCGGGTCGCCGCAGCGTGGCATTCCCTTCATGCCGCGGCCTGTGTGCGAGCCTCGGGAGAGGCCGCGGCTGGCACACAGGCCGCGGGAGAAGCCGCGGCTTGCGCGCAAGCCGCAGGAAGTTCAAGAGGCCTGGTCAGGGGTCGCGGCACTCGCCGCGCCCCTTTCTTTAAGTTCTGCCGCAAAGGCAGACGGGGCAGGGCTTGAGACCCCGAGTGGGTTTCAGGCCTGACCGCGCATAGCGCATTTAGTGCGCTTTACATCAAGTCTTCCTGTACCAATGAATTAATCATCTGCTCACCACTTACCAATGTCTCCAGGCAAAAGCCGAACCCTTGCACATGGGGGTGTTTTTATGCCTGCCTTTTCCTTTCCCAGCATGCTGCCCACTTCCTCTCTTCCCAGCATGCATTGTTTTTCTTTGTTTGGACGCATGTACCTGATTCACTATTATACTCTTTTCCCCAATCCAAGATGGTGGTGATGAACTTCCTGTTTCCTACTTCCTGCCTAGAGGTATATAAGGGGAATTCAGCTGCTTGTTCATTGCGTTGCAACACTCCTTGGTGGTAGTCACGCTCTGACTGGTTTCTTCCTGTGAACCCAGTATTTCCTGACCTGTCTTCGTTTCAACTCTAACGCCTTGGTGTCCTCCTTTTGTTTCAGGGAGTTCCTGTTGGAGGTTTTTTACCCTACTGGGGTTTTTCCTCTGGGACTCCTTCTGGAGGGCACGGACTGTAGTGGCTTGCTATTGTCAAACAGCACCGTGGCTACCGGAAGGGGTCGCCCCTACCTCGGCCAGAGCAGAACCTGCCGGAACCGGGGTCGTTCCCCAACTCTTCTCAACTTCGACGGTAAGCCCATTGAAAACCGTGACACATGCTTTTAGAATTGTAACAAATCGGGAATAAACATCATAAACGTTTACTAAACCGGGGTGGTTATTCATGACTGCAAGGTCATGGTAGTGTCCTGAGTTGAGTAATGACTTTGACTAAAGTGAAATGTATTGTAGTAATAAATGTTGATGACATTATTGATGTATTGATTGACATATTGATTGGCTATCTCGTCCTAAGGTGTCTCTCAACTGGGTCAAAAGATTCATTGGCCCACAACGAGTCCTGATGTGTAATAAATTATCATAAAGGGACGTGTTCACAGTTCTGGTGGCAGAGGGACGGTTTGGCCCTTTGGGGCCCTAGGACGGAGAATTACTGTTTAGATTGTTTTTCTGAGATAATGCAAATTGGAGGTATGATGTGTTTCTAAATTCACCATGACTTTCCTGGGATCTCGGAACCTGCCTAAGTGAGTTGGGAATGTTTTTGGCGTTTTAGCATGTGTGGTGTAGGATTTGTGCTTGCTCAGTTTATGCATTCTGCAGGTGATTTGTGAAGTTTGTGTGTATATAGGCCAGGTTTGGCCCTTTGGGGCCCTAGGACGGAGAATTACTGTTTAGATTGTTTTTCTGAGATAATGCAAATTGGAGGTATGATGTGTTTCTAAATTCACCATGACTTTCCTGGGATCTCAGAACCTACCTAAGTGAGTTGGGAATGTTCTTGGCGTTTTAGCATGTGTGGTGTAGGATTTGTGCTTGCTCAACATATGCATTCTGCAGGTGATTTGTGAAGTTTGTGTGTATATAGGTCAGGTAATGTTGTTTTAGTAGTAGTGGGCGTACTCCGCAGTATGAGAGTAGGGAAGTCGACGTACTTCATATGAGTGTGGCGCTTTGTGCTTAAAAATTATCCATGTGGTTGGTTGTTAATGTACTGACCCATCGTGCTCTAAGACTCCGGAGTATATTGACAAGTGTAGGAGACACTTGGGTTTATGTTGTAATTTGTGCAGTTTAATTAGGTCAATCAGGCGTGGTTGACAAGTCGAGTTTGAGTCAATTGTGTGTATGAAACCTTCGATGGAGATTTGGCAAGTTCTAAAGTGCACTAGGACAAACCATTGACAAGCCGAGAGTAGGATTTGCGGGTCGAATTCTGCTTGCGTATGCGGGAACTGAGAAGGAGAGAGTAGCGGCCGAGGCTTCAAGTGAAATCTCTGTAAAGTTCTGAAGCGAATGTGTTACCCTTCCCGTAGTAAACCGGCAAATTTGAGTAGTTGTTGTTGTTAAAGGTGCTCGCAGTAATTTTGCATTAGTTTGGCGTGAATCCAGTGTGAGGAGGACAAGCTGCAAGACTTTGTCAGCTGCAGTGTGTGAGTGTGACGTCAGTGGTGCCGCGCTGGGATAGGTCAGTTGCCAAAAGGGGTCACACACGGATTGGCTGCCGTTCGTGAGAGGCAATAGGTTGAGAAAGGTGGGTGAAGAGTGTCGTGGGAATTAAAGTCACTTCCTGATCAAATACAAACAAAAGAAAAGACGCAAAGATGAATTTTATCAAAGCTTTTAGTAGCGCTCTGAAAGGAGGCGCATATATTATGGCGCGTGAAGGGGAGCCTACACCGCCTGAGGGTACTCCAGCTTATATAGTAATGGAAGAAAAGGGTGTCGCGCCTTGCTTATGGATGAAACAGTGGCGCAAATTGACAGAAAAGGAAGGATGTTTAGCGTTTCCGGAACACGGAATGTTCAATACAAGAATTTTGGAGAATTTGAGGTGGATGTTAAGTGTACAAAAGCCACCTCCGAGGCCAGCCCAGTATGAGGCATTAGCAGTCTGGGATTTGATGGCTATTAAACAAAGACAGCAGAGATTCAAGAGGAGAATGAAAAGGGCAGAAAAGACTAGCTGAGGCTAGGTGGGACAATGAAAGCAAAATGTGGAGATGGGGAATAGTTGATGGACTCAAATTATTTCCAGCAATAACACATGGAGATGAGACTCAGGGAAAGAAAGCCACCTGTAAGATGGACAAGGACTCTAATAAGCCTAAAGAGACTAAGAGGTCTTGGATAGAAGAAGATGACTCAGACGATGAAGAGTTTCTTAATCAGTTATTGCATGATCGCCCGCCATCTTATGCAGTAGACGATAATGTCCCGAGCACCAGTGCGGGTCCTGGGAACCTGACGCAGGAGAAGGGAGTTCCTGATACAGTATAGACTAGTGATACGGGTCTGATCCAAAATGGTGTCAGTGTACCCACTGCGCCAGACATACAGATACAGTTGCAACCTCCACCGCAGATAAAGAGAATCTACCCAGGCGTCCCAGTACTAGAGACTGCTACGAGTCTGATAGTGCCGCCTGATCCGATATATACAAAATCGAGGTTAGTGCAGATTAAGCCAACTCCACAATTGCTGTCTCAGCTGCAGCAACAGTTGGTTCCAAGTTATATCCCAGTAGCAGGATCTTCAGTAGTACCTGCACCAGCTACAGTGAGTCAAGCTTTGGGAGCTCCTGCTCTGCGGGGTTTGGGTCCAGGTCAGACACCAGCTGCCATATCATTACCAAGTACTGTCGGTCCGCTGGTGCCATTGTATGCGCAAGATAAGCCTGGTACATGCAATCAGGGAGTGAGGACCCCAGAAATAACAAGAGGAGGGTTCACAGGAACCCCCCCAGCCCATTTTACCAAGAGAACAAGCAGCGGAAGGACTCAGATCTTTGTTAGACCTCAGTCCGATTGGAGCTCCTCTAGAGGCAATGAGACAAGCAGGGTTAAGTGTGTTAGCCCCACAGACAACGAGTGCAGAGACATCACAGTCAACGATGGTGCAGTTGGGAAACATTTCGTTGCAAGGCTTCTCAGTGCAACAATTGAATGAGTGGTTAGAAAAAACGTATGCTTCACAAAAGACTGCAGTAACTGCGGAAAAGCCAGAAAGGTCAGAGAAAGATGAGTACCTGAACTTTGTGAGTCTGGGTGTGGAAGCTGCTGAACTAGTGGAAGGGACAATAGGGGTAAACAGATTAGAGTCGTACACAGAAGCAAAGTTAAGGTATCTGTGCCCCAAGATTACTAAAGAAGTGGGCAAGGTGCATCAAAGATTGGCAAACCTAGCAGACAAATACAATATTGACATTGAGAATACTAAACATTTGAAAAGAAGTTACAGACTAGACTTCGACTCTAAAGATTTTGATCACATGAGGTCAGCTGGAATAAAAGCACATCTCAAGGAAATACTGCAAAGCGCTTAGATCTAGGGAGCATTAGAAAAGTGGGAAGGCAGATGGGCAAAGAAAAGAGATAAGGAGAAAAGCAACAGTCCGGGATCAAGTCCGACTAAAGCCTCACCAGACACTGGGACAGTAAAGATACTACCAATGAGAAAAACAGCTGGAGGGGTTCTAGTCCATGTAGTGTGGACTAGGGGAGACATTTTGTCATTTACAAATGACTATCCCAGATTGAGGGAGAAGCCAATAGAATGGTACCAGCAGACAGATAGGTTTGTGAAGCTTGCGAAGTGTCTCTGGGAAGACTTGAATACCTTGTTTGAGATTATTGTTCCACCCGACTTATGGCTTGAGTGCAAGAGAGGTGTAGACTGGCCGACACAGGAGCCGGCAAGGGATAAGGTGTCTGGAGCACCATCTGAGGAGAGTGATTAAGTTTTTGAAGCAGAAGGTGCCGCCGAAAGTGACTGATTGGCAGAAAATCGATCGAACCTCACAGGAGGTTAAAGAGTCCATCCATGCTTACTATGAGAGGTTGTTGAAAGCTTTCAAGCATTACAGTGGCACTGAGACTATTGAGCCGAAAGACATGAACCATCTTGTGTTTAGATTTGTTGAAGGGCTGAGACCAGAGGTTAGTCAGATGATTAAGAACCATTTGATCTGTTGGCAAGCGAAGCCGATTGACGAGGTGTTGCAATATGCAAAATACTGCAGTGATGAGATTGAGTTGAAGCAGAGAAAGTTGAAGGAAAAAGTGATGGTTATGCAGATTAAAGCAGCGCAGGCGGGTATGCAAGGGAATGGGATTCAGCAGATGATACAACAGCAACCGCAAGGGAATGGCGTGTTTCAGGTGCAACCGAGAGGCCGAGGTCGAGGTTTTGTGAATCGCGGTCCAGACCTGAATACTGTTGTGGTTCAAAATGACGTACAAGGGATGAAAAAGATGTCACCACGTCACACGTGTGGGTTGCGTGGGGAATTGGAAGCAGGAATACCCGAATGCGGTACATGATGGGGTTGTTCAACAAGGCACTAATGTCGGTACATTTCAAAATGTGAGAGGTCCAAAAATGAGAGGTCAAAATCAGAACTTCCAAAATAACATGGTTCTGATGCAAATGCAAATGCCGCGTGTTCAACCAGCACAAATGCAGCAGGTACAACAGCAGGTTCCCATGGTACCTACACAGCAAATGCAATTACCATTAGCTCCAATGGGACAGCAACAGGTGATGCTTCCTCAGCAGGTCACAGGTCAAGTGATGAGCCAAAATAACACAGTACAGCAATTCCCATTGCGTGGTGAAGATGGAATGAATGATGAATGGTCAGATGATAGCTCAGACAGTGAGGATTGCAGGCTTGCAGCGTCCCTAGAAGTAGACCAGAGGGGACCCTATGTAGAGGGAAAGGTGATGGGTCACAAAGTTTAATTCTTAGTGGATACAGGAGCTACACAATCTACAGTCAGAAGTGCAGAAGTCCCGAAACTGACACTTTCAGGGCGTACCATAAGAGTGGTAGGAGTAGCGAACCAGTACTTGACAAATCCGATTACCGACCCAGTTCATGTTGAGATTGGAAACTTCCAGGGGCTGCATAAGTTTGTAGTCTGTGATTTGAGTCCTGTGTCCCTACTAGGAAGAGACTTACTGTGTAAGACTAAATGTTCGATTACCTGTTCTAATGATGGAATTGAGGTACAGACAAACAGTGATGATGAAGGGGATGATGGTCAGTTCTTAGAGTTAGAGACGGAGACCGCGAATGAGGATTACCCTTTGATAACCTTATTCCCGATGCTTACAGTGACTGACTTACCAGCTGAGTTACAGGGAACAGTGACAGAAAAGGTGTGGGACCTGACAGGAAAGGAAGTAGGACTGATAAAAGGAGTTGAACCAGTTAAAGTACAGGTTAAACTAAATGCAGTGTTTCCTCAGGTGCCGCAGTATCACATGGCACAAGATGTCCTTATCCAGGTATCGCAGATAATTGCGGATTTTGTAAAAACAAGGAGTTCTGAAAGAGGTATTGAGCAGCCCATGTAATTCACCAATAATGGGTCTGAAAAAGCCTTGTGGAAAGGTTTGAATTGTCCAGGACTTGAGGAAAATAAACGAGATTGTGGTAAAGTGTTGCCCCATAATACCGAACCCAGCAGTGATTATGTTTCAGGATCCGTGTGATGCAGAATGGTTCACCATTGTTGACTTGTCACAAGCATTCTTTTAGGTGCCTCTTCATGAGGACAGCCAATTTTTATTTAGTTTCAAATTCCTGGACAAGGTGTACAGTTGGTGCTGAATTCCTCAAGGGTTTCTGAGTCACCGTCCATCTTCAATCAGATATTGAAAAAGGACTTGGAGTCATTAGAACTGCCTTTCAGTTCAACTCTAGTGCAGTACATTGACGACTTGCTGATCGCGTCCAGAACAAAAGATGACTGCAGGTATGACACAATTGCCTTACTGAACCATTTGGGAAAGAATGGACATAAAGTGTCCCCAAAGAAGTTGCAGTACTGTCAAAAAGAGAAATACTTAGGGCACTTGATTGATAGAGGGTCCAGGAGAATATCAAAAGAAAGGGTGACAGCCATACTGCAGATGAACCCCCCGACAACAAAGAGAGATGTCAGGATGTTTTTGGGAATGGTGGGCTACTGTCGCCAGTGGATTCCCAACTTCTCGATTATCTCTAAGCCATTGATAAAGCTGACAGGCAAGGAAACTAAGGATCAACCATATACTATAACTCTGTCTGAGGAAGAACTTGAGTCATTCATGGAATTGAGAGAATGCATGTGTAGGGCACCAGCTTTGGGTATGCCTGATTATACGAAGCCTTTCCTACTGTTTTGTCATGAACGTGATGCTTGTTCTTTGTCTGTCTTGACACAGGTCCATGGAGGTGCAAACCATCCTGTAGCATATTTTTCAGCTACTCTGGACCCCGTCGCAGCAGCCTTACCGGGTTGTTTGCGTGCAGTTGCAGCAGTTGGTCAAAGCCTCACACAGTGTGAAGGCATAGTGATGGGACATCCCTTAACAGTAATGGTTCCACATTCAGTTGAAATTCTGTTGACTCGAACTAAAACCCAGCACATGACAAATGCCCGACTTACCCGATATGAGACAATTATTCTGGGGTCACCTAATGTCTCCTTAAAGAGATGTACTGTATTGAACCCGGCAACTCTACTTCCTGTTGAAAATTGAGATTAATAATGAAGAGGAGGTGGAGCATGATTGTCTTGAGGTAACAGAACTATGTACCAAACCCCAACCTGACATTCAAGATACGCAGTTAGAAGAAAATGACTGTATTATGTTTGTTGATGGATCCTATTTAAGAGACTCAGTCGGAATATTGAGAGCCGGTTATGCTGTGTGTACAATAGCTGGTATTTTAGAAGCTTCCTGGCTCGAAAGGGTGTATTCAACACAAGTGGCAGAATTAATTGCCCTTACTAAGGCATGTCACGCAGCTGAAAATCTGAAAGTCACTATCTATACTGACAGCAGATACAGATTTGGAATTGTACATGATTTTGGCCAATTGTGGTCACAGAGAGGTTTCATGACTTCTTCTGGTTCTCCGGTGAAAAAGCGAACAGATTAAGGATTTGTTACATGCAATTCAGTTACCTCTTGAAATTGCCGTGGTGAAATGCAATGCTCACGTTAAGTCACAAGACTTTGTGTCAATGGGAAACGGCAATGCAGATCAAGTTGCAAGGTTTTGCACATTGAACTGTATATCGTTCAAGGATCAGTGGGAATAGTTACCGCAAACTGAAAATGAAACATGTTTGAATTTTGCATTAAGAGTGGTTGATACTTTAGACGAGCTAAAATCACTGCAGGGCCGTGCAAGCACAGAGGAAAAACACTCTTGGCAAAGAATGCAATGCGTACAAAGAGCTGATGACTTGTGGGTCTCAGAGGAGGGAAAACTGGTTTTGCCAAACAGCCTTTTGTCACAGTTTGCTAGGCTTTATCATGGGCAGGCACATCTTGGGAGAGATGCAATGATCAGATTGTTCAAAATTGACTGGTTTTACCCGAAATTCAAACAAGCCGCAGAGGTTACCTGTCACAGGTGCATCATTTGTCAACAGATGAATGCAGGAAAAGGGACCATGGTGACTTTGAGCCACACAGGGAGAGCTGGAGGTCCGTTTAGCAAGATGCAAATGGATTTCATTGAAATGCCAATGTGTGGAGAGTTGAAGTACATGTTGGTGATTGTGTGTGTTTTCAGCCACTGGATTGAAGCTTACCCCACACGTAGGAATGACAGTCTCACAGTTGCAAAGCTGTTGCTTAGAGAGCTAATACCCAGGTTCGGTTTTCCCGTCTCTTAAGAATCAGATAGGGGCAGACACTTCGACAATGAGGTGATTAAGCTCTTGTGTGCTGCATTAGACATTGAACAGAAGCTGCATTGTAGCTATCGCCCTGAAGCATCAGGACTAGTAGAACAGATGAATGGTACCTTGAAGTCGAGAATGGCAAAAATGTGCGCAGCTACTAATATGAAATGGCCAGATGCATTGCCCTTAGTGCTGATGTCAATGAGAAATGCACCTGATAAGAAGACAGGACTATCAACCCATGAAATCCTCATGGGCAGAGCTATGAGGCTACCCGCAGTACCCGCAAATGCTCTTGTGAATATCACGGATGATATAGTGTTAGACTACTGTAAAGGTTTGGCTGATGTGGTTCGCTCTTTTTTGGTTGTCAAGAAGCACATGAGAAAGTCGTGTTTGGAGCAGCGCTGGAAGGGGCCATATCAAGTAATACTGACAACAACCACTGCTGTGAAATGTGCAGGCGTTCCAAACTGGATACATGCCAGTCACACAAAGAAGGTAACATGTCCGACTGATGAGAAACTTGAAGTTTCTGACTCAGCAATTCCAGAGAAGGAAGTCTCAGGGCCAGAAAACAGCAAAGGGGGAACTAAGACTACAGTAGAGCCCACTGAGGATGGCCTTGTCCCTCAAACAGTGAGTGAGTTCGAGAGAGGAAACGGTGAGCCTATCTCAGTAGGGGCAGCAGGAGAACTAAGTCAAGGAGAGGTTCTCCCAGAAGTAGACAGATACGGGTTAGAGCTTGAACCCGTTACAGACCCAGAAGAAGAAGAAGGGGAAATAGTAGAGGGAGGTCAAAGCACACCGGCATCCCCTGAGCCAGTTGCAGGTCCGTCAAGAGAAAACACCATAGCACAAGAGGAGGGTGTTGTTCAGCGTCCTGAAAGGACAAGCAGGAAGAAGACGTATAAAGGTGATAACTGGCCAAAGAAACAAACTGCAAGAGAAAAGGTCGTACCATGTGAAACAATAACAGAAGAAATCGATACAACCAGAGTAGAGGATCTAAGTGAAGGAGAATTGCATAGTGAACGAAGGCTGAAAAGAAAAAGAGGCGCAAGTAGAAAGTATGCAGGTCATGAATGGGCATATGCAACAACATCTGAATGGCAACAAGAATTCTTAGCGTTCTGTTTTGATCGAGAAGTACCAGGCCAATATTATGGTACCTGAAATCACTTTGAGGAAGAGACTGTTAAAAACTTAATTTGAAATTGAAAGCTGAAAAAGCTGAGAAAGGAGACTTATAAATTGCCGGATGTGACACTGATAATTCAAATTGACTTTGAAACCTGATTTTGACAAGCTGCTAACTTAATTTGACAAAGGGATCCTGGAGTGAGTGAAACGCTGTAAATACACACAGAGAGAGAAAGAGAAACTTGCATCGAAGAAAAAAAAAAGGAGAGCTTTTAAATCGTCCTCAAGTTGATTGTTTGTTTGAGTTATTCTGCTATCTGATTCTTTACAGACCATGGCTTATAATAGAGGTAGTAGCAAGAAGGGTAAAGTGTGTGGTTGGTTAAGTGTTATCTTAGGTATTGTGTGTGCAATAATAATTGTGCGTGTGATTGTGGGAATGCCGTGGTTGGATAAGAAAGTGACTAACAATGCTTCAAAACCTGAGACTACAACACTAACACCGTGGGAAAAGTTTGAGCAAGATACAAAACACTTGCATGAGGGAACTAATTCAAACAGGAACTCTCCACTAATGTCTTCTATCGCTTGCTGAATGAGTATGTTGAAACCATGGATGCGAGAAATTGTTATGTGTGCACAAAGATTCCTTCATCAGTGCAAGAAGGGGTCACCTATCATAGCTTGCCGTTAACATATGGGATAAGCTGTAGTTTGCTACTAACAAGATTCTATGACCAGGAGCATGAGCAATATTTCTACTCAAATTTGGATGTGGTGTTTTCCTTTGTGCCTGTGATTGAGTTTCTGAACAAATTAGCTAAGGAGCATAGTATAAAAATAGTTAGAGGTTTCTTTGAACCAACACTTACATTTGGGACAGCTTATGCACACCGCAACAATCTAACTTGCCTATTAATGCCTGTAGAGAAAAGCTTTTTAGATCACACTGATGATAGACGCAAAGCATTGAAAGAAAGACTAGAAAAGGGGATAGAAAAACGCACATATGCAAATGATTATGCATACACTGCAATAAAGACACAAGGCAAATTAGCTATAGATGCATTACATGTAGGAAGACTTTGTATATATAGGCCGAAATCTGATCATGACACTTTATTTGTGGGAACGAGTGAATGCAGGCATGTGTTTTTGTTTCAGAGTAAATGGACATTCATGTTAAATGGACAGGATCCAGCGATCCCTGGGATCTATTATATCTGTGGACTTAATGCTTATTACCGTCTCCCTAAGGGATGGTATGGGACATGTTATTTGGGGATAGTTTTCCCAAAGATTTACCAGATTGATGACTTAAAGCAAATACCTAAAGCATCTGAATTACAACATGCAAGACAAAAGAGAGAGACAGCGGCTGCTGTCGTTGGTGACATATTTGGAGCCATAATTCCTTCAGTAGGGGTTATTTTAAACTCCATAAAGATTTGAAAGTTGTCTTCTGTTGTGGATAACATGCTTACAAATTTTACAGGGGCTATACTCCTGATGGATCCTGAACTTGCTCCGGAAAGAGCTATGACTCTTCAAAATCAGCTTGCTTTAGACATTCTTTTAGCAAAGAGCGGCGGAGTCTGCAAGATGCAAAACGAGCGTCATTGTTGCTCAGTTATACCGGATAATAGTAAAAAATCAGAGGTATGCTTACTAATCGAACTAGAGATAGTACAGACTTGAAGGAACTGAAGGAACCTGGAGTGTGGGAGAAAGTGGGAAAATGAATTGCCAGAGTAGGGAGCTGGTTTGCCAACATTTGGAATGGGGTTCTTGCAAAAATATTAGGGGGTCTATTAATTGTCCTGGTCTGTTTATTAGGTTTATGGGGAGCATGCAAAATTAATGACAAAATTAAAAGAAATTGGACAAAGAGAAATAAGAGGAATGAGGAAAGTGAAAGTGAAAGGGAGAAAATGTTTAATGAAATTTGGGAAAGTTCACACAAGGGACAAGATGTTAAAATGCGCAAGGTGAAAAATTAAAAGTGAAAGGCCAAAAGTGAAAGGTTTGTGTGATGACGAACGTCATCAGAGGAGGGACTGAGAGAGCGTAGCTTATATAATCTATATTAACATGAAATGTTTATGAATTAATGTGTGATAATGCCGCATAGAAAATGTAGTAATGAATTTTTGCTTCAACGTGCACCAAAAAAGTGACCACGGGGAATGGCCGCCAATGTATACGTAGACTAATAAATGACTAATGTTTATGAGTTATTATAATTGAATAAGTTTATACTAATTATTAATGATTGCGTTATTGAAATTGTGCTAATAAACTTTGTAGGCTTTAAGTTAGCATGAGCCGAAGCTTAGCTGCCTGGCTCTCATATTAAATGTATTTTTCCTAACTTGCAGTGTGCTGACTCGCAAAAGGACATGACCCCTTGTTTTCCTCAAACTAGAAGCTGAATGTAAACATAGTAGATCCGTTCTCATGAAATTCACATTGCTTGTAGAAAATGTTAGACAAAATGCAACAGTGTAGATTAATGTAATGTACAAGGTCTCAAACGGGTGAAGACAATGGAGTTACTGACCAAAAGATGTGCAAAGAATTACAGAAGGATGAAATCATACCGGACGTGCTACCTCTGAAGACTTCAATCATATGGACCAATAAAATGTCTGTAAACTAATATGGGGTGAAAGATTAATGACATAATCTGTTTTCTAACAGGGTAAAGATAGTGGGGTATAACCACGAACCAATGAAATTTTAGGGGAATGTACAACGAAAAAGGGATAAAAACTCATGTCACAGAGAACCATTAGAGGTGGGTTGGGGAATGCTATTGAATTTATCCAGAAACTTTGTCACTCTGTTTGGTGACATACTTTGGTTTTACTTAAACCATCCTTTTCTTAGATTGTCCATTTTACACTTTACCTCCTTATGAGGGAAGTGCCCCCCTTTTTGCCCCAGAGCTGAATTCTGACTGATGGCGATTTGACTGATGTCCTGAAAATGAAGACTGAACCTGAGTGCTGACCTAAACCTTGGAGGGCAACTATGACAATGCAATTGTGATTTGTCTGTTTGCTTTTCCTTTCTAGGTTCCAACTGCTTACTTTTGACAGGGACCCTAGTTTAGATGTTTTCCAAATTGGTGTTCTAAATTGTTTTGCATAAAGCCCAACATACTAATGCTAATCAGAGGTTAGGATAGGGGTTCACTACACTGATGCAAATAGACAAAACTGAATCTATGTTTTGTTGAACTGACGCGTTAATGACACTCTGCTAAAATTGACTTATGTTGACGCTGTGTTATGTTCTAATAATTGCGTTCCTCGCGTTGTTTAAGTCTTATTTGAGTTGCCTAATTATGACAATGCTATTGAGTGGATTGGTTTTGAGTTTAACACACATGCTTTTAGAATTGTAACCAATCAGGAATAAACATCATAAAATGTTACTAAACTGGTGTGGTTATTCATAAATGCAAGATCATGGTGGTGTCCTGAGTTGATTAAAGACTTTGACTAAAGTGAAATGTATTGTAGTAATAAATGTTGATGACATTATTGATGTATTGATTGACATATTGATAGCTATCTCGTCCTAAGGTGTCTCTCAACTGGGTCAAAAGATTCACTGGCCTAAAACGAGTCCTTATGTGTAATAAATTATCATAAAGGGACGCGTTAACAGTTCAACGGAGGAAAAGAAGTGATCAGAGTTTTTCAGTCTCTTACTGGCCTAATCCCCCAATAATTAAATGCCCCACACAACTCCTGGAAGTGGTGGCTGTCTAGACGTAACCCTTTACATAAAAACTGCAAATTCTAGCTGAGAGTTGGTTAAGCATCTAAAACATTCAAGACCCATGACCAGCAACACCTAAGGTTAAAAAGGCATTCTTTGAGCACTTCATGATTCGCTTAAAGGAGAATAGACGGTGATAAGTTGTTGTAAGGTAGACTTTTTTTCTGTTTAGCTTATACTGTTTTCACAAAGAATGATGTAAAAAATCTCTCTAGATGAGAGCATGAACCCGGATGATATTATTTAGCGCTTACAAAAGGTACAAGAAAAAATGAAAAAGTTGTACAAAAACAATTTAAGCCATACTTGGCACTTTAATTTATTAAAGACTTACAGAAAACAATAGGCAGTTTCATGGTGTTGAGACGAGGCAGTTTTGTATCTAGGCCAATATTAAGAAATTTGATTCTGACACCCTTTATACCACCAAAAGCAGCAATAATTGTATTGAACATCAGTAAATAATAGCACTTGACATAAATATTGCAATCCATGTTTTTTTTTTAATTATTGCTTCTTTGGGTGAACATTTTCTGTTATTAACTGCAATTGGGAACAGCAACATCTGCAAATTCATTCACCATACCTCCTTGTATTTTTAACCGGGTATTCATTAAGAACACATACAGGGGGTGATTCCAAGCTTGGCGGGCGGCAGGAGCTGCCCGCCAAGCGGGAACCGCCAGAAGACCGTACCGCGGTCAAAAGACCGCGGCGGTCATTCTGGGTTTCCCACTGGGCTGGCGGGTGACCGCCAAAAGGCCGCCCGCCAGCCCAGCGGGAAACACCCTTCCACGAGGATGCCGGCTCCGAATGGAGCCGGCGGAGTGGAAGGGGTGCGACAGGTGCAGTAGCACCCGCCGCGAATTTCAGTGTCTGCTAAGCAGACACTGAAATTCTAAGTGGGGCCCTCTTACGGGGGCCCCTGCAGTGCCCATGCCATTGGCATGGGCACTGCAGGGGCCCCCAGGGGCCCCACGACACCCCATACCGCCATCCTGTTCCTGGCGGCCGAAACCGCCAGGAACAGGATGGCGTCTGGGGGTCACAATCCCCATGGCGGCGCAGCAAGCTGCGCCGCCATGGAGGATTCCCCTGGGCAGCGGAAAGTCGGCGGTACACCGCTGACTTTCCGTTTCTGCCCGCGGCTGTACCACTGCGGTCAGAATGCCCAAAGGAGCACCGCCAGCCTGTTGGCGGTGCTCCCGCGGACCACGGCCCTGCCGGTTTTTACCGCCAGGGTCAGAATCAGGCCCATAGTCACCTTTTAGCACTTTTAGCAAATCCCATGCAATGTATCTCATTGATGCATGATCTTCCCCAAAAAAGTGGGAAGCTACAGCTGGAACTCTCTTTGGGACAAAAGGGCAACTATACGTAGACATAACTCAGGCAGCCTGCTTTTGAGAAAATGGTCATTACTCTAAAGAAGCAAGGTGCAAGACCTTTTAAGGGAAGACAGCTATCTTTCATTGATCGACCACAAACCTCAAGGTTTTGCCATATTCAATAAAACCCCCAAACTATTTTTGAAAGCCATTAGGCAAAAGGAGACACAAGGCAAATAACTGCTTAGCAAGAGTTATTCAGAAAATACCAATACAGTTGAAATTAAATGACAGAGTCTAGACCATTAAGAATATGGCAATCACTTCAAAGTGACTCTTACTCAGTGTTTAATTTGTAAATAAAAACGCTCCCAAATCGCTCCTTTGAAACATGGGGCTGCTGCAATTACATGTGCGAGCACAGAATACCGAGACAGGGTAATCCTAAAGCCATCTCGGGCCTCTTTAATCCATTTACAGACACTCCCTGCCCCTTCAGCTCACTCTTGCAGCTTTCTCCTTTCTCCCTTGGTGACGCTTTTCCCTCTTTCTCTCCTCAGTCATCCCCATGTGTGTATTTTGCTCGCAGTAAATGCCTGATGCAGAATTACTATTTCCTTTCAATCCTTTTTCAGACTCTTTAAAAATCCAATTAATTGACCCTTTTTACTCTTCCACCGTCCTGGCCATTTTAGAAATCGAAGTGTTTTCCTGTCTTTTATAGGTAATTATGGCTTCAGATGCAATCTATTTGGTTAGAAATCTGTTCTGGATCATAATGCAAAAAACCACGAATTTGAAAGATCCATCCCTACAAAAATCAACATCTTGAAATTTCCTGGCTTCTCATGCAAAATGTACAAAGAGGACAGCTATCTTCCCGATGTCATTATGTACAAATTGAAACCATCACACATAGTGGGTCTTGGGGACTCACATGAGAAATTGCCTTCTCACAAATTTAGGGTTCTAAGCGACGATAATTACTCCAAGATGTAGTTATCTGCAAACACCTTTATGCTGGATATATACAACGATCCAGATCCACTCTGAATGAAGTTCCAATACAATAACACAAAACATGTCTGAATTTATCATTCCTACTCCCACTGATTATTGGTAGATTTATGTGATATATGGGGGATAGTTACACCCACTTTCCACACTCCCTTTTCCTCTGCCTATTCATTTGTTCTTAGTTGTTAGTCTTTCATGCCCCAGGTTATATATTAAATTACTAAAATACCGTTTTATGTTAAAAGTGTATGCGTAGATCATGTATCAATACAATCCAACCAACAGGGAAGGAGTTTAGAAATTTCTAGTTAAACCTGAAGATTTGACAAGCAGTCAGATCAGTTCCAATATGTCTAGGGGTAGAGGATGCATAGAGTTAGCACTCATGTGGGTGCAGGTTATTGGGAATACTAACTACATGAAGAGTGCCATTGTGGGATCAAAAACTTCCTTTATATCAACTTCGAGTTAATTTGTACGTCAGTGTTTATTATTCCATCTTTGTGTTTATTGGCATGGGGCATAGGTAATTACTTGAGTCCACTTATGGTCCTTCAATCGTTGGTTACTCATCAGGCAGTGGCTCCATATCCTACGGTTGCCTAAAGATTGTTTTGGAAATAGCTGTTTTTTCTTTATAAATGTCTATAATATTGCTCTTTGTCCTTACAACCCTAAAACAGTTAAAGAAATGTATAACTGACATTGTGGTTTATTGCGATTGGTTTCACCTCTATCATTCAGAGGAGTCTCACTTGTGGTGGTGCACTGTGACCTCCAAAAGTAAATGGCACCACCAGTGCCCACTTTGAGATGCTCTGGACATGCATAGCTCGGATATTAGTGCTTGTTGTACTGCCTTTGCAAGCAATTGGAATACAGAATGTGAAGCCCTGAAGCTGCACCTCTAACAGGAACGAGGGACCGCCCACTTAACTGCCTGGCAGTTTAACTATGTTTTTTTGGCACTGGCATTTCTCCGATGTATAATAGAACACAGTGACACCATATAAACACAGTGCATTGAGAAGCAGGTCACGCAGAAAGCCTGAAAACCGCGTAAGCCTTTAAATTAGAAATCTATTTTCAAACAGGCACGTTTCAATAACCCCTGGGACAGACTGTGATGGCCAGTATGTAGCAAGGATGCTTTGGGCCCTGGTACAAGCAAGGAAATGGCCCCTTTGTTGTTCAGATAGTTTTAATAGAATCACAACAAATCAAGACACTTTACATGGTGATGTGCAAATGATACATTTCCACTGCAACCAGATTCCCTCACATTGTGTACAAAATACTTTTATCAGCAAAACTGTATGTCTGTGCGAATTAACTGGACAGCTGAAAAATATGCTGTCTGTAAATGACAGTTCACTAACACACGATGCTTTATTTACAATTAAAAAAATCATACACCTTGTTAGACCTGGCAGCTCTTGGCGTGGTTTCCCCTGTATTGTTTGCTTCTGACCGCCTGTTCTTGTATCCTATGCTGTAATTGTTTTTTGCTGGTTTTGTTACTCTGTGCACTTTACCACTGCTAACCAGTACGAAAGTAAACGTGCTCTCTGTCTAAATTGCTCTCACAGCTAAATGAAGAGGGCCTAGATCAACCTGTAGCCTTCATCAGTAGGAGGTTACTTCCCAAGGAACAGAAGTGGAGTGCAATAAAAAGGGAAGCTTTTGCTGTGGTCCGGGCACTGAAGAAGCTAAGACTTGTTTGGGATTCACTTCCTGGTTCAGACAGACGAAAGGCCACTCAGGTGGATATTGCAGATGAGGGGTGAGAATCCTAAACTGAGGTGGTCCATCTCCCTACATGGAATGGACTTTATGGTTGAACACCTTCTTGGAACAGATCACGCCAACGCTGATGATCTTTCCAGGTTTTTCTGATTTAGTAATGAGAGCTCTCCAGGGGTTGGGTAGTTCTCCCCACTTTCAGCTGGAGGGGACACATGTTAGACCTGGCAGCTCTTTGTGTGGTTTCCCTGTACTTTTTGTATCTCACCCCCTGTTTTTGGATCCCGTGCTGCAATTTGTTTTTGCTGGTTCCGATACTCTGGGCACTTTACCACTGCTAACCAGTCCTAAAGTGTAAGTGGTTTCTGTCTGAATTGTATTGGTGATTGGTTTATCCATGATTGACATGATTTACTGGTAAGTCCCTAGTAAAGTGCACCAGAGGTGCCCAGTGCCTGTAAATCAAATGCTACTAGTGGGCCTGCAGCACTGATTTTGCCACCCACATTTGTAGCCCTGTAAACATGTTTCAGACCTGCCACTGCAGTGTCTGTGTGTGCAGTTTTGCACTGCCTGTTCAGCCTGGCAAGTGGGTACACACCTTCCCTTTTACTGCATGTAAGTCATCCCTAAGGCTAAGGTGGGCCCTAGGTAGCCCCTTGGGCAGGGTGCAGTATATTTAAAAGGTAGGACATGTACGGTTGTGTTTTAAATGTCCTGGTAGTGAAACACTGCCAAATTCGGTTTTCACTATTGCAAGGCCTATCTCTCCCATAGGTTAACATGGGGATTGCCTTTAAACATCTTTTAAGTTCAGTTTCCCATTAGGAGCAGATAGAGATGTGATGTTTGGGGTCTTGGAACTCACAATTTAAAAAATACATCTTTTGGTGAAGTTGTTTTTTAGATTGTCTGTTTGAAAATGCCACTTTTAGAAAGTGGGCATGCTCTTGCTTAACAATTCTGTTCCTCTGCCTGACTGCTGAATACATGTCTGGGTCAGACTGACAGTTGGTCTGTGAGTTCACTCTACAGTAGACAGTGACACAAGGGGAGCTGAGGTGTGTCCTGCATATCCTGATCTAGAGTGGAAGGCGCAGGGAAAGGAAGACACAGGTTCTTGTGCACTACAAAGACTTTCGAAAGGGTTTGCCTACTTCAAAGGCAGAAATGAGTATAACTATTGGAATGCTCACCCAACAACTTTAGATGACTTCTAGATCAAGAGGAACCTCTGTCAAGGAGACAAGCTTGATGCTTGAGGAGGACCTGCCACTCTGCCTGTTGCTTTGCT
The DNA here is from genome assembly GCF_031143425.1 of Pleurodeles waltl. Lineage (NCBI taxonomy): Eukaryota > Metazoa > Chordata > Amphibia > Caudata > Salamandridae > Pleurodeles > Pleurodeles waltl. The sequence goes on from NC_090438.1 coordinate 689,241,159, forward strand.
GTGCTGGCCTGATGCTGCTGCTTCTGCCTGAAGGGGGAAAGGACTGGACTTTGCTTTCTGAAAACCTGCTTTGGGAAGTTTTTCCAAGGGCTTGGGCTAAGCTTGCCACTTGTTCTGAAGTCATCAAAGGCTTCATCTGGGGCTGGGCTCTTCTGCTGAGAGCCCTGGTTGCTAAGTGGTGTCAAATCCAGTCCCTGGGCTGGTAACCTGCAGAGGAAAATCCACGCACCACTGTGTGCCTGTCAGAAAAATTTACGTTGCACCTGTCCTGGGGCTGGAAATCTGACGCAGAGCCTGCCTAGCAGCTGGAGAATTGACGCAAAGCCTGTTCTCAGCATGGACCCTTCGCACAGTGCATTTTAATTTTCCACGCATCAACGCTGGGTGTCAAAATCTTCAACATCATCGCACAGACCTGAAGCTGCTAGTCTGGCAAGTGACGCATCCCTTTCCTGTGAGTTAAAAATCAACTAATCGCTTGCCCAGGAAATAAAGAATCGACGCACAACCTCACTTGTGAGTAAGGAATCGAGGCATCGCTTGCTTTTTCAACCCACGCTCCCCCGCGGCTTTATTTTTGATGTTTACCGGGTACTTTGTGCTAAAACAACACATCCATTTATTTCTATGGATTAAGACTCTTTTTTGAAATTCAGATTTTTACTTGTGTATACTGGATTGTTGTTGTGTTGGTCTTGTTTGATTTAGATAAATATTGTAAATTTTCTATACTGGTGTGGAGTCCTTTTGTGGTATTTTGACTGTGTTGCTGGGTGTGTTTGTGCAAATACTTTACACATTGCCACTGAGATAAGCCTGACTGCTTGTGCCACGTTACCAAGGGGGTAAACAGGGGATATCTGAGCTGTTAATTCATTTACCCTGACTAGAGTGAGGGTCCCTACTTGGACAGGGTTTAAACTGACTGCCAACTACAGACCCCATTTCTAACATACCTCATATTCATAAAAGCTAAGTGAGTCGCAAACATTGTCATTCTATAATTAGGTAATGATTCTTAAAGGTCTAGGATGATGTTGAGGTACCTGTGAATCCATCAATTTTCAGGTTATAATATTAGTAAAGCAGATCAGCTGTTTATTGCAATTCTGACAGTGTTATTTGATCACCATAGGTTTCAATGTTCATAATATACCTAAGGTTATTATTGCTCCTGAGGCAGAGGACTATGTGTAACCTGAAGCTTACTTGTTTGTATGGTAGTAAGATAGCTCAGTGTGTAATGATGCTCTTATTGTAGATCTCGTGTAACCTGCAGGTCACATACTTCAATATTTGAATATTAACTTGATGAACTATGCCTTGCTACAAATACATTTGCGTTCTTTCTGGTTTAAACTTCATTTTTAAGGCTGTTAAAATGGGTACCATTAAGATGAATAGTAACAATCCATGGGAATCATTGAGATGAATAGTAACAATCCATCAATAATTAAGGGCCATTTAAGGACTAAAATAATTCATTTTGTTCCGTATATCATACAGATGGTGACTGTTGATGCAAGAAACACACACCCACAAACACACACACACACACACACACACAAACAGGCTCACACATCTTCAACAAATACAGATCTTAAGAAAGTTAAACAATTAATGTCTCTATCTATCTCTTGACTAATATTTGAAGTGACATGGAGAGAGAAATTGTGTTTCTGCTGAGAGTCAGGAAACAGGTTTTAGCCTTACCTCTACTGGACTCACAATGATATCTAATAAGGACATGACTCATACAGAAATGCCACGAATGAGACATCTTGACTTAAGCTGGCTGTCTAGTGAGGAAACAAAGACCCTCCAAACCACTCACAAATTCAGCACAATAGTGCACATACTGAATGTGTACATCCACTATTGCCTGAGATTCCTTGTGTTAACCACTGCTCCTGGACACACAAGGATAACTTGGCAGAACCCTATCACAGAAATGCTAATTCATGGCTCTTCTCATGTGCTACATATGTTATCTGTATTGATGGAAGAAAACTTCTTGTTGTAGGATAGTGTAATGCTGCCTTAACCTGTAATGTCTAGTTCTTATTGGAACCTAGATAAAGCCATTAGAATTAAGAAAGGTGTGTGCTCCCTTTAGACTCTACTGCATTATACAAAAGTAGTTGTACATGAAAATGTTTTTCAATAAATATTAGTTCTAGAAAGCTTTATTGTGATCATGCATAGAGAAATAATTAGATAAATTCTCAAGAAAATATGTTATGAAGTGAACATACAATCTATTTTGACAATATTTTAAATATTTATTACATGTGCTCATTTAATACTGAAATATTCTAGAATGTTATCCTGACATGAAATTAACAGTGCTTAAGGTGACGTAAATCCACTGCTAATGTTCAGTATCCATCTCCTATCTAGGACCTTGAGTATATTTTTGCTGATGTTTCCTGAATGAGGTGTAGGTAAGCATTATGTATGGGCTTTACAGTCTGGTCATTTCACTTAAAAGAGGTTACAGAATTGACAACTTGATCCCCTTTAGTGCCATAAGTTAGAAAATACATATTTGCCACTTCATGCTTGCTGCCACGTCGATAATTCTGGATTAATTGCCCTTCCCCCATGCCCATCACATAGAAGTGACTGCTTGCTTGCTCTGAGAGAACTCATGCGGTGGCTCACAAATTTTCTCGATTCTGCTTACTACCTAAGTAAGTCGAAGTCTACTTTCAGCTGTCACACACAGATGAAAAATATTAGTGGGAACATTGACTCATTTAACAGTTGACTTGACCATAAAAGACTAAAAAGAGAGGCCTGGCTGTCCAAGAAAAGAAACTGAAGGGCTACGGGCCAAGCTTCTATATTCTTCAAAACGAAATGACCACAAGAAATTTTGGAAGCTAAGCAATGATCTTGATAAGGGCCCCAGGGCGGCAAGCAATGCTAATATAAGTAAGGAAGAATGGGTGAACTTCTTAAGAGTGCATTTTAGAGGAAGTAAAGATGCCTCTTCTACCCCGGGGCTCTGAAAAGTCCATCAGATATGGCACATATCAAACATAATAGCAAAATCGATTGAAACATTTTAGAATACCCAACTGCGATGCTGGTAAAACTTATTGAGAACCCACATACCAACAGTGCGCCTGGCTCCAATGGAATACCGCCAGCCCTCTTGAAAGAAAACATTATGACCTAGACAGGCTTTCTGACCTCAATGATCAATCATATAATGCTGACTGAAAGCATCCCAAAAAGCTGGAGTGAGTCAGTTACACATCCCATTTTTGAAGGAGGTGGGAGAGCTGCTTCCCCAAGTAATTAACAACTGATAGCTTTGCTAGATATGGACCTCAGTTATTTCTCAGCCTTACTCCTTCAAGATCTTTTGGGGTGGGCGATGAAGGCTAGAATGCTGCCAATGAACCAAACGGGGTTCACCAAAAGCAAGGGATTCTTTCTATTCTGATGGCCATGGGCCTCATTATGAAGAGGGTGAGTGATACCCACACACCGCTGTTTATGTGTTTTGTGGACATTAAGACGGCCTTTGACTGAGTCACCCCATTAAGCTTTTGAAAAAGTGACATTGTTGGGGAATCCCGTCAAAGCTTCTGAGAGCAATTCAGCTGCTATATACAAAAACATGGGTGAAGATCAAGGTAGGGGACAGGTACCGTCTGTCCAGAGTAGTCAGCCCCCCTCCAAGGTTAAAGGAGGGATGTGTAGCACCACTTCTATTCAATTAGTTTTTTTCAGAAATATTGCTGTTTCTTGCCGAGGTGGTGTTGCATGCACTGAGTCTTGGCGGCCAACAGCTGTGTAACATTCTATTTGCAGATGATCTGCTATCAGTAAGCAATACATGAGTAGGTTTACAGAGGCTGATCAATAGGCTTGCAGACTACTTGGCCAACAATCAACTGGAAATAAATCTTAAAAAGAGCAAAGTCATACCCCTAAACTGCCAAATTTCCAAACATGAGAAATGGTATCTTAATGGGTCCACGATCGATGAAACAGCAACATACATGTACTTAAGATTCAAAGTGGAGCCAAGGGGGCCCTTTGCCACACAAAAAATTTAATCATAGTGAAAACAGAAGCACCAAACTTTGTTTTCTCTAATTTAAGGAAAACATGTGGGGGCATATTCCAAGAGCATTGACAACGGTGATAACATCAACATTGATTCCCACCATATCTTATGGAGGAGAAATAATGCTAGGAGAGCATGCCAACATCCCAGAGAAGGTCATATTATTATGAACATATAAATGGATGTTTCAGCTACCAAAGTCTGCCTCCCCTGTCCAAGTAGGACTAGAGTTCTCCCTGGTAAAACAATCACTAGACAGACAAGGGGGTTTTGTTAGATGTTGTCATCAATTATTGAGTCATCAGATTTAATCAGATTTAATCAGACAAGACCTCCTTTGTTATATTGTGATTTATTAACCAATGTATTGACAAGTATACTCTATATCTTAACAAGAGACTGTCTTTTTGAGCTATACCAACGACCGAACTACAAGCGATATGTTTCAATTGCTTTATGGTGTGGTGTCTCTTGTTCACTTGGAGAGCACTTGTTTAATTATCACTTTTTGATTGTTTTTTCAGGAATGTGATTATAGAAAGGATACTCCATGAAATGTTAATGCATTTCTCATAATAATAAACACATGGTGTTACATATATTTGTTGGTACTGGCTTTAGTGGAGCATTTTTAAAATATTCTAGATACATGATGTTCGTCTTCATTGAAAATTTGTTGCATGATTAATCCAATAGCAAAATATTTCTGCTACAATATTTAAATTGATTGAAAATGGGTTTCACTGGATATGTGTTTTGTGATAACTATACCCAGGTTCACGTAGACATTCTGGGTTGCTCTTGTATTTGCTTAGTGTTGAGCCTCGGTCAGTCACACTTATGTTTCTTTGAGTACTGTACACAGCCCAACAAACCTATGGTAGTTGCTGTTTACAATTAATGCATGTTTTGCCTCCCTTTTTTCTCTGTTCAAGATGTTTCTTCTTATCAGAGACACTTTTCACTTTGGCAGGAGTGGTTAGCTAAAGTCAGCCTCTCCACATTTAGACCTATGGAAAGAGAATTAGCATTTACGCTTTTGTGCACAGCTCGCTCGCTGAGGCATGAACAATGTAGAATGGTAAGATGGCACTTTATAGCATTCATGGTTAGTTAATAGGCTATTTGTACATGCCCATGAATGCCCCACTCCTCTGGTCATTTGCATCAAGTATTTTCTTGTACGATGAGCTCGCGCCTGGCATGTTTTACGTTTTTAACTGACTGCACAATGCACTTTTTAAACAATGCTCTGTGTTTAGCCAGGTTGAAATAGGCTTGGCTCATTTAACTCGCACTGTTATTTTTTCCACTCCTGGTCTTTGCAAAATGTATCTTTTCTCGAAGAGCTTGCACTTAGTATGCTTTATGCTTTTAACTGTTCGCACAATGCACTTTCTGTACAACTTTCTGGGTTGAGCCAGGTTAAAATAGGCTCAGCTTACCGATCTCACATTGTTTGATTCTGCTATTTTTAGTCTTGTTGAGAATAGCAAGATTTCATGATTGTTGAATCATGCATGTTAAAGTTTGCTATTTGTAGTCTTGTAGATGAAGGTTAGATTTGTTTGCTGAACTGTGTGTGTTTATGGTTTTCATTAACTAATAAACTAAACAACAACAACAACTGTGGCATTATTTTCTTTTCTTTCATTTGGTTTTCTTTACTAAAAAAAATATTTTTCAACATGGCAACACCCCTTCCCCTAGATTTCCTCAATAACTAGAGTTCTCACCCTGGAAAATGATTTACCCCTGCCCTTGACAGGAGTAAATCTAAGGCCCATTTCAAGGTGGGAAACGGTCAGGGAAAAGATTGGCAATGACCACAAACGCAAGTGTTTGTGAGATTTCACAAACATTTAAGGGTAAGTGTTAGATCTGACAGCCTTAGGGTGGTCATTCCTCAGTTTTTGCCTGCTTCCCTCCACTTTTTAGACACTGTTGTTGCTGGTTTTTAAGACTCTGCACACTTTACCACTGCTAACAAGTGCTAAAGTGCATATGCTCTCTCCCTTTAAACATGGTAACATTGGATTGTACCCAATTGGACTATTTAATTTACTTATACGTCCCTATTAGAGTGCACTATGTGTGCTCAGGGCCTGTGGATTAAATGCTACTAGTGGGCCTGCAGCACTGATTGTGCCACCAACTTAAGTAGCCCCTTAACCTTGTCTCGGGCCTGCCATTGCAAGGCTTGTGTGTGCAGTTTCACTGCCAATACGACTTGGCATTTAAAAGTACTTGCCAAGCCTAATACTCCCCTTTTGTCTACATATAAGACACCCCTAAGGTATGCCTTAGGTAACCCATAGGGCAGGGTGCTGGGTAGGCAAAAGGCAGGACATTTACCTATGTAGTTTACATGTCCTGGTAGTGTAAAACTCCTAAATTTGTTTTTACACTGCTGTGAGGCCTGCTCCCTTCATCGGCTAACATTGGGGTTGCCCTCATGCATTGTTTGAGTGGTAGCTGCTGATCTGAAAGGAGTAGGAAGGTCATATTTAGTATGGCCAGAATTGTGACATTAAATCCTGCTGACTGGTGAAGTTGGATTTAATGCTACTATTTTAGAAATGCCACTTTTAGAAAGTGAGCATTTCTCTGAACTTAAATCTTTCTGTGCCTTACAATCCACGTCTGGCTGGGTTTAGTTGACAGCTCCTTGTACAGTCACTCAGACACACCCCAAACACAGGATACTCAGCCTCACTTGCATACATCTGCATTTTGAATGGGTCTTCCTGGGCTGGGAGGGTGGAGGGCCTGCTCTCACACAAAGGACTGCCACACCCCCTACTGGGACCCTGGCAGACAGGATTGAACTGAAAGGGGACTTGGCACACTTCTAAGCCACTCTTTGAAGTCTCCCCCACCTCAAAGGCACATTTGGGTATATAAACAGGGCCTCTGCCCCTACCAACTGAGGCACTTCCTGGAGAAGAAACTTGTAACCAGAACCTACATCCTGCCAAAAAGAACTGCCTGGCTGCCCAAAGGAATCACCTGACTGCTTTCTGTGAAGGACTGCTGCCTTGCTGTTGCCCTGCTGCCTTGCTGCTCTCTGGCTGAGGTGATGAAGTGCTCTCCAAGGGATTGGATAGAGCTTGCCTCCTGTTCCCTGAAGTCTAAGGACCAAAAAGACTTCGGGCCAGATGTAGCAAAGGGTTTTTCCCATTCTGTGTCAATGGGAAAATGTGTTCGTACATATGGCCCTTCATCTCTTTAAAAAGGACTCCTTGTGCAGCGAAATTCGACGCACAGCCTGCCAGAACCGACGCACACAGCCTGCACCGCAGTGAAAATTTCACCGCACGCCAAACTGGAACGACGTAGCCTGACTTTGCACCGAGAAGATCGACGCAGCGCCATCATCGCGACTGTAAATTTGACGCACAGCCCAATGGATTGACACGTAGCCGAACCGGAACGATGTACTGCCTGACGTGCGGTAGAAAATTTTACGCAATGCCCACTGGATCGACGCAGCTCCTGTGACTTCTTCCTGCTAGTGCAGGAAATCCACGCACCGTCCCCTGGGTATCTGAAAACCCCGCAACTCGAAGAGGATCCTCGACCGAGCACCCGAAATTGACGCACAGACATCCCTGCGTGGAAACTAAACGACGCATCGCCCTGTGCGGCCCGAGAAATCGGCACGCACCCCTTTTGTTTCTAGGCTTCTCCTCCTCTGCGGCCCTCTGCAGAGTTTTTTTCCCGCAAACCAGGTACTTTTTGCTTGAAAGAGACTTTGTTTGCTTTTAAAAGACTTAAGACACTTTACATCACTTTTTCAGTGATATCTCTACATTTACTTATTGCATCTTTGATTGTTTTGACCTGCATTTATCCAGATAAATATTATACAGTTTTCTAAACACTGTGTGGTGTATTTTTGTGGTGTTATACGGTGTTATTGTATGATTTATTGCACAAATACTTTACACATTGCCTTCTAAGTTAAGACTGATTGCTCAGTGCCAAGCTACCAGAGGGTGGGCACAGGATAATTTGGATTGTGTGTGACTTACCCTGACTAGAGTGAGGGTCCTTTCTTGGACAGGGAGTAACCTGACTGCCAACCAAAGACCCCATTTCTAACAGTAAGGATGCCTTGCAACACATACGCTCCTCCAATTTCACTGGATTTACTTGTGTAATGTTGCACATGTGTGGGGTAATAAACCATGGAAGTAAAATGATATATCAATGCATGGTCACCTTTTTCAAGTTCCTTAGAGTTGTAAATACAGCAATTTGTATTCATAAATCTGATTTAAGAGTACCACTGACTTTGTGAATTGTGCCCACATACTGCCAAATGTGCATGGTCATGGAAAGGAAAAAGAAGAACCAGCCATAGCACACAGATGCATAAAATCTTAGCATATGTTCGAGTCCACAGGGTGTGGTTTGCCTGGCCAACATGATGGACACTCTCTGAGTGGGTTCCAACCTGAGTCCATTTTATCTAGCATTTCACTGCTGGGGACTCAAGGTTGCACACCTGGAGACTCGCTCAGGGATGCACCTGCCCACCTGGAGACTGGCAGACCGAAAATAGAGTCACTGGTGCAGATGGCACGACGCGCTTGAGACCTGGGTGGAGACCCAGCTGAATCACTGTGAGCTGTGGTGACCATGCATTCACGAGGGTGCACCGCATTGGCTTGGGACTTGACTCTCTCTCATCAACTGGAGTTCACCATTGCCGGCCCTCACCACCGCTAGGTGGTGCAAAGGTGCAAGAAGGGACCGTTACATCTGCCAAACCCCGGCATATAAGCAGAAGGGTGAAAATCTGCATTACGGGGCTGTGTCATTTACTATACACTGTCTTCCAGAACTGCTTATGGTCTCCATGGGATTGTGCCCCCTGCGATGGGCCATCTCCGTACCACTACAAAAGAGAATCATGTGGTGCCCTGCAACTTGCAGGACCGGATGGAATAAGCAACTGACGCTGTCGATGAACCCCATCACAGCATGCCATCGGTGATAAACTGGATACGGTCCCAGCACAGGCGGAGAGGGTAGGTGCCACAAGGACCTCCCTAGAGAGTAAAATTGATGTGCTGGCACTCAACTTATCCCTGCTACCTGTGGACCGCACAAAAACCTCTGATAGAGTGCATGCAGCAGAAATAACTCTTGGAGACTTACAAGCTAAGGCAAGTGCACATGAAAGACGGAGGAACAAGCGCAAGTGTTGTGGGATTGTGTGAAGGCCACGGAAGGGTGGTCTTGCCGTAACAGCATCCGATTTGTGGGACTGCCGGAGGGAGATGAGAGGTCAGATGCTGTGCGCTATGGGGAGTGCTGGCCACAGCAGTTGTTGCCCCTGGAGGCCCTTTCCATCTTTTTTTGCAGTGGAGCGGGCCCACAGGGTTCTGACTCAACATACTCCACCAGGCCCTGGTCCCCTGCTGTTCTTGTTCCACCTGCTGTACTACAGAGACAGGGATGTGATTTTCTGTGAGAAACATGGGGGAGATCACTGTGGATGATGCAAAGGTAATGTTTTTCCCTCACCTATACAGCAGAGATGCAGCTCCTACAGTGCAGTCAAATAGAAGCACCGTCAACTGAATGTGCAATATGCGCTTGTGTTTCCAGCGAGGCTGCGGGTGGCCATTGTTGTTTCTTCAATTCCCATGAAGATGCTTAGAGCTGGGTGGAGATGGAGGACAAGGTGGGACCAGATCAGTTTTGCTGGTACGAACCTCCTTCATGCACTCAGAGATCACTTCGCAGGAGGCGCAAATGCGCTCGCCCCGATCAGGCACAGCTACAGGACAACGCCCCTAATTTAGAGCAAGTGACCCAAGAGCACTGTCGCACCCTGCAGAAGGTCGCTGAACTTGGGGGCTTGTGTCGCCGCTCTGACACCAGAGAGGACTCAGAGGGGCGTGCAACGATGAAGGCTTCATGACAACAGAACTGTCTGCTACTGATTCCATTGCTCTTCCGAGCATCACTCCACAAACTGCTGACAACATTGTCTGGTGAGATATTAGCATAAGCGTATCATGCTCAATTGTGCCTTTCGTATTAGCTGTGTTGGAGGGGGGTTTGGGTTGGGGAACAGCAGTGTTGCAATTTGTGTTGCCACCTGAAGTGGAGGTTGTACAGCAACTTGTAACGCCCACCCTATGTCACTCTTATTGGGGACTTTTATTATTCATTTGAGCCACGCACTGGCTGCACTCTTCTTCTGTTGGCCTGTACCTCTGAGATTGAGATTGACCCTCCCACCTTCATGAGCCATACAGGACACTCTTATGCTGTGCACATGCATTGTGTGTCACCTTCCCCCACCCCCTTTTTTTCCCTCTTCTCCTCTATCCAGCACACTAAATACTGAATTCTAGTTGTCATTAATTGTAAGCTTGGGCAGGGCACATGTTGCATCTCTGCACTCATGGTATTTATGGTTTAACATTTATTTTAGTTACAAAATCAGCAGAGATCATTGTTCTATTTACCCCAATGCCTCAATCCTTGCAGAGGTTTCCCTGCCTTGCGAACTGCTACAGTTACACGAAAAGTGAGATTTTATGCACTAACACCGCTGTACTATTTTGTGAGTTATGGCACGGTTTAAAATACTCACCTGGCATGTGAGAGGCATCCACACTCTATCACACAGACACGCTATATACTCTTACCTGAAACACCACAATACACATATCACCTTATTACGGGAGACACATATTACCCAGGCTGAAGCACTTAACCTTCAGAGGCACTGGAGAGGTCAGGTAATTGCCACCAACTACTCCACTTATGCTGGGGGAGCCTTGATATAGGTTTGGCCGGCATACCGTTTACTGTGGATCCAGAAGGCTGCTATGTCCTCGTGAGTGGGTGACTTGATGGCAGGATCATATTGTTAGGGTCTATCTACCCCCCCAAAACTGACCAAACTGCATTTTTGTGTACCCTTTCCACTACTCTCTTGCAGTGGGGAGACATCCCTTGTCTACTGGGAGGGGACTTTAACAGTCTGTCGGACACGAAGCAAAACCAATCATTCTCTCCACTGTGACGCACTGCTGTGGTCACAGATGCACGGGCACTAGCAGAGTGGCCCGGCAATTGCTCTTGGTAGACTTTTGGAGAGATAGGAACCCCGAAGTGACAGTCTACTTGTTTCACTCCATCCCCTGTGATTTACATGTCTGGATAGATCGATTTATGGGGGTGTCAATGCTGCTCTCCTCCACCACTGATGTGACTTACCTGGGGTGCAGTCACTCAGACCACAATCTACACAGCTGCAAATAAGCTGGGATAGGACACCACCACCTATTCCCACATGGAAGCTGCAATCAGAGCTACTTAAAGACCCCCCATTCAGGGTCTCTGTGGGATCTATGGTCACCAATTATTTTGAGGTCAATGAAAATACAGCTTCCACAAGGCTGATTGAATGGGATACTTTCAAGATCACACTGCAAGTCCACTGCCTGTGGGAGACAGATGCTCAATGACAATCTTACTAGACTAGAGAGTTCCTTCCTGGCCCTAGGGATGCGTGCAGTGACCGAACCAACCGCCGGACGGGCCCTAGCCAGTTGAACATCCAAATCTACTGGAGTCACTGTGCTGTTTGAATTATGCAGCTCGCTCTGCTTCCATGCAGGTAGGTAGACAAAGTGGGGCAACTTCTAGAATGCCTTATTAAACAGGTTCAACAACACACACCCATAACGTCCCTGCGCATGGAGACCACCGGCTCTCCTACATGCAGCCTGTCATACATGATGAGCTGACCAGCCACCATTTCTGAGTGTACCAGGAACAAGAGTCCCACGACTCCTTCTTTATGGGGATCACTATGCCCAGTATTACAGCCAAGCAGCACACAGAACTCGATTGCCCCCATCAGTCTACCTGACATCATAGAGGTGATTAGGTGGCTGGTTATGAGCAGGTCCTCTGGACCGAATGGGCTGCCTACTGAATTTTACAAGGCATTTGCACCTAGGCTAGCCCCACAGCTGTAAACAATGTAAATAATACTTTAACTGTGGGCACACTCTCAGATTCTCAAAGGGAGGTACTGGTAGTGTCGCTGCCTAAACTGAACAAAGATCCCACCTTGGCAAGCTCCTATGGACCTCTGGCATTATTTAATACAGATAACAAAATGTTAGCAAAAATTCTGGCAGAGCGCTTAACACCTTTGGTCCCCGAACTAGTTCACGCTGATCAAGATGGGTTTGTCCCTGCACTCAGTACCTCCCTGAGTCTATGGTGTTTTTTCAGAGTCTTGACATATGCTACCCACGACTGGCTTTGAGCAGGCTGTATGGTTTTAGACCTAGAAAAGGCCTTTGACTGTTTAGATTGGGAATATCTCTTTGCCGTGCTGTTGGGGTATGGCATTGGTTATTTGCAGCTGCTCAAACTGTTATTCGTGAACCCCTCCATATGCGTCTGAATGGGATCACTTATTTCACATGCAATCCCCACATAGAGAGGAACGCAACAGGGTTGTCCACTGCCGCCCTTGCTTTTCTCACTAGAGATGGAACCCTTGGATTTACATATGCATTGTTTGGGTACAGCATACCAACCCCCAATTGCTATTGCGCTTTGCTAACATATCTGGGCTCCGGGTGAACTGTACGAAGTCCTGAATGTTTGCCTTCTGACCTGTGGTGTAGGCCTTGTGCAGCGGTAGCTTGGGGTCATCTCTGACATGGCAGAAACACACATTCCGCTGTTTGGATGTCCATGTTTACTGTACTTCTACAGACCTCCTTGACAGAAATATCAAATGCACGGTGTCTTCTACTAAAGGGCAGATGGCTTTCTGGTGCACACTGTATCTGTCGGTAACCGGGAGGGTAGCGCTGATAAAAATGGCGGTCCTCCCTGGACTATTGTACTTTTTTGCTAACTTGCCTCATTACATACCGGTTGCTTTCTTCAGAGACTTTGGCGTGCAGGTGCAGGATTTTATTTGGTATGGTTCGAGATGTAGGGCAGGGCTCGCTAAACTTCACTTCTTCACAGAAAGAGGAGGGGGAGTTGGCTGTCCCTCACTTTGAGCAGTACTATCTAGCGGCTCTGATCCAATGGATTGCCAGGTGGTTTGAGGGACTACACTTGACGAACACCACTACACTATTGCCTGAGTGGACCTTATCATCTTTACTATATTTGTTCCATCCTTGCACATACGCACAAACACCTGACCCCTTATTTCTATACACAGTGCACCACTGTTTTAGACGTTGCCTCACCATTATATAACATGTCCCTCCATATACTAAGGGATTGCCACTTCTGGGAACACCCATGTTAGAAATTGGGTCTGTGGTTGGCAGCCAGGTTACCCCCTATCCAAGCAAGGACCCTCACTCTAGACAGGGTAAAGGAGGATCACACTCAGTTAACCCCTGTTCACCCCCTTGGTAGTTTGGCACGACCAGGCAGGCTTAACTTCAGAAGCAATGTGTAAAGTTTTGGACCAACGTACACAGTTACCCAGAGAAAACACTACAAAATGACACAACACAGGTTTAGAAAAATACATAATATTTATCTAAACAAAACAAGACCAAAATGACAAAAAATCGACATACACAAGTCAAGTTATGAATTGTTAATGATTAAACTCAAAAATAGCGCTTAGAAACACAAAATGCTTTGATGAGGTGATAACACGGCATCACTACGGAGTCGTTCCCAACAATCCGACGCCAATGACACCAGGTACGTATTCACGCAGACCCCCAGGTACAGTACCTTAGTAAAATGTGAAAACAAGCCGGTGCGCGAAGTCGGGGATCATGGTGTTGCCGGATCTAAGGCGGGGTCAGTTCCGGTGCTGTGGGGCAAAGAAGCGGAGGTGTCATGAAGAGGTGTTGGGTACTTGCTGGGGAGCAGTGGAGGTGAAGCGGTGTCGGTGCAAAGCGTTGAATCTGCGCACTTCGAACAGAGTCGTTATCCGGCAGTGACGACAAGGTGCGGCAATTTCCACAGAGCCGTGGACTTCGGCAGGGCTGCAGCGATGTTGGGCTTTCGAAGGTCATTGCACTCCAGCGAGGACCACGGAGTCGGTTGCAGGCAGTGTCACAGCATTCGGCAGTGGCGTTGGTCTGTGGTCATCCAAAGTCAATTTTCTTGGATTTTCACTAGCTTCTCCTTTCAAGGGCCGAGGGACTGGATATGGCACCACTGGTCAGGCCAGGAGTCTCAGCAGAGAGTCCAGGTGCTGGTAGGGGAGGTCTTTGATGGCCCTGAGACTTCAGAACAGGGGGCAAGCTCAGTCCGAGATCTTGGAGATTCTTCTCAAGCAGGAATATACCACAAAATCCAGTCTTTGTCCCCTTTCACAGGCAGAAGCAGCAACTGCAGGACAGCCCAACAAAGCACTGTCACAGGCAGGGGTAGCACTTCTACTCAGCTCTTCAGCTCTTCTCCTTGGCAGAGGAGCCTCTTGATTCCGGAAGTGATCTAACTTTCAGAGGTTTTTGGTGCTCTTCTTAGACCCCTTACTGCCTTTGAAGTAGGCCTACTTCAAAGGAAAGTCTATCTTGTTTGTGAAATCCTGCCTTGCCCAGGCCCGGCCCCAGATGCTATGGGCCTGTCACAAACTATGCAGTTATTCGCTCCCTATTATAATTACTTTCTCAGAGTGCCCTGGGCGGGAGAATCTTTACAATTGGGATGCATGTTTGCTGGGACTCTATAGTAGGAAAAGGAGGCAGTGGATGACCTCTCGCTTTCTGGATCTAGGGTTCATACTGGCCAAACGACTTATAATACGCAGGTGGAAATCACTCAGTCCTCCGAGCCATGTAATATGGATCCTCTCCATGCTTAATTGGGCACAAGCGGAGAGTGTAGCATTGCACAGAGAGGACACTTTGGGACTCCGTAAATACCACATAGCCACTTATTGGAACACCATCCTTACGCATTTTCAATACGGGCATGCACATGATACTGAAGACTCTGGTAACTTGTGGACACCCACGGCATGCCCCTAATGCACTGCTTCAACAATATACGATGGGCATCCCTTGTGACTAAACCTTAGTCAAATGTGCCTCCTGTAGCATACCCAACTAAACTTGGGAATAACTGTATACACACTCTTGATTTGGGCTTGTTTGGGGCAAACTGCTTCTGTTTCTGTAGTTCTATGGTCTCTGCAATTGTCTGTGTTATATTTTTCTTAAATATGTTACCATTGTTTGTTACATTAATCCATGGCCCTGCACCCTTGAATACACAGTCTCACTGTTACTATATTTTGAGTGTAATTCAATGATTCGCCCTATCTCTTGCATGAACATGGTAATCTTGTCTTGTGAATTACACTGCATCGTTAAAAGGTGATACTATAATTGTACGATTCAACCAGATATGCATATATACAAAATACAAATAAAGAGATTCAGACAAAAAAAATACCATGTTCGATTCCAAAAAGAGGTGTTATGCATAACCAAGCTGTGGATTTTTGTTACATTGAAAAGTTTTCATTTTGAAATAATTCATTCCTTGTGCTCTACGTTTGGAAGAGCACTGGAAACAAAAAAAAAAATTTTTTACTTTTGTGTGAGACACTGCAGCGCCCGACATGCTGCAACCGGCTGCCTGCTCCAGATCTAGTGCCCTCTCTCCTTTGTCCCCAAAATAGTAGCCAGCAGCTGTTGCTACCCATAACTAGTATTGATGTGATCCTGCCTCTGTCAGTTGCAACTTTAGCTCAGCGGCTCCTCCACAATGACAGAGGACCATCACCCCCGCCCCCGGCTAAGAGTCAGTAGATGAAAAATAAAACAATAGCTTGCTATTGTTTTATTTTTCATCTGCTAGGTCAGCCAGCAGTGCAGGGAGGGTCGGGCCTGGACCACGGGAGATAGAAGTGAAGAAGGTGAGGAGAAGAGAGTGCACCTAAGTATGCATGTGTGTTTGGTCGAATATCTCAGGCTGGCCAAATACACATGTGCACTCAGGTTTCTCCAAACCTGTGCTGGGGTTCCAGTGAGTGCTGGGTCACCAGAAGAGGATGGAGGCAGCAGGAGGCGGCAGCGAGAATGGTAAGTGTTCATGTATTATTATTTTTATTGCTGCCTGATGACTGGACGCACATGGAACTCTGCTTCAGGTGCTTTTAAATTATGTTATTGCTAAACACAGCACCCTCCCCCACCCCTGAGATGTGTGTGGTTCAATTATTCACATTAACAACTGTCAGTCTATCGACATTGAGGTAATAAGGCATGAGTTGGACTTACTAGAGTTATAACTCAACATTTGCAGCTCACACCAGGTTTAATAAAGCACTGGAAATGACAACAGGCCTCTCCCAGGTCGCAGAGCCATTGACCTTGCACTGCCATTTGCTTTAACTTTGCCATAGAACATAACAAAAACATTCTATGGTGTCTGCTGAGGTGCCCGCACTAATGCTGATGCACATGTATGCCATTGTAGCCATTGTGGAATTGCGTTTTGACTTTTATCGTCAGTGTACAATTCCAAGCTAGCTAATATATGGGTCTCTGCAGTACAGAATAGTTTCTTGCAAGGATTGAGGCCAGACTGAGAGGCTGGGGCCTCTTTACTGGTACACACAGCTGTCTTTGGAACATTTTGCCTTAACACAAAAAGCAGAAAAATATTATCCGTTCCAGAAAACAACAATGCCCCACCTCTGCTCTCAGCCCCCCCAACACAGCAACACAGACAACACTGACACAAAAGCAATTGCACTTTAGATGAAAAGTGAGTCCATCCAAAATTTCGGAACGTGAGCATTTATTGGTTTCTACTGTCGTTTATATACATAAAGTTTCTCACCGAAAGTTCCACAAGTCTATTTATGTTGTAATAATATTTTGCCTACATTTATTAACACATTGAACGCTTAATATTACACAGGATGGAATAAAATGCACTTTCAGAAGTGCCCAGCATAATATGGTAGTCAATGTTGAGAGGAGAATCAAAATTTATTGCAGACTGCACTAATATTGCACAAAGGTATGTATTCTTTACTATTGATTCAAGAAAAATACATTGGAAATACTGCACAGGAATTACCAATCCTCTAGGGGTGTGGTAATTCTGGTTGTGGTTTTATCAGCTCACAATGAGATTTTCTCTCAAAAGGAAATGCCAATACAACTGGTGGCTCCTTTGGTTCACACTTGTTTTACCGTTTCCCTGCCAAATCAAGCACCCCTATCTCATACTGAGGGCATAAATGTTTTTAAATCCATATACTGTACATGCATGTAAGTGGAAATACATTCACAGCAACTGACTGTGTTATTATCAAGTAATCAGCTACAGCAGATGAGAGTATTAAACAATTCAAAATCAAATCCATAAATAATATTCTGCTCAGGACACACAACCTTGTGTAACACTCTTATTTTATTCAGAAACAATTCAATAATGGCCTATTCTCCCTCATTTATACACAATTTAATAGTAGATGAAGTGTGGTCACCACCAGAAAGAAAAGAATGACTGAAATAAGCATGTGTTTGAGATTTCATCAGTGACATTGTCAATTTAATTAAACTGAAACTAGTGAATTTAAGTGATTTTTTATTTTTATACATCAGTTATAATCTTATGTCGACACCTAATATAACATAACTTTAGTTTTTCTTTTTCTAGGTGAAAATTCAGTGTTAAAGTAATCTAAGATCACATTATCATACCTCACTTTAACAAAAATGTAACCTTTTATTTTTCACAGATTTTTTACGTAAGGAAAGATCTTATTACTATACCAAACTATAATGTCACTACAGTCTTTGTTTTTTTGCAGTAATTTTCAGTTGTTTTTAAAAAAAATATATTCAGCTAGTTCCCTCACAGCACTTGGCGTTTGTCCAAATGTAGTAGGAAGAGTGGCTGCAGGGCCTGACCAGAGGCCATGCACCCAACACTCCCCCCGTGGACACCCAGCATACACTGCTTTTTAATAGTAGTTTAAACTGTTTGCAAATGCCTCAGTGCTCTCACCATACTAGCCTCATACGTTTCACCCCATGGCACTGCTGTAGCGTGCATCCCTCCCACAAAGAAGCTTGCATGGTACCATGGCCCTATGGGAGTGAAGCTTGTGCAATGGCTTCTGCAGGAGTACCATGGTGCTTCATGGTATGGCACATTCAGTCCTGTCAAAGTACTATGGTACCTGTCCCACCTAAAAATATTTCATTTAATTTTGGACCCTTGTAGGTCCCTTTTGCCTCCTCACTCTGAAGTACCTATGTTTTATTCTTACAAATTCAGGACAGGGTTACCAAGTCTTCGAGTCCTGTAATGGTCGCCACAACACTTTACTCTTGGTTACTGCCAGCCAATCATCTACATGCTCTCAGGGGTAAATAGCACTGTGTTTGGCAAAAATGTCTTTCATAACTGTATCATAAAAGTAACGTTTAGGTAGTGGTATTGTATACAAAGAGCTGTGGTGCATAGTTAAGAAGACAGAATGCGGTTGTGGTACAACAACTGTATTCAACTACTAAATGCAATTCAACAGCAGCCAAAAACAATGCAATGCTATTTTTGTGTATATGTCATAACAGCACTATAACAATAACACAAAGAACACCACAACATAACAGCAACGTAGCAAAACCACAACAAAAGACAACACAATAACAGCACGCGTGCATAACATGACATAAAAACTTACCACAAAGAAAATAAAACATTAAAACACAGCAACACCATACAGTAGACATACAAAGTACTGCAACAAAATAGCAAAAGACTAGCACAAAACAACAAATCAGCACAGCACATAAACATACTCACTTAAAACAAAAAATAACAACATGACTCCAAATAGCAACAATACGCCAAGACAACACCACCTCACAAGTCCAACACAAGAGCAAAACAGAATTATGACAATACAATTGTGGTGTATAAATTTATTAATTTACATTGCTATGTTTTATGCTATGTTATTGTGTTGTGACATGTTTTCTTTTTGTTGTTATTGTACAGTCTTCCAGCCATGGGGTTGTAGAGTGGTGTTGCAGTGTGGTGTTGTAAATGTTAAGTCTTATGTTGCCATGTGTCATGGGGTTGCGGTTATGCTTTTTATGCTGTTTTTCATGGTGTTGATGTATTGTTAGGTTGTTTGTTGAGTCCTGTTGTAGTAGTTTAAATGTGTTCTATCATCGTATTCTATTGCTTGTGATTTAGTTTTGTTATTGTTAGGTGTTGTGTCATTGTTGTGTAACCATGGGCTATTGTTGTTTTGTTGTGATTTTTGATTCAGTGCTGTCTCTTATTGTGTTATTGTTGTGTTATATAATGCATTATATAGCTTTCTTTTAACACTTCAGTAGGCACTACTGATTCTCTAGACATAAGCAACACATTCTATTAGTGTTCAAATGAAAAACAAATGTTTATTACTACCGAAGGTGGTCACATACCACCTAGCTAGCCCTCAAACCACCCTAGTAACTAAATTGCATCAGGACACATATCAGCTTAAAAATATTCGATTAGCTAGAGGTTAAAAAACTGCATCCTAAGCTCAATTGCTAGGAGCCATTCAACCACTGAATAACATATACTTGTTCTGCCTTAGTGATCAGTAATCATATTTCTTCACTGTAGATATACAGGATCAGGATGCAGGGCAAACTACCATTGAGAAGTCAATACTGGTAGTAACTGACTCTTAGGGACGGGAAACATCCTTTTTTACGACTTTTTTTTTCTGAAAGTCGTGGTTAACGAAAGCGCAACAACACTTTTTTTAACCACAACTCCGTTTTTTTGTGCCTTAACTACGTATGTTCTGAACAACGAACATGCGTGGTTAAGGTACAAAGAAGGGAGTTGGCGAAGGTAAGTGGTGGGTTTAGGTTTTGGGGAGGGGGTGGGAAGAGGGGGGTTTTAGATTTTGGGGTGGGGTTGGGGGGGTGGGGCGTTTTTGGTTTTGGGGAGGGGTGGGGGGCCAGGGGATTTTAGGTTTTGGGGTGGGGGGGAGGAGTGTTTTTGGTTTTGGGGAGTGGGTGGGGGGTCAGGGGGGTTTTAGGTTTTGGGGTGGGGTTGGGCGTTTTTGGTTTTGGGGAGGGGGTGGGGGGTCAGGGGGTTTTAGATTTTGGGGTGGGGTTGGGGGGTGGGGCGTTTTTGGTTTTGGGGAGGGGGTGGGGGGTCAGGGGGTTTTAGGTTTTGGGGTGGGGTTGGGGGGGTGGGGCGTTTTTGGGGAGGGGTGGGGGGTCAGGGGGTTTTAGGTTTTGGGGTGGGGTTGGGGAGGTGGGGCGTTTTTGGTTTTGGGGAGGGGGTGGGGGGTTAGGGGGTTTTAGGTTTTGGGGTGGGGTTGGGGGGTGGGGCTGTTTTGGTTTTGGGGAGGGGTGGGAGGTCAGGGGGTTTTAGGTTTTGGGGTGGGGTTGGGGGATGGGGCGTTGTTGGTTTTGGGGAGTGGGTGGGGGTCAGGGGGTTTTGGGGTGGGGTTGGGGGTGGGGCGTTTTTGGTTTTGGGGAGTGGGTGGGATGTCAGGGGGTTTTAGGTTTTGGGGTGGGGTTGGGGGGTGGGGCATTTTTGGTTTTGGGGAGGGGGTGGGGGGTCAGGGGGTTTTAGGTTTTGGGGTGGGTTGGGGGGGTGGGGCGTTTTTGTTTTTGGGGAGGGGGTGGGGGTTAGGGGGTTTTAGGTTTTGGGGTGGGGTTGGGGGGGTGGGGTGAGGGATGTAGGGTGAATGGTGCCTATTACTAATGCTTTTATCAGGAATGCCTTTACAACGAAATATCGTTGTTAAGGCATTCATGGTAAAATCATTAGTAGTAGCAACGAGGTCTGTGTTCCGACCTCGTTGTTAAGGCAGTAGTTGTTTTTGAAGTCGTTGTTTCGTCGTACAATCCTTAGGGACAGATGAAGCAAAGGTTTTTACCCATTCTGTGTCTATGGGAAAAAGTGTTCGTACATATGGCCCTTAGTTCTCTCTACATTTATTTAGGTCTTAACCAGTTTCATGTGAAATATTCAGGTGTGCATGTGGGTGAATTTGGGCTATACGCTTCAAATAAACAAATAGATAAAATAACAAAATCAGACTCTGACCTTTCTAAAATAATGGGTGATTGGCTGAGGTAAAACATTAGGAATTTTACATGGTGTGGCATTGCCATAAAGGTATGCACTTTTGTAGAAGAGCAATGGAAAATTCTTGGGGTTGGTAGGTGGACTAGTGCACCAAACATTATCAAAGAATATGAAGAGTAGGGTTGCAAAGATGATGTTGCTGATGCCTTTGTTCATAGTTTGGTGTTATAATAAGATCATGCAATTGGAAGTTTTAAAAGAGACATCAAGGGGACCATCATTGAAAAATTATTATGATTCGAAGATGACCTTCCACAAAACACAAATAAAAGATTTTAAGAGAAGACTGTTCAGGAGAGCTGATCACAGTTTATGAGTGAACGATGTCACGAGAGTTCTTCATCAAGACAGCAGATTTGTGCCTGATAGTATGATGGGAAGAGCGCTTCCAATTCATGTTGACTTGCCTAACCACCTCCTAATATCTTCTCTTCTTTCTTGCTACAGAATCACTACCAAATGTCATTATGGGAGACCAAGATAAAGAGTTAGAAGCCTCAAAAATATCAAACACACTGCCATAAAATTCAGTCTCCTCCTATTTAGAAGATATTCCCTTTGATCAAGAAGTCAATGTGCTTATGGTATAATATAAAGAGGCCCTGTCTGAATTCATGTATTACCTCGGTCTTCACAAACTAAAAATACTAAAAAATAAAATATCATCCCAATGGCTCTCAAAAGAATGAAATGACAAAATTAAAAGAGTGAGAGGTGTAGGGTGAGTTTGACATTAAAAATCCTACTTTGGAGAAAGTGGAAAACCTATGGTATAAAAGGAAGCATTAAACAAAACATATTTTTTAAGCAATATTGGCATTTCCAATTGCAACTATATATAAAGTGAAAACAGCACCCCAAAATGTTATTCAATATAGTGAAGCAGCAGAACCATTGTAATTGAAAATCCCTGCAAATGCTGTGACGATTTTGCCATTTTCTTTGAAGGAATATGAAAATGCCTTATATTTTGGCAGATGGACTATCAGTCACCGTTGTGATGGAGTAACCCATCCACTAAGATCTAAATCACACCCTTGGTCTCAAACACCTACTTACTCCAGTAAGGAGTCTCCCAAGAGTCCACGCTCTCTCTCACCATGTACATGGAACCTCTTCATTTAAAGCTTAAAGAATCAAAATACTTTATTTAATAATAATATTATTGATACATTTCCAAAACTGAGGAATGTCAGCTGCATATGAAAATTTCATCAATAGATGGCATCTTTTTCATTGCTCGGAACCTCAGAGACATTCATCGTTGGATGGCTCCTCGCGCTGTACACTAAGTCCTATTAAAATGGAGTTTTTGCTGATTGGCTATCCAAATTGATCCATTCTTGTTCAGAAATGACTCAACTCTCTTTTAGAGCTAGAGCACAATCAGGAGATTGCAGAGTACGCTACAAACTCTTAGATTTACAAAACATAAAAAACCTCAATCTTCCATCTCACATTAATGCTGTAGCTGAACGGACACAATAGCATCTGAGATTATGTCTACATATATATACAAATGGAGAAAGCTTCAAGTAAGTAACTCAATCCCTTGTACTCTTGAGATTGGACTGTGGAATCTCACTGCTCCTAGAAATTTCCAATGAACGACTAGACTCTCCCAAAGATACTCTTCATATTGCTGCCAGGCTAGTGACCAGGACAAGTATACACAGTCACATTGCAACTATTCTGATCACTCCCCAACGTCTCAAGTGAGGAAAAAAATTACACCTTTTCAAATTAGTTTGCAAAACTTACAAAGCACTTCATAACAAAACTCCTAACTACTAGCACCTAACCTGAGCATCTCTGGGTCACTGTCTCTCCTGATAGAAGCAACAGCTTTTATGAGAGAATAAAGTCTAAAACAAGTGTTCCTAAAAACTGCACTGAACCTCTGGAACAACATCCTACCAGCAATTACAGTTGTATTCTTTAATAATATTTGTGTTACGTTTAATTGGAAAATATGTGATTGCAAGATTGTAAATGATAATTGCTGATAAGATGGCCCTACAATATAAAAATATATAATGTAATGTAAATGTGTGTTTTGAAATTACCCCCAAATACTTACTACGGGAGTAAAATGTAGTTTGTTTTAGGGGCGAACATGACTCCAGTCATAAACTTTGGAAATTACTAGGCATGGCCAAATTTCAGTTATGCACTAGAAATGCACTAAAGTCTCCAAATTTTGCAATGCACAATTTTGCAGGAGGCTGGTTTGGCGAGAAAATTTCTTGCTAGAAGACGTTCTCTGCTCAAAATCTGATGGTATCTTTCGTGACTCTCTCCATGATGCATGACCTCATGTACAAGGGTCTTGCAAAATACTTAAAAATTACATTTAAGGATAAACGCGTAATTTCATAAAAAAGTATAAAAATGTTATGACAATTCACAAAGTTTTTGAGAATAAATTACAACATTTCACATCCCCCTACACATTACTACTGTTGATGCTCCTTTATACCTTTACCACCATCTGAACAATTTCGCCTTAAAATGTCCACGCTGCTTGGTGGTTCGTCCATATACAACTAGGGAGGATTACTGGATTCCAAGTTTAGCGGAATTCAAAATCTTAGGACAACAAATTCATTTAGAAAATAAAAATTACAGAAAAATGCTCTGTAATGATTGCATGATTCACCTAGGGTACCATTGCTTGCAGCTAGTCTACGTCTTCCCCTACGACAATTGCGGTAATATCTAAAATATAGCATTGAAGATGCCATTTTAACCTTTGGGTTACATTCAAGTAAAGAAGTTAAGGCCTAATTTAGAGTTTGGTGGATGGGTACTTGTCAAAATCTTGATGGATATCCCATGCACTTGCCAAGTGTATTATCTGTTACCCATCCACCTAACTCTAAACCAGGACCTGATTTTTTAAAGACTAATCACTTTCATATCACTGCGAGTGATTCCGTCATGCAAACTTACCTGCGTATATGCAGAAAGGAAGAGAGGGAACATGCAATATTTCTCTATAGTATACATTTGAGCTAGGACACTGTAAGGATCAACAGAAACATAAATGCTTGTGAAAGTTTAACCATCGATTCAAAACTTGATAGCCAGAGAGGGTATTTTGTTCGATTAATTTCAATTAGTAAATCCATTCATGATATCCTGTAACACTGTGGTGCTACTATGCAAAATCCAAGGGACAGAGGAACAAAACTTTTAATGATTAATAGATTCAAATCCTCCCTTTTGCTAAATCAGAGGATGCACAAACTGCTGAAAAGCAGTTTTGGATTTACTAGGCCGATTTGCCTATGCGGAAAAGACATTTCAAATCGGTAAATGCGTTTAAAAATTGATTACAAATCACAATATGGAAGGGGTGCATTATGTGTGTCGTCTTTGCATCCCTTCTTTTCAAGTTAGTGTATAGGTTTCAGGGGCGGTAGGCAGTGGTTCAATTATCACTGCCAACTCTTACTGCAGCCCTGCCAAGAACCACACATCAGAGGTTAGACTTACGCATTTCAGTGTGGTGGTCCGCATCACTGCACTAAAATGCTTAGTCACACATTAATAGCGCCCCTGATACCACCACTGCATTAGATGCTCAAGCTGAGCACTGCTAACACAGTGCTGTGCACACAGTGGTGCCATTACACTGAGCCTGCATATTGCGTCGCCCTCTGTCTCACAGTTTGTTCACTCACAAATACTGTATACTGTAAATTGGCACCAACTCCGGCCTCACCCAGCTCTGCTGTGATGGCCTCAGGTACCACTTGACATGCAACACACTCTCTGGCAATATCCTCCGGAGAGTGATTCTTCCCATGAGCAACAACCAGTGCAGCTGTACAAGCTGAGTGATGATCCATTGTGAGGGTGGCACCTTGTGGTTTTTTATCACGCACAGCACTGTCATTGTGTCCACGATAACAAAAAGTAGGTAATTGGATTGTTGGTTCATTTACCTGGCAACTGGTGGGCAAAACTTTGCTTTTGCATGATGTTGCGCCTCTAGCTGCAGGTAGTCTGAGTGGTGCTGGTGGTGCCTCTCAGACCATGCGGCACCCATGGCCTCATGTGTGGAGGTAAGAACTCTGCTTGAAATGTTGTTGCAGGAGAGTAACTGAGAATGGGCAATGGTATATTACCACCCTTTTCTGAAAGAATTTGGGGTGTCAAACTTTAATGAATGTATTTTATTTATAGTTGGGCCGCATATATCCCTGTGAGCTGCAGATACTGAGACACACTAAATATAAAAGTTCAAACCAGCAGTCAATTATCTTTACAAGCACTGGCTTTGAGGTAACAGGACAGCAGCAGCACTGGCAGAGTTTCAGAGCCATGAGTATTGTTTACTGCACAGCTTCTATCAACCCCTGGCATGCTGGGACTGACCGTACAATCTACTGCACAGCACCAGTGGCGGCTGGCTGACTGTGGAGTGTGGCGGGGTTCGAGGTGGGTGAAAGAAGTGTTCTCCTTTCTTACATTGCCTGGAGTACGTATTACAACATGGGAGTGTTTTAGCCACTCTGATAAATGGTGCATTTTCAGAAAGGAAGTAAATGTTTTAACTTTACAAGTAGTTAGCCTAGTAGTTAGTATACCCATTACCTACACCAAACTGTGCCAGGCTGTATGGCTTGACTGAAGTTGTGCTCTGCTCCATATGAGCACTGTTGATTCTATAACTTAACTAAGCATTTCAGGAGTGCCACAACAAACGTCCTTTGTAGACCAAAAGGGGGAGATTTTAGAAATGTATATCCTTTTCCTGCTCCTGGCAAAGCCTCATGCAAAGTGTCACAGTTAGGGCTTGCAAATGTCACACATAGATGTTCTCGAACCTTGGAAATGTCACATATAAGCAGCTTGACAACTTGGCACCTATGTAACTGAAACGTTTAAAAAAAGAAAACTTTTTCTTAAAGTGGGCTTATTTTCTTGAGGGAATTTGGGCTGCTTTATAAAAGGACTCATTTTTTTTAAAGCAATTTGTTAGACTTTTCATCCTTGGCGTGGTCTCCCTTAACTTTTTGCCTCTGTTCTCCAGGTTGTTGATGTGTGCTGGACTCTGATTCTACTGTTTTTGTTACTCTGGGCACTTTTCCTCTGCTAACCAGTGCTAAAGTGCAAGTGCCTCTTTACAAAATGTGTACGGAATTGGCTTATCCATGATTGGCATATTTGATTTACTAGTAAGTCCCTACTAAAGTGTACTATAGGTGCCAGGGCCGGTAAATCACATGCTACTAGTGGGCCTGCAGCACTGGTTGTGCCACCCACACAAGTAGGTCTGTAATAATGTCTCAGACCTGCCATTGCAGTGTCTGTGTGTGCAGGTTTAACTGTAAATTCTACTTGGCAAGGGTACCCACTTGCCAGGCCTAAACCTTCCCTTTTCTTGCATGTAAGGCACCCCTAGTGTGGGCCATGGTAGCCCCAAGGGCAGGGTGCAGTGTATGGTTAAGGTAGGACATATAGTAATGTGTTTTATATGTCCTGACAGTGAAATATTGCTAAATTCGTTTTTCACTGTTGCAGGGCCTGTCCCTTTCATAGGTTAACATGGGGGCTACTTTTAAATCTTATTAAAATGTAGATTCCCATTGGGAGCAGATGGACATGTGGAGTTTGGGGTCTCTGAGCTCATAATGTAAAAATACATCTTTTAATAAAGTTGATTTTGAGATTGTGTGTTTGGAAATGCCACTTTTAGAAAGTGAACATTTTCTTGCTTATACCATTTCTGTGATTCTGCCTGTTTGTGGATTACCTGTCTGGGTCAGTTTGACAGTTGGGCTGGTTGTGCCTCACTCTAGACAGTGACACAAAGGGAGCTGGAGTGTAGCCTGCATATCCTGATGAGCCATCTGTGCTAGGAGGGAGTGGAGGAGTGGTCACTCACACCTGAAAGGGCTGTGCCTTTCCTCACACAATGCAGTCTCCAACCACCTGGTGTGTGTCTGGGGCCTGGCCTGGGCAAGGCAGGATTTCACATTCAAGAGAGACTTTACTTTGAAGTAGGCCTACTTCAAAGGGGAAATTGGGTATAAGAAGGGCACCCATAACCATAGACTTCTGGAAACATGAGGAACCGCTGCCTGGAGAAGTGCTGAAGAGCTGAGGAAGAAGAGCTGCCCTGCCTGTGGCTGTGCTTTGTGGAGCTATCCTGCAGTTGCTGCTTCTACCAGACTAAGAGGGCAAAGACTGGACTTTGTGTGCCTTCCATTTTGAGAAGAAATCTCCAATGGCTTAATTTAGAGCTTGCCTCCTGTTGTTTGAAGTCTCAGGGACAGCAAAGGCTTCTCTCTGCCAGCACCTGGGGTCGATGAGAGACTCCTACTCTGCCCTGTGGTGCCCACTCAGTTATTGGGACCCTGAAAGGAGAAGCTGGCAGCCTAGGAGGAGGAAATGCACACACAGAGCACCATGCGGTGAAAAGATTACCGCAACTCCGATCTGCGGCTGAAGAAATGATGCACGGCCGGCTCAGTGGATGAAAATCGGCGCTCGCCGGAAACGCAACCAAAGAATCAACACACGGAGCAGGAGAAACTATGTGCATTATCGCTGACGGAGACTGGGAGATCGCAACCCGCGCTGCGTGGTTTTTGAACCATCGTGCAGCTGGATTTCCGATGCAAGTACCACTGGGCATGTTAAAACAACGCAAGGCCTGCCCGGACCCGAGAGTGCTGACCAGATCGATGCATCGCTCTCCTGTGGAGAGAAGAAACAATGCACCTCAACCTAAGGAAATGAGAAACGACGCAAGGTCCCGCTCGTGAGTGGAATCGACACATCTCAAGCCCTTTTTGACGCATACTCGCCGGTGCGGGGTTATTTTTGATTTTTAATTGATAACTTGACTTGTGTATTGTGGTTCTTTGTCATTTTGGTCTTGTTTTGTTTAGATAAATATTTTCTAAACCTGTGTTGTGTCATTTTGTAGTGTTTTCATTAAGTTACTGTGTGTGTTGGTACAAGTACTTTGCACCTAGCACTCTGAAGTGAGGTATACTGCTCTGCCAAGCTACCAAGGGGGTAAGCAGGGGTTAGCTGAGGGTGATTCTCATTTACCCTGACTAGAGTGAGGTTCTTTGCTGGAACAGGGGGTAACCTGACTGTCAACCAAAGACCCCATTTCTAACACAATCAAAAAGATAGTGCTCTGACATCTGCAGGTCCCCAATCCCTTAATGGTGACCAATCATAGTGAGTCACAAGCTCAGATCTGCCTATTAAATGTTCATTAGTTAGGGCGATACGATATGTGACTCACTATGATTCCCAATTTGTGAACCGACCTACTTTCAAAAAGACAGTGCACATTTTGCTACAGCTTTTAGAAATTAAATGAAAGTGCATCTCGCCCCATATACCTTACATTAAAGCCACCAATAGGACACCAGCTATAAACCTTTGTGGTGAGCTAATATATGGAGGTTCAGGCCTATATACATGTGACAGATAGAGAATAATGTGGGATTTGAGGCAGAGGAGTAGCAGTTTGGTCTTGGTTCTGATGACTTTTTACTGCTCAGCTTCTTACCTGAGTACAGGTTGCCCGGCAGACCCATGCTTTGCAGGTAGTTGTGGCATCGCTCTTTATGTTCTTCCAAAGAACTGCGTTGCTTATAGCTTCTGCCACAGTATCCACACTTGTGAGGTTTACCAACTGTAAAATGAATATTTATGAAAAATTACATAACAGATTTTAATTTGAAGTAAGATTTGAGTGCAGCAAAGTACATACAACTATGTTCCACCAAGTACACATCCTTCTCGCATTAGAAATGTTTCATTAAGAATACTTCTTGATATATAATTTTTCTCTATTTTGTCACCCATGTTTGTGCTTTGTCACTAAAATTAATCCACTTCTTCAAGCCATTCTAACAATAAAACCTTTTGGAACAATCTGCCTTGCATTTCGGACTGTCCGCCTCCTCTCAGCGCTTTAGGAAATATCTGAAGACACGTCAGTTTTAACCTTCTTGTCATCCGCAGACTGACTAGAAGCGCCCCCCCCCACCTTCTTGGATGTCAATGCTTAATTTCAGCCAGTATTTGCCGCTGTTCAGCACCAGCACTTAATTCTCAACAAAGGCACTTATGACAGTTCACCTAATGATGTGATTGTTTGTCTATTTTTGAGGTGAGAACATGTACAATGTGTTTAATAATTCAGTACAAATTGAAAAGTGATAATGCCAGATGTCCAGGCCATTTTAAGCTTTGGGAGGCCTGGAATAGTCTGAATTGTCACACCTGTAGGTGTGTGATGGTTACAAGCTGTGTTGATACTGTATTGGCAGCTTAGGCAGGGGCAATTGGAGCAAGCTGCATTGGCCTCCTGAGAGAGGCCATGACATTTACATTTTTATGAATTAAGCACTGATTTCGGCAAATGAAACACATTATGTGCAGCTTTGCACCACGGCACACAAGAAACAAATTCATAATTACTACTTTATGTGAATAATCACCAAAGAAAACATTTTATCCAAACATTTGCCTTCCCCATCGTTGCAGCATTCAGCCCAGATAGTGTGTGGGGAAGACAGCAATGGTTTCAAATCCTTCTTATAGGCTACCCATCATAAACTGACAGAGGTGTTGTCAATGTAAGTTGTCAGTATGCTGCCATTGTGGATGTCATTAGCTGTGTGTCTTGCATAATATATCTGCCCAGGGTTACTGTAGCATCTCCCTCAGCCTGGGAGAATACAAATGAATATGCCACACAGAGCTTGGTAACAGACGTCTTTATTCTTCGACCTACTAATGTACTCTGCATGCATTGTGTAATAACTTTCATAACCACACAATAACACCTCCCATCAGATTATGTTATTCCTGTCTAGAGTCCACCCAGGACCGCGAGGATCCTAATATGCACGATATCAAAGATGCTATGGTTACCACCTGCTTAAACTCTCATACAGCAGAGTGTGGTGAAATCCACCTTCAAATCTTAGAAAGGTGCAAGGCTCTGCACCTAGGTTTAGTGGTACGAATCTGCCACCTGATAGTACCAATTGAATTGTTGAGGGAGAAGGTTACTTGTGTTGCCTTCTTGTTGATAATTCCTTCTCTCATGAGAAACGTGGTGCCTAATTTCATATCAGGACTGCCCAGGCAGTAGAAATAGGGGATGGGGGTTACTAGCATTAACATTCAGTCCAACAATTACCTTACTCTCCTGGGAAAGGTAATCCAACACCCTATTACTCTTTAATAATCGCAGTACTGCTATTAGCTGGTTGGGGGTCATTTATATCAATACTAAATTTACCTGAATATTGAAAACGGGTTCAATCTCAATATATAAATGATGTGATCAATAGCAATGACATGAGAAACCATGTCTTTTCAGCTTCTAGGGGGGCGGATAGGTGGAGAGAGGACCAAGGTATCAAGTTCGTTTCAGCCCATCACAAAATATTGGACTAACATTAATCAAATTGTCAAATTGATTGCACATTATTTTGTGCAAGTGCAGAAGCCAAACTAATACTCCCTTCACAAAACAGACTAAATTTAAGGTAAAATAAGTTACCTTTTTTCTTTTTCCGTATGCATATAAATGTTGTGAAATAGTTTTCCTCTATTATAGCCTTATGCAATATTCTGTGCTAGTAAAAAGTAAGCCAAATCCGTTCCTGCTAGAATTCTTGTCTTGAAAGCTACGAAAACTGTGACAAATATTAATTATAAGCTGACTGCGTAAAGGCTGGTACACTGGAAACTATGACCTACCAAGCCATGCCGCCTCTAAGACTATAATTGGAAAAAAACAATAAATACTTAGTAATATTCTTAGGCTAACTAACAACCTCAACATAAAATGATTGAAAATGGATAGGATACAATATGTCTGCATGTCAACAAAGTATATTTCAGGTCACACTTGGTTCTCTTATACAAGTCATGAATATGCATTTCAAGGGTACGAATAATAGCAAACTCTTATTTTATGTTCATGGACAAAAACACTTTTAATCATGGTTTATACAAATAGACAACCTTTTGCCTTTTGGTTTTATGTCTATAAGAAGGGGTGAGTAGAAACAGAGCAGCATGCTCTTATTTTTTAGTCCGCCCTGTGAGCAAAATTCGCTTTAAAAACTTCAGAAATGCTCTGTGGCATAACAGAACAAATGATGGATTCTATGTATGAACACAGAAAACTTCAAGTTCTGTCTACTTGTGCCTGGGTAGACCACCAAATGGCATAGTGAAGTGTAGTCTGAACATGGCTGTTCTTTTTGTCTAACAAGAAATCAGTCAGAATAGCATGAAATGTAGGACAAAATCTGAGTTGTGAAATAGTAGCCAATAAGCATTGTTATAACAGAAGATTCTGGTTGGCTGTCTTTCAGGTGATAATAACAGGTCTTTGGGTTTAGGGCTTTCTAGTTTGGTGTTAGCCATTCAGAATGGATGGCTCTTAACCACATCCTGTCCAACCCACCAATTTCATCATGGAACTTCTCTGTGTGGACGGGTCACCAATCTAGCAGCAGCTAAAAGTCCTCTACAGAACAGCATCACTTCAATTATTTCTATTTGTACTCAAGGGGAGAGGATGCCTTTAATAGCAGATTTGCTTGGTGATTTGATTCGTGATGTTACGGATTCCTTTTCTAGGTATTCTTTACAAACTTCCAGGCCAGTGATTGAGTGGGTACTGCAACAGGGTGCGATGTGTTCATCTTTAGTACGGTGTGCTGAAATCTTCATCACCTTTATAGATCTTGACAGTGGGACATGTAATGACAATAATTACTGTGCACAAAATATGGCTCGACCTGCATTTTCAGTACGAATCTGGGTTGGGACGAAGAGACTCATACCAGTCCTTTGTATTCATAAACTTGGTCTTGGTGTGTGTACCACTTGGTGCATTAGGGTCTATACCGGCCAGGTCATAAGAAGTCAGGGTACCCTGTTACCCTCTGTGATGTATACATTCTGTTAGCAATTGGAGAACTTCACTTTCCAGTGCTGCCAGTGTGGTTCCTTCACGCAGCCCTAGATGATAAATTGCTATGGAAGGAAAAGGGCACACATAATGTATCCAAGTAAAAGACTGGAAAAAGGCAAATCTGAGGTATGTGTCAGCTTTGCTATCATGTTCTACACCATGGGCACACAATGGCGGTACAGGGAACAGTGAAAAGGATGACATGCCTAAATTTACTGGTCATTATTGTAAACCACGAGGTGTGGGACAGATACTTGCAGAGCATCTTGAGTAGTGTACCTACCAGAATGTGTCCTCAGGTGACCGGTAAGGGCATCTCTACGTCGGCATGCATAGTTACACAAGTGGCACTTGAAAGGCTTTTCACCAGAGTGCAACTTGATGTGGCGGAGGAGGTTGCCTTTTTGTGTAAAGGAAGCGCCACACTGACTGCACTGGAAAGGGCGTTCCCCTGCAGGGAGAGAGGGAAGGAGAGGAAACATGTGAGAACAGAACACAACATAATAACAAGAG
Organism: Pleurodeles waltl; assembly: GCF_031143425.1. Lineage (NCBI taxonomy): Eukaryota > Metazoa > Chordata > Amphibia > Caudata > Salamandridae > Pleurodeles > Pleurodeles waltl. Next base: position 689,273,858 of record NC_090438.1, read on the forward strand.
AAAGAATTCAGCGAGAAGGTTGTTTCCCCAGTGGTGCTATGCAGCTTCCCAGGGCTGCAGGTTTGATATAACACAAGGCTTTCAGACTAGACCTGCCAGCTCCTTAACGCTTCACCGACTGGGTCAATTTGATCTGAAAATCTAATTTTTTTTCCCTCCAAATCAGAATGGCACATCACGATGCAAATTCAAACTCATTTAAATAAAGTGACTGCAACATTTTGTGTTGAAGAGCCACTCTTCCTGATCAGCAGTTTTGGAATAAACCAATATCCAATTTTGCATGTTGTGGCATTTGGTGGGTTTTTTTAATGTGGCGTTTTTCAAAGGGTCTTTAAAATATGCCACTGAAGCAGCAAAATAAAAAGGAAACTCATTAAAAATGCATTTCAGGATCACAAGTTCATTTCAGCGTTACATTCTTATATTTAAATGAAAGGCACTTCATTATAAGTGTTATAATAACTTCTTTTCATTTACATTTTCCCATGTATTTTCCTTTTCAATTTCTTCTCCATTACCTGTCTGTCCTTAAGCTGACAAATCAGGAAAGAGACAGGAAAAAGAGATGAGGGTGGAAGGAGGTGGGGTGGACACAGAGAGAGGGGAACGCCGAGAGCCAGAAGAAAGGGGAGATGACTACAAGCAGAGAAACAAGAGCAAAAGGAAGAAAACGATGGAGGTAAACACACACACACACAAATCTGAAAAGTCAGCCTATGTACTTATTTAAAGTGCGATAGCTCTTTAGTCAAAATACAAAAATCGTTAGAACCAGCAAAAGACACCGTTAGCCACATGAGTAAAAAACGTTTACGAACACGAAATACAATCATTACTTGTGAAAAACAAAAAAACGCAGATTTAACTTCTAAAATGTTCTATATTTATAATTCGTCTCTTATTTTGGTATATTGTTAGGAACGCACTGAGGTTCTGAAGCCTTTTTTTCTGGTTCACTTGATGCATGACATGGGCATTCTGTGTGAATTTAGAGCTCATTAGCAGACATCAGTTTGTTGTTTATTTCTATAGCCTGCAGTGATTTGTACACTCACCCGTCACCACTGCAAGCTCTGCTTGCATTAATAAGAACATTAACTCCTCGCCCTACCAAAGGAGTGCATTCTGCCTCATTTTAACTGGTGGTAAATACATCTACTGTCGGATTCTTTTAACACCTGCTAATTATATTGCAAAATAAAGAAAAGCAGCAATTGGCTGTGAAACCTATTGGGTGGAAGGTTAATGCAAACATTAACGCTCTTTATGTCGTTTGGCCCTACTTTGCATATTTGTAAAATGCTATAATATTTTCATATGTATTTCTTGACAGAAATCTTGTGTTTAAAGGAGAGCATCATACAGACAAAGCGAATAACCTGTACTGCAAACCAACTGACCTGAAATGTTACAATAACACACATATGTATGTGTTGGAAATGGCCTTTATGCGGGGTCACCCCCAAACTTTTTGCCTTCCTCCTCCTATTTTTATGACCAGATGTTTGCTGGCTTTAGGACTCTGCGCACTTTACCACTGCTAATCAGTGCTAAAGTGCATATGCTCTCTCCTTAAAACATGGTGACATTGGCTCATACCCAATTGGCTTATTTAATTTCCTTGTAAGTCCCTAGTCAAGTGCACTGCATGTGCCCAGGGCCTGTAAATTAAATGCTACTGGTGGGCTGCAGCACTGGTTGTGCCATCCACATAAGTAGCCCCCTAACCATGTCTCAGGCATGTCTCAGGCCTGCCTCTGCAGTGCCTGTGTGTGCAGTTTCACTGCCACTTCGACTTGTCATTTAAAAGTGCTTGCCAAGCCTTAAGCTCCCCTTTTTCTACATAGACGTCACCCCTAAGGTAGGCCCTAGGTAGCCATGTAGGTAAAAGGCAGGACATGAACATGTGTGTTCTACATCTCCTTGTAGTGTAAAACTCCTAAATTCGTTTGTACACTCCTGTCAGGCCTTCTCCTTTCATATGATAGCATTAGAGCTATCCTCATATACTGTTTGAGTGGTAGATCCTAATCTGAAAGGAGTAGCCAGGTCATATTTTCGATTTTATATTACTATATTATTAATGCCACTTTTAGAAAGTGAGCATTTCTCTACACTTAAATCCTTCTGTGCCTTCCAAGACAGGACACTCAGTCACACTTGCACACATCTGCATATTGAATGTGTCTTCCTGGGCTGCGAGGGTGGAGGGCCTGACACATATCGAAGGATAGTAGCCTGCCCTCACACAAAGGACCGCCACACCCCCTACTGGGACCCTGGCAGGCAGGATGGAACTGAAAGGGGACCTTGTGCACTTCTAAGCCACTATTTTAAGTCTCCCCCACTTCAAAGGCACATTTGGGTATTTAGGCAGGGTCTCTGACCCTACCAATGTAGACACTTCTGAGGTAGACACTCTACCTTACAGACACTTCCTGGAGAGGAGAAACCTAAACCAGAACCTGCAACCTGCCAAGAAGAACTACCTGGTGGCCAAAAGGACTCACCTGACTGCTTTCTGTGAAGGAATGCTGCCATGATGTTGCCCTGCTGCCCCGCTGCTCTCTGGCTGTGCTGAGAGGTGCTCTCCAAGGGCTTGGATAGAGCTTGACTCCTGTTCCCTGAAGTCTCAGGACCAAAAAGTCTTCATCTCTGCAAGAAGAACTCCTTGTGCAGTAAAAATCGATGCACAGCTTGCCAGAAACGACGCACAGCCTGCCTCGCGGTGTAAAATTCACCGCACGCCGAACCGTACCAAGAAGTTCGATTCAGCGCCAGCGTAGCAACCGGAAATTGGACGCAAAGCCCACTGGATTGACGCACAGCCGAGCTGGAACGACACAGCCCAACCTCCAGAGAGGAATCAACGCAGCACCTGCCGTGCGGTAGAAATTTCCATGCAACATCCACTGGATCAATGCAGCCCCTGTGACTTCATCCTGTCATCGCCAGAAATCAACGCATCGTCCCCAGGGCGTCTGAAACATGAAAAGGATCCAAGACCGAGTGCTGAAAATCGATGCAAAGCCTTTCCTGCGTAAAAACTAAATGACGCATCACCGTGTGCGGCCCGAGAAATCGACGCACACCTCCCTGTTTTCCACGCATCTCCTCTGCGGTTCTTTGCGAAGATTTTGAACTCAAACCATGTACTTTGTGCTGAAAGAGACATTTATTGTTTTTTAAGAGACTAAAGACACTTTATATCATTTTTACAGTGATAGTCCGAAATATACTTATTGCATTTTAATTGTTTTGACCTGCATTTTATCAGATAAATATAATATATTTTTCTAAACACTGTGTCGTGTATTTTTGTGGTGTTCTACTGTGTTATTGCATGATTCATTGAACAAATACTTTACACATTGCCTTCTACTTTTACCCTACTAGAGTGAGGGTCCTTGCTGGACAGGGGGGTAACCTGACTGCCAACCAAAGACCCTATTTCTAACAGTATGTATAGGGCAGGTGATCCCAGATGCCATCATGTTTTCATATTTATATTGTTTTCAGCTCTACATTAAGGAGCGCCATGCCGAGAAACAATCAATGTAAGGTTATATCTGGGTATGTAATCATGACACATGGAATTGCAACATACACCAAACACAAGAACTTGATATACTGAGTAGTTGGGTACTAATTGTCAGAATAAAGACACAGGACAGGTGAGGTTCATTGATAGTGTTTAGCACTCAGGAGGGTGCGCTAAAGCAGAGTTGCATCATAGGGATCCTTGAGTTGATACTCCTGGGTCCTGAGTGCTACCTTGCCATTTCTTAGTTCTGTGGGAAAAGCCTTAACTACCTTATGATTTTCACAGTACCTGCGTTTAGGTCTGGCTACAGACAGCTTGAATGGACTGTAGGACATTTTGGAACTCATTCTTAAATTATTAATGCAGGGTGTTTCTGGTCCCATTTCACTTAATTCTCTTGGCTGTTTGATGTGTCATGAAGGTTTGGACAAACATCGGCCAGAAGCAGGGATATGTGCTGGCCCTCATTCTTTTTAGTCTCGTTATTTCTAGCCTTCCCTCCAATCTGGACACTGGCAATGCGCACAAGCCAAAATTGGGCAGGATGCCATTAACATGCATCCTCTATGCTGATGATATAATTCTGTTGAGTCCGTCCAAAGAAGGCCTGCAAAGACTGCTAAATTTCTTGCATAAATACGCCTCCAAATCATGCCTTGAAATGATTCTTAGAAAACATAAGGTTTACATTCACCAGAACTAAACCAAAAGCTATACATATCTAAGCTTATGCAGACTCGAGAATATATGTTCTCTGGGGTAATTGTTGACTCTAGATGCTCTTTTTCTGATTTGTTTTCCTGAAAGTCTGAATCTAAAGCATCCTCATTACTGTCAGATTTCTTTACTCTACAAAAGAGACTTTGGGGTCAGTCAGTGCTCCTGGTGCTGTGTGTCCTGTATGCTAAAATCCTGCCAACCATCTCTTATGCATGTGAGTCCTTGTGTGGGGGGTAGCCAAGACATAAGAGTCACTATGCCTCAGGGTCACCTCTTTTGTCTGCCTCATAACACTTCCCTAGCTCAGATAGTACTTGAGTTTGGCCCAGTAAACCAACTATTGACGAGGAGCTTTCTTGAAATTTTGTTTTAAATTAAGGAACACCAGTCACACAACCTTGGATTATTTGCTCTGGAGAGTATTATCAAATCCTGTTTGGAATTCCCCTTTTAATCACAGCTTGCAGTCACTTTATGCTAATGGTTTATGAAAGAAGCCTCCTTCCCCTGTTTCAGTATTTGAGTACGTCATCAATTCTGGTATGGGCCAGGTGTTTTTGCTTGAAGACACGCAAGGTTTTGCAAGGAGATCACATACATTGATCATGATGAAGAGCTCTCTTCAGTGGGGCATGCAAGCTTATCTTGCCTGTTGCTATTCGAAACAAAGCAAAATGCATTTCTTATACCAATGCCTGAGAGGCTTACCCAACACAAACCACCAACTCCGATGGTTGAATAAGTCCTCTGATAAATCATCCCAATGGTGTCATCAAGCAAAAGAGACAATACATCATGTAATATGTATCTGCCTGCAATACACTCTGAGTGACGATATCTGCTGCATGCCTATTTTGATCAATTAGGGGGTACACAGGTGTAGGCAAGTCATCATTGAGTGCTATAATGGGCTTAACATTCGCCTTTACACCCAGATCATTAAAATCTAGATCTTGGCATTGAGAAGGAGGCCAAATGCCACAAACAAAGGCCATTGTGTCCTTTTAAGTCCGAACAGTACACGACTGAACCCCTTTACTGGCACCTTGGCACTTTTTTTGTTTTAAGTGTAAGTCTTGAAAATATGACTTGGTGCAAAAATTGGCCCCATGACACTCCCCGCACTATAGCATCTTTATTGAATTAGGCACTATCTACCACTTTGGTTGTTTGTTTTTAGGTAGCAGCCAACCAGACGCTAAAGACATCTGAGGGACTTTGACAAAGTTGACCTAGATATGCATTCTGCTTGTTGCTTGCCATTGACTTTGTGGTTTGTAACTCATGTTTTCTTTCTTTCCCATTTTCTGGGTGTATTTGTTTTAGGCTCTCCAGGTTCAGTTCCTCCTGCCCAATGAGAAAGCCGTGTTCAATAAATACTTCCACAAGCTCCTTTTCTATCCACAGACCTTTAAATCTTGTTCTTATCTATCACGTTTACTGGACATTCAAGGACTGAGGTCAAATGTCAAGCTGTGTTCTAGTGGGAGCCTGGTTATTTTGTTTTGCTTCCTGCTGACTTCAAAGTGACAGTCTTTATAGGAAAGAGGAATGCAGCTTTTCTCCATGGAGCCTGGTTGTGCCCTTTTTAATTTTATTTTAGACATAGCCATTCCAAAAAGTATCTTTGTTTTAATCTGTACAAAACCTTTGCACAGTTCTTGCAAACTTCTCCTTCTTTGAGTCCATTCAATTTGTGAAACTGCCTTTTTAGATCAAAGTACCAAACAACATTTCAGTCTCAGCCTTAACATATGGTGATCTTGAGTAATTTACACTGCTTATGGACCATTCACTGTCAAGCACAGGATAAGATATTTTCACAGAAAAGAGCCACCCACATTGTAACACAATTTAACAATACATGGATTTCACTTGGATGTGTAAAGCATATGTTTTATTTGTGACACCTGTGGCAACTCATTTGGAGAGTTGGACAAGTTTAAAGGTAATTTTTATGAGAACTTTTGTGTTTGTTTATCTACAAAATAATTCTGTATTCCATCTGCAATGGTGCCTTTTTTGGAACGCATACATTACTGGATATAAACGATATCCTCATGTTACATTGCAGGCACTAGGGACAAGATTTAAATGGTGCAGCAAGTGCAGTGGCACAAGAGCCAAAAGCTCTAGGAAACCCACTGAGCACCAATTATTACTATATGTTACCACACGCAGTCACAAACGCAGTTACCTTGCAGGCACCAGGACCCATGATTTGGATGGTGTATCAGATGCAGTGACATGGGGCAAAAAGCTCTAGGAAACCCACTGAGCACTGATTAATGCTGTATGTTGCCACTGAACAAGCAGACACAAGCACAGTTACCTTGTAGACCCTAGGGGTCTCGGTTTGGATGCTGCAGCAGGTGCAGTGGCAGAGGGACCAAAACCTCTAAGAAACCCACTGAGCACTAATTATTCCTACATGTTGCCACTGAACAAGCAATCGCAAGCTTGGGTGTTGGTGTTGCTCCCACAAACAGGGAGCTGCTTTTGTCACATAGATTCTCATCATCCCAATGAGACTACTGGATTCGGGCGGCAGAATCACCTGGACTGTGGGGGACGGACCCTCAACCTGCACCATGTGACACCTGTCGGCCTGATCCTGGTTTGTTCCAGCTAACTAGCAGTGCCTCTTCTCCACCCAGGAGCAGAGATGATTGGGCAACTGGACGCATGACATAAATGACTCCTCAGGGGAATCTTGGTCAATCAGATATCATTGGTTTCTTTCAGTTACATTAGTCTCACGTATGCAAGGACAATCAGAGGCAGAGTATAGTTCAATAAGGTTTTATTGAAGTAACTGCATCTTAGATAATAAGGCATGTATTGCAATAACTAGGATGAAGCGCAATAGGATTAAAATTGTGACAAGGAGAGTAAAACACAAAAATAACGCTACCATGTTGTCACTAAGGTCATTAACACCCTAAGTGCCCAGGACGAGTTGGTCTCGCCCTTGACCACGGTTGCCCGGTGCAGAGGACAAGACCAGCTCATCCTGCTATGGGCCCTCAGGAGGAGCACTAGATCACTACCCTGGACAGGGATGGAAGGGGAATCGCTTCCCTTTCCACCCCAGCCCCCCCCATACCCCTGTGGTGTCTGATGACATCAGCCCGCAATCGCGTGCTGACGTCATAAGAGGTCTATCTCTCCGCTCTGGAAGCTGAGCTTCCAGCGCGGATCGGAGGAGAAATGCAAAAGCATTTCTTCTCCGATCACGTGGAGGGGACGAGAGAGGCATTAAGGAGAGGAAAGGTCTTTCCTCTCCTTTCATGTCTCTCTCAGCATTTCTGCTGCCCGATCGCGATGCACACTAGTACCAGGGATTTCTTTCTTTTTTTAGGTAATTGAATAAGAGGAGTGGCCCCTTGGGCAAGGGTCGCTCCCCGGGGGGAAATAAATTTAAGGCCAGTTCTGCACCCCCTGGGGTCAGATCGGCCTATTATAATTAGGCTGATCTGCCCCCAGGGGAGGCAGAAACCCATTTTTTTATATATGTGGGGAGCACAAACCGCTAGACAGCAGGGATTTTTTTTGGTGATCAATTTCACTCAAGGGGAGCAACCCCTTAGACAAGAGTTGCTCCCCTGGGGGGGGGGGCATATTTGTTTTAGGCCATTTCTGCCCCCCTTGGGGGCACTTCAGCCTATTCTAATTAGGCCGATCTGCCACCCAGGGGGCAGAAACCTCTAGGCACCAGGGATCATTTTTTTAAATTTCTTTTATTTTTTTAGACAAGGGGAGCAACCCCTGAGCAAAGGGTCACTCCCCTGGGGGGAAAAATCTTTTTAGGCTATTTCTGCCCCCCCTTGGGGCAGATCAGCCTATTTTTATCAGGCCAATCTGCCCCAATGTGGGGCAAAAACCACTAGACACCAGGGATTGTTATTTTATGGCATCAATTTCACACAAGGGGAGCGACCTCTTAGGCAAGAGTCGTTCCCCTGGGTGGAAAAATTGTTTTAGGCCATTTTGGGCAGATCGGCCTATTTTTATCAGGCCAATCTGCTCCCCAGGGGGGCAGAAACCACTAGACACCATGGATATTTCATGCAAGGGGAGCGACCCCTTAGGCAAAGGTCGCTCCCCTCGGGGCAATTTCATTTTAGACCATTTCCGCCACCGGGGGGTAGAGACCACTTAGGCACCAGGGACTGACGTGTGTGTATATGTTTTGTTTGGGGGGGCAGCCCCTTGGGCAAGGGTCGCTCCCCATGGGGGCACATTACTGTTAGCCATATCTGCCGCCCTTGGGGGCAGATGGGCCTATTTCTGGAAGGCCCATCTGCCCCTAAACAAAAATAATAGTGGGCTGGTGGCTAACAACCATTATGGGCATGGTTATGCCTCCACCCCAACTGAAGGGAGTAACAGTCTTTCAGCTCTCCCCCGCACACTAAAACATCTTATCTTATGGCAAGCAAGAGGACATTAGATTATTTTGGGCTTTGGTTTCACATTTGGGCCATGAGAGCTTGTCTAACTCTCAAAATCTTGTTTTGGTGAGGACTCCACTTTTTGGACTTTGGGACGCTGCCATGTGGAAAAATCCACAAGAACTATACACATCTGAAAACTAAACATTTGGGTGAGTCCAGGGTGGTGTGCTTCACATGCACCAGTGCCATTTTCTTACCCGCAATGCCCTGCAAACCTCCAACTTTGCTGGAAATCACAAATTTTTCCTACATTTTTGTGATAGAACCTTCCAGAATCTGCAGGAATCCACAAAATTCCTATCACCCAGCATTGTCGCATCTATACAGATAAAAATTCTGCCCCACTTGTTAGCCCAAAAATGTGTTTTTTCAAACTGCCCTTTAGGACCCACTTTGGTTCCCCCCTTCAATTTCAACATGTTTTTGTCTCTTTCCTGTCAGAGACACTTGACCCACCTACACACAGGTATAATTTTTATCGGGAGAAGGTGGGGAACGTTGGGTGGTAGGAAATTTGTCCTGATGCGGTGTTCCCACACAGAAATGTGGGATAAATTAGATTTTTAGCCGAATTTCGAGGTTTGCTGAGGATTATGGGTAAGAAAACACTGGGGGAGCCAAGTAAGTCACACCTCCCTGGAGTCCCTCGGGTGTATAGTTTTCATAAATGTTTGGGTTTGGTAGGTTTCCCTATATGGCTGCTGTGTCCAGGACCAAAACCCAGGTGCCCCCGCAAAAACGGGTACTTTTGTATTTGATAATTTTGATGTGTCCACATAGTGTTTTGGGGCTTTTCCTTTTGCGGGCACAAGGCCTACTCACACAAGTGAGGCACTATTTTTATTGGGAGACTTAGGGGATCGCTAGGTGGAAGGAAATTTGTGGCTCCTCTCAGATTCCAGAACTGTCTGTCACCGAAATGTGAGGAAAAAGTGTTTTTTTTTGGCCAAATGTTGAGGTTTGAAAGGGATTCTGGGTAACAGAACCTGGTGAGAGCCCCACAAGTCACCCCATCTTGGATTCCCCTAGATGTCTAATTTTAAAAAATGCACAGGTTTAGTAGGTGTCCCTAAGTGCCGGCTGAGCTAGAGGCCAAAATCCACATATAGGCACTTTGCAAAAAAACAGCTCTGTTTTCTTTGGGAAAATGTGATGTGTTCACATTGTGCTTTGGGGCATTTCCTGTCGCAGGCACTGGGTCTACCCACACAAGTGAGGTACAATTTTTAGCAGGATACATGGGGGAACGCTGGGTAGAAGTTAATTTGTGGCTCCTCTCAGATTCCAGAACTTTCTGTCACCGAAATGTGAGGAAAAAGTGTTTTTGTTTGCCAAATGTTTAGGTTTGAAAAGGATTTTTGGTAACAGAACCTGGTGAGAGCCCCAGAAGCCACCCCATTTTGGATTCCCCTAGGTGCTAGTTTTAAAAAATGCGCAGGCTTGCTAGGTTTCCCTAGGTGCCGGCTGAGCTAGAGGCCAAAATCCACAGCTAGCCACTTTGTAAAAAACAGCTCTGTTTTCTTTGTGAAAATGTGATGTGTTCACATTGTGTTTTGGGGCACTTCCTTTCGCAGGCGCTAGGCCTATCCACACAAGTGGGGTACTATTTTTATCGATAGACTTGGGGGAACCCTGGGTGGAAGGACATTTTTGGCTCTTTTTAGCTTCCTGAACTTTCTGTCACCAAAATGTGAGGAAAACATTTATTTTGGCCAAATTTTGAGGTTTGCAAAGGATTCTGGGTAACAGAATCTGGTGAGAGCCCCACAAGTCACCACATATTGTATTTCCCTAGGTGTCTAGTTTTAAAAAATGCACAGGTTTGGTAGGTTTCCTTAGGTTCCGGCTGAGCTAGAGGCCAAAATCCACAGCTAGGCACTTTACAAAAAACAGCTCTGTTTTCTTTGGGAATATGTGATGTGTCCATGCTGTGTTTTGGGGCATTTCCTGACGCGGGCCCTAGGCCTACCCACACAAGTGAGGTACCATTTATTATCAGGAGACTTGGGGGGATGCTGGGTGGAAGAAAATTTGTGGCTCCTCTCAGATTCCAGAACTTTCTGTCACTGAAATGTGAGGGAAAAAGTGTTTTTTTGGCCAACGTTTGAGGTTTGTAAACGATTCTGGGTAACATAACCTGGTGAGATCCCCACAAGTCACCCCATCTTGGATTCCCCTAGGTGTCTAGTTTTCAAAATGCACAGGCTTGGTAGGTCCCTAGGTGCCAGCTGAGCAAGAGGCCAAAATGCACAGCTAGGCACTTTGCAATAAACTGGTCAGATTTCAATGTTAAAATGTGATGTGTCCATCTTGCGTTTCCTGTTGCGGGCATTAGGCCTACCCGTGCAAGTGAGGTACCATTTTTATCGGGAGACTTAGGGGAACACAGAATAGCAGAACAAGTGTTATTGCCCCTTGTCTTTCTCTACATTTTTTCCTTCTAAATGTAAGACAGTGTGTAAAAAAGACGTCTATTTGAAAAATGCCCTGTGGGTCACATGCTAGTATGGGGACCCCGGAATTCAGAGATGTGCAAATAACCACTGCTTTGCAACACCTTATCTTGTGCCCATTTTGGAAATATAAAGGTTTCCTTGATACCTATGTTTCAGTCTTTATATTTCACCAAATGAATTGCTGTATACCCAGTAGACAATGAAAATCCATTGCAAGTTGCATCTCATTTACTGGCTCTGAGTACCTAGGGTTCTTGATCAACCTACAAGCCCTTTACATCCCCGCAACTAGAAGAGTCCAGCAGACATAACAGTATATTGCTTTCAAAAATCTGACATTGCAGGAAAAAGTTACAGAGTAAAACATGGAGAAAAATTTATGTTTTATTTAGCTCAGTTTCAATATTTTTTTATTTCATCTGTTATTTTCTGTAGGAAAACCTTGTAGGATCTACACAAATGACCCCTAGATGAATTCAGAATTTGTTTAGCTTTCCGGGATCCAGCATTGGTTTCACACCCATTTCTGTCACTAACTGGAAGGAGGGTAAAAGCACAAAAAATATAAAAAAATGGCTTTCTCCCAGTAAAACGCCAACATTGTACTGAAAAATGTGGTTTTCTGATTCAAGTCTGCCTGTTACTGAAATCTGGGAAGATGGTGATTTTAGCACCACAAACCCTTTGTTGATGCCATTTTCAGGGAAAAACCACAAGCCTTCTTATGTAGCCCTTTTTCCCATTTATTTTTCAAAAAACAAAACTTTCGCTGTATTTTGGCTAATTTATTTTTCTCCTTCAGCGGAATCCCTAGGATGTTGGAAAAAAGGAGACAAATTTGGCGTGGGTAGCTTATGTGGACAAAAAGTTATGAAGGCCTAAGCGCGAACTGCTCCAATTAGCCAAAAAAAGACCTGGCACCTGAGGGGGAAAAGGCCTGGCAGGAAAAGGGTTAAGGATAATTCCTACCTAAGCTATGTTAGAGCACAGCATGTTAAGCTCTAATTCTGACCTTCAGATTCCCCCTGGGAAGACATCATCCATCATACCTGATCAAGAGGCCTGTAGTCTACATAAGCAGCTGCAGCGAAGCAATCATCATCCAGCCGTAGTCATTTGGCTGGAATCTCTCTCTAAAGTACATGGGTCAAAGTCGTATTTTCATTAAAACAGCTGATGTTCCAAGAAAGGATCCTCATGTAAGAAGGAGTATGTTTCTGTGAACATTGGAGACAAAGCACACCACTTTCACCGGCAACCTATCTTACTGCAGCCTTGAGAAAAGCACAGAGTGAAAGAAATGTCTTGTTTAAGAACGGAGTGCTGACCTAGGCGAAGAACAGCTAGATAGAGAAAATAAAACAAGACCACAAATGTGGCTAATGTTAAAATAATATAACAAAGCTAAAATAAAACATATCTAGGTTAAAGTGCACAACGGCTACACAACACTTTAAATAGCAGCTCCGGGTTTGCCAGAGCAACGTTTTCATCTGTTTGCCTGCAGGCATATTTGCATGCAGGGAAACAGATGAAAACTTAATTTTCGCTCTCACTTGCAGAAAGTGAAGTATTTGCTTTGACATGGCAGGAGGTGTCAAAGCTCCCTCCAAGTCAGAGCAAAAGGCTGTGTCCCTGGGGTGGGCACCCTGAGACATGGCAGCAGCGATCCCCAAGGCAGTCATAGGCGGTGATTCTAACCGCGGCGGGCGGCGGTCGCCGCCCGCCATGCGGTTACCGCCAAATGACCGCACCGCGGTCACAAGACCGCGGCGGCCATTCTGGCTTTCGCGCTGTGCTGGCGGGCGACCGCCAAAAGGCCGCCCGCCAGCACAGCGGGAAAGACCCAGCAACGATGAAGCCGGCTCCGAATGGAGCCGGCGGAGTTGCTGGAGTGCGACGGGTGCAGTAGCACCCGTCGCGAATTTCAATGTCTGCTAGGCAGACACTGAAATTCCTTTTGGGGCCCCCAGGGGCCCCGCAGCACCCCCTACCGCCATCCTGTTCCTGGGGGGAGACCCGCCAGGAACAGGATGGCGGTAGGGGGTGTGGGAATCTCCATGGCGGCTGGAGCATTCTCAAGGGCAGCGGAAAGTCTGCGGGACACCGCCGACTTTCTGTTTCTGGCCGCGGCTGAACCGCCGCGGTCAGAATGCCCAGCGGTGCACCGCCAGCCTGTTGGCGGTGCTACCGCGGTCATTCGCCCTGGCGGTTTTTACCGCCAGGGTTAGAATGACCCCCATAGTTTCCTCAAGGGGTGTAGAACAGCCCCCCTTCCACATGTATTGTCCCGGGGAGGAGGTGGTCTGCAACGGACCCCCCTCATTGTTTTATTTTAGCCCCGGGGAGGTGGTGGTCGTCGGGCTAGGGGGGGGTGTGCAGCCTCCTGCATACATAAATAGTTTAGTCCTGGCGAGGTGGTGGTCCCCTGGACATAAAACTGCCCAAGGAGGGGGGCCCGTGCACCCCTCCTTAAATTTCACCTGCCCCAGGACCTGGCTCACCCGGGGCTTTTTAAAAACAAACGCAGCAGCCAGTGCATTGTTATTGGAAAAAAAAATGTTTCCTGTGAATTCACGACATTGTCACGAATTTGCGGCAAACATTTTTCAAAAAAGGGTTTTTTAGCACAAGAGCTAAGGCTCTTTGTCTAATTTCTTTACTTTTTTTTGTGGCACTCAGCTGAAGACTAGTCCCAAGCAAGGCTGCCAACACTTTCTGGTTGAATTGTTGGCAGCCAATCAGAGCTGTGCACAAGCTCGTCATTATTTGCAAAGTTGTCGCAAACTCAGATTTACAAATTTGGATTTCTTTTAATTTCTTAACAACTACTGAATGGATTTATACCAAATAAAAGAAAGCGCAATCTGCGTACCGAAATCTGCCTTGCTGCCAAATTTAGTGTGATTCCGTCCAGAGGTTTGGGCTGTAGTCCTGTTCCAAAATCCTATGGGAATTAAAATGCGAAACACATGTTTCTGACCCCCCTCCTCTTTTTCCCGGCCCTCACTTGATGGATCACCCCAAAGCTTTCTGTGCACAACAAGAAACATCGTAATACTTTTTGGGGAAAAGTTTGTGAAGATTCGCCAAACGGTCCCAAAGATATATGGAAGTCAAAATCTATTTTTCTATGAAAAATTGGTCCTAATTATAACTACCTACAAGCGCTCGCCAGTAGGTAATATATATATATATATATATTTATATATATATATATATATATATATATATATATTGCTTCTCCAGTGATAATATTTATTCAGCTAAGCTTTTGAGACCAAAGTAACCATTCAGGTGTGTAATCATGTCGTTGACGTTTGACCCTAAGTTTCTCTCTCTTATAATTGCTGTGAAGAATTGGCAAATATTAATTCAGGAATTTTACTTGCCACCATCTTTTTTCCTGGTTCCGTGGTTTTTGGAGAATTATAGGAAATAGGTCTCTTTCAATGCCTGAGACGTCCAAAACTGATAGTTTAGGCTATTGCCAAACTGAACAACAGGACAGGCTGACTAGCCGAAGCGCAGTTTGACTTAAAATATCGTAATTTTTCGTAGTACTTCTGCTAGCTAAGCGATTTGCCTTGCATTCAAAGACGTGCCACACTCATAATGTATCTTTTTTGCTTTTGCTAAATATAAATAACATAAGGGGGATGTCCTGCCATTTGGCAGGCGAATTCACGGGGCTACTTTAACATTTTTAATTGTGAGAGAGTACATAAAAACAACAGGGTGTGTATTAGGACATCAGCATCTTTCAGTGGTGGGGCTTCTATTTGTTCTATTTATTTATGAGCATAACATTGAGATGTATTCTGCTCACTAACATTACAAATGTTGTCAATTTTGCTCATTTTACAACACAATTGATCTGCACCTCTTTCGATATTTCCTGCCATCTTGTATGCGGCAGATGTTTGCAGTGTTGCAATTGTTTGCTGTTATTCCCAGGGTGTCCACTGTTTTAAAAATCGGAAGACGGGGTCGCTAGATTTCTCATTTTAGCCCATTATTGACATCAGATACCTTTTCCTGCTTATAAATTAAGGTCACTAAATTTTCATAGTAAGTTGAATCAACACTGCCCACGTAAAAATGTTATTTGTCTGATCTGCTACAGGGGGTTTTCAACCCATTTTGAGGATTGTCTCCTTGCATACTACAGTTAGGAATGCTCCATTATCGGACAACGTAGTTCTCTGTCTTGACATTAACTGTGGTGGTCTGCTTTATTTCACTTCTTTCCAATATCATGAATAGATTGTCATCTCTGCTTTAATGGGTGGAAGTGGTGAATGCAGATGAACTCTAGTAGGTTGGTGATTACTCCCTCCCCTCCATATTAACTATGATT
This sequence comes from Pleurodeles waltl, assembly GCF_031143425.1. Lineage (NCBI taxonomy): Eukaryota > Metazoa > Chordata > Amphibia > Caudata > Salamandridae > Pleurodeles > Pleurodeles waltl. The sequence continues at coordinate 689,289,398 of NC_090438.1, forward strand.
CGCGATGGTCAGCAATCAGGCAGTGCACCTCGTAGTAAACATCTCCTGGTACAATATAGGCCACGTTTCTGGAAGGAACAAACTGATCTAGATGCTGTGATTAAAGATGCATTTGGAATGCTAGTGATGCACAGGCAATCATGCCAGCTCCAGATGCTCAGTCAAAGCAGAATATTTGATAACATAATCAATTACCGAACATCTTTAACCCTCTTGCCCTGAAGAAGGCATCCCACAATCAACTGATCATGCAAAAACGTTAACATACTTTTGAATCGAGGTTGTTGGATTCTCTGTTAGTTGAATGTGTTCAAGTCAGTCATGATTACTATATGTATGGCAGCAACAACAAAGGGCTCCTTATTGTTTCTAAGCCTGCTTCTTAATCGCATGTGTAGTTGCATATAACATTATTATAATCACCAACTGATCAGTTTTGAAAATTATTTAATTGCTAGGTTTCTTGTTTTTGATACAGACCTGCTGTTTTAGCAGTTGATTGTTGATTTATAAAATATGAACACTATCATATCTATGCTTTGACAAAAAGGTTTGGTCTGCTGGTTATTTTTATTCAATTGTTAGGCATTACTCCGGCATAACAGAAATGAGGCACATTTTTCCTCTGTATAATTTACTTGTACATGTTGCCCCAATTTCAGGATTCAGATATTTTATTATCAACACATTTTAATGAAAGAGATGCATTTTATGGAAGGAATTTGTACCTAAAACTCACCTCCTTTTAAGAACCAGTTTATTAATGTGGACATGGTTTATTAAGAGCTAGATTTGTTTGCACTTTTGTATGTTTTTATGAGTTTATTCTCCATTTCTGAAGAATAGGTTGTCATGAAGAACTAGCATAGGTGGGAGATGAAAGGAGCCTTTTGTCTGGAAAAAGCACAGTAATAGAACCCAAAGGCCTGGCCGATACTGAAATTGAGCCTGCCCACTCACCCGAACGTCTTCAAATCTTCTGAAAAGTTTGACTTTTTGACTAAATCTAAAGTTCTGACCTGCAGTTCACGTGCTAATAATCTAGTGACATTCACAATCTTTCAATGACATTAATTCCTGATATGCAGTGCCCTTTGGATCACAGTTTGGTGACCTTTAATGAGTACTGTAAAAATGCTGACCGATGGCAAATAAATAAGAAACTGATGGCAAATGAGTTCATGCAAAGTAGGTTGGGCTAATAATCACACAAGTAAACAAACCCCAACTGCAGGGTCCAACCTCCATTTGATAACTTGGTTGATAAAATATATACATTTTCTTCTGAGACATAGCAAACATATTGATTTTTAGCAATTCTTTTAAAAGCGACCATGCTGTGAACGATGTCATCATATGTCCAAGCAGATATAGGCCCTCATTACAACCCTGGCAGTAAATTCCACTTTCCGCTGTGCTGAAGACCGCCATCATACCGTTGCGGCAGCAGAATTCCACTACAGGTATCACGACCCACAGCGTGAAATCCGCCGCAATACAGACACCCACACAAGTCAGCCGCACCAAAGGTCAGTGATAAACTGGCAATACCAAAACCTACACCGTCACACCAACAAGAATTCGCCCACACTATCACGACCCACGAATCAATGCGGCGGTCATTCAACCGTGGTAATCCATTGGCGGTACACATCGCCGCGCTCAAAATACAGCCACATTTACAAAACACAACTACATTGGACAATTCAAAATACACACACCTGATACACATACACACACCACACCCACACACCCACAACACTATAAAACACACTCCCCATTACCCACAAACCCTTACAACCAAAAATCTGAAAGAAGGCCAGACAGAGAGATTAGCTAACACAACACCAGCATCCACAGACACACAACACCGTCACTCATACAACATCCACGCACCTCAAACAACACACACCAACACACCCCCTACACATCACAACAAACAGCACCTCACACATCACCCACACCACACCATGGCACCTCAAAGACACCCCAGGTTTTCTGAGGAGGAGCACAGGGTCATGGTGGAGGAAATCATCTGGGTAGAGCCACAGCTATTCAGATCACAGGTGCAGCAGACATCCATTGCAAGGAAGATGGAGCTATGGCGGAGAACTGTCGACAGGGTCAACGCAGTGGGACAGCATCCAAGAACACGGGACGACATCAGGAAGAGGTAGAACGACCTACGGGGGAAGGTACGTTCCGTGGTATCAAGACACCAGATTGCTGTACAGAGGACTGGCGGTGGACCCCAACCTCCTCCCCCACAACTAACATGGGAGGAGCAAGTCTTGGCGATCATGCCTCCTGAGGGCCTCGCAGGAGTAGCAGGAGGACTGGACTCTGGTAAGTCATATCTTAACTACCATATGCCCCTATCCCACCTGCATGCCAACACATTCCCCCAGCCTCAACCTCACCCCATCACTCCAACACCTCACAAGTGCCAGACTATCACAACCCACACATCCCAATACCAAGCCCTGCATGCAACACCAAAGCATGGGCACCCATTACCAAAGCATGTTCAGTACAGATACCCACACAGACCCCAAAACACTAATCACACAATGGCAAACACAACAAAGGAAGCACAGGAGTAGAGGGTAACTCACCCAATGCACAAGATGGCGCACACACAGATACTAAAGCTATGCATTTACACCTCAACAGGACCGATACCCAACGTCACCAGACAGGAGGAGCCAGACATATCCAGTCCCCCCACAGAAGAGGCCCACAGTGATGACAGCACCTCTGCACGCCTGGATCAAGATGACCAGCCTGGCCCATCAGGGACCTCTGGACAGTAGGTACCCCTGACACAGTCACAAACCACCACAGAGCCTCCCCCCTCAGGAAAAACCACCACAGCACCCACCCAGCGGGCCCATCCCTCTGTCCCCAGGACACGTCAATCAGCAGTGTGTCCACCACTACAGGGACCCCAGGCAAACCCACCAACCCAAGACAATCAGGGACCTGGGGTCAGTGGCAGTGGGCGCACGGTTCAGGGGACAGAGGCACAGGATAACTGGGAAGCTGGGAGGACTGCTGTGCGACAGGGGGAGGACAGGCCCAGGGAACCCATTCTCCACGAGGCACTCTCCAACATTATGGGAGAATACCACCATTCCCAGGAGACCATGGGCACAGTACTGGCCAAGTTTCAGGAGACCCAGCGGATGCAGGAGGAACACTACCTTGGGATCAGGGAGTACTTGAAGTCCATTAACACCACCCTGGTCACCATTGCAGGGGTGCTGGGAGACCTTGTCAACACCATGAGGGACACAGTGGGTCACAAACGGGCCCCTGACACAGCCTGGACGATGAGCAGCCGGCCACCTCTGCCGGGGCTAGTGGACAGGAGGCACCGCCACAGGACCAACAGGCCACCAGCACCCTACCCCCTGCAGAAGGAGAACCAGCCTGCAAACAGTCTCTGAGATCCAGGAACAAGACAGAGAACATTGCCAAGACCCCCGCCAGGAAATAAGACCATCCTGAATGTCACCCTTCTGTCCCACTTTGTCACCCTGTCCACCTTAAACTTTGCTCCACTTCCTATGCCCCATCGGACAATGCACCTGTGATACAAATAGACTGGACTCTGCCATGGACATTCCTCCACCATCACCCCAGCCCATTTCACACCCACCTCCACTTATTTGCACAGAAATAAACACCCTTGATTCACAAAACAATCTGGAGTCATTCTGTAATTTCACAAATGTGTAATTGCAAAATCTCTGGAATATAGCAATGTCAATGTACTTGTTCACATACCAAGGTTACACAGCTGTAGGCCAGGAGTAAACATAGCAGAGGGCAGAAATTGGGAGCCACATCTGTGAAATGGAAAGCCAAAGTGACAAGTCAGGGTCCATACACAAAGTGAAAAAGGCAGATTTATGCTAGCTCCTACAATAGTATGAGATATGGGAAGCAGTTCCATCTTCTTACCTGTGTCTCACTGGAAGTATTGCATGATGATGTTGTTTCGGTTGTCTACATCTTCTTCTTCTGCCTCCTCTTCTTCACTATCCACAGGCTCCACAGCTGCTCCAAGACCAACATCAGGCCCATCCTCCTGCAGAAAACGCACCTGGCGTCGCAAAGCCAGGTTGTGCAACATACAGCAGGCCACAATGATCTGGCACACCTTCTTCGGTGAGTAGTATAGGGATCCACCTGTCAGATGGAGGCACCAGAATCTAGCCTTCAGGAGGCCAAAGGTGCGTTCTGTTATCCTCCTAGTTCACCCATGTGCCTCATTGTAGCGTTCCTCTGCCCTTGTCCTGGGATTCCTCACTGGGGTCAGTAGCCATGACAGGTTGGGGTAACCAGAGTCACCTGCAAATATCGAGGGACAACTGTTAGACATCCTCCAAACATTACAGAATCTCCCATACCAAGACACCAAATGGAACTGTGTGGGGACTTTAGGCTCACCTATTCGCCACACACAGGGGGTCATTCCTACCCTGGCGGACTATGACCGCCAGGGTAGGTGACGGAGGAAGGCTGGCGGTGCTTCCGGGGGCATTCTGACCGCGACGGTAAAGCCGCGGTCAGAAAAGGGAACCACCGGCTTCCCGCTGCCCCAGGGAATCCTCCACGGCGGCGCTGCAAGCAGCGCCGCCATGGGGATTCCGACCCCCTTCCCGCCAGCCTGGTTCTGGTGGTTTTCACCGCCAGAACCTGGCTGGCGGGAACGGGTGTTGTGGGGCCCCTGAGGGCCCCTGCAGTGCTCATGCCACTGGCATGGGCACTGCAGGGGCCCCCTAACAGGGCCCCACATAGATTTTCAGTGTCTGCGTGGCAGATACTGAAAATCGCGACGGGTGCAACTGCACCCGTCGCACCCCTTCGACTCTGCCGGCTCCATTCGGAGGCGGCATCCTCGTGGAAGGGGGTTTCCCGCTGGGCAGGCGGGCGGCCTTCTGGCGGTCGCCCGCCAGCCCAGCGGGAAACTCAGAATGACCGCCGCGGTCTTTTGACCGCGGTACGGTCTTCTGGCGGTTCCCGCTTGGCGGGCGGCGACCGGTGACCGCCGCCCGCCAATTTAGGAATGACCCCCACAGTCCTCTGGAGTTGCCCCATCACATAAGGGATGCTGCTATTCCTCAAAATGTAAGCGTCATGCACTGAGCCTGGATACTTGGCATTCACATGGGAGATGTACTGGTCTGCCAAACGCACCATCTGCACATTCATTGAATGGTAGCTTTTCCGGTTTCTGTACACCTGTTCGTTCCTGCGGGGGAGGGGGACAAAAGCCACATGTGTACCATCAATGGCAACAATGATGTTGGGGATATGTCCCAGGGCATAGAAATCACCTTCCACTGTGGGCAAATCCTCCAATTGAGGGAAAACAATGTAGCTGCGCATGTGTTTCAGCAGGGCAGATAACACTTTGGACAACACGTTAGAGAACATTGGCTGGGACATCCCTGATGCCAAGGCCACTGTTGTTTGAAAAGACCCACTGGCCAGGAAATGGAGTACAGACAGAACCTGCACTAAACGGGGTATTCCTGTGGGATGGCGAATAGCTGACATCAGGTCTGGCTCCAACTGGGCACACAGTTCATAGATTGTTGCACGATCAAGTTTTTAAGTGATAATGATGTGTCTCTCTTCCATTGTCGACAGGTCCACCAGGGGTCTGTACACCAGAGGATACCGCCATATCATCACCTGCCCCAGCAGACGTGCCCTATGGAGGAGAACAGTGAGCAGAGGGTCATTCAACACTTAGGCATCACAATGTGTTTTTTTGCAAAAACGTTACAAATTTGCCATGTGCCTTTGTCTGTCCGTATTCCTGGCCTAAATAGGTGGCCCCCTGAAATGGCGGCTGCCTGACCTGTAAGGTGGGACAAGGGGAAATTAAGTAACTGTGCTGGTATTGTACACCGTTGCGGTAGGCGGTCGAAGAGTGTGATGCAATTCAGCATTGGTTAACATTGGGCCCTATGAGTTCCAGGAGCGAATGACGATGTACGCCGGCGGTGACAGCACGCACCGCCGCGGACATGGCCGCCATTTTCTAACTGTTCCCTTGCTTGATACCTGGCCTTCAACAGGAGAGGACCTACACTGCAAGTGCTGCTGTGACCAGTGTCTGGAAGCGACGATGGCTACAGTGTCTGTGGAAAGGACCCCTGCCTTCACTTCAGAGGAGTTGGAGAAAATGGTTGATGGGGTCCTCCCCCAGTACACGCAACTGTACGGTCCTCCAGACAAACAGGTGAGTACACTGTGAGCATGGTGGATGGCACATGATTGTATGTAGTGTCGTGGATGGAAGAGGGTGGGGAGGGGGACAGGCCAGCATCTGAGGATAGTGTGTGTGTATGTTTGTCTGGGTCAGGGTGGGAAGTGTTTAGGCAATGCGTGAGATGAACTGTACGGGATAGAAAAATCAATTCTAACTTCACTTTTCCTCTAGGTCAGCGCCCACCAGAAGAAGGGTATTTGGCGTGCCATCGCCAAGGACATCTGGACCCTGGGGGTCTACCATAGACGGAGCACCCACGGCTGGAAAAGATGGGAGGACCTGCGCCGCTGGAGCAAGAAGATGGCAGAGGCCCAGCTGGGGATGGCCTTCCAAGTGGAAGGGGTGGCCATCGCACCATGACTCCCCTGATGTACCAGATCCTGGCGGTGGCATATCCGGAGTTGGATGGGCGCTTGAGGGCATCACAGCAGCCACAAGGGGGAGAGTACAGTTTCATTCAGCTGACTCTGCGTGCTTTACGATGTGTCTGGCAGGGGGAAGTGGGCTGTGGGTTCCCTTAGGCCAGGGAGAACTTGGTATGGTAGGTCCCTTGTTAGGCAGGCTCTGTGATACTCCAACCCCAATAGTGGTAATAGCCATGTACACCTAGTCAGGCTTCTGTGGGTTCCAGGTGTGCAACAAATGGGCTTAGGCATCGTCCCCCATGGGCATGTGTATTTTCCTAAGAACTGTTAGTGCATGGCTTAGTGCAAGGGCTGCTCCCTGTGTATTGTGTCCGCCAACGGTAGTGGTGTTGCATGCACTGAACATGTGTTTCTTCTGTCTTCCCCCCCTTTTTGTTTTGTCACCCTGTTCTTGCGTGCATTAGCATAATCTGGCGGAGGAGCAGTGGCACCAGAACAGGAGGGAGCTGCATCCCACATGGCCCTGGAGGGTGAAGTAACGAAGTCCGAAGCCACCAGTGGGACGGAGGGTCAGGGGAGCTCCACGACGGGGACAGGAGCATATGCCAACGACAGCGACTCGTCCTCTGATGGGAGCTCCCTTGTGGTGGCAGGCACCTCTGTGCCCACTGCATCAACTGGTACAGCCGCCCCCCCCCCCCACCAGCACCGCCCTCCCAGCAGCCCCTCAGCGTGTGTCCCGTGCCCGCTCACTCAGGAGGGTGGGCATCTCCTTCGCCCCAGGGACCTCAGGCCCTGCCCCAGTCAGCCCTGCTGCCCTCAGTGAGGAGGCTATTGACCTCCTGAGATCCCTCAATCTACCATTTTGAATGCCATCCAGGGTTTTGAGAGGCACTTGCAACAAAAAAATGCATACCTGGAGGGCATTCATTCTGGCCAAGCGGCCCAACAGAGAGCATTTCAGGCTCTGGCCTCAACACTGATGGCAGCCATTGTCCCTGTATCCAGCCTCCCCCCTCCAACTTCCTCCACCCTGACCCAATCCCCTGTACCTCAGCCTATCCCAAGCACACCATCAGACCGGCATGCACACTCATCAACACACAAGAGTGGACATGGCAAACATAAGCACCACACATCCCACAGGCACACACACAAGCACCATACCCATGCAGACACAGCAACATCCACTGCCTCCACTGTGTCCCCCTCCTCCACGTTCTTCTCCTCCCTCCCTGTGTCGTCTCCACTCACACCTGCATGCACTACATCCTCAGCCACTACCTCCATCACCAGCACACCCATCACCACCCACCGCTCACGTGCAACCACCACCCCCCACCACCATTCACACATCCCCTGTGTCCTCTCCCAGTGTGTCTGTGAGCCCTCCTCCCAAAGTACACAAACACAGGGACACACCCACCCAACACCCAACAGCCATCCACCTCACTACAGCCTCCGACCCATGCACCTTCATCCATATTCAGCAAACGTACACCTCCTACAACCACTACCTCTTCCTCCACTCCCAAACCCCCTCCATCTTCCCATCCCAGTGTGTCTAAGAAACATTTCCTGGCTAACATTGACCTCTTCCCTATACATCCCCCTCCTGTCCTTCCCCTAGGGCCAGGCTTACCAGGTCCCAGCCCAGCACCTCAGCCACCAAATCCGCAAGCACAGTGGTGCCAGCAACTTCGGTCTTATCGAGTGCGCCACCCATCAGGGGTGCCAGTGTGCCACCTAGCGAGGCCAAGGAGCAGGCCATTCCGCCACCTACCAAGGTGAAGTAGGTGCCCTCATGCCGGAGGGAGAAGCCGCACCTACCAGCTCCTCCAAACCAAAGGGGGACAGTGGCAAGACACCTGCGGCAACATCTAAGGTGGGGAAGGGACACAAGCCGAAGGGCAGGTCAGGACAGGGCACGGTGGCTCTGACTGAGGGACTTGAGTCACCACTTCTGTTAACCACTACACCAACCTGTACAGGCGGTGGACACCGCCACCTGCACCGCCACCTGCACGTCTGCTGCCTCACCAACAGCCCACAGCATCATCCGCAGTGGGCAGGCATCCAAGGCTGCAGAAGACGTCCTGCTGTGTTCCTCAACAGGTGCAGACACATGCACCACCGCCAGCACCTCTGCCACAGACACCGCCGCAAGCACCGCCACCAGCCCCGCAACATGCTCATACAGTGCCGCCACAGCTGACATGGCTATCATCCCCAGTGGGCAGCCATCCAAGGCTGGAGGAGACGTTCTGGACCCTACCCAGCTTCCATGAGTCATGACTTCTATCACTGTTTGCACCTGCAGGTGGCAGGCGAAGCCGCAGTAGGGTGGGGTATGTCTCTGCCTCCATGGCATATCATGCTACCTGTTCCCAGGCAATCTCGTGGCACACACACCCATGTGAGGGAATAGGACCAGCCACACTGCATGTGATGCACTCTGGACATCAAGCCCCCTCCAGAACCAGTGGAGATTCACATCCACTTCCTCAGTCCTTGGCAGGATGAAGCACTCTGGGCACAATGCCCCCTCCAGAACCAGTGGAGATTCACATCCACTTCCTCAGTCCTTGGCAGGATGAAGCACTCTGGTCACAATGCCCCCTGCAGAACCAGAGGAGATTCACATCCACTTCCTCAGTCCTTGGCAGGATGAAGCACTTTGGGCACAATTCCCCCTCCAGAACCAGTGGAGACATGTATCCACTTGTGAGACTGTGGCTTTGCACTTCCCAGGATAGAGCAGTGGGCAAACCACCAACAAGAAAGACCTATGAGACTGTGGTTTTGCACTCCCCAGGATAGAGCAGTGGACAAACCACCCACTGGAAAGACTTGTGAGACTGTGGCTTTGCACTCCCCAGGATAGAGCAGTGGGAAAACCACCCACTGGAAAGACTTGTGAGACTGTGGCTTTGCACTCCCCAGGATACAGCTGTGGGCAAACCACCCACTGGAAAGACTTGTGAGACTGTGGCTTTGCACTCCCCAGGATAGAGCAGTGGGCAAACCACCGACTGGAAAGACTTGTGAGACTGTGGCTTTGCACTCTCCAGGACCAATCAGTGGGCATGGAGCTCCCTCGTGGAGCAGTGGCATCGTGCGTTCATCCGGGTGAGGTGCCCCCCCTCCACCTCCACCTGAGGTGCCTGTTTCATTTCGATCTGATGCCCCTGCAGTGTTCTTTCCGTTTCAAGTCAGGTATCTTGTGTGGGCTTTGCCCATGCATTTTGGGATACTGATCCACGGACGATGTTTGACTACTATCCGGACTTGTGTAGTTGGTGTACATATTTGTATTTACTGATTTTTGAACTTGCACTATCTGATTTTTATTGATTACAATTGTTACAATCATTTAATTGTGTCCTTGCGTTCTTCCAGGGGGTGATGGGGTGTACATGTAATGTTGCTGCATGTATTTGTATGTGTATGGTGTTGTGGGTGAGGGTGGGGGTATTGCGTGTTGCGTGTGTATGTCACTCTCTTTTCCCTCCCCTGTGTTGTAGGTGCAGTACTCACCATGGTCGTCGACGGCGTCTTTCATGCTCCTGAAATAGAAAGAGGAAGACCAGCATGGGCAGGATGTGTAGTTCGGGCTCCATGGCATCCTGGTTCCTCGTTGGGTGTCGAGAGGTGAGTGGTTTCCCTTTCAAGTACTATTTCCGCCATGCTTTTGATCGCGTTGGTACCGCCCCGATAAAGGTGGCGGATAGGCCTCTTGTAATTGTGTGGGCTTTACATTGTGTCCCGCCTGTCTGTTGGCAGTTACCTATTTGTTTCTACCACCGTCGTGGTCAGAGTGTTAAAGTGGCTGTCTATGTTGGCGGTTTCCGCCATGGTTGTGATTCCATTTTTTTTCCCGCCGGCCTGTTGGCGGTATTACTGCTGCTTTAACACCAACCCCCAGGGGTGTAATGAGGGCCATAATCTTTTAGAATGCCTGTTGTTGATGTTTGGTATCAATGTAGATTCTGGTAAAAACACAGTACTGCTCTTTTTCTCTACAATTAATGGTCTCTTTATGGCTTCACTGAGTTTCGATGAAGAATAACCCTCATCACAACTATGAAATGTTGACAACTATAAATATACAATAAAATACAATGTAGACGGACCAAACAGAGGACATCCTGGCATATGCTAATCACTTAAGATTTACTGCGGTGCTTGACAATTCAAACTTAATTTCTTCCTCCTAGGAAATAAGGCAACGGCTAAAATGCTCACGCAAGACGTTGTAGCCAATGTGATCCCAGTTGAGGTCACAGCAGAGTATGGGGGTCATTCTGACCTTGGCGGTCTTTTCGCAAGACCGCCGAGTTATCGCCGCGGTGAAGACCGCCGACCGCGGCGGTATGCCGCTGTGCGCATTCTGACCGCTGGGAGCGTTCCGCCGGAAAACCGCCAGCAGCCACACTGGCGGTCGGCGGGAAAGTGGAGACTGGTCAACCTCCACCGCCACGCCAGCAGAACACCGCCCACAGAATTACGACCCACATTTCTGTGTGGCGGTCTTCTGTTGGCGGTCTTCTGTTGGCGGTCACCTCCCCATGGCTCCTGTCACCTCCCGGAGGACCAACGCACAAGGTAAGTTGATCGTCCGTGAGGGGAGGGGGTGGGGGGGGTGTTGTGTGATGTGTGCGTGCATGGGGGTGTGCGTGTGAGTGTGTAGAGGGGGTGTGTGAGTGCGTGCATGCGGGCGGGGAGTGCTGCTGTGCCTATGGGCAATGTGTGTAGTTCGGCGGGTGCGCATGTCGGCATGTATGTGTGCGGGTATGTGTCCCCGTTGTGTATGTGTGTGTGTAGGGGGTGTGTATATGTGCATGTTGGGGGTGTGTGCATGTCGGGGTGCGTGTATGTGCATGTCGGGGTGGGGGTGGGGAGGGGGTTCGTACCACCTCTGGGGGGTGGCAGGGGGGTGGAGGGTGTGGGGGGAGGACTCGGGGGGGCAGTGGGGGGTGGGGGAGACCCCTATCAGTGCCAGGGAAGGAATTCCCTGGCCCCGATAGTGCCTACCGCCATGGTTCGCATGGCGGTTCCCGACCGCCAGAAACCGCGGCGGTAAGCAGGGTCATGATACCGTTGGCGGTCTTGGGTCGACCGCCGGACCGGAGTGCGCAGACTCCAGCCCGTCGGTCATGACCGCCGTGGCTGTCGGAGTGGGGAAGTGGCGGTCGGTCGCGGCGGTGACCGCTGCGGTCAGAATGCCATTTTTTATACCGCCGGTCTGTTCGCGGTCCGACCGCCGCCTCTCCGCCGACCGCGAAGGTCAGAATGAGGGCCCATGTCTCTCGTGTAGACCCGAAAGCTTCCTGTCTGAGAAAGTGAAGGCAGATTTCAATTCATTTGTTGCGGTGGTAGCCCAATGAGCGCCATTAGAGTCAATTACATTACTCTTTCAAACCAAAGCACCTCCCTCAAGGAAATGGCAAAATTATGTTTAGACTTTTTCAAATATATAGAATCACCATGCGTGGGAGGCACTACGAAACTACAAGGCCGTCTGTTAAAACTAATTAAGATTACAATGGATGGAAAGTCGATAAGTACAAAAGGCAGCCGGTGCAAAACACCAAGGTGTGTGTTTATTCCTTCCCTTAAAATATATGGCCGTTCATTCATACTCAGTCCTAGAAGGGGAAAGATATAGGCGGTGATTCTAACCGCGGCGGGCGGCGGTCGCCGCCGGCCATGCGGTTACCGCCAAATGACCGCACCGCGGTCACAAGACCGCCGCGGCCATTCTGGCTTTCCCGCTGTGCTGGCGGGCGACCGCCAAAAGGCCGCCTGCCAGCACAGCGGGAAAGACCCAGCAACGATGAAGCCGGCTCCGAATGGAGCCGGCGGAGTTGCTGGAGTGCGACGGGTGCAGTAGCACCCGTCGCGAATTTCAGTGTCTGCTAGGCAGACACTGAAATTCTTTTTGGGGCCCTCTTACGGGGGCCCCGCAGCACCCCCTACCGCCATCCTGTTCCTGGCGGGAGACCCGCCAGGAACAGGATGGCGGTAGGGGGTGTCAGAATCCCCATGGCGGCGGAGCGGATTCTCAAGGGCAGCGGAAAGTCGGAGGTACACCGCCGACTTTCCGTTTCTGGCCGCGGCTGAACCGCCGCGGTCAGAATGCCCAGCGGTGCACCGCCAGCCTGTTGGCGGTGCTACCGCGGTCATTCGCCCTGGCGGTTTTTACCGCCAGGGTTAGAATGACCACCATAGAGGTATCTCCTCAAAAATGCAAACGGCACATCAACTGGTGAAATTATTGCATGTGACTCAATTTGAGAGCTTGTCGATTACATGATTTGAGCATGAACGTCTAAAGGTAAATTTAAACCACACTATGGGGGTTATTCTAACTTTGGAGGAGGTGTTAATCCGTCCCAAAAGTGACGGAAAAGAGACGGATTTACCACCAGCCGTATTACGAGTCCATTATATCCTATGGAACTCGTAATACGGCTGGTGGTATATCCGTCACTTTACCGTCACTTTTGGGACGGATTAACACTCCTCCAAAGTTAGAATAACCCCCTATATTTCTAACTTTTAGATTATTAGTAATAGTAACCGTATAAAACAGTAATAACTACTCTACTGAAAAATGTGTTTATTTAACTTTCCTGCAAGTTCCTTAAGATAAACTCATACAGCTTGTTGTGTATTTTTCCTTTGAATTAGAGCGTTGCAATAATAAGGCGTCTGAAAGTACTTATAAAACGATCTGAGTGCAACTGTGTGTCAAAAATATAATAATATAAAGAGGGGCATATGAATGATGAGTGGTACACTGCTCACATTGTTCCATTGTTCCATTTTAATCTACATCATTATTCATACACAAATAATAAGATCCGATCAGTCAATGAGAAGGCTTATGCAGAAGTTACTAACGCCTGCTATTGGTCTTCATTTGAATTCTTCTGTGGCTAGCAAATCTTTCTTTCTAAGTAGCTTTCGAGGTTTTTATCTGTTCCTCAGGGTTGCGCCTCCCTGTACCTCCTTGCTTTACTGACCACTAACTCCTTTAAGCAATATCTGCGAGGCAGAATCTTGTGGGACTGGACAAAAGTGGCACTAGAGATCAGTTGTCACAGAGATAGCTCCAGTGAAAATAATGTGGATGAAGAGAGACTACATTTACAGAGGGAGGTGGGCTGAGTGTCTTGATGAACACAGCAGGTGAGAAGTAGGGTGGGGACCTAGAGCGGACATGGAGCAGCAAGCAAGACTGTGCGAAAGTGTGTTGTGATTTCCCATGAAAGGTGGATGTTCCTATTTGATATGAAGAAGGATAGGGTTGGGTGGAAAATTGATTGGGAAAGGGGTAGGGTATAGTTGTGTGGCTGGGGCTTTGTGAACTGCTGCTATACTTAGTGCAGAATACTGTGTACCATGAACAGCTATTTCTTACACTTCAACTGAGGATGGTGTTCTCATTTGTGTGGAGCCCATTTGAGGTGCAAAGGAATTAATAGCTGGTAATGTCTGTGGCAGTAATCAAAACACTAACCTAATTTCCTAAGAGAAAGATCAGTTTAACTGCAAACGTTGACATCATTTTTAGAGAGCAGAATTTCAAAACAAGCTATAATTTAATCATAAAGGTTTAATACACAAAGGCGTCACGTGCAAACACTTGATGGTCTTTTCTTGGCCCCACATTGTTTTTAAATGTAATAAAGAACAAAAAATAAATTAGGAGCTGTAAAAAATGTTAGACGTTTGTTTAGAATAATGTAAATCCCTATACTGAAAACCTGTATAATATCTAAAAGGATTGTTATAAAAGTCATATTTTGAGCTTCACACATTTGTCCTTTATTTGGTAATGGAAAAAATAGCTCAATAGTTTTAGAAAGAATATCTCAATAGCTTTACAAATAACTTGGGCCCATATTTATACTTTTTGACGCTAAACTGCGCTAACGCAGTTTAGCGTCAAAAAATTTTGCGCCGTCTAACGCCATTCTGAAGCGCCATGCGGGCGCCGTATTTATGGAATGGCGTTAGACGGCGCAATCAGACCGGCGCTGCCTGGTTTGCGTGGGAAAAAACCACGTAGACCAGACAGCGCCGGCGTAGGGGGAAAATGGCGTATGGGCGTCTTAAAATGGGGCAAGTCAGGTTACGTCGAAAAAATCGTCGTAACCCGACTTGCGCCATTTTTTTTCGACGCCCATCCCCCATCAACATGACTCCTATCATTGTAAAGATAGGAGTCATGCCCCCTTGCCCAATGGCCATGCCCAGGGGACTTTTGTCCCCTGGGCATGGTCATTGGGCATAGTGGCATGTAGGGGGGCACAAATCAGGCCCCCCTATGCCACAAAAAAAAAAAAAAAAAAATACTTACCTGAACTTACCTTAATGTCCATGGGATGGGTCCCTCCGTCCTTGGGTGTCCTCCTGGGGTGGGCAAGGGTGGCAGGGGGGGTCCCTGGGGGCAGGGGAGGGCACTCTGGGCTCATTTTGAGCCCACTTGTCCCTTAACGCCATGCCTGACCCAGGCGTTAAAAAGCGGCGCAAATGCGCCGTTTTTAGCCACGCCCACTCCCGGGCGTCTCTTTTGCCCGGGAGTATAAATACCACGTAAAGGCCTGGGAGTCATTTTTTAAGACGGGAACGCCTCCCTTGCATATCATTAACGCAAGGAAGGGGTTCACGCTAAAAAATGACGCACATTCCGGGAACTTTGGCGCTAGACGCCTCTAACGCCATAGTATAAATATGGCGTTAGTTGGCGTTAGTTTAGCGTCGAATTTGCGTCGAAAAAAACGACGCAAATTCGGCGCAAACGGAGTATAAATACGGGCCTTGATGTTTAGTAACTGGGCGTTTTTCTTACACAATGTGCCAATAATATGGAGAATGTGAATACGAGTGTCACAACCTATAAGTTGAAGCGTCATTTCATCAAACTCTCTAATACATACATAAAACACAATCCAAGTAAAAACATAATTGTTTTAACATTTTAAGACACAATTAATGAAATCACGCAGTAATGATTGTGTTACTAACTTGTCAACAGGGAGAAATGGCCTTTTCGGGTAGTTTTTAGGACAGGGCAGGGTAGGTTTTAGGGTGGGGGCGGTGGTTGGGCTAGTTTTTAGGACAGGGTAGGGTAGTTTTCGGAACAGAATAGGTTTTAGGGTTTAGGATGAGGGTCAGGGTAGTTTTTAGGACAGGGTAGGTGTTAGACTTGGCATCATTGGCATGGTCTCCCCTAACTTTTTGCCTCTGTTTCCCAGGTTGTTGATGTGTGCTGGACTCTGTTTTTGTTGTTTTTGTCACTCTGGGCACTTTACCACTGCTTTCCAGGACTAAAGTGCAAGTGCTCCTATATAAAATGTGTAT
Source organism: Pleurodeles waltl (assembly GCF_031143425.1). NCBI lineage: Eukaryota > Metazoa > Chordata > Amphibia > Caudata > Salamandridae > Pleurodeles > Pleurodeles waltl. Next base: position 689,305,424 of record NC_090438.1, read on the forward strand.
GTAACTGGCTTTCCATGATTGGCATATTTGATTTACTGGTAAGTCCCTAGTACAGTGCACTAGAGGTGCCCAGGGCCTGTAATTCAAGTGCTACTAGTGGGCCTGCAGCACTGGTTGTGCCACCCACACGAGTAGTCCTGTAATCATGTCTCAGACCTGCCACTGCAGTGTCTGTGTGTGTGCAGTTTTAAACTGCCAATTTGACTTGGCAAGTGTACCCACTTGTCTGGCCTAAACCTTCCCTTTTCTTACATGTAAGAAGGTAGGCCCTAGGTAGCCCCATGGGCAGGGTGCAGTGTATGTTTAAGGTAGGACATATACTAATGTGTTTTATATGTCCTTACAGTGAAATACTGCCAAATTAGGTTTTCACTGTTGCAAGGTCTATCTCTCCTATAGGTTAACATGGGCGCTACCTTTAAACATAATTAAAGCGTAGATTCCCTTTGGGAGCAGATAGACATGTGGAGTTTGGGGTCTATGAGTTCACAATTTAAAAATACATCTTTTAGTAAAGTTGGTTTTGAAATTGTGTGTTTGAAATGCAACTTTTAGAAAGTGGGCATTTTCTTGCTTAAACCATTCTGTGAATCTGCCTGTTTGTGGATTTCCTGTCTGTGTTAGTTTGACAGCTGGGCTGTTTGCAGCTCTCTTTAGACAGTGACACAAAGGGAGCTGGGATGTAGCCTGCGTATTCTGATGAGCCATCTGTGCTAGGAGGGAGGGGAGGAGTGGTCACTTACACCTGGAAGGGCTGTGCCTGCCCTCACACAATGCAGTCTCCAACCCCCTGGTGTGTGTTTGGGGTCTGGCCCCGGCAAGGCAGGATCTCACAAACAAGATAGACTTTCCTTTGAAATTGGCCTACTTCAAAGGCAGAACTGGGTATAAGAAGGACACCCAAACCCCTGAATATTAGATCACTTCTGGAAATCAAAAGGAACCTCTGCCTGGAGAAGAGCTGAAGAGCTGAAGAGCTGAGGAGAAGTGCTGACCTGCCTGTCGCTGTGCTTTGTGGAGCTATCCTGCAGTTGCTGCTTCTGCCTGTGCAAGGGGACAAAGTCTGGACTTTGTTGTGCATTCCTGCTTGTGAAGAAATATCCAAGGGCTTGTCCTGAGCTTGCCTCCTGTTGTTGAAGTCTCAGGGCCATCAAAGACTTCCCATGCCAGCACCTGGACTCTCTGCTGAGACTCCTGCCCTGCCAAGTGGTGCCCTATCCAGTTCCTGGGGCCTTGAAAGGTGAAGCTGGCAGACCAAGACTGAAAATCCACACACAGACTGCTGCACAGGGAAAATTTTGACGCACCTTCTGAGATGCGGCAGAGAAACAACACTCTGCCGGCTTCACGACTGAAGTCTACGCTCCACCTGCATTGCCGCTGGAAGATTGACGCACACGGCTAGAGAAACGACACGCAACACCCGCCAACAGAGGCTGATAACGTCGCAACCCAGATAACGCGGTTTTGCTGGTACCGTGCGGCAAAACTACGCAAAGCCTGCCCAGACCCGAGGTGCTTGCCCAGATCAATGCATTGCTCTCCTGCAGATAGAAGAAACAACGCACACTGACCCGACCGGAGGAGGAACGACGCCCTGTCTCGCTCGCGGGTGAGAAATAAACACATTGCTGCCCTTTTCCGATGCACGCTCACACGTGCAGTGTTATTTTGACACTACCCAGGTACTTTTGAACGCTAACAGTGTTAGGTTTTTTTCTAAAGGATTTAAGACTCTTTCTGCTTTTTAATTCATAACTTGACTTGTGTATGTTGGATTTTCAGCGTTTTGGTCTTGCTTTGTTCAGATAAATATTACCTATTTTTCTAAACCTGTGTTGTGTCCTTTTGTAGGGTTTTCACTGAGTTACTGTGTGTGTTGGTACAAATACTTTACACTTAGCCTCTGAAGTTAAGCCTGCCTGCTTGTGCCATGCTACCAAGGGGGTGAGCAGGGGTTAATTGAGGGTGATTCTCCTTTACCCTGACTAGAGTGAGGGTCCTTGTTTGGACAGGAGGTAACCTGACTGCCAACCAAAGACCCCATTTCTAACATTGGTGGCAGCGGTGAGATCCAAACCCATGCCCCCAAAGAGAGAGGTTTAGGACAGGGTTGGGTAGCTGTTAGGCCAGGGTGTGGTAGTTTTTAGGACAGGATAGGTTTTAGGGTTTAGGGTGGGGTAGGGGTTATGTTGGGTTTTAGGACAGGGCAGGGTAGGTTTTAAGACAGAGCAGGGTAGCTTTTAGGGATTTGGGTGGGGCCTGAGAGTCGGGGTAGTTTTTAGGACAGGGTAAGTTTTAGTGTTTAGGGCAGGGGTTCAGGGTAGTTTTTAGGACACAGTGGGGTAGGTTTTAAGACAGGGCATGGTAGGCTTTAGGGTGGAGGTGGTGGAGTCAGGGTCAATTTTAGGACAGGGCAGGGTAGGATTTACGGTTTAGGGAAGGGGTTGGGGTCATTTTTTATGACAGGGTGGAGTAGTTTTTAGGACAGGGAATGTTTTAGGGTTTAGGGCGGTGGCGAGGGGGTCGGAGAGTTGGATCACACAACCACACATGCCGTTGCACACATATACCTTTACTAAGCATGCTTTTACAATTACATTCATTGTAAAGGAATGCGTGGTAAAGGCATGCATGCTAAAGATGAGGTTGTGGTTCTGACCGCATTGTTAAGCCAGGAGTGCTTCTGCCATGCTTGGTTCTGTCATACAACCGTCAACAGGTACCGAATTTTACTTAATTTCCATTTTTAACACTATGTATAGATTTCAACTAACCTGCATGTGATTTATTATTGTCCATTTTTAGTAATGTTTACAACTTAAGGATCTAAGTTTCCAAATTCCCAACTTGTTCGTGCAATAATGTTTCACAACAAAGCACAGCACACTTTATACTTTTTAGCACACTGCATATGTTCGATTGGAACACTTTGTGGCTCCAATTCTATGAGTGGCAAAAATTAGACAGCACAAGACAGTTGTAGTCTTTTTGCAACAAATAGGCTCCGTAAAAATCATGTAGTAATAAATTATATTATATGCTCTTAGTCTACAAGGAAGAGATGTAGGTCATGTTCAAGTATAATTTAAACTCTGTATGTGGCTTATTTTTGGGTAACATCATGTCTATCTAGATGTTTTTTTTTCTGTTGCCAGTACTGTACTCTTGCACTTTAATTGCCGGCTACACTGCACGTTTTATATGTATGAGACAAGTGAAATGTTCCTATGACCCATACTTTTTTGATGGCCTCAAAGCAAGGTGTGCCACTGTTATCTAAGGCACTCTTTTTTATCACTTGCCACTTGCATTCCATTTTTATACTCCAATTGCTGAATGCACTTTAGGTGATTGTATATGATTTAAGATCTTGTTGTAGCATTTTATTTATTATCCAGATGTTTTGGATGTATTGATTTTTGTCTTTTTAATTGATGTTCTGAACTTTTTTGGAATTTTTTTCTCAGCCGAATAAAGATGATTTGCCTGCAAAAGTAATGAAGTTTAAAACCGAAACCAGAGGAAGTGACAACAGAGAGAAAATTAAGTGAACAGAAATCCTGGTATTTTTTATCACCACATAAAAAGTGTGAAAAAAAATCGCCAGATTGGGCATAATTGAAAACTAAATCGCCTTCAACTTGACAGTTCTCCACTTGGTAGTCTAATTCTAACACATAAAAGATTTGTTTAAAATTGCCATAATCATATAGTGAAGTGTACAGAAGGGCAGGTTTGAATATTTAATATTCCACAGAATTCAAACAGAATTCTATGCTTGTTTTTTTAATTGATACAACTTTCTCCTTCAAGTCTTAGATACTAATCTATTTTCTCTGCAAATATTCAATTGTAACCAGTGTATCTGTTTGTCTAACTCATTTTGCTTCCTGTAAGTGTTCAGTTATACTCTTGAATAAATTGTCATCCACTGCTGCTCCTGGTATGAGATAAAATGAATCAAATATTTTATGCTTTGATAATGAAACTATAAGTGTTCAGTTATACCTCCAGATTAGTATCACCCACTGCTGCTCATGTTACCATCACCCAAATCTAAACTCCTGCTAACATTTATCTTTGGTGCTCTTTTTGTGTATGAATAAATATCACAATTCCTGTCTATGCCTACCTTAACATAAGATGAGCACTTAAGGATTGGCCAATGGCTTGCAAACTAATTATTGAGACTTTATAGAAAAATATGTTAGACCTCCTATGACATTTATTCTCACAAAAATTCTTTATATCTTTCAACTAGGAAAAGTAGGCAGTATGTGCACAACTATTAAGGTCTTAGAATGACTTTTAAGTTTAAAGTAACAGAAGGCCTTTCACAAGTATCCCTAGAGAAACAGAACACTGAAGATATACGTTAGAAAGAATTTAGATTTTGATTATTAAAACATGAAACTTTTTAATATATATGAAAAAGTACTTTTTCAAATAAACCATTTTTGTGTTAGAATCAGAATATGAAGGAGGGAATTGCCATGTTAAAATCAATGGAATTTGCATCTGTGAATTGCACAATTTATACATTTTGCTTCCACTTGTCAGGTACTGATTATAAATAGCATAACAATTGTACATGATTCTTTTTTCACTTTATTTTCCTTCTATTGCCACTTCAGTCTGATTAAAAACATAATTATTTTGTCTTAAAATGTTCAAAGTGGTTGTTTTAACGTCAACTGTTTTTTGTGTATGTATCAAAAGATGATGCTCTGATGAAGCACTGCTTTACACGTCACAAAATATGTGTTGACATACTCTTTAATAATTGGCACATTGTATAAAAATGTCCAGTTTATAAATGATGAATTCTGATAAAAGCATTGGGCTATTCTTTCTAAAGCAATTTAGCTTATTATCCCAATATTTAAGTAAAGAATGAATGAGTAAAGCTCAAAGATGAGTTTTATAAAAACTATTTTGGGCCTCATCAAGTCTTTCCAGCAGAAGACATCCAACAGTGTTAAGGGAGGGAAAGAACACTGTGCTCTGATGACTATTAGCAGACCAATTAGCGGAGTTATCCCCTTTTTCTCATATATTAAAGTAAATTTCTGTGTTTGCCAACATTGCCTAGAGATAGACATGCACATGCATATAGACAAAAGTTATTACATGAAAAATAGGCCATGTTTTGTGTTTTGTTAACAAGATTTGAAAAACAATAAACATGTTTTTCTGTGTGAGTAAATCAATTCATAGTAATAAAAAAGCTACATAGCTATGTATGTTAAGTTATCTCTCCTGCACTGTTTTTCCTTCTGGAGACAGAAGTACCTTGAGAAGCCACTTACTGGCCGCAATGAGCGGAGAGTTGTAGCTATCAGAATGTATTGCACAAATGTATTATATATGTGTAGTTTAAAATGAAAATACAAATTTACAGCTGCTGTCTTTTTCTTGGCTGAAGACTCCAATCATCTCCATGCTGCCCCTTAATCCTTCCATTCGCTATTATGAGCCCGGTCGCATTTTTGAAACATTTATTGTGAACTGGCATAAAATTTTGGATAAAACTTCAAACGTCTATGGACTTCCAAATATCCCCCTACGTGGTGCATGCTCACAATACTCACAAGCCACTAAAGGAAAATCTATGCCAGGCCTTACCAGTGTGGCTTCTTTTGTGAACCATGAGCACATTGGGACCGATGCAAATAATCCCACAGACATCACATTTTAGTTTTCCGTTAGGAAGTCGAATACCTCCAACTCCTGGCAGAGCCTTGCGTCCTTGGCCGTCGTGTGAGCCATTCATTTTCTCTCCCGAGGCATCAAGCATTCGTAAATCCTCTGCACATTCTTCCCCATTCATGTCACAGGCATGCCCATCCTCTTCATCACTCTGGGTCTCTAGTTTAACATTATTGGCTGAAAGATACAACACATAAGGATGCTCAGCTTGTGGTTAAAACAAAAGGACATCATTAAATACACTAACAATTGAATATAATATGCACAATCCTTTCTATTAAACCATCATAGACAAATAAATAAGGGCTGTGCACAGAGTGATAACTACAAAATCACCTCCAGGGCCTTTACCTACAGTTTTATAGATATGCAAGAATATAATTGAGGCATATTCCATTCACAAATGAAACAATGGAATCCAGGTAAAGGGATCAAACTCACTAGAAACATATTATTTGTGTATAATATGTGATTGACATCTCCATTGTGATTACAAAAGGACTTTGCAACCTCTCTCTTACAATTTTGATGTCATCCCAAATGACAGCATATGTGACACTAAAAGTGATCTAATGCCATCAATCGTGACCACATCCATTAAGCCACTGATGAGGTCTGTTATGGCATCACCAATGGCAGCATGAATACAAAAAGGATATTGCAGCTCTCTATATTTTCCACTTTACCATTTGTAAATAGAAAAACTATATTTATACATGGCACGTTCTACTCTAAGTACTCTCTGCTTATTTCATTTTAAATTCCACATTGATAGAAGTTAACCTCAACTAGGGGTGCCAAACATGATTTCTTGAGGGCCAGATCCATTAATGATTTTCAGAATAACCAGTGGCTATGTAAGTCTCATATACATGTGTGTGTAGGCAGGAAAGGGTCTGGTACACCAGAGAAGGGGAGGGTCTGGGACACCAAAGAAGAAGGTTGACCCTGTTTTGCAAAATATGCAAATTATTGTCTAATAGAAGGAATGAAAGCAGCTTCTGTACAAAGTGAACTAGCCCTCAAAGACGTATTTTCTGTGGAATTCAAACCAGGGCAGCTCATCTGAGCCCTGCAGCCAACCCTGACCACGCATTGCTGAAGGCCGTGTGTGGCACAGGGTTGGATGGTTATCGGGGGTTGGCAGCAGGGCATGGCCATAGGGCAGGCCCTGCTGCCAACCCCCGCCATGCACTGGCAATGTACAGTTAGATTAACGTATAGTAATTAAAATGACTTTATGTTAAAAAACATAAAAATTCACTGAAAAATCCAAATGTTACAGGGATGTTATAGTTCATATCTGAATGTACCCGTACAAAACCGTTTAAATTCAGCAGTCTTGGTTGAGGTTAGTTCAAGTAACTAGAACTCGCTCCCTAAGGTGACTATAACTCGCGTTTGCAATACACTGCTAATTACCCCAGATATTTAGCACACATGACTTCTGTAATGTCAATACAAATATATATGAAATGTTACCAGTCAAATTATTGAAGACAAACTGTGCATGGCGGCTACCTGTTCGGTTCATAGTGAACTTTCTTTAGTTCAGAAGTAACTTGCAACTTGTAACCACATCTTCCGTTTCTTCTCTGTGGTCTATTCATTCACATAGAGAGAAAGACTGTAAATGTACCTTGTTTTGTTCGAACATCTCCGGATGATATTAGCACAGAGGGTGCTGAATAATTATTCAGCTAATGGGTTACTGCTGCTTAGGTATTAAGGTAATGACATTCATTTTTCTTGTACTCTGATTTGCTGAAGAAGTGATATATTCACTGGCATCACAATGATTCTACAAAAGTTAATATTTTCTATGTACGAATTTTGTATAAAATCCCTCTATTTGGGGGGGGGGGTGAGCCAGAAGAATTTCCTGTTCTGCTAGAGATGCTGTCCAATTCTTTTCTGATTTTGCTGCCCATTGAGACTTAGAATATATATGAATTTACATACTTTGTATACGTTGACATTAAAAATCTCATGATATTTATTCTGCATCAATTATATTTTCATTTTGTAATAAAATCTTTAACTTTTAATTGACTTGGAACTTAGTTATTGATTGGACCCACATAATTTCTATCTTAACCAAGTTAAATAATAAGTTGCATTATGATTGATTTTGATGCTTTGGGAGATGTATTAACTCAGGGACATATCTTCTAATGAAATTGAGGTTAACATTGTCTACATCTATCAAATTGTGAGAAGATAGATTGAATTAGCTTTTGGGGTTGTACAATATTGGGGTCCCCTTTTAGTCCAACACTCTGAAAGGGCACTCATTAAATAGCAAGGCACTTTTTAAAAAATAAAATGAGCAACCGCCCACATTTTAATCATTTCCTCCATTGTGGCAGGGTCAGCACTTTGACATGGGTGCCCCTTTATGTCATGAGTGCCCTATGTATTCCAAGAATTACGTATTATATGCCACAATTTTGTTATTGATGATGCTGTTGATATACTGGGGTGACCTATGTGTCAAAAATTACCTCTATTATGAGGTGCCTAGCCTTTTGTCATGGTTGCCTGCCCCTCATCCAACATGCTATGATTTCCATTCCTTATGGCAAAAAAATCCCCTGTTTGCCAGTTACAACATTTTGCCAGAGGTGTCCCATTTGCTAAGAATGACATCTGGTGTGCCAGCACCAGCATTTTGCCCTTATGCCAAGAATTACCTTCAATTTGCCAGTGCTAACATTTTGCCATAGATGTTCCATACGCCAAAAATGAGCTCCCGAGTAGCAATGCCAGTATTTTGACATGGTGCTATATATGTCAAGTAGTACCTCCAATATGCCAGGGCCAAAATGTTGTTACAGGTGTCTCTTATGCCAAGAATTACCGTTAGTGTGCTAGCACAAAAATTACCTCTAATGTGCCAGCATTTTGTCATGTGAAAACCATATGCCAACTACTACCTATAGTATGGTAGTGCCAGCATTTTGCAATGAATGTCCCATAATTCTAAAATTAACTCCAGTATGCCAGCATCAGCATGTTGTCATTGATGATTCAAAATTGTCTGCAGTATTTCAATGCCAATGGCTGACTCACAAACATATCACACTCACACATACACACACACTCTCTCAGTCACTAATACTCACATTCACTCACTGACACTCATTCTCACTCACCATTGTTCTCATTCTCACCTTTGTTCTTGCTCATGATTCTCACTTGCTCACTCACATTGTCTCACACTGATTCTCACAGTCACACTGATTCTCACTCATTCATTTTCTCTTACACTCATTTTGACACATGCTGACCTTTACTCATTCTCACACTCCCTCACACTCACTCTCACTCATACATTCTCACTTTTTTGTACTCTTTTTATTGCAACCACCTTTACACTCATTCTCCATCAAACGTGTCTCACTCTGGCTCACTCACTCATTGATTAATTTTCACCCATACTCATTCTGAGGCTTAGACTCATTCTCACTAACTCAATCTCCTTCATTATAAATCCTTTAAACTCATTATCAATCATTCATTCATTCTTACGTCTTCACTCATGCTCAGTCACCACCACTATCTCATGCTCCTCTACATTCATTCTCATGCTATCAATTTCCCACACACCATTCTCACTTACTCTTGCTCACTTTCACACTCACTCATGTTTACTTGCATTCACTCACTCTCACTTTTATTCTTTAATTCTCAGTCTCTCTTATTATCACTTACTCATGTGTTCATTCTCACTTACAGTTACACTTGCTGTTACTCACTCATTCTTTATCACTCCCCCCTCATTCACTCTGAATCACTTGTGCACACTCACACAAACACACGCATGCTCACATATTTGTATGCTCACTCACATATACAAGCATACAGACACACACTTTTACTCACCTGCATCCACACACTATTTGAAATATTGTTTTCACTTGCCTTCAGCTGGATAGACCCTTCAGGTATATGTATAGCTCCCTCTTGTCTCAGTCACTTAAGCAGGAAACTGAAAACTGAAACCTGTGCAGACTCCAGCATGAGGTGACAGTCTGAATGATGGATAGCCCCAGGCATTACAGGGCTGAAGCCTAAAGTGCCTGGACCTACCTACACAGGTGATGCTGTAGCACATCAGACACGGGGTAGTTGACAGGCATGTCAGGCTTCTTTTGCAAGGACTGGGAGTTCTCTAACACACAAAAGGTGATGGGAGGATACTTGCAATAAGTCTAACCTCTGGCAATTACTCAGGGTAGCATTTCAACCCATCTTCCTTTTGCCCACCATGGCACCTCAGATTAGACCCAGCTATGTGCAAATCAGTCTTGGTCCTGCTCCAATAAGAATAGTCCAGCCCAAACTGCCAAGCCCGGCCCTCTCTGAAATGACCACAGGGAGTCTTACACCGCATCCACTCACACTGCGGGCTGCACAGAAAAAACTTGGCTCATCCGGACACAGTTAAAGAAGCTCCAGGCGTAGCAACCAGGATGTTCCTTGAGCTAAGAGTAATCATAAGTGCAGTTCCCTTCGGCAAACGGTTACCTCTAAGCGTGAAAAAAAGGCTACAACATCCAGCAGGTCAATGGGAACCCAATCAGCTATCCCCCTGGCCTTCAGGGAGCTCTACTCGACAATTGAGGCAGAGGCTCTCAGTGGTAGCTCATCTACACCTCGCTGTATGCTCAATCAAGCTCTCTCAGGAGGGATAATTTATGGTCTGGGCTAGTCTCTAATGAAACATTTCATATTAACATCCCGTCTCAATATCAATCCTGCCAGGAAGAGAGCAACTGGTACCAGCAACAAGCCCCCGGTCTATTCTATTACTGCCTTTCTGCCTACATTTCCAACACTTGAGCCATCGCTATCCATGATCATCCAACTCATGCAGGTCCAATAATCGGAAGCATTGCAACACCATGCTCAAGTCAGAGCTGGCAATCAACAGCTACAGTAGTCTTTAGCCGAGGTGACCAGGAAGGTTACAGCTTTCTCCACACAGGATTTGGATCTCTAATAGTGGGTCGCAGGAACTGGAGAGGAACTGTCTGGAACAGCATCAGCAAAAGCAATCAGAGAACTTGAGAGTCAATTAGTTTTGGTCCAATCCAAGATAGAAGATTTGGACAACCATCAATGCTGCAATAACCTAAGGGTTTTTTACATCCATTATGGAAAACAAAGAGATGACCCCCGGCAATTCATTGTAAAGTTATTCACGAGAGCCTTTCCCGATTTAGTGGACTGGTACATGGATTCCCAAATCCAATGTGCACACTGTCTACAACTAATCCGTGATCGGACCTAAACTTGCCAAATACATCTATACCCAATTTTGATATTTGTAGGCAACTTCTTGCTCACACAAGCAATCTACCTAAAATCTACCTTGACTCACTGTTGGTGTTTGTTCAATTGAATTTCTGTAAATTAACCATGGATCAGGGAAAGAAGTTATGTCAGATGATTGACCTATTGAAAGCTATAAGTGCACAAGTCTTTCTTCTAGAGCCACCCAGATTTAAGGTTATCACGGACGGGAGGACACAGATATCCTATTCTGACACGGCTCAGATTCTCAGGTAGTGGCAGGGGCTGAGTCCTTCTTTTTGGTTTGAATTTCTAATGCTCAACTGTTATTGCTTCTAACTCTTGACTTAAGTTCCTACTTTGCTTATGTACTATTTCCGGACTGGTGCCTTTTTGCATGCCTTGTGAGCAGAGGAGTCTTTTGGCACAGGGGTAGGGATCTCACAAGGGCTGTTGTTCCAGCTCACTGCTTAGGGGTGGGATAATTTGTTATCCCAGGTATGGGGGAGGTGCTTGGGGGTCGGATTGTCTTTTTAATGTTGATTTTTGTACAGGGACTTCATCTTGAGTGCCATATGCTAAGTTATGGGGCAAAGCAGGAAGAAATGAGCCAGGATGATCACAGGGCTTTATCTGAGTGGTAAGCTGGGCATGCCACTTAGCAGTGTTTGAAGTACAGGATAGGCATTGTAAGGAAATGCCTCCTTGGCATGGTTACTCCCTGACTTTTTGCCTTTGCGGATGCCAAGTTATGATTTGAAAGTGTGCTGGGACCCTGCTAACCAGGCCCCAGCACCAGTGTTCTTTCCCTAAACTGTACCTTTGTCTCCACAATTGGCATAACCCTGGCACGCAGGTAAGTCCCTTGTAACTGGTACCCCTGTTCCAAGGGCCATGATGCCAGGGAAGGTCTCTAAGGGCTGCAGCATGTCTTATGCCACCCTAGGGACCCCTCACTCAGCACAAACACACTGCTTGCTAGCTTATGTGACTGGTGGGGAGAAAATTACTAAGTCGACATGGCACTCCCCTCAGAGTGCCATGCCAACCTCACACTGCCTGTGGCATAGGTAAGTCACCCCTCTAGCAGACCTTACAGCCCTAAGGCAGGGTGCACTATACCACAGGTGAGGGCATATGTGCATGAGCACTATGCCCCTACAGTGTCTAAGCAAAACCTTAGACATTGTAAGTGCAGGGTAGCCTTAAGAGTATATGGTCTGGGAGTCTGTCAAACACGAACTCCACAGCACCATAATGGCTACACTGAACACAGGGAAGTTTGGTATCAAACTTCTCAGCACAATAAATGCACAATGATGCCAGTGTGCCCTTTATTGTAAAAATACACCCAGAGGGCATCTTAGAGATGCCCCCTGAAAACATACCCGACTTCCATTGTGGGCTGACTAGCTTTTGCCAGCATGCCACACACCAGACATGTTGCTGGCCACATGGAGAGAGTGCCTTTGTCACTCTTTGGCCAGGAACAAAGCCTGCACTGGGTGGAGGTGCTTCTCACCTCCCCCTGCAGGAACTGTAACACCTGGCGGTGAGCCTCAAAGGCTCACCCCCTTTGTTACAGCACCACCGGGCATCCCAGCTAGTGGAGATGCCCGCCCCTCCGGCCACTGCCCCCACCTTTGGCGGCAAGGCTAGAGGAGATAATGAGAAAAACAAGGAGGAGTCACCCCCCAGTCAGGACAGCCCCTAAGGTGTCCTGAGCTGAGGTGACTCTTACTTTTGGAAATCCTCCATCTTGTAGAAGGAGGATTCCCCCAATAAGATTAGGGTTTTCCCCCCTCCCCACAGGGAGGAGGCACAAAGAGGGTGTAGCCACCCTCAAGGACAGTAGCCATTGGCTACTGCCCTCCCAGACCTAAACACACCCCTAAATTGAGTATTTAGGGGCTCCCAGAACCGAGGAAGACAGATTTCTGCAACCTAAAGAAGAAGAAGGACTGCTGACCTGAAGCCCTGCAGTGAAGACGGAGACGACAACTGATTTGGCCCCAGCCCCACCGGCCTGTCTCCCTACTTCAAAGAAAACTGCAACAGTGACGCATCCAACAGGGTCCAGCAGCCTCCGAATCCTCAGAAGACTACCCTGCATCTAAAGGACCAAGAAGCTCCCGAGAACAGCGGCCCTGTTCAAGAAACTGCAACTCTTTGCAACAAGGAAGCAACTTTTAAAGACCACACGTTTCCCGCTGGAAGCGTGAGACTTTCCACTCTGCACCCGATGCCCTCTGCACTCGTCCTGCGGAAAACTAACACTACAGGGAGGACTCCCCGGCAACTGTGAGCCAGTGAGTAGCCAGAGGTGACCCCCCTAAGCCCCCACAGCGACGCCTGCAGAGGAAATCCAGAGCCTGCCCCTGACCGCGACTGCCTGCTTCAAGGAACCCGACGCCTGGGAGCCACAGCCCCCAGGACCTGAAGGAACCGAACTCCAGTGCAGGAGCGACAACCAGGCAACCCTCTGCCTAGCCCAGGTGGTGGCTACCCCGAGGAGCCCTCCGTGCCTGCCTGTATCGTTGAAGAGACCCCCGGGTCTCCCCATTGATTCCTATTAGAAACCCGACGCCTGTTTGCACTCTGCACCCGGCCGCCCCTGTGCCATGAGGGTGCACTTTCCGTGCCTGCTTGTGTCCCCCCCGGTGCCCTACAAAATCCCTCTGGTCTGCCCTCCGAAGACGCGGGTACTTACCTGCTGGCAGACTTGAACCGGGGCACCCCTATTTCCATTGAAGTCTATGGGGGTCATTCTGACCCCGGCGGTCATGGACCGCCGGGCCAGGGTTGGCAGGAGCACCGCCAACAAGCTGGCGGTGCCCCGCAGGGCATTCTGACCGCGGCGGTTCAGCCGCGGTCAGAAAGGGAAAACCGGTGGTCTCCCGCCGGTTTTCCGCTGCCCTGTAGAATCCTCCATGGCGGCGCAGCTCGCTGCGCCGCCATGGGGATTCTGACACCCCATACCGCCATCCTGTTCCTGGCGGAGGTATGGGGTGTCGTGGGGCCCCTGGGGGCCCCTGCAGTGCCCATGCCAATGGCATGGGCACTGCAGGGGCCCCCGTAAGAGGGCCCCACTTTGTATTTCAGTGTCTGCTTTGCAGACACTGAAATACGCGACGGGTGCCACTGCACCCGTCGCACCTTCCCACTCCGCCGGCACAATTCTGAGCCGGCGTCCTAGTGGGAAGGCTGATTTGCACTGGGCTGGCGGGCGGCCTTTTGGCGGTCGCCCGCCAGCCCAGTGCAAAACCCAAAATACCCTCAGCGGTCTTTCGACCGCGGAGCAGTATTTTGGAGGGGGGAACTCTGGTGGGCGGCCTCCGCCGCCCGCCAGGGTGAGAATCACCCCCAATGTGTTTTGGGCACCACTTTGACCTCTGCACCTAACCTGCCCTGAGCTGCTGGTGTGGTAACTTTGGGTTTGCCCTGAACCCCCATGGTGAGCTACCTTGGACCCAACTTTGAACCCTGTAAGTGTTTTACTTACCTGTGAACTTAACATTTACTTACCTCTCCCAGGAACTGTTGATTTTTGCACTGTGTCCACTTTTAAAATAGCTTATTGCCATTTTTGTCAAAACTGTACATGCTATTGTGATTATACAAAGTTCCTAGAATACCTGAGTGAAATACCTTTCATTTAAAGTATTGTTTGTAAATCTTGAACCTGTGGTTCTTAAAATAAACTTAGAAAATATATTTTTCTATATAAAAACCTATTGGCCTGGAATTTGTCTTTGAGTGTGTGTTCCTCATTTATTGTCTGTGTGTGTACAACAAATGCTTAACACTACCCTCTGATAAGCCTACTGCTCGACCACACTACCACAAAATAGACCATTAGAATTAACTCTTTTTGCCACTATCTTACCTCTAAGGGGAACCCTTGGACTCTGTGCACACTATTTCTTACTTTGAAATAGTATATACAGAGCCAACTTCCTATAGGCATTATCTGTATTAAAAGGTTTTTACAATGTCTAAGTGCAAGGTAATGTGCTGGAATGTTGCCGGCCTCAATTGCCCTTTCAAGCGACAACTACTGAGGGAGGGGATAGCATTGTATAAGCCACAGTTGCTGTGTCTAACTGAGACTCACCTGGCTTATAAGAACTGATTGTTGCTGAAGCATCCTGGTTACAATATCATCATAGGCACCAGCCAATCTTTGTCACTTCAAGGGGTTGCCAAACTCTTTGTTAGGCATCTTGTGTATAAGGTTCTCAAAACTGCTTCTGATCCCAAGGGGAGGTGGGCAATTGCTCAGCTCATCATATCTGGTAAGAAATACATTGTTTGCACTGCATACGGCCCAAACACTGATGAACCAGGGATATTTGACTAATTATGCTTAGAGCTGTTAGACTGGGTGGGTGACTTAAAACTATTGGGTGATTTTAACTGTATAATGACTTTTGTGATAGATACCACTAACCTTTCTGCTCACCCTTGTGTGGAGAACAAGGGCATCTATCCTAGAAATTGCCCATCTGCATGGTTTGATGTATGGAGGACTCTTCATCCTCTTAGGCCAGGGTACACTTTTTTTCCTTCTCTCAAAGACAATATTCCAGAATTGATATGATCTTTATTGGACCTCGGCTAATTCAATCCACTGAAATGGAAGTTTGCCCTAAGATCACCTCAGATCACAACCCGGTTCAGCTCATGTTTCCATTAATTAGTAATGGCAGGGAGCTGCACCAATTCACGTTTCCTTGCTATATCCTCTTTAACCTTGCTTATAGAACCTATCTATCTGGGCTACTCAGGGAGTTTTTAACTTAGAATTCTGGATCAGCTCCTCCTCCCATTGTATGGGATGCTCTGAAGGCATTCATTCAGTGGGTCACTTTACAGCTCATTCTTGATAATATTAAATCATAACAAGAGGTGGTAATCAAGCTGCATCAACAAATATGGGAGCTAGAGCATCAGCATGGTCAAGCAGTTTTACTCAGAAGCTCAAAGGAGCAAGCAATCTATTTCAAGTTAATGGAAAGTCATTGTATGTTAGACTGAGGATTAGGGAGAGGGTTACCACTAACTATCATAAAAACACAATGTTTCAATATGTGTATGGGGAGAATGTTGGTAAAAGGCTAGCCCACCAGATTTCAGAGAGAAAATCTAGGAGCGCAATACAAAGTATGACAGATAATGAAGGTATTCTATATTCTGGCTCTCAAGCCATCGCTGAACAGTTTAGTGCTTTTCACAAGGATATCTACAGCCAGCCTCAACCAATTAGTCAACGGGGACTCAGAATATCTGCAGGTAAGTTGTTTACCTCGCCTGGTATTTACCAGGCCTCGGCTCTGGAGGGAGATATCTCTGTGCTAGAAGTTGAGGCTGCGATCAGAGCTCCTCCGCCTTGGAAGGCAGCAGGGGACGATAACATCCCACTTGAATTCTATTCAATTTTCTGCAAAATTCCTCTTTCAGTTTTAGTACTGCGGGGAGAGATTCCTGCCTTGTGGAACCTTACTAACATTGCTGTCTTTCTAAAGAAAGAGAAGCCAATAGAGGACAGAGGCTCTTACCAGCCCAGCTCTCTGTTCATTTCTGCTGCTAAGATCTTTGGAAACGTGTTAGCTTCCTGGTTGATTCCTTTGGTCCAATATTTGATTTCACCGCAACCGCACAGCTTTGTGCCCGACAGGGATACTACCAGTCATATAAACAATTGGGTAAAAGGATCAGCGTGAGCTGTTGGATGCAGAGAAGGCCTTTTGCTGGTTCACATGGGACTTCCTGTGGGCAGCGATGAAAGCTCTGGGTATTGGCAGAAGATTATTTGCATGGGTACAGTCTCTCTCTACAGAAATCCTAAAGGTAAACTAATCTATGGCCGGAATCGTTATCCACCATTCAGGATTTTTAGGGGCAACCGTCAGGAGTGTCCGCTTGCTCCTCTTTTATTTGCACTTTATATTGAGCCCTAGTTAAAGTCCCTTATACTCAACCAACAATGTTGAGCTTAAAAGCATAGCCTATGCTGACGATGTAGCAGTTTTTAATTCAGATCCACTCTCTACCATCGAGCTAGTGTCAAATAAGGTCATAAGGTTCAGAACTTTCTCCGTGTATAAATTAAATTTAACACGTCTTACTTACTTTTCAATCAGATAATCCAATGCCAGGGACATTGTCCATTGCAACATGTTTAGAAGTGAGCCTTGGTAGCAGAGTGGGCCATTATTTCAGTTAAATGATTAACATCTTGTGTAGTCAGTTTTAGCTAAGATACGCTCATGGAAGCTACTCCCAATTAGTATACTAGACTGCTGCAATTTCATAAAAATTGATGTTTAACCAAAGTTTTTATACCTTTTCCAAGCAATACTGCTTTAGGCCCCAGGCACATTTTTTAAACACCTCAAGGGTGCTATTGGCAGCTTAAGTTGGGGGATATAAAAGGGCCAGGCGAGCTATTTGTTTTATGAAACTCCTGTGCAGCGGGGAGTGTTTTCAACTACCCGACTTTAAGCTCTATGTTTGGGCAGCCTTTGGAGACAGCATCAGGAATTTGCTTATGCATCATGATTCAGACATGTCTATATTGGGCTATCAACTTTCATTATGGTCAGAAAAAAGATGAAAAGTTTTTTTTCCATAGACTGTCCAATCCTAACTACTTCAAGCTGGTCTGGTTTATAGTTCTCAAAGACATTGTTTGTATCTGGGGGGATATTTGTTCCAAGTAATCCTTACCTACCTTACACGCTTACACCACACTCTACGGGAATCCCAAATTTCCCTTAATCTTCCATGATCCAGTGGGCAAGGTCTATGCAGTCTTAAGAGTGGCAATGGCTGAACAGTTGTTTGATTATTGTGGGTTTTGTTAATTTTCTTTCCTCTAGACTTCTTTTTATCTTCACCATTGTTTTTTTTAAAGTATTTACATCTATGTGATTTCTTTCTGTGTGGGTGTAAGCCCCAGACAATTTTTGAAGACTTTGACATCTTGTCTCATCTATACAGGGCACCTGGCAATGCTTCAATTGGAGCACTGTATCAGATCTTTAGTGCTTACATTACCAATGATGGTTTGCTGTTGGCCTCTAAATGGAGTAAGGCGCTCAATTTGGATATTCTCCCCGAAGGGCTCACTGGCACCTTAGAAATTATCAGTCGGTATGTGCATTCTGTCAGGCTATAGCTTCAACAGTTCAAGACCATCTACATGCTCTTTTACACCCCTGACAGGATTTCTAAATGTGCCACAAGTCATGTTTCTGACAAGACTCACTTTCCTCAGTGTGGACTGTCCACAGCAGATATTGTTCATATGTTGGCTAGCTGCTCTGAGCTGCAGGACTTCTGGTCGGGGGAGGCTCACCTGCCCATATCACACCTTGGATATGGTTTTCAGTTACCCACTCAAGAGATTATGATGGCTCACATAAACCATTGTAACTCCTGGCAAACCCCATTGATGTCAATCACAATTATTACTGCTCGGCTATGCATAGTGAGATCCTGGATGAGCTCCCTTCCCTCTAACGGACCAGAGTGGTGAGCACTTTTATGTCAGATATACAAATTTCAGTTGGCTATTTCCAAGGTTACATGCATCAATGTCATAAAACTCTTTCGTTGAGTCTGGCCCGGCTTCAATTAATATTGAGAAGTGCTGTTCTATAATCATCATACCTTGTACTTATTTTCATTGTCCTTTTCTTATTCTTTCTATTTTTCTTATTTGTTTACTCTCTGTAGTTGACTATCCTGATTGTTTCTTTGATTTTCATTACCTTTGACTCATGAGTTTAAGTTTGTAATAATATCTGATCATGACAGACTCTAAATAAAAAAATAAAAACTGCACATACAAATGCAGTCTGCCAGAATAATTGGCTGTGCCAATGCTGTTTAAAGTTTCTTTTTGTATGTCCTTTTTGCCACTTGTGTGCTCTTTAGCCTAAATGAGAACCTAAAGAGCTTGAGGTGTTATGATATGTTATGATTCTCAGCAGACTGAAGAGTAGAACAAGATGGGTTGTGCGAGGTTGGTAGGCAAAGAATTGGATCAATTAAAATACTATGGCAATACCTTCATATAGGGGCTCTAAACAATACTGTGGGCCAGCCTCTTTGATGTCTGAAAGAGGAAAAATATTGTATACTAAGACGTCAAAATGCAGGTGCCAACCTTAAGTCCTTGTGCGAGGTATAGGAAGTGGTCATGGTAGAGACTGGTGAAGGGACAGTGCAGTACTTCGAATTCCTGACAGTAGAATATTTATCAGGGGCTTGGTGAGTAGATTGTGAGGCAAGAAGGAAACAAAAAATGTTGAGCAGAGAACATCTGGCAAAGACGTCAATTGAGATCACAAATATGGACAGACATGTATGCCTATTAGTGTTAATCTGGTGGGTAATCTTAATTAATTATTGGAACACTTACTGCCTCATTGAAGTGATTATGGGTTCTTCAGTAAAGCACATTGTAGTTGCAGAGGTGCACATGCACTGAAGCCTCATTGCAACTATCCCAACTATCCAACCTGCAACAAAATGAGGCCAACAACTCTAGGAGGCAATGGAATGGGATTGCCTGGTTTGCAGTGAAAGCCAGAGGCAAAGGGCAAAAAAGGTGTTTATCGATTTTGCGGGTGGGAGGCTTCTTTGAGGTAGATGGTAGTGTAGATGGGTTTTCAGTTTAGTCCTGGAATATAAAAGCCTTTTCCTGTTTCTAATATACAAGAGAAGGTTGTTGTAAAGGTATTTGGTATTGGCTGACAATCACCATGGCACCACTGGTATCTTTTGGAAATGCTGAGTTCAGGAGGGGGAGACACAATTGCATTTTCTTTGTATTGGCGTTGAATCCAGAGCAGAACCTTCAAGGTACTTGATGGTGAGATGAATTTTGAATTAAGTCCTGACCGACCTAGAGAGTCAGTGTAATCTGTGAGAGTTGGAGAATGAGCTGGTACATTTTAAGCCATAAATCAAACATAAAGAGTAACACTCTACTTTTTGTTACTTAATAATTGGATATCCTGGCACACAGGGACAGGGAGCGTAGAACTTAATCTAGATGGAGCTAACCAGGTCACGCACCACCATTCGGTGGTATTTTGTATGAAAAAAAAGACTTTGTGGTGGTAAAAGGACATAATTATCAATTTGGAAGATGAGGATGCAGTCAGTGACCTACATGAATCCTAGGTTAATCAAAGTGGATTCCCTTAAATTAGGTGTGTGATGGTACACACTGCCTGACAGAAATACCTTGTGCCAAAGCAAGTTATGCTCTAATTATTTAAACTAAAAAAAAATGTTTATCGTAAGGAGCTATTCTGGATATATTGTAATTGCCCACCACCATGTTGTAAGGTACAGTTTAACTGCATGCTTCACAGTTTGAAGCACTGTAATCACTGCTGTTGTTCAACCAGCTTAATCTAAATGCATGTATGAGCTAGGGTAACATTGATAAAGATTGCAGATGTCATAAATGCTCTACAAATTGCCTCTCATATTTAGATGTCTTTATTTTGTAGAAAAATATATTGTTAGTTGTATCCCTGAAGGAAAGGAATACTACCTTCAAATTCATAGGGATTTTATAAATGAAATTAAGAGATGAAGGATGTATTTGAAAGAAACAACAATGATGGAGTTGGATTGAAAATGGCAGGCTGAGCCCCTCCTTCTCACTGCTCCACTGAATGCTGATGCCTGCCTACTGCACCACCCAGCACTGAACCGCAATGAACTGGTGACGCAGCTGACCCACCGGCAACTTGAGCCTTTCACCCCGACCACATATGTGGTAGCTCTGCAGTTGAGGCAGGAGCATTTTGATGCCATTTCTTCATAGACTACGGCGGTCTGTCTCTGGCAATATCAGCAGCTGCTTAAGGCTCCCTGTTGGCAGTATGGCTCCACCGTGCTCGTCTGCGTTTTGTGGCAGGTAAGGGGCATGCAACCTTGTGAAAGCCCATGGAACACCAGAAGTGGCAGCAGAAACTGCCAGGGGAGAACACAGAGGACAGTCCCAGTGCACAGGTGATTGGCCACACATCCCAAGTTGGTCACCCAATTCTGAAACTCCTGCAAGCCAGTAGAGCAGAGAGCCTGCTTCAGGCACAAACATATTCTTAGGAGACTTCTAATTCTGGAGAAGAGACTACGCTGGTGGATGTATTAAAGCAGCAGCAGCCCCGGCTGGGAGGACTGGTTCTTATCTTGCCATTTCCTCCACTGACTGTAACATTGTAACATCAGACATTGAATCCAAATGTCTGCCACACTGTCTCAATCCCCCCTCGCTACCTCCTGCCCCCAAGACATCATCTCAACAGGCTCATAGGGGTCCACTGGAACTGGTACCGACAACACTTCCAGGAATGGTCCTGGCTGCTGACTCTGTGAGTACACTGGGGACCACTATTGGGGACAATGAGAGTGGCAGCCATGCTGCAGCAGAAGGTGTAGTTTTGAGGAATACACTCAGTCTTAAGGTAGTGCCTCCAGCTCCCGATCCTGCTAAATCATTATCTTCTCCCCCCAGCTTCAGTCTTATATTCAGCCCTCGCCTACACAGGGGATGCTAATGAGGGAGCTGGTACTACAGAAGTTATTCAGGGAGCAACTGAGAGGACCCGTAGAGTGTCTTCACTTAAATAAGATAGTCGGCCTTCTCGAATTGGCCAGTGGAAAGCCAAAACACTCAGTGATGCTCTCAAGGGCTCTCAATCCAAGGCTGTGGCCACACGGACTTGGTGGACAGCCAATTGCATTACAAAAGGCAGTCCATTAATGGATTCGGTGATGTCCAAGGGTGGGGTAAAATCCTTAATATACCACTTGTTTTCTGCTAGCATGGAGGGTCAATCGCTGTCAAAGGGGGAGAAGTGGCATTCAGGGAGGCTGTCTATCTCAGCTTCCCTCAGCTCTGAAGCTAATCTCCTCTTGGGTCTAGCTCTGACTCTCCATGTACCTCTCTCTCCACTACCCCCCTCCTGGGATTTATGAAGATACCATTGCAATTAATGGTGCACAGTATCCAACTTTGTCAGTAATCTTACAGATACTACAGGCACAGCAGGTGGAGGTGCATGAACATTATGCACAAGTTAGAGCAGATAATGCAATAATCTAACAATCTTTAGCCGAAGTTACTAGTAAAGTGTCTGCCCTCTCCACAGGGATGGATGAATTACAGCAGCAAGTGGCTAATGCAGAAGAAGTGGGCACAGCCACGGTAAAATCTGTCAAGGACCATGGTTGTCTCTTGGATCTGACCCAGACTAAACTTGAAGACCTAGAGAATCTTCTGAGGAGGAATAACCTGCAGATATTTGGTGTACCTGAAGGGAAACAAGGTGAAGATCCATGGCAATTCATCATGCAGCTGTACCAACACGGCTCTTTGAAATGCCCACCTGGCACATCCTCGCCCCATCCTAGTATATGTAGGCAACTTTTTGCTTCAACAGGCTATCTCACTGAAAGACCATCCTGCTTCACCCATGAAGGATGACTCTATGCTTGTCTTTGTCTGATCAGATCTGTGCAAATCTACTATGCACAGGCGTTGGAAACTCTGTCAGTTGAATGACCCTCTGAAGGTTGTTGGGACTTAAGTTTTTTTGCAGGAGCCAGCCAGGCTCAAGATTGTTAACAATGGTTGGATTCAGATTTGTCTTGCAGAACAGGATACTGTGCAGGCCCCATTAATGCTTACTGCTTGTCTGCTTTACTGTTGACAATGCTGAGTTTTCTGGTGTAAGCCTATTTATAATAGCTCCAAGCTAGACTTTTCTTGCCTCAGGTTTCACTATGTTTACTTTTTTTTTCTCTTCTTTTTTCACTCGGGCGGTGGGGGGGTAACAGGGTGGCATTCAAGGGGTATGGGGAGATAGTCTCGCAGGGCTTTCTCATCCATCAACAGCCATAAGGTGGAGGTGATTCCCTTCTTTGGACATGGGAGGGGCTCACCAGCATTGTGGGGGTAAGTAATAAGGCTGTGCAGTCAAATCTCCTATGGTTGGGTTAGGGGTGTTGTAGGGGAAACAGGACAGAATGATCAAGTATTGCACTTGGAATTAATGCTTTTAGGGGGGACTAATGCTTTTAGGGGTACACAAGGAGGACTATTTTTTGTAAAGGGTTGTCGGCACAACGTGAAGGGTATTGCTAAAATGACCTTATTAATGTGCATGTGCTGGAATGTATCCAGCCTTGACTCATCCAACAAAAGTCAGTTAGTACGAGAGGAGGTGTATAGTCAGCATCTGCTATCTTTAACAGAGACCCATCTTGCTTATAAAGATCATTCTTTACTTACACAACTGGGCTACAACACCATTATAGATACCTCTCAGTCTGTCTCCAAAGGGGTGGTTGCTATTATGGCAGTTAAGAATTTCAGAGAATAAGGTACTGAAGACGGCTTCTGATCCGAGGGGGAGATGGGCAATCATGCAGTTGGTAATACATGGTCAGAAGTTTGCTGTCCATTCTAGTTATGGGCTGAACGTGGATGATCCTGGAATGTTTGATAAGCTCTGCCTTGAGCTGCTGGACTGGTCCGGAGAGATGCTATTAATGGGGGACTATATTTGTGTGATGGATTATAGCATCGACTCTACCAATCATCACACTTCCACTCTCATGGTAATAATTAGGGTATCTCTCCAGGATCTTGGATGCTTGCACAGGCTGACAGATATTTGGAGCGCGTTACATCCAGCAACCCTGGGTTATACTTTTTTATCTCCACATAAGCATAATTCAAGAATCGACATGGTATTTTCTAAAGGACATCTGGTACAAGATGCTGAAATGGAGAGTTGTCCTAAAAATATCTCTGATCACAACCCCATAATTTTGTCAATCAAAATGGGTATTGTAAGGGGAGAACAGCATTAATTTTCATTTCCTGGAGACCTTCTTACTAACCCCGATTACTGTAAACTCATAGCGGGTTCTCTCACTGAATTTCTGGGTGTTCATATAGGTACAGCTTTGCCTCTGGTGGTGTGGGATATAATGAAAGCTTATATCAGGGGTGTTACAGTGCAGTTTATTTTTAGTAAACACAAAAGCATGCTAACACTGCTAGACAGCTTGGTCAGACAGTTTCACAACTGGAAGCTCTGCATGTTAAGGCTATAAGTACTGGTCGCCCTGATGGATGAGCTCTCTATCTTCAACTGATTAACGAACCATCCCTTCTAGTGCAAATTTTGAGGGAGAAGGTAGCTGCTAGTTATTCTAAAAGTAAGGCCCTCCAATATGAATATGAAGAACAGGTGGGAGGGGTCCCAGCACACCAAATCTCAGATAAAAGGGCTAAATGCTTGATTCAGTATATTAAACATAACAATGAAATGGTCCATACTAACCCTTGGGCCATTACAGAGCAGTTCTGCCTTTTTTTTATCAGGAATTGTATAGCCAATCTCAAAAATTGAGTATGACCTGGCTCAAGGCGTATATTCAGTATAGCAGACTTCCATGCTTAGGGGAATCTTAAATGTTGATATCACTGTCGAGAAAATAGAGGATGCTCTGGTGGCATTACCATTGGGTAAGGTTGCAGGGGAGGATTCTATCCCTTTGGAATTCTATAAGGTTTTTAAAGATACTACAGTTTCCACCGCCTTAGCGTGATACAAAGTATTGATAAGAATGGTGAAGTGCCTAGCACTTGGAATATGCCCAATATTGCTATAATCTTGAAGAAGGATAAACCATTCGAAGAGATGGGACCATACCGACCCATCTCTCTGATCAATGCTGATGCCCAATTTTCAAAAAATTCCTAGCAATGCAGCTTGCTCCCCTCCTTGCAGATTTAGTTTCATAACAACAGCAACACAGTTTCATTCCTGGCAGACACCACTAGCCATAATAACACAGCAATTGCTGCTTTTGATGTGGCAGAAAGACCAGGAAAAAAGCTGGGAATTATATTACTGGATGCCACAAAGGCTTTTGACCATGTGCTTTGGGACTGTCTGTGGGCTAGGATGGGGTCTTTTGGGGTCGGTGACCGTTTTTGTAAATTAGTGCACTCTTTATATAGGACTCCATGTGCCAAGCTTGTCTATTTTGGGATCTCCTTGCTACCTTTTCAGATTCAACGAGGCACCTTGCAGGGGTGCCCGCTCCCCCTCTTTTGTTTGCTCTGCACCTCGAACCTTATTTGCAATCACTGCTGAAAAGTGGTGGAATTTGGCCTATAGTCTCTTGAGTCCTCAAACTCAAAATCAGCGCCGATACTGTCGATGTCGCTATATATTTGATCAATCCATCTAATGTCATGAAATGCATGATTGAAAACGCAGACCAGTTTTGCTATAAATTAAATATAGCCAAAACTTAATTGATGTTGAATTTCAGGCCGCAGTCCCAATTAATGGGGTAGTTTCGGAGGCTACTTACCTGGGTATAAAACTTAGTGCGCAGCTTGATAATATCTTCAAGCTAAATTATGAGCCCCTGTTGCAATCAGTTGTCTCTAAATTGCAGCCTTGGAAAAGGCTTCCGATACGTATTATTGGCCGCTGCAATATCAAAAAAATGAACAGAGTTCCTAAATTCTTGTACTTAATCTAGGCAAATTCATTCTTCAAATGGCTTGAAGGAGCAATAAGTAGCTTCATTTGGTAATATAAGAGGGCTCGACAAGCTCTGCGATCTCTAAAGTTTCCATACAGGTGGGGGGGTTGCTGTTACAGTTACCAGATTTTAAGTTGCTTTATTGAGCATCGTTTGCTGGCCGACTTTGCAATTTGTTTACATTAATCGAATCAGATCAGTCAATTGGGATATGAATTGGCATTGGGATCTGATTGTAGGCTTTTTTTCTACAGGTTAGTGGACCCCAGTTTTTATAAGCGGTTAGATTTAAGTTCATTAAGGATATCATTTACGTTTGGTGGGAGAATTTGCTAAGTTTTCTCTAGTGTTAATACACTGTAATATGCCATTATGGGATAACCCAGCATTCCCAGAGGTAATTCATGACCCTATCTGCAGTGCTTGGTCCCGATTAGGGGTGGAAACTGTGGAGAAGCTGTACGATCTGAATGGACTACATTTGTTTGTTGGGCTTCAAGCCTCTTACGACATTCCCCAACATGTTTTTTTAGTACGTGCAGCTAAGGAATTACTTTTTGTGTCAATGCAAGGCTCTTACTGACTTCGTAGTCTCTAACATCATGACATACATGCATAAAACAGGGAGGAAATCCCTAACCAGCATGGTTTATCCTCAGGTCTGCGAGTACAAGATGGATGATGGCCCACTTCTAGCTGCTAAGTGGAGTAAGATGCTCTCCTGTGAGATTGTACCATCAGAGTATACAGTGCTGTGGAGATGGTGGAGAGGGTGGTGCAATCTGTTAAGCTCAAACGTCAACAATTCAAGACTATCTGTATGCTATACTCTATACTAGAGTAAATTATGAGGTGGTGTGGGAATCCCGGAGTTGATAAAACCAGCTGCCCTAAGTGGGGCTGTTCTGCTGCTGACATTCTTCACATGTTTGTTACATGTCCAGCTCTACAGGAGTTTTGGATAGGGGTCAGTGAACTGACAGCATTATGTTGTGGTTTTGAAATATAATTTACTCCTAAGGAGATAATGATGGGATATAGGATGGAATTGTGATTCTGGTCTAAAATAGCTGTGTCTTGGCAAAACTCTGCATTGCTAGATCCTGGGTGTCTTCAGTTCAGCAACGGGTTACGGAGTGGTGGGCTAACATTCGGCAGATACACAAGTCTGAACTCGCTCTCAGCAAAGTAAGGGGTACTCGCTTGCTTATGAAGTTTGATAGACCCTTGGCAGGGTTTCACTGGGATCCATGGAATAATCTGCAAACCTAACTGCGCCTATGTCTGTTTCTATAGCCTTCCTCTTTCTTCTGATTTTTTTATTTTGTATCTCTGTCTATGGTTTGTACACAGCCCCATCCGATAGTGGTTGATTATTGTGTTTTCATGTGTGTACTCAAGTGATTATAACTGGGGTTACCCCTCAAATGTTTTTTTACTCTTTTTTTGTATTTGTACATGTATTGGCTGATTCTGACAAAAATTTAATAAAATAAAATAAAAAAAAGAAACAACACAAAGATAAAAGTAAACAAAAACAAGAAATTAATAAATATGAATATAAACAGAATGACATGAGTGGCCATAGATCACTTAAGAGTGCATGAACGCATTAGATCTGAATGTCTAATCATCAGTTATTGATATTATTGGGAGGTGTTCTCAGATGATTGCGCTGTGAATTTATATACGATTGTTAAAAAACACTTTACAATAGAGTGCACTCCAAAAGTAAATCAATAAATCATTCTAAACATCTCGCATTACAATGTAATTCAAAAACAGAGACTAAATATTGAAATGAATACAACGCTTTTCTAGGCATGCACAATTATTATTAGATATGTATTTAGACTAGTTTGATACAACAATACATATGCAAAACGACGAAATTAACATCCATGTGCAACAAGCCGCTCATATTTTGATATGTAAAGGAGCATGCATCACATAAATGTGCTATGATTAGGATTGTTATGTAGTAGGTAATACAGGTATGGATTAAAACAAAATGATGAATAGAGGACTGCTGTGCTCACGCCGGCGCACTGTCTATGTTTCCAAGGTATGGCAAGTCTGTCAGGCACGTGCCTTCTGTGAATCGCTGGAATACGGACATATGTGCTATTAGCAAGAGCAGCCGAGGAGCGCAATTCAGTATTTTCTCTCTTTCTCTGAATGGATTTAGATACAGCAGACCACACACAAGAATATGTCACTGATCGTCTTAAAAGTTCCAGTTACAACAGCTGATACTCTTGTTTTAGCCAGCTGAATGTTTTGTTATAATGGTTAACGGATGTGTGATCTGCAACACGTTCTTTGCTGGAAGTATTTTATTCTAGTAATAATACTGTCAAATGACATCAGTGTGTGATGTTTACGAATGCACCTCTGCCTATTCCAGGGGTTCTAGGTACTGTACTATTATCAAAAGTCGTTCTCCTGTTCACATGAGCTCAGTTGTGCACCTGCTCTTATTTTTATATGAATCTAACCACGTGACAAAATATTTGAAAGTCGTGTGAAGAAGGGTATGCATTTGGCCATTGCTGATATTGTCGAAATCATCTCCAGCGTCAATTTCAGGAGTTTACCTATCAGACTGATTGCATGCTTCACAAACTAATAATCTTTCTTTTGTCAGCAAATCCTTTCAGGCTGTTATGGCATGCGGGTAAATGTAACACCAGCGATACCTAGTAACTACTAGTTGCTTTCCGCAGCATTGACATGAATGTATTTCATGTGTGGCTAAAAGATTTTTGAGCATATTAGGCGCAGGAGTGAACTAAACTGAACCAAAAAGTCCCCTGCAGGGAGCAGATATCCCCACAACCATTTCACAGGAAGGGGGTTGGTCACACTATGCATATAAAGTCAATAGGGATGGAGAAAGAAGAAAGCTAGTTTAAGTCAAGCCAGAATGTCGCTGGAGGCTGGAGTGTCAGTGCTCAAAGCCAACAAAGGGCCAAGAAAGATGGAGCTCTTGTGCTCCTGAAAATAACGTCTGGTTAAGTAATCGGTGGAAGGCAGCAGTCAGGATACCAGGTTGCTTTTGATGAACAAGAAATAACCTCAGACATTTTCTCGTGTAGTTTTCTTAGTGATTACTCTAACGAAAGCCAGTTTAAAATATTGAGGGCCAGATTTAGGAAGATTTGATGCAGCGTGAATCAGCAAGACAACTTGCTGCACGGGCCACATGGAGAGGGCAGGAATGCACAACATTTACTAAGATATTGCGTTTCTGCTCTCTCCTTGAGCTGGTGCACACACTGTAGCCTAGCACCAGCTGGGTAATCCACTGGGCTAGGCCACAATGTGATTGACAAAGTGCCAAGCCAATGGCTGAAAAAACCTGGACAAAGAAACCTGCTGGTGAAAGGGCCAGACCTAAAGCCCATTTTATGCATTGTTTTAATACCAGGTCTGTTGGACAGCTGTGCGGCCAAACCCCCAGACCTAAAAATGATCTATTTTTATAGTAGAGTGATAACCACTGAACACTCACCATTGCACCAAAACATCTACATTTTTATATTCAACAACATTATGTAGCTCATTCCTATACTCTTGTGATCTTGATGGAAACTGCGGCCAAAAATAACGACGATAACACAATATTGTTAAGTTGGGTACAGGGATTACAACTAATTACCTGCGTAAACCTCTTCCTAAAAGTAGGCTAGCTACTTTGTATAAAAGACGTGAATTACAATACATTGGTATCTGACATTTAACCTAAGTGTTGATTTTAAAAAGAAAAAAATCACCATAATGTGTTAATATCTTATTTAGCTGGCCCTAAACTAAATATTCAGCAACACATCTTCCAAAACCTATATATAATTTGTGGGTGTAATGGTAACCTTAAGGACCTACAAGTCCTCGATCTTTCTAAATTTTATTGAAAACCTATAATGCCACCCAGAAATGATACCCATACACGCAAAACACATACGTATCTAGATTAACACGATTCCTGATTGTTAACACACAGGGGGACTGTGGCTATTTGAAGAACATTGACTTGATGAGGCACTTTCTATGACCAACTGGATCCACATTCACAAACCCTTATCTTAAAACGCCTATCAAAATAAGAGCTTAAAACAGAAGGAAAACATGCAGATGAAGTTCTTAAAAATGGGAAACTCTCTATGATGTATGCTATGGTGTGTAAATGAAATTTGGTGGACAAATGTGTTTTCAGACGTGGGAGATGTGAAAAATGACCACCACCGTGATGTTTCCTGATGGTATACTCACGGGAGAAAGTTTTGAGAATTAGTGCATGTAGGTCCCTAAAGCTTTGAGCCTCTCTTGCAGCTGTAAAAAAGAAACAAACATGATCCAAACATGATACGGAATTGATCACTGGTATTACATAACATGAACATAAAGAAACATGGCACCAGTCAGTGGCGTAGCGTGGGGGGTGCAGGGGGGGCCGGCCGCACCGGGCGCAACATCTGGTGGGGGGGGCGCGCTCGCGAGTGCTAAAATCCACGGGTTAGGGGGCGCAAATTACTTGCCTTGCCCCGGGTGCTGACAACCCACGCTACGCCACTGGCACCCGTACATAAAGAAACCTGGCACCAACGAAGAAGATTCCGCTCATCCTGTTGCTTGTTAAGTATGTGAACACCTTCACGAGATATGGTTCAAGATAAGTAAAGATAAAGAGGTGAGTATGGCAGAAGTTTCAGAATACAATTCAGGAAGGCTGCTGGTAAATAAAAGGTGAAAGTGGGAGATAGCTTATTACTGCATTTATTGTGCACAAAACTGTAACTGGCTTTGTTTTACGCAGAACACACATATTGTGAGTCAGAAGAGAAAACCTAGCAACCCTACTAAGTTTTTTAGATTTCAGACTAAAGCTAAAGTGTTCAGGATGTAAATCCCATACATATAGCTGAAAAAAGAAAAAATGTGTATCAAAAGTGAAGAAATTAACATCACCAATGTAGACCATAATCACACAACATGCAATCGTGAGCTATAAAACAGGCAGAACGTGTAAACATCTTTTATGCCATAATGAGCTTCCTAAATATCTCAAACATAGACAGAGACACACTGTGTAAGAAGAAATTAGAGGCACTGCAGCTTTGATAGAAATAAGAAACAAGTATTAGTGTTTACAAACCTACGTTTTGTGCATTTTCATTGAGTTTGACAGACACATGGCCAGGTTTAGCGCTCGAGGCGCGATGTAGAACAGGCTTTTTTGGCACCCCCCCACCTGATGACCACCTATCAGAATCACACACTATCACCCGGCAAATGTGCCCCTTATCTCTCTATAGACTACTGTTGTAACAAAGGCCCCCGCAGCCCCTACAGTGCCAGGTAGGGGCAAGCTCCTGGTGGCCCCTCCTCAGCATAGTACACAGTGCAGGGGCAGCAGACCCCTAACTGGATCCAGGGAGGAGGGGGCCCCTACAAGTACTTTGCAGGGGCCCCCTTCAGTATCATTAGGCCACTGCCATATCCCACCTTTCACATACATCCATTTGTTTTAAAGCGCTTGTAAAGGCTGGCTTTACTAATCCACTCAGTTATCCACATAAACTATAGTTTTGTTCTTTGCAGCAGGCATATTAACCCTCTATGCTACTTTATGGCGAGTCAAAGTTGCCCTAGACAAAACTCCCATCTTTTCCTAGCAGGGACATTATTCACAGAGGTATCTTGACGTTTTAATTGTTTCCTGAAGGCTAGGCACACAAGGAACTTTTCAGCAGGTGCTTTTAAATCGCAGGTTTCGTAAGTTATTGCTAAACAGAGAGCCCCCCTGAGGTCAGTGCTCCCCAATCCAGGTCAGCACCTGGTGCAGCCACACCGCTCGCACCGCCCTAAAGTCGGCCCTGGACAGACGTATACTACAACACAGTTGAAATATATCCACTATTAGTACAAATGAGAAGGTTTTATGCAAAAATACTATACAAAAAGCCAAGACAAAAAAAAAATCACATCTGCAATAATCATATCACAGACTGAATTTTAAAACAGTCCATAAGGCAGGCAGGATTATTCAATATTAATTTAAATTTTGGACAGCTTTGCTAACACAAAATGTACAAATTCATCTGAAATAAACTAGCATTTTAAAAGCAGCACATCACTGTATTCAATTTCAAGATTATAATTTTTCTAAGATGTATATGGATTTACCATTGGAAAAGGAACACAACAGCAGAGCGTAAGTTATATTTTATTAAATATATATTTTTATTTTTATATATATTAGATATTTAATAGCATACATCTGCAATCCTGGCGGACGTTAATCTTTATTTTAATATAAAACTATCTGCAATCTCTAAACAAGCTTGCCTGTATTTTCCTTGTTTGAGTTGGATTGTAACACCTCCAGCCTTTTGTAATAACACAGTAAACGTAAAAAACCTATAATAATGACATGGTTAAGGTGCTCAACTGTATTAAATTATTACACTTGAGTTACGATGTCACAATGCTGGCTGCCAGAGCCAGCAACCAAGGTAATAAGTGAAAAACACAGAGTATAATTACAATTATGGTTTAAACAATGAAACGAGAACTGGAATTTCATTCTCCTGATTTGTTTTATCTAACATGAACAATGATCAGCAGAAAAGAGTTATTGATTGCAACATGTTTTATTTGCATGCTAAGAGTCTTTGTAGGAAAGATACAATGGCCCTCATTTTGACTTTGGTGGTCTCTTTGGTGGTTCACAAAAGACCGCCAAAGCCTTGGGTGCCAGAAGACCGCCAGTGCTGCCAGTCTTCCACCCACCATATCACAGGAACTGCCAGATTTCCGCCACACTTTGGGCAGAAATCCAGTAGTAGTTGTGCTGGCGGGCAGAGGCGCTTGAACGGTTCCACCACCGCCCAGCCCCGCCAGTAGGGCTACACCAGCCGTATTATGGGGAATAATACAGCCTGGCGCTGTCCTGCTGGTGGGGTGCTGCCGGCATTAGAAGCGCCCATTTTCCGTTCCCTGCCGGACGACCTTCTCCCTGGACCAGGTTAGGTGATCTTTTGTCAGGGGACGGAGTGTGAGGGTGGGGC
The DNA here is from genome assembly GCF_031143425.1 of Pleurodeles waltl. Taxonomy (NCBI): domain Eukaryota; kingdom Metazoa; phylum Chordata; class Amphibia; order Caudata; family Salamandridae; genus Pleurodeles; species Pleurodeles waltl. Next base: position 689,338,105 of record NC_090438.1, read on the forward strand.
GTGTTGTGCGTGCGTGTCTGAATGTTAAAGTGAGTGTGTGTCTGCATGTAAGTGTGTATGCATGTGTGTATGAGAGTGTGGGTGTTGTCGTGAATGTGTATCTGCGTGTGAGTATGTGTGCTTGAATGTGTGTATTAATGGAGAAGTGAATGCGTGTATGGATGCATGTGAATGAATGCGTGTATGTGTGGTGCGCGTGGATGTCTGTGTGCATGTATGCGGGGAAAGGGATGCTGTGCCTGAAGGGGGTGGGGAAGGGGCGCTGTGTCTGAAGCGGGCGGGGAAAGGGGGGTGCTGTGGTTGAAGGATGGGTCTAGTGCTTGCTGGGGGTGGGGAGTCATCTATGGGTGACAGACAAGAAATTCCCTGTCACCAGTAGCATATCCACCATGGTTTTCATGGCGGTGCTACAGCCATGGAAACCATGGCGGACAACCAGCTCCTAATCCCGCCGGTGGCCTTCTGTGTACTGCCGGGTTGGAGATGATCATCTGCGGCCAGGCCGGTTCCGACCGCCATGGCTGTATGAGTGGAGGTATGGTGGGTTGGCAGAGGCCAACCTGCCACACTCATAATGTGGCGGTCTGCATCGACTGCCTGTTAGCTGTGGGACAGACACATTTACCCTGGTGGTCAAAAGACCGCCAGGGTCGAAATGAGGGCCAATATCTCTGCGGGTTTGCACATATTCTCAACTATAACATTTTACTCTGACTTCTATTAACTGATTCTAATGTATTACTGTAACAAATTACTAACTATTTTTAGTGTGTGTAACATTGTACTACATATTTTGCTTTTATGCATGTCTGCAACTATACTATTTTTTCATTTGAAAGACCAAGGATTTAACAGGTTTATTGGAAAGAATATAATATGACCATGTGTTATACGAAATAAAATATGTTCTGTAGTACATTAAAACATATTTCAAGTCACCTCAGTGTTCCATGACCCTATAAACAAACTCATTCTTTGGGCTCATTCCTCAATATTGTCAGAGAACTCCTCCATGACCTGAAATACCCTTATAATGCACCACAGGGGCTACTTTATACTATATATAATCCATCATTGATTAATTTTATGAGTACATTCAAAGAAAATGAAAGCTTAAATTTCTATCATGTTTTTAACGTCTATGTTTTAATCATCATACACTCTCATGTAATTATTATACATTTTAGATTGTGTAGGTTAATGTTCCAGGCACTCTTTTGTGGCAAGCTACATAGCCAATAGCCTTGCCCAACTAAAGTGCGAGTACAAAATTGTAATTAGTGCACCAAATGTGCCTGTCCCAATCTTTGTTGGGAATATTATCCCTGACAAATGTAGCCAGAGAAAATTGCAGCAGTGTGGTGTAGTAGTTACCACACATACCAAAATTATCTGCGCCCCTCTCAATGAGGCATGAAATGCTTGTCAAGTGTGCTCCCTGCAGCCCCAGATCCGAAAGGATTGCATACCGATTTATGGCATTGCATCCCAATTTGTATGACTTGCTCCAAAAGAACTTCTGTCACTGGATGTGATCCTGTAAGAGGCACCTCTTTCATGCTGTCAGTTCTAACATTGTGCTGGCTTGCCCACTTGCCAATAGGAGGGAACCCATAAAAAAAGATCATACACAGCCCTCTTCCGTCTCCCAGTTGTTCCATAGTCAGTTAGGATGAAGAACGATTATGATGCAGAGAAAGCACAAGCTACCTAAGAGGGTCAAAACCAACAGTTATACACTCAGCCCTTACTATTCGGGTTCAGGGCAAATTGAGAACTAATGAACTTAGCCCACTAATGAGAGATTACAAATTTGAACATGGTGGACAGGCACATTGAAGATTTGGATTGTTCTTCTGTAAATGTTTAATCCCATTTTTCTTGATGCACCGCATAAGCAATTTGGAGCACCTTAATGTTTGATTTATGGAAATTGATATAATTTTATCAACTATGCATCATTCTCAGCAATTGAATTGTCTGGACTTCATTTTCTTCTGCTCTTTGTTTCTATCCATGCATGGGATTTAATCATGTAAGCAACTTTGAATACTTTATATTCAAGTGACTTATTATATAACTAAGCAACAAATGTTGTGCCTAACCGGCAGGACAGTGTTTGTTTGAAAAAGAGATAAACACAGATCTATCCACAGAGTATTTTTACTTTGTTGTCACTGGTTCGTCCACTTTCTCACTGATTCATCTTCAGATTCTTATGTCACCACTTCATCAATCATGTTCTCATGCAGTACTCTATAATACGATGCACTGAGGAAAATGCAAAGTGATAGGTTGAATGAAAAACTATTCCCAGTCATTGGTAATTACTCTGGTCTGCATTCTAGTCCATAATGTGTTGCCTACTGTTCCACTTCAGACAGGGACCATCCTTGGTTAAATCAGCCGTAGTGCTGCTCCAGCAGGAACAGTCCTACCTGAACTGTGGGACAAAGTCACCAACCCTTAACTGGTTTCACCCTACTATGCACAGCATTACTGTTTTCAAAGCATTACTACAAATAGAAATTTACTAGCTATGCTCTCATTTTTTCCTCGAATATTTGAGTTTAAATACTTGTTAGAAAATCTAGAACAAAGTAAATGTACTATGAATTTATTTTACGAATCATTGAAGTCTAAATGTCACCACGAAATATCAAGAGAACATAAAGTACTGAAAAATAGGAAAATATATGGGGATTAAGCAATTAATGCAATTTTTCTCAATATGAGCTACAGATTGTTCTGATAAACAAGGTTTCATTGTGATAATTTCTTCGGAAATCTCGTTGTAAAGACTCTTGTTATTGTAACAAGACTGCTGGATTCAGGCGGCAGCACCACAGAGCACGGGCGACTGATCCTGCGTCATGTGATAGCTGTCGGCCTAACCCTTCTAGCCAGCTAGCAGCACTTCACCAGTACCCGAGAGAAAAGGTGATTTTTGGTAGCCCTTCACAACTTTGGGCACCTGAAGTTACTTTTTTTTGCAATATATGCTCTGTAATGGTGAATGCATTTCATATGCTCATGGACATAATGTTGTAGAACTCAGGTGATCCGTCCTCCGTACCATTACTCATTTGAAGCAAAGAGAAACAAACTTTTGAATCTGCTATTGAATGCAAATGACACTGTGTGATCTACATCGGTTTTCCTAAATGTACACACATACAACTGCTATAAATCCTTTGATTGTGTTGCCGAAAACCTTTCCAAGAATTCCCTGCTTAACTGATAGACTGAAACAGTATCATCGTCATCATACAGCAAGGTCTGATCAGCAAAGAGAAAGCAACCTTCCTTAAGTATCCATAAGAAATTAGCAGCTCTATACACATACACTGGCACTTTGAGTTGCCATAAACTGACTCCAGGTTTGGAATCCTTTCCTGGCATTAAAGACTTCACAATGACCTAACAACATGTTGGTAGTCTGAAGGGCCCTGACTCACAATACAATGTTCTAATCTGCAAGTATGTAGGCCTTGTAAATGTTAAACAAGATTTTATGAGTGAGGTATAGAATTTATTAAAATAATGTAGTTATACTTTAATAACAATGATTATTGCATTCATTCATTTAAACTAGGGTATTAACATATCTAAATAATAAATATGAGCTATTTTCATATATTTTTTTACATTAAATTATATTTATGTGTGCATTTATATTTCTGTTTTAAATTATGTTCATGTGTGGTGCTGAGCTTGTCACTTTTTTTTTTTTTTTTTTTAGTAGTAACTTACATTTGGATTTAGTAAATAAGGAAAAAGAAGTGAACTAACTGGAAAGTGTAGATTACTCAAAACTGTAAATTACCTTTGTTAATCAGGCCCTGTATATCTAAGTATGGTGACTTAGTGGACTAATGCATCCACTGCCGTGATCTCTGCTTGATCCCATTGCCACAGATTTGATTCCCAGAGGGTCAACCCATTCTTTCATCATCCAATACATCATGCTTTCGAAGGGTGATATTTTGCCTAACAATAAATTGGGTAACAAAAATACTGTTATCTGTGCCAAGACACTCTACCAGTGAACCTTTGATATACAAATATGTATATTATATGACATCTATGTTTATTATATGACTTATCTGTGCAGGGTTAATTGTGTGTGTAATGTTTCTGAAGTGCTGAGGTTGTTCCTGAGTTGTGTGTTTAGGAATGCGCACTACTGTCACACATTGATGCCCAACCACCAGACACATCAGAACTGCTTTGAAGGAGTGTGCAGAATATTGTTTAGTGTGTTATGATGGCACACATTGCGTGTGGTGCTAAGAGGATAGTATGATTGTGGATATGGTTAGAAACAGCTATTTGGTACATTTACTTTTTGTTGGTTATGGCAGTGTGGATTCTGGAAGGATGAAAGGCTAATGGCACTTTTCAAAGGTTCAAACTTGTCATCTGTACTATACTGGAGAGGCTTCCAGACAATTGGTTTTTGGCAATTCTGGAACCTGTCTAATTTGATGGGGTAGCCAGTGGAGAAGTGAGGGGCACCAAGAGTAATCTAGCTTGATGGTAGTAAGAATTGTGAGTGGACCTCTGGCATTCATAGACAATACCCATTGCATCTTAAAATGAAGCAGGAGTCTTTCAAAATGCACAAAGAATCAATAATACAATTCGTCAGGCATAGGAATCATAGAAACGGAAAACAAGTCATTAATAATTCTAAAGCATGTTGTCAGTACTAACCCAGTCATTGTCGACTGTGTTTGTGTGTTAGCAAAAGCACTTGCTGGGATCCCTCACATCCAATGATGACAATCCATGACATTTAGTGTGATCACCAACAACCTATTAAAATAGCAATTTTCTTTTGGCCTTGAAAGGATGGACACTTATGTCAAAGTTGCGCAATGATGTTTGTTTTTCATTATAGATTCTTACAACTTGCCGTTTTCTACCTCTCTCCCTCCTCCACTGCACTCTTGGGGTCTGTGAACATACACGGATACTGCATGTTTTTCATGCAATATTTTCACCGGAATGGACACATGGGCACACACTGTTTAGCTACACCTACCACCACACTCTAAATGCTGGATATATCAAATACTGGAAACCCAACAGCTTTCAGGCTCTAGTGGTGCACCCAATACAAACACTAGATGTGAAGCTGAATTTTGACAAAAATGTGATTCTTAACTGGCTTTGTGAGCAAGTCATTGACATGGCAAGTGCTCTTAGCTCTGTCCGCATAACAATGCCAACTTGTGAAAATCTTATACCTGAGTACACAGCTTTCAGTGTCAGACACCAGAGAACTGTGCATGCACGCTGCTGCTACATTAATTTATGACTAGACAAAGGCAATCAGTGAAGCCTAGGCCAAGACTACAATGTACCTAGGGCAGATGCCTTTATTGGTCAAAGAAATCAGACTGCACTGTTCCCAAGTCTCTTGAAGGTAAAGTACTTTGTTTAGTAAAGCCTTTCTGAACAGAGCTGCCAACTTGATAGCCCTGGTGGTTCTATTCCGCAGCGCAGCACTGGTGGTGCGGCGCATAGGGGGTGTATTAGTATACAGCCCGCACATGGGTTTGTTCTATGACATGCTCTTTGAGCTTCTTACCCCGCTCTTGCCCATCAAACCCCTCCCTCCAAAGAGGTACATTTGCTTCCCATTCTTCGTTAGTTCTCTAGTTTCACAAAGAAATGGGGCTAGTCCTCTGGGCCTGATTACAGGCCTCTTTCCCAGAGCAAGGAGATGGGCAAGAAATGGGTTCCAAGATCATGAGGATCAGCGACAGGTTTGGAGTTGGTGGAGATCCATGTGTCATTCTTGGTTGGTGCCCTGACCAATAACCTCTTCTACACTCATTCTCTAACTTTTTTTTCTCTAACTCTCTCAGTCTTAGCATATTACTTGACTCAGTTTCTTTTAATTTCTCACTAACTCTCATCCTAGAACTCTCAGCCTCATCCCTTTTTTTCCATAACAGAGTGCTTTGCTATTTAAAAAAATATATTTTTCCTGTCCTCTCACTTTCATCATTGTCTCCTTCTCTGTAATCTGCCTGACTATGTCCTCCATATTCCTTCTCCAACCCTTATCTCTCCTCCTCCACACTACTTTCTTTATACTTCGTCCTCCAGTGCCCCCAATGCTCAACTTCAAATAGAACTGCTGACAGAAATGTGCACTGATTTAGGTTCCAGCTGGATATTGCTTGTGTCTTGCAAAAAAAGAAAAGAATAGAAATATACATTTCCGCTAAGGCCCTGATTATCAGTCAGGCAGAATTTGTATGAAGTTCTGCTCTGCCTGATCAACAGGGAATTTGTGATCTCAGGTGTTGGAACACCAGGCCCAATTTTACTGGACGAGAATTCTGCTGGGTAAAATCCTGAGCCTATGCAAAATCAATAACCTTTGACTGACAAAGCATCCAAGCCTCATCCCCCGGGTTCTTTTCTGGCAATGGGGAGCATTCAATTCTCCCCCTGCCAGATCATATCTGCCCCTTCTCTCTCCTACATCCTACAGCTCATCCCTCCACCTCCACCCCACACGGAGGTCCAGCCATACATTTGCCCCCTGCTCAGAGCAGGTGGCAAATGGATTCAGACAACCCAATGGAATTTGGATTTCTGTGTCATTTTACAACCAAGGGATCATGATCCATATGGCAATTCCCCATTCCATGGAGTTAAACTCAAATGACATGGTATTTGTGCAGTATTACTGCATGGTTATTTACATTTCAAATGCAGATTTACCACCTCACTTATCTAGTGGGATTTATAATCAGGACCTAAGTGGCAGGTAATCTGAGATATATCAGGGTGTGGAGCACAAGCAGCTCAACAGTCTGCCTCGCTCCGGCTGCACCACATTTGCACCTCTGAACACCGCTGCAGCACATCTACAAAACGCACATTACACATGCACGCATTTCACATTGCCTTTTAACCAGCTCTCTAGCGGTTATCTTGGGCTGTGACACACAGACAAGGGCACCTGGGGGCATGCACAGGCTGGTTAGTTCACCCCAATAGAAACAATTTTGACCGGCTGCCAAAGCTGGGCTCCAGAGATAAGGAGGCACGTCCTGTCCCTACTTTTCTTCCAGTGTCTTAGATCTTGACCCCAGCCTAGGTCTTGTGCAAGCAATGCAAAGAAATAAAATGGTACATGTTTGACATTCTGAAAGCAAGACATTTGGCTCAAAGTTACACTCACCTAGTGTGCTGTGTTTGACTAAATTACTGCTTCCGCAAATAAACAGCTTATGGTTAAGTAGTAAAGTGCATACATCAGGCCAGGGGCCCAGTGGGAATAATAAAGGGCCATATGTACGAACACATTTTCCCATTGACACAGAATGGGAAAAACCCTTTGCTACATCTGGCCCAAAGTGAGCCGGGGGTCCATGGCACGCTATCTCCCATCCTCCCTTTAGCTCTGGCACTGCTTGGCCCTGCTGCCAAGAGCAGGCCCCAGTTGCTCCCCAGTGTGATTCTTAGATTCTTATGAGTCAATAAATACTAAAGCAAATGGCGCATGTCCGTTGCTTTAGTGTTTACGGACGGCCAGGCTGAAACAGACTGCGCTGCATTTGTGCTGCCAGCTTGACCTTCCTCCTGCATACAGGCAGAACATATGCACATTGAATCACTACTCAGTATGCATAAAGGTCCTCGCTAATGGTCCAAGTACAGATTTGTGCATCTGGTATTTCCCAGTGGCGCAGAAAACTTACAGAATTCCTGTGGATTACTCCAAGTATCAGAACCGGAAAGAGACTCTCAATGTTTCATGGATGTCTTAGTGGGAAGGAACCATTTTAAGAGTTCGGTAGGTCACTCTGATATTAAAATTAATTTTTCTGTGCTTTAAAAAATCTTTTACATTTATACAATATAATTTTGGAAACGATAATAGGTTTCCAGTTACTTCCAATAATATATTTGAAGATTTGTAAAGAGGCAATTCATCGGAACATGTGTCTGAAATCACATTTGGGGCTGCAGATACGGGGGTCCAATTCCGCACACTACATTTTGTATAAGTAAATATACACGTAAACAAATATACACCTGTATGGCAACCTTTGTAAATCGGGTCCCAACTGTGGTCTGAATTACCCCTGCAAATCAGAAAGTAATAACCTCTGAAAAACGCATAAATGCTGCTCAGTCAGAATAGAGATTCCACCAAGATGTATATCTCAGTGGAGAATTCTCTCAGGACCTTTCTGGTAACCAGTGTTCCTAAAATGTGGGTCGGGGCTAGCTGATTTTTGGTGGGTTTTGAAAGTCCATCCAATAAACACAGATTCCTTTAAATTCTGTATTTATCTTGTCACATTTGCTGCGCTTCAAGGACAGCGGTCAAAACATAGGCAATGTCTTCTGCCAAATTGCTGCTTATTTTCTAGCATTGGGGTTGGTGTTTACAATCACCTCTCACTGCAGTCAGGGAAAGAAAAGTAAAATGAACTATGTGACACTTCTGGGGTAAAGAGATTATGGAAGGCTGTAGGATGTCATTTTTTGAAACACACAACAAAATATAAACACCTGGAAATTAACTGTATACATACAGCAGTTAGGAAGGCAAAAATGAATCACTTTTTGTAATTCTGAAGTGTGAGGGGAGCACACATTTCACAGAATCACAACAAATTGAGACACTTTGCTTGACAAGAAATAATTACTGAAGCCTGATTTCGACCCATTATAATTTTTGTGCAATACAGTTTTAACAGTAAAACTGCATGTCAGTGCAAATTTAGTGGCCATTTCAATGGAAAATGTATTGCTAGTAAATGGCAGTGCACTGCCACACCATGTTTTATTTACACCATAAAAACTGCCAGTCTCATTTGTATTAAAGTTAGATGGGTTGCAAAAGCTAGTGATTCTAAAAAGTGGGTCATGTGTCTAAAGGTCTATGAAGCACTGTTCTAAATCGTAACTGTTGCTTTAAAGGTTGTTACAAGTACACTCTGAAAGCAGTGAAGTTTAAAGTCCAGAGTGACTCCCCTTGCTTCTCTGGTTGTGGGATCTAATTGGAAGTTCAGAGAGGAGCAAAACTCTAGCAATAACAGAGGTGGGGCACATCACATATATCTCTGAAAAACTGCCTCACCTTTCCAATGAGAAATATCACTTTCCGAGTATAGTTTCTGACTTTCTGCTTTGAAAGATTTAATTTAAAAAAATGAGTAGAGATTTAGAAAGGATATGAAGGGCTGTGGATGTCTGATACTTTTCAAGCTTGCTCAATGTCAATGCTTCATAATAATAGCCAAGTATGCTTCAACCATTCTATGTCCGTAAATAATTAATGTTTCTAAGGGCCTGATTACAACTGGACAGTACTTAGTATGAGCTGGTGATTGCTGAAGGGGCCACACTAATTTTTGGGGATAAGCATTTAATTTTCAGCATCCGAAATTTACCAAGAGTCCAAGAGGGAAAAACAAAGCAGAAAGACAGAGGAAGAGAAAGAAGGAAAAACGTCACAAAAGGGGAAAGCAGAAACATTCAAGAGTGAGATAAAGAGGCAGAAAAGGCCTGGTAGTAAATTAAAGAGGTATGAGGTGAATTTACGATAGTCTACCTTGGTAATTGACGCACCGTCCACAGACTTCTGAGAAATGTAAAAGGCCTGTTAATTACCGGGATATTTGGATTTTGGTGCCATGAGCATCAGAAAGCGTATTTATTTGGAAATGCCAACAAAAACTAGAAAAAGGTGCCATTTATTGTACTCCATAAATGTGGAACCCCAGGGTGTTTGTTCGAATAAATATTGAACCATCCCTCTGGGGCACTTAGAATCAGTCTTTCGATGTCTTCAGTGGCACAGCAGTGTTCCATGGGCCCTAACACAGCCAAAACAATTTCCCCAGTTTAGTGAGCCCTTATCACATGTGTGCCCGTGCCACTTCCCCTGCTGCATGAATAATGACTATTCATATATATATATATTCATATATACATCCCTAGGTGTGCTTTATTTAAAGGGAGAGGGGTTACACTACACTGTGATTCTTTATAGGTAGGCTCTCAGGGCCGAAATCAAATTACAACCCTTTAGTATCTGTCAGAAACAGCATACATACATATGGCTACGTTCAAAGCCCAAGCAGATCTACAAACCTAACCGCAGCCATATCACACTGGAGTTCCAATTTAACAATCGAGAACATCAGCATTCATTAGACGATATCACTTCTCTTATAACATCAGTCTTTCCATTCCTGGTAACATAGGACAGGATAGCTACTAGTCAGGTACCTAAGACTCTCATGACCCATGAGACGTAATTGTTTATGTTGTTCTGTTAGTCAGGAGTTATATCATGCTACAGTGCATGGAGTGCAGACTCAGCAACTACGTGTGATTCCAAAGATTCAATTTCTAAAGCAAGCCTTTTGTACTCGGCGCTCTTGCAATGTTATTGACAGGATTTAGGCAGCTGTTTCCAGCATTACTGCATCATTGTTTCTTATTTCTTCATTTCCTTCCCCAGTCTGTAGAGTTGGCGGTGGTTCTTTGGAGCATGGGTATGCCTTACAATTGTTGTGTAAATAAGTCCTCCACGCCTGTAATGGTACTGCACGTCCACTCCGGAAGCGATTTTTCCTTTACTATATATGAATAAGTAAGGGATGAAGAAACACTCCCTTTCCCGTGAGCTGTTGCATTACATTTACAGTAACATCATCATTGTCATGGTAGCACACGAAATCTCAGAGGACTCGAAGTCCTAGGACAACGTCCTAGAGGCATTTCATTCTATTTTCGCTGATGAATAAAGTGTCAGGAAAATGGGCTCGTGGTGTTTCATTTCATTTTTTTAAATGAATAAAGGACTTCTGGTATTTCATTCCATTTTTCGAGATGAATAAATAGTGGTCCCAATGCGAGAATTAATTTATCCACTTTATAATAACATGTTGTACTTTGTTGGGCAGCTCATGTTTACCAATGTTAGATGAGGACACAAAACATTAAAGTATTCATGATGTGATACCATGCCCAAGGAAGCCGTCCAACATAAACTTAGTGACATCCATTCATTTATGAATTACACAGTTCCCACTGGCCCAGACGTTGGCAAAAGCTGGAAGTATTTAACCTGGCATGAATGGGTTTGAAAGCATGATCCAAATTCAACAGAGACCTTAGTGCAGTTTTCCTTTTCCCCCTTCTAAACACATACTAGTGAGTCAAGCAGAGTCAGCTACAGCACTGGTGTCGCCCAGTGCCACAATCTTTTTCATGCCCCGCGCCCCAATGACCTCTTCCTCCATTAATTCCCTCACTGTCACCCTCCAACAGATCCCCTTATCTCTCCATAGCCCCTCTCTTACAAACATTTAATTGGTTCTATATCACTACTCATACTAGTGTAGTGTGTCAGAGCATGTTACACAAGACACACATTAGCAGAGACAACGAATAATATGCGAATAAATCAGTCTATAGGAAACTTTACATAAAACGATGAGAATTACAGGATGTAGGAAACATATGTCACATGTCATCCATATTAGTAAGCAGTATATTTTTGGAGTGTTTGTTCTGGAGACTCCCAAACCAAGGATTTAACGCGTAACATAGTGGCTGTTGTTGGCTGTACTAATAACAATGTATTTCTACCCACACAAACCCTTTTTTAGCAAACATTAGGATAAAGGAAGACTGGGGAAAAATATAACGGTTTTCACCTATACCATTCAGTTTGTATACAGGTTTTGATGACAGTTCATAAGTCACTGTGCTATATGAGGATTGTTACTTGTGAACTGCAAGTAACAAATGGACCTCCGTGACAAAATCACTAATCCACTGAGCTCTACATAAAATGCAGTTGTGTGATCTGCATCGTACACGTTCTTTGCAGCAGGCATATTAACCTTCTTCACTACTTCAGGATGAGGCTAAACTGTCACTAGGCACAATTCCAATCTCTCTCAAGCAGGAACATTAATGACCAGAGTTATCTCTGCAGCAGATGCTTTCAATCCCATGTTATTTTTAAACGCAGCATCCCCCCTTCCCCTACCCAAGAGCCAGTGGTGGCCACTACACATCTCATCAGGGTGTGGGGAGAATGGAGGGGGAAAAAACAAACAAAAAATAAATAAAATAAACTTACCTGTTCCTGCCACCCCCGCCGCCTTGTGCTCCTCTTCCAATGGTGTTGGTGTTCCAGTAGTCCCTGGGACACAAGCACAGGCTCCCCACGAAATCCTGGCTCTGATCTTATGCTATACTACGCATGAGAGCAGTGCCAGGATTGGTCTAAGTGGCTTAGTCTCCTGCTCAAACACTGCATGGGAGTCTGTGCAGCTTCTGCGACCCGGCTGTGCAACACATTGGGGTTGGAGAAACCTAAGTGTGTATGTCTGTTTGGCTCGCCTAAGACGGGTGGACAAACAAACATGCATACTAAGGTGCAGTCCACTCCCCCACCCCTCTCCAGTCTCCCAGCCCAGCCCTTCCCTTCACAAGCTGGCTGAGCCAGCAGCTAAAAAATAAAACAATGGTTTTATTTTTCAGCTGCTGGTCTTAGCCAGGGCAGCAAAGCTCCTTTTCCATTGTGAAGGAGCAGCCCCTGGCCTGAGCTAGGCACCAGGTAAAGCTGCACTGCTCGCACTGGCCGGTGCCAAGCTCTGAGCTCATCAAAGACGACAGTATATAAGAATATGCTGCATGCTCTGCAAAACTTTCTGTGAAAACCATATTGAAAGACCACTCGGAACTAATAAAAACAGTGCTTAATTTGAACTTTTGGAGACTGGCACTTATTGTTCGGCATTAGGCATTTACCAAAAGTAAGAGAATTAAAATAACACAAAATGGGAAGAAGGAGGAAGAGAAAGAAATAAAAGATGTCACAAAGGGACAAAGCAGCAACCTGTAGAAGTGGGGTATAGGGCCATGGAGTGTCTGGTAGTTGATTCAAGAAGCACGAGGTGAACCTACTCTTGGTATTTGGCATGCTGACATTTAATTGCACTGGTCACAGCTTCTGAGCAGAGCTTTGGGCACCAGCATATACTCATTTACACACTAAGCAGTGGTTGAAACAATACACAGCTTGATATGAAGTACAGAAAGCAAGATAGAAAAGCATTAAGAAGTGCAGAGGAAAATGAAGAACTCTCATAATACATGATTATTCTGGAAATAAAATGAAAAATACAAAGATATAGTAACAAGCATGGGATGGAGAATGGGACATTAAAAATGGTTCAATAAGAAGGGTAAAGAATATAAAGAGTAAAAGTCGGAAACAGTAACCTGAAGCAAAATCTCTATTAAAAGTATTTAACAAACAAAATCAGGAGGCATTGGTTGTCAATGAAAACTTGTCAGAGACAATTTTTGTACTATTTAAAATATTTTAATAATTCATTATCACTAAAAGTTATTTTGCACCTGCTTACACATTTTTAGACCCTATCCCAGGCATGTGGGGGCTAATTACTAGTCAGGTAGTTTTTGCCTGATACTACCCTCAGACTTATTGATTTTGGGGCCAATGGAAACTCCTGGGCGGTATAAATACTTCTCTATTTGGGATTTTGGGGATTACTTAACATATGGGAATCAGTGTTTTTGCACTGCTTCTCACATTTTATGGTGAGTATTTCATCTTGAGGCTTTGCCTACTCAAGTGAAATTATTTCAGTGCTCCAGAACTGCATATCTCTTATTCCTGATGATGCTGGTAACGCTTGTTACAGGTCTCATGGGTTTCACATCATAACTCATTATAAAACTATATTGCAGAAGAGTTTTCTTTCTATTTGTCAGTATAAGAGTATTAAAGTTACCTTAGTTGTAAAAAGAACCTAACAAGCATTGGCAATTGTCAGGCCTGCAAACCCAGAAATGCCCCAGTAAAAAACTTCTGAGCTGACCATTTGCCTTTGCGGGGACCGATGCTTGTTGGAACTAATGCTTGTTGGAGACCAATGTATGTTTGGGAACACGTGTTGCACAAACCTCCAGCATCCGTATGACTCAGATCGAGTGTGGCTCCCTATAACTCAGACTGGGTGTGGCTGGATGCAGCAGTATTTAAACCACACCAAGCCTGAGTGAATTGCTTGCTGTATAGGTCACTGGCTGCAGAGAAGGAATCTCTGCTCTTCTGCTTTTGAGCTTCACGTTATGATCTGTCCAGCATCTTGGAGGCCGCTTCTGGAAGAAGAAGAGACTGAGGGAATTAACCCTTAAAAAGGCAGTAACGCACTGCACGTGATTTAAGGACATTTATTGCTAAAACTTGATACTTGCTCACTTGAAACTTGATAAGCGAATGTTCCAAGGTGTGATGTGCCGAAAAGGGCACATTTTGGGGTTTTAAGGTCATTGGGATATTCGCTGCTTGTTATGCTATAACACTTATTGCAGTTGCTTGCATTACACCACAGAAAGGAGTTTCTATTGAACAATTATTAGGTCAACAATATATTTTGAATAAGTTTATTATCACTGAGTTTAATGCGGCATTACTATTGTTGTTATCGATACAATGTACTATGAATACGGTTAAGATCGCTGAGTTCAAAGGGAAATTCGCATTATTTCAGATTGTTGCTGGTGATGGAGTACATTCTGTTTTTGGTGCTTAAACGAAGTTGAAACTTATCTTTGCCATGCTCAAAATTACATTGTGATGTAACAGTGATAAGCCAGTCGTTCATGAAGTTGAATGGTATTGATTAACCCTATGTTTTCATAGTAATACAACATGAACCATAATCCTTGATATTAACCCTATGATTTCAGTGTGATTTAAATACTGAGTTGCGTTGCTCACAATACTAGCACAGTACAATGATTAACGCATGAATATCTGGAGAAAATAATTCCCTGAGAGTTTGTTCTTATTATTGTTGCCTATATAAATGTCTGTAAGTTGAGTGAATCACATCTTGGGAAATCTCATCAAGGTGAAACATATAAGATATCCACTGAACATCAAGGAATATCTAGGTAGGCTTAATTGAGGTGACAAAGGACTAATCTGGGATCACAGTGGGAGTTGTTATAGACAATATAGGAGGTTTAAGGTTGCTATTTAATTACAAATAATCCACATCTTTTTAGAAAATTCCTAGAGAGAGGGAGAGCCTTCAAAAGATGGAAACATGACCCCAACAGGTACATCTAGCTTGTAAATCATAGTTCAA